>NC_053113.1:47791702-48524041 GCF_010015445.1 Perca fluviatilis
TCAAATTGGCAGGGTTCCCACAGTCATGGAAAACCTGGGAAAGTCATTTTCCAGGCCTGGAAAAGTCATGTTATTAGTAACATCCTTGAAAGTTTTGTTTGTTGAAATGAAATTTTTACAGTAATTAGGCCTATAACAATTATTACATAATTTGCTAATGTCAATGTCTTTACGTAATCAGTTTCTTTGTTTGACTGCAATGAATTGCTAATATTAGCTAAGGTCCTAAGGTATGACAGGGTGATAATTGTTGATTTTCTTTAGATATGCCAAATTGCAATTATATAAGTAATTATTGGTCAGACTGTTGAGCTAAAGCTATGCTAGTTGGTGGCACTTGACCCCATACACGGTCATAGCAACAAAAATGACGAGGAAGGGGATACAGTTAGAAACAATGTTTCATGCTAATAAAGAGGCGTGTACCTGTGTTATTACATTATATGGGTCACTTAAAACTGATATAACCAAAAGATTTAGCCTGGAATTCATTCAAAACATTAAAAAGTAATAAATGTTGTTAAATTTGACTGAAAGAGACAATTACATCGTTAAAGGTGCTCTAAGCGATGTTGGGTGACGGCACTTCTTGTTGACGTTCGAAGTATTTTCAAACAAAGTGGAGGCTAGCTCGCCCCTCCCTCCTCTTCAACCCATCCCCTCTCCCTCCCTTCTGTGCTTCTGCGCACTAACCCCCCCCCCCCAAATCCTTCTTGTTGGTTAATGGCTGGAACACTGTTTATGTTTGGTGGTGCAGGTTTGTGGCGCCTGGGCTGTCTACAGAGACCGCGTTTTTTTAGTGTGTTCAGCGGACAGGCAGCTAGTGGATAGTGAGGAGATGTTTCCCCAAAAGGAAACTTTATCAACATCTGTTTTATCTAAAAAGATACATTAGTTTGTTCATCTCACTTCAGTTATATTGCTGCAAAATGGGATTGTCAAGCAGACAAACTGACCAACACATATATCATAAAAGATCGATACTTGGCGTCTGTATCGATACAGTATTGCCACGGAAAATATTGCGATACTATGCTGTATCGATTTTTTTTTCCCCCACCCCTACTAAAAAACGCGTGACATCGCTTAGACCACCTTTAATCGCAATTGTTTTCTGAGACAATCAATTATACAGCAACATTTTGAATTGTTAAAGCTCTGATGGTAATCTTCCGTGATTAACTCTTATCATAATGTAACCTAACGGCCATTTATTTTCCGTAGCTGTTGACGTGACGTAGTGCTGACGCGTGTCGATGCATGACGTTTTTACCATCACGTACCTTTCTTAATTTCCTCCACACATTCCATCTCTCGCTTTGTGTACGCCCACTAGCTGACATTCTGTTTGAATGGAGTCTGAATCTGATTTGTTTGAATAATGGCGGCCATGTGTGCATTAAATATTTCATGGCTCTCTAATCACGAAACCATTTGTATTGGCAATTAGAGAGCCGTGAGATATTATATAGTATGTGGGCTATGCACTGTTTTTCAGACTTGCATTGAGAAATAAGTTCATAATCACATGCTTTGAAAAAAACAGCAACGAAACTAACTGTTTGAGATTAATAAAGGTTTCTGTTTATTTTCATACAATAATTAACATTTTGAGTAAAGTATACTATACAGTTCTGTTTAGGTTATACATTTTGAATGGTCATGGAATTTCTTTTATGGATGCTTGAAAAGTCATGGAAAAGTTTTGAAATGTCAGTTAAAATGTGCAGGAACTATTATTATTTTATTTATTTATTTTAATTATTCACTATCTTCTGGTGATTTATTTCTAGGCCAAACGATTAGTTGAGATATAATTCAGATTAATCAATAATGAAAATAATGGTTAGTTGCAGCCCTGAAGCATCCACGTCCAAAGATTTCAAATAACTGATTTCTCTTCCAGATGGTCAGCGGTGTTAAAGATCACCCAGAGCTCTACTCGCAGATATACAGCCCACATCCTGTCATCGTGCCGGGGGGGCGCTTCAGGGAACTCTACTACTGGTGAGTGAACGGTGGAGCCTGTCTCTCAGCTGTCTGTCTGAGAGGGAAGTCTCAGCAGGTAAGAGCGAGCACCGGTGGGTGCCATGTGTGCAGACAGTGACGTGAGCCGCTCTGTGCCCAACAGGGACTCCTACTGGGTCATCAACGGGCTCCTGCTGTCAGAGATGACAGACACAGCCCACGGGATGATTCAGAACTTCCTCTACCTCGTAAACAGGTAAGCCTTAAAGCACCTTTCATCTTTCATAGCACACAGTGGTGGACGAAGTATTCAGATCCTTTTACTTAAGTAAAAGTACTTATCCCACACTGTAAAAAATACTCAGTTACAAGTCAAAATCCTGCTTTGAAAACACTACAAAGTATGTAAGTATCATCAGGAAAATGTACTTAAAGTAGTCAATGCAGAAAGCTCCTCCCATTTTAGAAAGTGTAAAGGGTCCAAACAGTTGTGTGTTTAATGGTCTAATCATTTCAGCTGGACTTGTCGGCCCTTATATTGTTGGCTAGTTTCATTTATAATAAAACATCAGATTTTGTAAACTACATGCGTTTTGCGTGCAAAACTCTTAATTTGTAAAGTAACTAAAGCTGTAACAGATGAATGTAGTGGAGTAAAAAGTACAATATTTCTCTGAAATATAGCGGAGTAGACGTGGAGAGTGGCATGAAAAGAAAAGACTCGAGTAAAGTACCTCAACATTTGGACTTAAATACAGTACTTGATTAAATGTACTTTACATTCCACTACTGCATAGCACAAAACAAAAAAGTCCAGCTCGCTGCAGGTAGTTTTCTCATTTTGAATAATAAGTCATTTAGCAACCTAAGTTGTACACTTCTCGGGGGGGATTTCAAGATTTGTGGAATGAAAGATCTTTTTCCAATCCATCCCTCTGCAGATATGGCTTCATTCCAAATGGTGGGCGGATTTACTATGAAAGGCGCAGTCAGCCTCCATTCCTCACTCTAATGGTGGAGAGCTACTATCAAGCAACCAAGGATAAAGAGTTCCTCAGGTGATATTTAGGCCGGAGCTGATGTCCTGCCAGACACATTATCATTCTTCAACTGCCTCGCTTCTCTTCCAGAATAGACCAAAAAAAGTGCCTATTAAACATTAAAACCTCAGTGCTCGTGTCTGTCAGGGCCTCCGGTGTTTAGTTTTCCCTAAAATACTCTATTAGAATGTGACACGCCAGCTCTTGTAATGATATTAAGGACGGTGAAAGGTAGTGTGAATTAAAATATTGCTCCCTGCTGTCTGTACAAACTTGCATGGTTTAAGAGCAGCGTTACCAGCTCTGGAGCAGGAGTACCGATTCTGGATGCAGAACCGTTCTGTGGCTGTGGAAGTAAACGGGGCAGAACATGTACTGAACCGGTATCACGTGCAGGTGGGCTTGCCCAGGTACGTCTGAAATAAATCTAGTGAATAATAAAAACCCATTTGAGGTATGTGGGTGTTGTAGGGTGTGCCTTCACCCACATTAACCGTGTCTTTTGCTCTTTCTAGGCCTGAATCCTACACAGATGACCTGGAATTAGCTGAAGGACTCACTGATGGTAATGGCTTATTAGTGCTCATAGTCTTGGTGGTTGAATGAGTCCCTCTTCATGAGCAGAAGTAATATCTCCCTGTTGAGAGAGAGAGAGAGAGAGAGAGAGAGAGAGAGAGAGAGAGAGATATGCTCTGTCCTGGCTTTGACTGTACTGTATATAGTTTATAATTGCTCCTCAACAGAAAAGTGGAATACATTGCCCTCCATTCAAGGGTCATCTGTGCAAAACAAACGTGCTCTGAAAACCTCATTAGCATCTTTTAATTAATACATGCAGTATGTTGAAGACATTTCTTTTTCATACTGCTGCCTAACACACATTTTAGGAAATACTGTTTGGCAGAATCTTTCTGCTAGCGAAATGTGTTTGCTTAGACGTCGCAGAATGGATTCATATTTTTTAATAACCAAAAGTCAGGGCCATGAAGTTATGTCCTCCTTGGAAGAGACGTTTAGTTTTCTGTCTCTAAAGCGTTGGAAAAAAGTTGCCAAAAAAACAAAGTATTCAGAGACTGCATCGGTCACGTTAAATGGCCGCCCACCAAGAGTCTGGTTCTGTCTGAAGTTTCTGCCTGTTTAAAGGAAGTTTTTTTTCCTGGCAGCTGTCGCACCAAATGTATGCTCCTTGGGGGAGAGGGATTATAGAGTGTGGTAGAGCTGAAGATCTTTGCCCGAACCCGACAGGACCCGACGGGTTCGGTCTTAATTTCTATTATTTTACACGGGCTCGGGCCGGGCTCAGGCTCGCGCTTCGGGCTGCATGGTAAATGAGCGGTCAGCTGATGCGTTTCGATTAGCGTGAAAATGAATCCTGAGGAGGTGAAACGGAGGCTGGTCTCTGGAGGACTTCATTAATTTCTATGTTGCAACTTCCAAGTGGCCTATAGCCTCCGTTAGTCATGAATAAATGATGTTAAAAGCATGTATAAATGACTAATTTTTTACGAAAGACAAAGGAGCTGTGCGTGCGGCCGCGCAGTTTTTTTTTTTTCTTTTCTCCCTTTTCCGCACGCCAGTGGGGGCGTGCGTTTTCTTTCGCTCGATGTGCAAACGCTGTCTGACACTCTAATGATGCTGATAGACGGCCTTTACAGTCGGGCTGTAAACGGGTTCGGGCTTTTAAAAAGCTGTCAATCAAAATGTACGGGTCGGGCTCGGGCCTTTTCGGGCCGTACTTTTAAGGCCCGATTACAGCTCTAGAGTGTGGTCTAGACCTGCTTTATCCGAAAAGTGTCCTGAGATCACTTCTGTTATGATTTGACACTACAAATACAATGGAATTGCATATTTCACATCCACATCTAGTTAACAAACAACCCATACATGAATATACGTACCGCATTTGAAATGCTGATTTGTTTTTTCTGCCTCAGACCGTAAGGAGCAGCTGTGGATGGATCTGAAAGCGGGCGCAGAGTCTGGGTGGGACTTCACATCCCGCTGGTATACGGACACCGACGGCCACAACAACGGCACCCTCAGGGAGACCAGTACCAGCCAGATCCTGCCTGCTGACCTCAACGCTGTCCTGTGCCTCAACGAGAAGACTCTCGCTTCATTTCACAGGATACTGGGTGAGCAGCCTTTTGGTCTATATCCACAACCTTCCACTTCCCGGGATTGCTCCGTTGCCGGCAGATATTTTGCCGGATGTCCCTCTTTTCCATTGGATGTCCGTTACCTTCCGCCTTCTTTGTGTTGGCGTTCTAAACTCCGGTGGATTTGTGAGGACTATGGTTAACTGCTCCTCAGATCTCTGCAGGGTAAATCCAGACAGCTAGCTAGACTATCTGTCCAATCTGAGTTTTCTCTCGCACGACTAAAACAACTTTTGAACGTATACATGTTCCACCAAAACAAGTTCCTTCCCGAGGCTATTTTGCAGAGGCACAGTCATTGTGTCTGGTGATTTGCACCGCCCAAGACGATTGTGATTGGTTTAAAGAAATGCCATTAAACCAGAGCACGTTTTTCTCCCATCTCGGAATGTTGTGTCGACTAGCCAGACCCTCCTCCGCAGCGCTGTGGATGGAGGTCTGCGAGACTAGCAGCCTTTGAACTTACTTTGGTCTGCAGTGGTGGGAAGTAACTAAGTACATTTACTCAAGTCCAAATTTGAGGTACTTGTACTTTACGTCTTTTTAATTTTTATGCAACTTTCTACTTCTACTCCGCTACATTTCAGAGAGAAATATTCTACTTTTTACTCCACTACATTCATCCGACAGCTTTAGTTACTAGTTACTTTACACATTAAGATGTTTGTACACAAAACACATGTAGTTTATAAAATCTGATGTTTTATTATAAATGAAACTAGCCAACAATATAAGGGCCGACAAGTCCAGCTGAAATGATTAGACGATTAAACACACAACTGTTTGGATCCTTTACACTTTCTAAAATGGGAGGATTTTTCTGCAGTGAGTACTTAAACTTTTAATACTTTAAGTACATTTTCCTGATGATACTAACATACTTTTACTTAAATAAAATTTTTAATGCAGGACTTTTACCACTGTTAGTCTGCACACTGCTTTTAGCTCCTAGCTGCTGTTACGTAACGTGCGTGCATGCGTGTGTGCTGTTTCCGGCCAGGTGACATTGACTCTGCTGCCCTGTTTGAGCAGACTGCAGCTCGCAGGCTGGAGGCCATAGAGTCTGTGCTGTGGGATGCGGAGAGGGGGGCCTGGTTCGACTACAACCTGGTGACGCACTCCAAACACTTTGAGTTTTACCCCTCCAACCTGGCACCTGTCTGGGCACAGTGCTATTCTCGGCCTGAGATGGCAGAGAAGGCAGTACAGTATCTGAAGGTTGGTGGGCATTCTAGGCTTCATTGTGGTCTCATTTTACAAATAAATGTGGAAGAATAGATCATTTAGTTCAGTTAAAGGGTCATTTCATCCACATTACAAAAGATGCATATTCTCCCCCACTGACCACTGTCAACAAGGACTATTTTTGTGTGTTGTGTGGACTAGCCAGACCCTCCTCCGCAGCGCTGTGGAGGAAGGTCTGGCTATGCGAGACTACTCTGACCCTAAACTACTAAATGGTCCCAAGATATTTATTCCATCAGTCTAACATTGGTTAAACATTACAATACATAGAGGTATTTGGCAAGTGGAAATAACAGTACGGTTTAAATGGATTTCAGAATGGAAAAAAATAGTTTAGAATTGCCCAGCTGTTGACGGTATTCAAGCTTGAACTTATTTTTAGTAGTCTACATTATATTGAAAGGTGTCTTCGACCTCCTTATTTCCATACGTGAGTGGGCCAGAACATTAGAAACCCCTCTGAATATAATGCAGTGCAACACCACATAATAATAAAGTGACCCCTGGGTGTATGTATTTATGCCATTTGTGTGAAAGAACCCTGTATTAATCCTGTTAAAGGCACACATCTGCCCAGTATGACTCATCTCCTCTTCAGTTCCAGCAGAGAGCTAATGAGCTGTTCAGCAGCCGCACATTAAGCACACAAACATACCTGCAGATGTCACTTCCCTCTGGTTAAATACTGCTGTGGTCTTTAGTCTTCAATACCACTAACGGCACACTGTCTGAAGAGGGACACGTTGACATTTTGGACTACAAAAAAGGAAGGACTAAATACATATACATACGCCATCCCTAGTCACTACACTATGCACTAACCTTTATCCTGGACTTTACATCTGCCCATTGCACATACTATATATTATTAGTATATTCTGCACTTAACTCATTTAGCCTCTTTTTTTCTTATGCAACAGTTATTTTGTATGTATATATTTGTTTTCTTTCTTTATTGTTTATTTCATAATTATGTCTAATATGTTTAAAGTCTTCACCGCAGCAAATTCCACGCAAATGTACTCATTGTGGCAATTAGGCCTGTCACGATAGTCAATAAATCAATTAATCGCACGATAAAAAAAATGAGCTCGATAATTTTTCCGGCCACGATAATTTCCATTTGCATGCTTGTTTGTTTTCCTCGTATCTCTACCACAGAGACTGGAGGACCACTCTCGGTTCCTTAGCGTAACGAGGAGTGAACCCTCTTGTCAGTCGCATGGTCTTTGTGGGGCGGGACTCCAGGCGGAGAGAGAGACAGAGACAGAAAACGCTAGTTGAGAGTTGGGGCAGGGTTTCCCGCAGCACTTTGCAGTTAAGGCGCCGTCAAAAAACTAAAAAGTATATGAGCGATATCAACCGTGTTACTCGGCATCCCGTTTTCTCCCTTTCATTTCAAACCACACAGCTGACAACCTGCAGGTGGAGGCGGTGGAGACAGGCTCGGACATACACGCCACTGTGGACTCGTCAGTCTCGCAAGCGGTTTCAGGAAAGTGGCTGCATGTGTCCGACAATGCACAGAACATTAACGGTACAAGCCTACAGCTGTCCGCGGACACGGAGTGTGGAAAGTATGTCAAGTAAGTGTGCGTAGCCCCACGGCAGCTCCGACCTGCAGAGGAGCAGAAGCCGCACCTTCGCCAAAATGAAGACTGAAAAACAGAACTATTTTGGTACAAACATTTACTCACCGTGTGGCAGAAAGCCATATAGATAGATTACATTTATTAATTATATAATATTTAAATTTAATATTTAGTGTTAAATAATTGTAAAATGTAGTACAGAGTCTGTAGTCTATCGCACGAACACTCGAGGAATGCAGCAAACTTTTGACAGCCAGCAGGCTATGAGTTACCTGGGAGAACATGCGTGTCACAAACGGCAATTCCACAACTGTACATCAGCGTGAAAGACGACATACTAAAAGGAGATCAAAGACATATTGTGGATATTTAAAATTTCTTCCAGTTCGTGTTAAATATTCTTTAGAAATAAAAGTGTATTGATCTTTGAAAAAGTGCACCTGCATTATTATGCCATTATCATTAAATGCAAATTGGTCTCTCAACGACAATATTATCGTTTATCACAATTTCTGGGACAATTTATCGTCCACCAAAATTTATCGTGACAGGCCTAGTGGCAATTAACCTTTTTCTGATTCAGATTTTCAGTTGGACTTTAAACATTTTTGCTGAAATGCTTCTCAACAGTTGTTGAGGGAGGAGAGATTGTTGTGGTGTTCGTTTTTCTTTTATTTCCCCGCCACCATTTTGAGCCATGAATCCTCCCTCTGCTCAGAAGCTAGTAGGATGTGCTTTGTGAACGGTGCTTCATTTGCTCCAGCAGATGGCACTCACACACTGCACTGGTCTAACCCATGCACGCTCTGATGGTTGCTGCTTTTCCTTTGTGTACAGGGGAGCAGTGCTCTCCAGTTCCCCAACGGAGTCCCAACGTCGCTGAGAGACTCTGGGCAGCAGTGGGACTATCCCAACGCCTGGCCGCCTCTGCAACACATGCTCATCCGTGGTAGGCGGCAATACATTGATCTGACACTGTGAAGTGCTTGAAACCTGTACTGATGACATTCAGTGGTGGAATGTAACTAAGTACATTTACTCAAGTACTGTACTGAAGTACAAATGTTGAGGTACTTGTACTGTTCTTGAGTCTTTACTTTTCGTGCCACTTTCTACTTCTACTCCGCTACATTTCAGAGAGAAATATTCTACTTTTTACTCCACTACATTCATCTGTTACAGCTTTAGTTACTAGTTACTTTACACATTAAGATTTCTGCACACAAAACACATGTAGTTTATAAAATCTGATGTTTTATTATAAATGAAACTAGCCAACAATATAAAAACTATTTGGACCCTTTCCACTTTCTAAAATGGGAGGATGTTTCTACATTGAGTACTTTTACTTTTAATACTTTAAGTACATTTTCCTGATGATACTTGCATACTTTTACTTAACATTTTCAATGCAGGACTTCTACTTGTAACAGACTATTTTGACAGTGCGATATTAGTACTTTTACTGCAGTAAACGATTTGAATACTTCTTCGACCACCGATGACATGTTGTTCTAGCCTGGATGCCAGCTGAACTTAGCCCCGCTAAACATTTGACGTTGGGAAGTTCAGTCTGGACTTGATCTGTTGTGGAGCAACTATGCTCCAACCAGAGCTGTTCGGACCAATCAAATTGTCAGGGCTTTATACGATGATGGACAGATGATCAACAGTAACGTAATCAACCACGTCACCAAAGATTTCATTTTAAAATCCTCAACCGGCCCGTCTCAAACCAGCTGATGGTGTCGCTGTGCCTCAGCTGTTCAAGTTGCAGAGGCTGGCTTTAGAATGTAAGAGACGTCACCTGTTTCAACGGTCAATAGAGAAGTCAGCTATAAACTATAGAAAAAATGATCCATAATCCATTTTATTTTCATGTTACAAACAGCTGTATGAAATGGAGCCTCAATGACCGCCCGAAAGCATTGTAACGTTATACGAAGAGAGAGACTGAAGAGAGAGAGCGCCCAGTGGCGTTAGAACTAGTGATAGACCGATTTTATATGATGGGCCGATATATCGGGCCGATATTTGCGTTTTTACGTGTATTGGCATCGGCTGATACACGGCTGCTGCGTTCATCAATAGTTTTTTTTTCCCGGCTTTATTTACAGACAGGCGTCCACAGGCAGCTCTGTGTTGCTGGAGACGCTGCAGTTCACGTGCAGACCATGCACTAGCGCCCTTTATAGAGTGTGTGGCCAACTCAAATCATGGGTGCCATATTGGATACCAATGTCAGATATAGATATATTCACCATAAACAGGCATATACATGTTATTATCAACGTTTGTCCATATGCAGGGTTGAAAAAACCTGGAAAAGTTATGGAATTTGAAAAATGCAAATTCCAGGCCTGGAAAGGTTTTGGAAATCTAAAAAGACCCAGAAAGTTTTGGAAAAGTCATGGAATTTTTTTCAACACAGCATAATAATATGTCATTAATGTATTTTCACGTCATCTTAACCTCAACATTTTATTTGGGGAGCGATATTATGAATCCCACTATGAACCACATAAATTGTCATTCATTTTATAGTTAAACCTCTGAGGGTAAACTTTAACACAGATTTGTATTATTGTATAATGTCGATTGACATTTTCAGAACACAGTCATGGAAATTTGCCGAAAAGTATTGGTTAAAATGCGTATGAACCCTGAATATGTAAAAGGCCCTTACGGAAATATTCCAGTGTATATTTACTTTCTATATTGTAAATGGGCCTAAAAAAAATGCCCATTGTAGTGAGCGACCACGTCGCCTAATAAGTCTCTCAGCAGTGTTTACCTTTCTAATGTCCGCTAGCATACAGGCTAACTATAGCTAGCTTTGTGTGTAACATAACAAATACCCACCCATCTCAGAACATTCGATTCCCTAGTTGGCCACACTCTATATAAAGGGCGCTACCATGCACTGCCCCTCCACCACTAGCATCATGGTAGTCTTGAATTACAAATCAAGCACTTTATTTAAATGGCTACTTTTCAGGTTTATTGTTTTCTTAAACTATTTAAATGTGTTGACAAAGGACATTTTATGATGAGCTGATTATATCTGTCTTATAACATGTCAGCAAGCAATGCATCATCAAGGCTGTGTTGTAGATGTTGATGAAAGCCTTTTCACCCTTGCACAGTTAACCATATGCAGTGCACCCATCCATATGATGCACATTGCACACATAATTTGGGTGATGAATGTAAGATTATTGCAGAAGTGACACTGATCTGACACTGATTCAAGCGACTTTGAGTCTTAAAAAGCGCTATATAAATTCAATTTATTATATTATTATTTTATCTGTTTTTGTTTTATTTTTAAAGAAATGGCAGAGCAGATTCTGAAAACAAATCCAGTGTGGCAGGGTTTACATTCTTATGATTTAAATTGAGGGAGCAAAAGCAGTATCGGCTCCAAATATCGGCTCAAGAAAATGGGCAGCCCGTATCGGTCATCGGCTAAGGCTGATGGGGGGGGGGAAAAAAAGCCGTGAATCCGATAAATAAAATGTGTTTTCGCAGAGTCATCACTAGAAATGCATCTGTAGCAAGCATCTCACTATCACTAACGTTATCCACATTTATATTTACACGAAACAAATGAAGTCTAAAAGTCGGAAGTTAGGAAGGAAGTGCAAAGAGCGGTTGCTATAGAGAAGATACTGTCTGTTGACAGCATTGACAATATATAAGAATGGACCAACAGATCCCGTGTCTCTGGACGGAGACCAGTGAAGGCTATTGGAAGCACTTTTCCGGTGAGCGCTGAGCGTTACTGAGCAGCCTCCAACTGAGAGAGACGACGTAAATGTGACGTGAGCAACCTGTCTGAAAGTGTGAAGTCTTCTGGTAGCTGTGCCGAGAGAAATCTCAATCATTCCCAATCTTACAGAGACGGAGAGCGTAGGTATATGTAAGGAGATAACATAGGCACAGGCTAATTACTGATCACTAACATGCTAGTTAACATTAGTAATTAAACCTAAACAGCTCATGTAAGTCGAAACTGCCTGTGAGCTTCTCCTGTACTATACGGTAATTCCTGTACTGTGTGACAGAAAGTCACGTGTTTATGGCACAATAGTTAGCCTATTTTTACAAAAACGTCTGCTACGGAGCCATAACGTGAGGTACAAGGTAATGGAGCCTTTTATACATTGTTGTGTTTCTTTAGAAATAAACAATGGATAAATAGTCTTTAAACGCTTCAGATGTAAAGTTATTCGCTGTCAAAGTGACGTCAAAATGAATGGGAGTCAATGGGATGCTAACAGGAGGTGATATTTTTGTAGCATCAAAATGGCGCCATAGCAGGTTCGAGTTCTGAAGCGAAGCTTACCCCTTTGGTTGACAGTTAAGTTCCGTTGCTCTGATTGGTTGTAGGTCTATCCAATTGAGTGCAGAGGCATTTTCTTTCCTGGTTCGGTTGAAACACGCCCCATAATCACAGCCCAATGGAGCAGTATCAGACTCATATTCTGACTAGAATCTGACTATGACGACGTCAGGCTAATGTTGTTCGGTTGTCTTTGCATACTCCTTTCTGAGAATGCCCAGTGGTTGTAGGGTAGTGCTTGATTTCTTTTTGCCCTGGCTTTGTACTCCAGCACATGGATTCAAAATGAAACAAAGCAGGTTAAACTATGCTCACCTTCAGGTTTCATATGAGGCCATTTACATCCACGCCCTTAAAGGTTCTCTGTGGAGTTTCCTTGAAAAACAGTGTGTGTTACTCACCAACATGCATTGTGTGTATCCTTGAGGTATTCCCCGTAAACATTTGCAAAGCCAATTTTCTGAAAGTTGTCATTATCCACATTTGCTTATAAAAGTCTTCTTCCCTGCCTTCCTGCCTTTGCTGGCACATTGCTGCATTTCTTAGCGTGTTACCGCCACCTGGTTATCAGTGGAATAGTGTGACACACTTTGCAGGAAAGTGTAAGGCTGCAACTAACGGTTATTTTCATTGTCAATTCATCTATTGATATAATTTTCTTGGACCGATTTAGTTTGGTCTATAAAATGTGGATCAGGGGGCGGCCTCTAGCTCACCCAGTAAGAGCATTTGCCCCATGTAGGCTGAGTCCTTTGCAGCGGTGCGGGTTCAAATCCGACCTGCTGCCCTTTGATGCGTGTCATCCACCATCTCTATCCCCCTTTCCTGTCTATCCACTGTCACTAGATAATAAAAAAATCAGTGTTTCTTAATCCCAACAGGATGTCCTAGAATTTCCTGTTTTGTCCACAACTCAAAGATATTCAGTTTACTGTCACGGAGGAGAGAGGAAACTAGAAAATATTCACATTTAAGAAGCTGGAATCATAGAAATGTTACTTTTATTCATAAGAAATGACGATTATGAAAATAGTTTAATAGTAAACGAATCGATTAATCTTTGCAACTCTAGGAAAACGTATCACATCTGTGTGCACATCTGTGTCCTTGTGCGTGTAGACAGTACAAACAAAACAGGGACCCAATTGTAAAAAGATTGCTCCATAGTGCAACCAGTGGTCAAAGACTTCACACGGCACCTGTTAAAGGCTACAGAAAGTCATTTCATTTCATATTTGGCTTGAGACCGAACCACCCACAGAGATCAGCAGTCACTTGTTATATCGTCTCTGGCGATGCTCTGACGGGCCCGCGCTGCAGCCAGCTTTACTAGTTGCTCATTTATAGTGATTTATTATTTTTTTGCTGTAGTCTTGTCTGTGTGACACATGATCAGAGAGGGACTGATTTTTGGCCTTAAGTCTGTATGATTAGAATCCCTGCCCTGCTGAATCTTTCTAAAACTGCGGGAACTATGTATAACCTCTTTCTTAGGTTTGTTTAAGGCCGGCTGCACACTGGCTGCGTGGCGTGAGCATGTCAGCTGCGTGGTGTGTCAGTTTTTCATTTGGCTCCCATGTTAAAAGGTTAGAGCTTGCACACTTGCCTTGTGTGACACGCATGTCTCAGGTGTGGTTCGAGCTGCGCTGAAAACGCGTGCAGCATGCTAGAAATAGGACAGACGCCTATTTTTCAGATAGATAGATAGATAGATATAGATTATTGATCACCAAGGGGAAATTCAAATTCAATTTTGACAAGCAAGCGTGTTGGAGGCGTTTCCAGGCAAAATATAATTTAATAAATGACATTTTGATGTTAGAAAGTCTCTAGGTTTTGACAGAAATGCAGATATAAATGTAACTTAAAAAAATAAATAATTATCGATTTTCAAATATTGCACCTGTCAATACAGAACAAAATATTCGGTAGCCTATTTTGCCGTCAATACTGCAGACGTTGTCTTTGCTGTAATCAAATCAGTAGATATGTATGTTTAACATGAAGTATGCTACTGCTTGAGTGCAGTAAATCAATGGGAAACATACATGTGTACAGACAAGGCTAGCAGCAGCACCGCGTCAGACACGTTTCTGATGTGAAGACAGAGAAAATGCCACGCAGCCAGTGTGTATCCGGCCTAACGATTGAAATTGTCTCGTATTTTCAGGTTTGTCCAAACTACCTTCAGAGGATGCAAAACTGCTAGCATTTGATTTAGCCCAGCGTTGGATCAAGACAAACTGGTTGGCATACACGAAATATGAAGCCATGTTTGAGAAGGTGAGTCTTTTTAAAGGTTCCAGTATGTCACAGCTTGTTGTTGCACAGCGATAACCCAGCTGGCTCAGAGTGAGTAATCTTCCTCCTCCTCACAGTATGATGTCAACGGCGATGGCAAACCTGGTGCTGGAGGAGAATACCAAGTTCAGGTATTTCCTTTCATGTGTGGATGGTGACAAATAAATGTGCTTATAGATCCAATCATAATGTGAGTTTACAATAACTTTGGTTGGAAAAATCCTGTGTCCCGTACTTATAGTTTGATGCATGCATGTTTGATGCTTTCATACGTCAACACAGGGGTGTCGGACTGGGGGGTGGAAATGGGACTGAGTACCCGGGGCCCAAAAAGATGCTAGAATGAATAGCTGTGGATCTGGGGAGGGGCCCGTAGAGAATGCCTTTCTACAGTACCCAGAATTTTGTGCTACGCCCCTTTGTCAACACTGTGACTGTTAGCTTGGAGAGCTAATTTACCTGTTGGGCCACACACTAAAGAACATGACACCAGCCAAACTAGCAGATTTGGTTTATCAAAGACGCTAGCAAAGCAACACAGGACAGAAAATAAGCACGGCAGAGACGACAGATGGGTCTGACCTATCTTTTAAATGTTTAGTTACGGCTGAAAATGACAACACGAATAAACAAGTTTGCTGATTACACGCATCTCCAAAAACAAATCAACTGCTCAACTGGGAAGGGATTTTTGTGTAAGCGACGTCAGTGATTCAGTCTATAGTATTTCTAATTTCATGCAGAGCCCTGTCAATTCTTTCAACCTCACTTTTGCTTCTTAAAGGTACACTGTGTAGGAATTTCTCCCATCTAACGGTGAAATTGTATTTTGCATTCAAACGAACAGTGCTCTCAGTGCCTTGCTTTTTCAAATGCGTGGTGCAGCTACGGTAGCTGTTATGTACCAAGAAGCTATGACAACATGTCTTCCAATTTTCGCTTTTTTGGCAACGAGGATTCCTTCTCCCGTGGCTCGGCATCAGCATGATCGTCCATTATAAACTGAAGTGCAGTTGCAGGCTTTCAAATTTGCCGGGGCGGTGACAAGCGCCTCTCAATGATCTCCTCCTCCGTTTCAGCTGGTTTCAGTCACGTGACGAAAACGCATTGTGGATTAGCTAGGCAGGTTGGCTAGTGCTTTATGTCCCGCTCAGCGATTCTAGTTTTTCAAAATGGCGTAAAGACTTGGAAGCCTCCTTTGGACTTGCCCGTCCAGTGTAAATACAGATAAGACATTCTTCGCTTACGAGGATAAGTCAGATCATTGGCAGAGGTCATTTTATGCCAATGAGGACATATTTATGAATGAAGACATTGATTTTAGCTAATAAAATACTTAAAACACCACACAGTGTACATTTAACTTGGACACATCTGCATGCTAATGTACACATACACTCTCACTCCTCCTCACTTCTGTGTCATTATCCATCTTTATTTTGTGTATAATGTTCTACCCTGTTGGTACTTGTCGTCTACTTTTCACTTTAGTTTTCTTACTTTATTTCCATCAGCACAAATGAGCCACTTGTTTTAATTCTTAGCGGTGTTTGCATCACTGCTTTTTTGCTGCTTTGCTAAAGTGTGACGTAAAAAGGAAAATGTCCCTTATGCTCGGCCATGTTGCCCTGTCTGTAGCTGGGTTTTGGCTGGACCAACGGTGTGGCCCTGCAGCTCCTGGACCAGTATGGGCTGAGACTCGTCTCAGGAAGCAGACGAGTTTCTCCCGGCCTCCTGCTGCCTCTGGTCCTCTCAGTCACTCTCAGGCTTCAGTGAATCCCAGGTGACAGAAGAGCCTGACTGGAGGTTGGCTTTTATTATTCCTGCTTTCACTGCACTAAATCTCTCCTGTCCATAGGCCTGTAACTAGTATTACAAAATGGTCTAGTTGCCAATTTTTTTACATGATCATCTTTGTTTTACCGTGATTAACTGCTAAAATTAGCTAAGGTCTTAAGGCGTATGACTGCTAATTTTTGATTTTGTTTAAATATGCCAAAGTGTAATTATATAAGTGATTATTGGTTGGACTGTGTATTTGTATTATTTCAATTGTAAGTTGTAAGCACATGACCCTATACACGTAATACAGTTGATTTTTTTTTGTTTTTTTTTAATGAAATAACGAGGTGTGGTTTACTTCATAGACTGTGTACCGGTGTTATTATCTGGGTCACATGACAGTCATATAACCAAAATATGTATTCTGGGATTCATTCAATCAGTTTCATCAGTTTAAAAAAGTAGAGAAAAATATATATATACATTTTTAAATTTGACTTCGAGACAATTATATAGTTAATCGCAATTATTTCTGAGACAATTAATTGCAGGGCAAAATTTGACAGTTACAGCTCTAACACACACACACACACACACACACACACACACACACACTAAATATTAGACTAAATTGTGCATATTTGAACAAGATTTGATATTTTTCTAAATCGAATATGATCCGGAACACTTTAATTTGTAGAGGGAACATGATATGGTTGATCATAAACTAAGAATTCCTTTGATGAATATTTCAGTATTTATCCTGGGGGGTAAATGATCTCTGGCGATATGAGAAGTTGCAGATGATGTCTGCACTTCTGGACTCTCTCTGGTAATACAGGCTGTTTAGTGCTTGCTGCTGCTTGGATTACAGCATTGACAGATATCCAACTGGTGTTACTTATTCACCTAATTTGATTATAAAACATATTGCTGTACTGCAGATGAACTCACTCTGAGGCCTTCCATCTGCATGCAAACTGAAGTTGGAATGTAAACGAGCTCATGTGAGAAATAAAATGTGAAGTGACTGCATGAATGATGTTTAAACCATAGCGGTCTTTATATCTGACTCCTAGACACTTTTATTCCATTGTTTTTCTCAAATTAACAAAGTATTTCAGATTACAATGCTGGCATAATAATCACGTTAAATATAATGATGAATTCCCACACGCTGTCGGCACTTTTTATTTGAAACGCAATATTTTGGTCATATTCCTTCATCTTGCGCAGTCTATGACCGAAACATTTTAATAAACTTAGTGCGGACTGTGTGTGGCAATTTATTACTTTCTGTGGCATCATTTCATCTTCCTACACACCTCTCTACCACTCAACATAACCTCGCATGTTACAATGAACCTTTGTTCCTTTTTGAAAGATACATAGCACAGGTGTTTACGGCGGCAGTTCTGTGGTGGAATGTAACGAAGTACATTAACTCCAGTACTGTACTGAAGTCCAAATGTTGAGGTACCCATCCTTTACTTGAATCTTTGCTTTTCCCGCCATTTTCTACTTCTACTCCGCTACATTTCAGAGAGAAATGTACTTTTTACTCCACTACATTCATCTGATAGTTACATTACATGTTAGTTTTTCTTGATTCCTTTGATACAGCAGTCAACTCAAACTCCACATTTTCAAAACAGTTAACACACAGGCCGAAACAGTGGCACCCATGGTCAAAATGAAACATTTTGTTTGCAAAAGGCTCTAACCGTGCCAAAACATTTAAAATATGCAACAAAAGCAAATTTTGCCTTCAAACAACACAACTTGCAAACAAGTGTATGAGCTCTTCCAATCAACCATTACACAGTGGACAACAAAATACTAAATACAGCACAGCGAATCAGTGCACCATTGCTTGTCATTGTAGCCTATTACTGTACGGAGCTTTCATGCCAGAGCCATTTGTTGTCAAATTTGCCTTCTTGCAAAGAATTGGATCCAGAATCAGAAATGATTTGATGAAAATTTTATTGATTCCATTGATTCTTATTTTCAAGCTGTGGCTGAAAACTGAAATACTGTAAATATTACACAAAATACATGTAAACCAAAATAAAATCTATTAGAGTATAAGAAAATAAAAATAAAATCTATTACAGTAAAGTATAAACATCTATTACTGTAGAGTATAAGAAATAGCCACTATTGATACTCAGTCTCTTCTGTCTTGACGATGGGGCCACATGGCCTAACCCTGCTGACTGATTGCTAATTGAAGATTTGTGTGAAGGAGTGTCAAACAGGTGCTTCATTGATTTCATACTGATGTAGGTAGTTTCCAATAGTTAGGAACAGATGGTTTCTGTTTGGTTACCATAGCTAAAACAACGGAGTTTGGACTGCTTGAATGACATCCGTGTTAACTGTTCTGCAAAAGGGTGGGGAAAATGTGTCAATCCAATGAGAAAAGGTCAACACATTTGCAAGAGGTGTCTTCTGCTCTGCTGAGACAGTGATGATGAAAACCAAGTGGATCTCAGTTTCTTTAAGCAGGTCAAAGCAATCAAGAAAAACTAAGATGTGTGCGCACAAAAGATATGTAGTTTATAAAATATATTTATTTTCTTTTTAACAATATAAGGGCCTACAAGTCCAGCTGAAATAATTTAGACTATTAAATACACAACTGTTTGGATCCTTTCACTTTCTAAAATGGGAGTATTTTTCTGCATCAAGTACTTTAACTTTTAATACTTTTAAGTACAATTTCCTGATGGTCCTTACATACCTTTCCTTAAAGTTAAAGTGTGGTATTAGTAGTTTTACTGCAGTAACGGATCTGAATACTTCCACCACTGGTGGCAGTTCTGTGCAAGAAAGTAAGAGAAAGGTGTCTCACACTCTTGCTCCATTTGCATTTCTCTATTTATTCTGATGACATTCTTCAAAATCAACAATGAATGTCAACACTGCACCGATGTTATATAGGCCACACCCTTGTTACACATGATTGAATTCAATAAAATGTGCTGCTACTGGATTAGACAGGTTTTTATATTTAATAGTACTATGTTAAGCAATATGAATTTTCAACATATGGCTTAGCACAAGGGCAGGTCTGTCTTAAACCCAGTGCTGCTGACCAATGCATTGTGCTTCCTGTGGCTGCTTTACAATAAAAGCCACTCTGTATTCCACCAGGTGAAAGCTTTTAAAGGGTAACTACTGATGGGAACAACAGTCTGATGCATAGACTGTATATTATTAACAGTCTATGGTCCGACGTTGGTCCAGTATTAAGCGAGATCGCTGCAGTGGCGAAACAAGTTACAATGTAAGTTAATAGGGCAATTTTCCAGCTTGTATTTACCTTCACAAAAGTGTTTGTTTTGCCGCTGACAGGCTCAGATTATTATTCTAAGTGTCTGACAACATTATGGAAAGGATTTCTAAGGAGGTCGACCTTTCTGTTGAAGAGTAAGATCCTTTATTTTTTTTTAAACATGTAAACCTCAACGAAATTGCATTTGCTAAAGCAACCAGACTCCATGTAAATAAGTTATTTTAGCTTCTTAAAATACACTTTATTCACAGTCAACAAACAAAATCAGCCAGTTAGACACAAAAACATAGGAAAATAGGGTCCAGGTTGAAGAAAAACAGTACCCTTTAATGTGAAGTAGTAGCAGTAGGATGTTCGATTGGCATTATTGTTAACCTAATACCGCGCTGACATGATGGAAAGAGAATGAACAATAAACAGTGAAGCCGTTAATGAGTTAGAATCACTCTGGATTACACCCATGCACTCTTTTCCTGGGAGTCCCTGGTGCGTGTGAAAGTTAATTTGAATCCATCATGGGAATGGTGAACTCCACCACTATCAATAAAACTACTTTATAGACACGTAAGTACTGGATGTAAATACTTTGAATCTATTCTTGAATTCTAGGACCAGAGATTTAGGGGTGCCTGGCACCCTTTCAATGTATTTTTCTTTTTTTTTTATAACTTCACTGTGCTAACTGAATATCATTTTGGACCATCATGGTAGGGGAAACACTGAATTATGTAACTGCAAGGACACCAACATTCTGATCCAACTAACTTTAATGCTGATCCACAGGGCCATTGCTACAAAGGTGAGGTGGTATTACAAATGAAATTGGATATTTATCTATGGAAAATGCAGTGTCTATACCTTTTTGAAAATAAGAGATTTATGCAATTTTGACTAAAGGCTGACTGAGCACTATTTTCTGAAAATGGTTCCGAATGTTTTTCTGAATAATCTAGATTTTGGGTGTAGTTTCACGATGCTGTGGTAATCCAAGAGCAGAACTCCTTAGCTCACAATAGATGATACACACAGACTTTTGTTTATTTTTTTGGCAATTATTTTTTAGGTGCATGGGGTCAAGTTTTAAAAAAGGGGTAAAATCGACCACAAATGGTATAAAAACTGTTTCATTACATGAACATCTTAAAGGTCCAGTGTGTAAAGTGTTTAGTTCATTATCAAAATCTGTGTTGCCTGTTCACAAACTTGTCCTTTTTCATGAATATTGACCTCCACCATCAATTCCAAGTATTCCTTTTGGCTTGAAATGTTACATTTCCATTCACATGAACTGGGCTAGACGTTCCATATTTATGCACCATCTTGAAATACATTAGCCGCTAAGGGACATACAGGACATACTGCTCCGCCTTTCGTGTTTTCGCTGTCACATGATAAACTCACAGGTGCTGCTAATGCTGCTAAAGAGTTATCGTAGCTTCCCGGAAACATGGAGGACCACACATATTCAAAATCCAAATTTCAGGAACAGGAGTCTTCTTCTTCGCCCAGAAAAAGAAAAAGGAGATTGAAAAGAGCAAGAGACCGGCTTTTTGAAGCGTGAAGGCTACCGTAGCTGTAATACCTAGTTTGATCTGCGTGGTGAGAGAGAGTTGATTGCGATATGTGATCTCAACGCTAGATGGGAGGAATTCCCACACATCGGACCTTTAAGGGTTATAATTTAAAGAATGACAATGATGATACCTACTTTTTCCCACAAAATGTTTTTGTAATTTTGCCGAAGGACCACCATAGTTCTACAGTTAAAACCTTTTGACATCAAAAGAGTCTACTTTGACATTACAGCTAATTGTGTTCTCCCTCCATTTTTAAACCACAGAGTGAAAGATGTTAAAGAGCTTGAAACTCACACAAACGTACCTTCAATTTTAAAAAGAAACAAAGGCAAATCAACTTTTTTTTTCCAGTTACTGATTGTTCCAAACAAGGCATTCTGTCTTTGGCATTTCTGCTTTACATCTATGGTGAAATACAGGCCAAGCATGAAATGAATTAGAAATAAGTAAGATATTCTGATGGTAGTAAAAAAAAAAAAAGTAATGAGAAATTTGCTTCTTAAAGAAGAAAATGCATCCTTCTTGGCTGTGAAGATATGAGGTCCTGTCAGGGATTTCACAGCATCTCTCTCCTTAGCATGAGTGCACACAACCGATCGAGTGTGCAACCGAAATGGGCTAAAGGCAAACGGGTGCAGCGGTTCGTGCAACCCCAAAGATCACACTCTTGTAATGTGCTATTCTGAGTCTCCATCTACAAGCCATATCATAATCATTTTTTATTTATCCCAATGCATAACTATTGCACCCACACAGTCGCAGCTGTGTGTGACGCTGTGTTTAGAGAGGTTTAAGCAGCAGGCAGCAGTCATGTTTTCAGCCCTTCACTGACAGCAGCAACTCAAGTAGAACCTGCTCCTTTTTGATAACTCGCACATTACCATGCCGTTTTAGCATAACCGTGTTATGCTCGCATAATGAGATGGAGCTGTAAAGTGTGGAATAAGTTGTCCGGCATTTAAGTGACGGTGAGGTAAAAGTACGACGTGTTTGTGTGTGCACGTACCGTGTGCCTTTTTTAATTACACAAATTGCGAGGACGTTGTTCGGGGGAAGCACGTTCCGTGGGCGGCCCGTGAATTGTAAAACAGCGGTGACAAGTGCATTACATGTTGTTGTGGAAGCAAAGGTCAGGATGTCTTGTCCTCGCCAGTCATCCAGAAACTGCTGCAGCATACAAAATAGCATGCACATAGAAACTTGTTTTTTTCTTTCTTTTAGACTGCTTCACATTTTAGATTTATTGCTCTTCATGGAAAATATTTACATATATAGTAATATCATTTATTCACGTCTTTAAAATTCTACATGCATATCATGCAAGTCTACTTTATTATCCTCTGGCCTTAGATATGTAAAAAGCAAAATACTACTGCGGCTAACACAGTCCCTGATTTCCATAATGCGAATGAGATGCAGGATTATTATTAGGATTCATACCTCTGAATGTCTACGTGGCTTTAGACGGAGGCCTGAGCTTCATTACTGTTCCCCGGCTCAGCCCTCACTAGCCCCGGCAGCACACATCACAAAGGCTGCTCTTTATCCTCCGAGTCGTCCCGGAGCCGCCGAGTCCCGCTCGCTGCTGCAGGAACCCAGCTCTGCACCACCACCACAATCCCCGTCCAGCCACCCAGGTTCCAACCCCAGCCAGCCACCCACATCCCGCAGTCTGTGAAGACCCACGATGGGCATGTGCAGTGGTGGAAGAAGTATTCGGATCCTTTACTTAAAGTGTAACTCTCGCCAAAATGAAACCTAGGGTCTTTTTGTGAATGTACCCGAGTCAAACTTTAGTTTAAAAGCATATCTAGGACGGAAGCGTGACTTATATGATTTACCGTATTTTCGTTTTTCGGTCAAATGGCCTTTTGAATGGGAGTGATAGGGGCACTTTTATGCTAGCCTCAAAATAGCTATTTTTAAAACCCTAAGAAGTAGGGGTGGTACGGTTCACAAAACCCACGGTTCGGTTCGTATCACGATTTTATGGTCACGGTTTTCGGTTCTGTACGGTTCTTGTTATTTTTTCTTTTAATCTTTAACACTCCAGAAATATACTTATGCATATTATATATAAAAATGTTCCCACACACCAGACTTATATGACGCTGGCGCATCCTCCAACTCCGGGCAGCCTTCCTTATCTCTCCCACTTGCCATTCTTACACGTGACGTGACCTGCAGCACTGCACACTCCACCGTTCTCTTAATACATCCATGCACTCCAGTTGAGGAGCGTTCGGCTCGGCGCCTCTCAAAATCTGACGAAAATCTTTTAAACTGACCTTTGTTGATCTGAAATGAAGACAGATTCAGCAACTGCACGGCCTATTTCTCGCTTCAAATTTTTTCAGAAACATGTTTCGGTGAACTATTTTCGTAAAATACGAGATCGTATTCTGAACGAGCCGCCATTAGAGTCTGTTTTGAAATTCGGGAGCAGCCAGATCCACGTGACGCGTTCGTCCAATCAGCTGCCATGGGTTGCGTTCGTCACGCTCATCCCCTTGTCATTTCCAGTAAGTCTTTTAACACAAGTGTCGAAAGTGGGCACTACGGCAGTAAGTGGTTAGTGTACATTAACAGTGTACTGACGAACCGTGCGACCCACACGCGCTCCTAACCGAGACAAGCGAACCGAGCGGTTCGGATGTCTTTTCATGAACCGTACCATCCCTACTAAGAAGGCTCGACACAACATGAAACTTTGCTCTAAGTATCACCAGGGGCTCTACACCTTAACGAAACGATATCAAAACAAGTAGCCCCAGATTTAGTATATCCCTTGTTCACCGGTGTAGTGAAGGTGTAGAGTCCCTGGTGATAATTCGAGGGGGGTGGGCCAAAATGTATTGTGAACCTAAATTGATATGCGGGCCGGATCAGAATGTGCGAGGGGCCGGATTAGGCCCGCGGGCCTTGAGTTTAATACATGTGGTGTAAAGGAACAGTTGTGTGTTTAATGATCTAATCATTTCAGATGGACTTGTAGGCCCTTATATTGTTGGCTAGTTTCATTTATAATAAAACATCAGATTTTATAATCTACATGTGTTTTGTGTGCAGAAATCTTAATGTGTAAAGTAACTAGTAACTAAAGCTGTCAGATGAATTTAGTGGTGTAGAAAGTACAATATTTCTCTCTGAAATGTAGCGGAGTAGAAGTAGAAAGTGGCATGAAAAGTGAAGACTCAAGTAAAGTACAAGTATCTCAACATTTGGACTTAAGTTCAGTACTTGAGTAAATGTACTTAGTTACATTCCATCCCTGGCAGGGAGGCTGTCTGTATGTCCTCTGATGGAGAATCCGAGAGACAGAGATGGCGACCACTGGCTCCCATTCAACATGCTCTGATCAATAACTCATTGAGGGATCATGCAGGCCTTCCTGTGTAATGCATTTCCCTAATTATGAGCGTGGCCTCCACAAACCAATTGGTTTTTCTCTGGCTTAGCAGCTAAACTGTTTGGAGGCTAGGCCAACTCCTTGACCTCTAAACTGGAAGGATTGGCTAACTGGAGGCATTATACGGATAGATATGAGCTAGCTTAGTGATATTGATTCTGCACTGTCCAGAGATATCAGGCGTTTTATAATCAATAACTCTTCAGGAATCGTTCCTATGGAATTTCTCCTGCTTTAGAGGAGATTTTAAAATCCCATCTAATGGAAGGAAGAGCTATCGGTGAGAGGAAATGTAATGATATGTATGTATGTATATATATATATATGAATAAAAAACCATAAAAAGCAATTCACCCTGCTTATGCAGTTCACATGTTTTATATCCCTGGTTGCCTGATTTCTCTATTATATCGTCAAGTGGACATATTCTGTCTTCATCAACTTTGCTTTCATGCAGCATGTCTGATTCAAAGACCCACCATAAACCTTTGATATGTTTTTTTTAAGGTTGTAAAGAGCTCACTTAATTTTTATTCAGCTTAAACCGTCTGTATTTGAAATTGCAATGGCTTAAAGTGATGGTTCGGAGTAATTTCACCCTAGGGTCCTTGCACCATGACCTCGAGCCAAACACCCCCCCAGAAACTTTTTTCACCTGGGTCGAACATTGGGAGAGTTAGCGTAGAGTAGTGTAGGATACACGTAGGGTACAGATTTGATCATTGGCAAATTATCAAAGATGTTTTATCAATATTAATAAAGTTATGAATATGGTTATTAATAACTTCGTCAAATCGACAAACAATCAAAACGGGGCACCACCCTGCAAGTCAGGGACCAATAATCAAACTGTGGAACAGTCTCATTTCTATAGTGATCCTTTAAAAGGAAACAAAGGAAGGTGTGATTTCGAGCACGGACCTGTTCGACCAGCAATTATTACAATAAGTACACAAATAATCACAAGCAACTGCTAATTAAGTATAATCGAATTTATTAACGTCATAATTATCAGTAGCCAATCAATAATCCTTTAATAATAAAACGTATATACTTTTTACAATATCACAACCAAACAAAACAAAAACAAAGCAGCATATGTCATGGACACGTCTGTGTCTGGGCGTTGTGTGTGTGTGTGTGTGTGTGTGTGTGGAACAGTGAGTGAAAGTGGAGGGGGGCAGTGTCGAAATGTAGTTCTAACACAAAAACTACAAAATGGCTACTCCTGTGAGCTGCACAAAACTATTTAGCCTCAAGAGGGCGGTAGTGGTGCTGGGTGCACGAGGAGGGGTTGAACAGGTCGAGGGGGTTGCTAGGCAACGCGCACGCTTAACCCAGCCCTGGTCATGTGTTAGCCTGTTAGTTCTGTACAAACGTAAGCAGACCCTACGTGGTTAAGCTAGCAGCGTTAGCTCGGGAGCTACGTGGCTATCTTGTGTCCGTGTGCGTTAGTAAAAGGAAAAAGAGTAAAGGAGGAAAACACTCTGATCTTAGTTATCGATAATGGCCAGCTCCCTCAGCCACTCAGGTCTGGACCCCACGTGTAGTTAGGACAGACTGAGACTTTTGACTTAGCGAGGGAAACGGCCACTATAACCACTCTAGTGGCTAACAGCTGATTCACCGCGATTATCTCGCGGACAGTAACTAACTCCGTGAAAGGAGTGATTTAGCAGGTAGCGCTTACGGTTTTACCCAGCTACTTAACACAACATAATCAACAGTATTGTGATCAATGATACGTTCACAGAAACAGATTAATAACCAGATATGGGCCAATACATGATTACAATCACAGATCACATTAATGGCAACAAGTGGTAGCGAACCCTTTGCTCATTAATAAACAAACCAAACACACTAGTTCTAACGTCTTACGGTACATGTGTTGTTTGTAGTTAATCTCTCGCCAGAGTTTAACGATCCGTTTCGTCCAGAGCAGTAGACGACACGTGATCCAGGTTGACGATGCAAGAAGAGCGGAAAGTCCTTTTCTTGAATCCAGGCTGATTAAACCCGCTGCAGATGTGAGGAGATACTGGGTCAGTATCCCCTCGGATCCCTTGTATATCAGAAAGATATAAAATGTCCCAGCTCAATCTCGACCAGCGAGGTGACGCTGGTTAAGCTAGTCCGGACTAGTGCACCTCCTGTCAGTAAAATGGATTACCGTGGAAAGCCAAGAGACACAAACGCCGGCAGCTTTTATCCTTCCTCCACCTCCTAGTGGCGGGGTGGTGCATTCAAAGGCCCGACAGCCAATGGGAAAAGCACAACCTTGTCACAGGTGTGAAGCAGTTCTTTGTCTCACCACCAGTCTGCCTTGCCCCTCGTGTTGAATGTAGAATCCCCATTTTGGCGACTCTGCTTCCAAGTGGTGGCTTGTAGGAGTTTGGTGAAACTGGCTTTGGGATTCACATGTAGGCCAAGATCCTTTGTCTTGCCTTCCCTGTGTCCCTTGTCTCTGCAGTCAGCTCAATCTGAGCCATTTTCTGTTAAAAATCAATGTTTAACCCCCTGCTTGGTCCCAACAGTAGCGTTATCAGCTGAATAGCTTAGCGCAGGGGCTAATGGACCCACGTTTATCTCGTAAATGACCTCACTAATAATGCCGGAATGATACCAAACGTCTACACTAGTACATATAGGTTATGTACTCATAAAACGATGGATTGTAAAGTTTGTAAGTACACCAGAAGTTTATATAAATAACACTTGCCTGCTGGCTTCTGCTCTCTTGCTGTTGTTGTTGCTGTAAGACGAGTGCTTAGGACGTCTAAAATTACATAACACCGAAAGAGATGCAACAAAAATATTTTTAATTTAACTTTTTTTTAAAGTAAGTGCTGTAGTATAACTAGCAGAAGACAAGTAATAATTGAGGTAAGTTTGGAGACATTACCTTATTTAATCATTAAATTAATAAATATTTTTGTTGTATCTCTTTTCGGTGTAGTAATTTGTAGACGGCCCTAAGCACTCTTCTAACTGCAGGTAGCAGCAGCAGCAACAGAGAGCAGAAGAGAGCAGGCAAGTGTTCATAAACTTCTGGTGTACTTACAAACTTTCCAATCCATCGTTTTATGAGTACATAACCTATATGTACTAGTGTAGACGTTTGGTATCATTTCGGGCATTATTAGTGGGGTCATTTACAAGATACAAACGTGGGTCCATTAGCCCCTGCGCTAAGCTATTCAGCTGATAACGCTACACTACGCTAACTCTCACAATGTTAGACCCAGGTGAAAAAAGCTTCTGGGTGAGTGTTTGGCTCGAGGTCATGGTGCAAAGGACCCTAGGGTGAAATTACTCCGAACCATCACTTTAAAGACCTGTTCTCTGTTACATAAAATACTTGACTAAATATGCAACAGTTAAAGTTCAGAAAAATATCCTTAGTATCAGTTTAACACTCAGGGATTGGGTTCACATCACATCTGTTCTCGCGCTTTTAAATGTAGATAAACTCGGATTGGTGCACAGAAGTATGCAACATCCCATTTTTCCAGCTAAGCTGTGCCCAAACCGGTGAGGAAAGCTCCGATAAAAACACAAATAAAAAGATCTCTAGTGTGAACTTTTCTAACTTTGGCAGAAAATAGTATGTTCATGTAGTATGACATGGCTCAGAGTAAGATTCTGATATGCTAGCCTTTCAGGGCCTGTTAAAGGAACATGCCGACTTATTGGGACTTTGTCTTACTCACCGTATCCCCCAGAGTTAGATAAGTCCATACATACCATACCCTTCTCATCTCTGTGTGTGTCGTAACTTTGTCTGACGCACCCACCGCTAGCCTAGCTTAGCACAGATCCTGGAGGTAACCGGCTCCATCTAGCCTACTGCTCCCAATAAGTGACAAAATAACGCCAACATAGTTAAAGCAATAGTTAATATAGTTCCCAGTATGTATAGAGAGCCGAAGTCACACCCTTCTACTTCCGGCCAATGGTACCTATCTTTCGAAAAATTATGAACGAGGGTCAATGGAGAGATAATAACTATTTTTCGATATCATTTGAATTGAGCCATGGATTACAAATATGATGTTCGTCAATTTAAAAGATAATTTTTCAACCAAAGAAAGTCTCAGTATATTGTTAAACTGTTGAAGTATAAGACTGTGAAAATATGTAATTAGAAAGACTACACTCTTCATGGATGACCTCACGCTGAAGCCACGATGTCTCTGTGTATCGTACCGGGGGATGTAACGTTACTCTAATGAGCAGAGGATCTTGCTTGTTCTTTTGCTTATCTGCTGAAAACACTTGACTGGATAAAACACAGCAGTTAAGATAACGTTACATGTGTTGTTTAACAGAGCTAAGCTAGCTAGCTAGCTAGCGAGAAAGCCGAGCATCAAGCTAGGTGAGGTAGATTGTGTGAGACGGGAGATGTAGTTCACCGAGCGGTTTCACACAAAACTTAGTGGTCATATGACAAACCTACGGGTAACTGAGACTTTCTTCGGTTGAAAAATTATCTTTTAAATTGACGAACATCATATTTGTAATCCATGGCTCAATTCAAATGGGATCAAAAAATAATTTGCTTCTCCCCGTTCACTACCGTTCATATTTTTTCTGAGTTAAGGTCCCATGAGGTCCACCGGAAGGGTGACTTTGTGACTTTGGCTTTCTATACGGTTAGAAGATGGCTGTGTCTCATGTGACGTTGTTATTTGTACACGCTGTGACTATACAAATCACAACATGTAAAAAGGAAAATGTTGGCGTTATTTTGTCACTTATTGGGAGCAGTAGGCTAGATGGAGCTGGTTACCTCCAGGATCTGTGCTAAGCTAGGCCAGCGGTGGGGGCGTCAGACAGAGTTACAGCACGCACGGAGATGAGAAGGGTATGTATGGACTTATCTAACTCTGGGGGATACGGTGAGTAAGACAGAGTCCCAATAAGTCGGCGTGTTCTTTTAAGGTTTGTGAAAATGGCTTATTATTTTGAAATCCCACTTTATCTGAACATTAAGTGAATATATCTTAAAATTAAAGCTGCAAGCAGCGATGGACGGGCCCTCGCGCCTCTGTGCGCGTCGGGGTTACCGGCGGACGCCGCTCCTTGCGACCGTGCATTCGCGCAGCACTTGGACGCTGCAAATCGTCACCAATGAAAAGGGAACTCCCCGCTGAGTTCAACGATACCTCACACAAGACTCTACGTCATACGGTTCATTAGCTGTGAAAGGGGGCGTGGCCAACTTATAGGGGGCGGGCCAAACCTTTACCAATAAACAAGGAAGTCTCTGCTGAGTTCATTGATACCTCACATAAGACTCTACCTTAAATGGGTCACCATTTATGAAAGGGGGCGTGGCTTAAGCTTAGGGGGCGGGTCAAACCATCACCAATGAAGAATGACGTCTCTGCTGAGTTCAATGATACCTCACACAAGACTCTACCTTAGATGGGTCAGCATTTATGAAAGGGGCATGGCTAAAGCATAGGGTGCGGGCCAAACCATCACCAATAAAGAAGGAAGTCTCTGCTGAGTTCAATGATATCTCACACAAGGGTCTACATCAAACGGGTCATTAGTTATAAAAGGAGGCGTGGCTAAAGCTAAGGGGGCGGGTCAAACCATCTCTAATTAAAATGGATGTCTCTGCTGAGTTCAGTGATACCTCACACAAGACTCTACCTTAGATAGGTCAGCATGTATGAAAGGGGGCGTGGCTTGAACATAGGGGGCGGGCCAAACCATCACCAATTAAAAAGGAAGTCTGTGCTGAGTTCAGTGACACCTCACACAAGGGTATCCCTTAAACGGTTCAAATGTTATGAAAGGGGGCGTGGCCTGATTAAGTGGGCATGGCTATATTATAGGGGGTGGCTCAGTATCACATGTAGACCACACATTCTGAGTTTCATGCAAATCGGATGATGTTTGTCATATAAGGCGCATTTCCTGTTGCCAGCGGGGGGCGCTATGACCAAAAGTCAATTTTTGCCTGTAGGTGTCTTCAGGCCTGGACCCTTGACAATCAAAATAAAAGCTCGCTTCCCATGCCATCCGTCCGGAATAAAATACGTATTAATAATACGTTTTTGCGTCGACTATCATGCTAATGAATAAAATACTTAAAATATATTTGGTGTTTAAGTAAACAGTAAGATAAATGCAGACTACCATGCTAATGAATAATATATTTGGTGCAATATAGAATATAAAAATAAAAAGCAGTCTTGGAAAGAGTGTAACATGTTTATTTTAGAGAAACATTGATGCCCTCCAGAATCCCCTCTGGTCAGGTCAACAGGTTCCTGAATGAACACATTTAACACTTATTTATTTTGAGAATTCATTATGTAGACAGTTTGTAGTATTTTGAGGCATCAAGTTTACTTCATTCACACTAACCGACTGTTGAGGAGGGATTGTCCTGGGCCTCTTTGCCTCCTCCTTATCCTTATCTGCTATTATCTGTACACAGACAACAATTATTTAATTGTCACAGGGTAAATACATACAAATACATATTTAAAAATATTTAAAAGTCAGTAAAAAGTATGCATATGAAGTGGGAGGTTTGGATCCAAAATACATCAAATCATATAATAAGTAATCCTCAGCATGCAGGTCACAACATCGTCAACAACTATCAAAATGTGATTCTTACGATGGGATCTTCATATTTCCTTTTCTGTGCGAACCTTTAAAACAGACAGATTTTCTTAAATTACATGTTAGAGATTAAGAAGAATAGTAATTACATCTATATGTATAATTTTGGCTTTGTTATACATTTTTATGTTACAGTTGTAACATCCTGACACACCTGACAACTGAATGACCAGACAGGAGCAACAGGCACCACCATGTCCTGATTGTGTCCATGTCACCCTAGAAATACAACATTTTAAACAATGAAGTCATGTTCTACAAAACCGTACTGTAATATGTCTGTAGACTTTCTGGGCACTTACAGTTGTGAAGTCAAAATCTGCCCCCAGCACAATGTAAAGAGCATACTGTAATAAAAAAGAAAACGTATTGGTCTGTACTAGTCTTGGAAAAACATACTAAGCTATATTCCCCTGGTATTTAAATACAATAACAGATCCACAGCTAATATGTTGTCAGGTAAATTATATTTAACACCATTAAGTGACATTTGAGGACAACACACAATACCATTAACATGAAGATCCCACAGGCATTGCCATCTTCCTGTCTTGGGAGACCCTGAACATCAGAAATACAGTAAGACAGTGTACAACATTCAGCACAGCTCATTCATGGAAAATAAACAATAAAATACGTAGAAACCCATTTACTTTGATGTCCTTGCTGTATATCACAGTCCATTCTCCTGGGATAATCCTCTGTGCAAGATCGCTGCAATTAAAGTATTAATCAGCATTTTATTTTCCAAAATTCCTTAAACAGATCTAACTAAATATGTTATTGAACAACTTAATGTGGTCAAGAACAGACCAAAAGCACCTAGAATAACTTTAACAACTTTAACCCTTGTGTTGACTTCGGGTCAAATTGACCTGTTTTCAATTTTTGTATGGGCCGTAGAAAACAACCGTAGAAACAACCACTGAAAATGTACAAGGGTTAAATCCAAAACAGATGGATTGAACGTCTGAACTTAATGAGTTGAAACCTGCAAATCTGAATGTAACGTTGATCGCCAAAGCCAACTGAGGCTTCCAGATGGAATAAGGAGTCTGGGAAAAGGATTTGTCTCTTTCTCAGCTTCAAAACCTGTACACATATTTTTAGGAATATTAACATAAACGAATGTAATATAATTTCTCAAATTAAAGATAAAAAGGTTTCTACAAAGAAGAAAGTAGATTATAATAGTAAATCAGTGCAAAAGTAATGGTAATAATAAAACTGCAGACGCACACAGAGCATGTAGTGTCCTGGTTTCCAAATAGGTATGAGGACAAAATCCTTGTTTGCCAAATCGTTCTGAAAGACATATCACGAAGAAATAGAAAAGCAGAACAGATCTCAACCTTTATTTTTTTAAACAATATAACTATTTAAACAAAATTATATATATATATAAATAATAATAATAATAATAATAATAATAATAATAATAATAATAATAATAATAATAATAAATTACGGGGAAAGATGAGGTATCCGGACAATGTGGTGGTAGCCATGTTGGTACCACGTAGCAATCCACTGCATACACATCCTTTTGCTGATGGCACATATATCATTGAAATTCAACTAAGTTGGAAAGACAACATTTATCATTGTATGCTGTATATTGTAAACTAAGTAATTTACCTGTGACTGTGCTATTTGGGTGATTATCTGAAAACAGCAATTTGCTATCTGTATGGAGCATAAAAAAAACAAAATATAAACCCAAGGCAAAACCGTGTGCTATACCCAAATAACTTGTTAAAGTTGTGCTTACTGTGGCCTCCAACTCCCGTGCCAAGCCCAGAGTCAAAAAGTATCTGCGTTGCAAGGTAACTTGCTGCACTTTGGTAAACTGGGTTCGTATAATTGTTTCATCTGGATTTCTTTTGGGGTCCAAGACATATTTCAGCTAGAACACACGAACACACACAAACACGAACACACACATTAAGAGTACCAACTTTGTGTATGTACAGTATGAAATCAAACCTACCATATTTTTTTGTCGTGGACTAGGTTTCAAACCCCAGCATGATCTCTGTGGCTGTATGTCACACAGGGAAGTTTCCCTTTCAGGAGTTGGTCCTACAGGTTAAAGATGTAAAAAGAGATTATTTTTCAAGCCTAACAAACTGATCAACCCCAATATCTGAAATCTGTTTAAATGAGTCCTACCATCAAGATTTCTTGTGGGTTCCAATGAAGTCTGAGTGCCCAATAAAGTCTGTGGAGCTAAACATAGCAATCAACAGTAGATCAAATACATCCTGGACTGGATTGTGACACTACATTTTAAACAACTGTTATCCTTATGTTACCTGCCACTGCCTTCCCAAGTGTGTCCAGTGTGATACTGACATTCCTCACATTTCATTTCATCTTCTCAATGGTTTGTCTCTCTTTTTTTTCATTGTGGTGATGAACAATGTTTCGCACCAGAAAAATGTGAGCTGAAGGCGACATATTGTTAATGAAATAATTGTTCTTCCGCATATTTGCGAAGAACTGTTCAGCCACTTGGCTGTTGAGCTGACCTGCAAGCTCCGGTACAAGTTCAATTCTCCTGAGCATGTCCTTCTCATCCTTGCTGTTACCTTCATGTAGCTTGTCACACAAGACATAATGTTGAGAGGATTTGGTAACCGGATGACTATCATCTTCAAAGTTTTCAGTGTTTGGCTCCAAAAGCCACGGAAGGTGGATCTTCAGTGTTCGGTCCTTGGCAGCCTGTATGTTCTCAGGGGTTGGAGGAGCAAGACGGCCTTCATTTGGCTGGAATGGTGGATTTTCTGGCACTCTCACATTGGTGTGGTTTACAAGACCTCGTGCAAAGTCATAGACTGATATATTGGGCATATGTTTCCACGACAGAAGCATATCTGCAAAGTCTCTAGGGCCTTCTGCTCTGATGTTAAACTTCAAGCTGTACAAAACACCGCAGGGAACACAGATGGCAGCCAAACCACCTGGATGAATAGTAAAGGATTAAACCATTAGGAATAAGAAGTATATAAATGTAAAGTTAATATGTATTTACAGGAATACATAAAACCGACAAAGCCAGAAAAATGTAAAGCTGTCACCTGATGCTCCCCAGATCTTCTGAAACACTGTCGTAGGCCTGTCTATTTTGCATTTCGGTTCTGAGGCGCAGAATTAGATCTATCTTAGAACCACAAGAGTCGACACCACATTCCTTACAGAGTGTACGTACTGCATCCACCTGTGTAGGTCAAGGGAAAGAATAAATACAGTAAACGTGGGTTGACAATGTTATATTATCCCCACTAACATTTAGGCCTATTCTGCCCTACAAAGCAAAAAGGCAGTAACTACGCAGAGTGCAGAACTGAGAAAAATGACTTTAACCCTTGTGTTGGCAACACAAGGATTATGTACTTCCGTTTACTTTGTTGAGAATTGCTCTCTAAACAAGGGTTAATACAGCACCTTAGTTCTTGTTTGTACAGCATTTTGGTCAGCTTAAACTGTGTTTAAATGTGTTCTAGAAATAAACTTTACTTACTTACTTTACAAGAAACAGGGATTAGAGAGCAATTCTCAACAAAGTAAACGGAAGTACATAATCCTTGTGTGGTCCTTCGGGTCACTGGGACCCGAAGGACCACACAAGGGTTAAAGTTATCCTGTCATCCAGCTAAGTAGTTGTAGGTAGATTATTGGACATGTGGCTGTTTTTGTTACTTGATATTAGCTTATTCTTTGTACATATCAATCCTCATATTTAATTTGATATTTTACCCCTATTTTGCAGTTACTGTATTCTTGCTTTGTATTACTTACCAAAAACGTGGCACCATACCAAGGAAAAAGGCAGTAACTACAGATTCTCCAAAAACTATTTTGCCACAACTTGGGCTCTGGGTGTGTTAGATACACTGCATTTGAAATAATTGGAACCATTTGTTTTCCTGAACATGGATATACCAAAACCAAAACTAATTTGACCATTTTAGGTTAATATAATTAAGGGGAATCCAAATTAAATATATAATTTTATATTCAGAAGAAGAAACCGTTCAAAAAATAAATGCTTAGGAACAGGAACCAATGTGTTTGAGCCCGAGAGCTAAGGGGGGCGTAAATACCTGCCGGCTTGCATGCAGAAGTTTGTTTTTGTTGAAAGGATGCTTACAGTAAATAGAATATGTCAGTTTTGCTCACAACTCGCTAACTTCTCTAAACAGTATTTGAATATTTTTCCACCGCTGGTTGGATTATAACTTTGTGATATGAACAACAAAATGATGACATGGCATCGGCGATGATGTGAAGTTACAGAGGATAAAGTTACAGCTAGGAGCAGGGAGGATCAGGGCAGGTAAGCAAAGCTATTTAAAACATCGCCTGTTAGCATAATGCTATCTGAATGGACCTCTGAGAGAAAGTCCCGCCCTGGCGGCTGACAGGTGTTTATATTGTGATAGCCTAGCCTCTAAATGTTTAATTTAATAAATACATTTGTGTGAAGTTAGAAGGGTGAAATCGCAAATGTTAAAACCGTCTTGTGAGGATGCCGCGAAATCAGCTGTGTGTGTTCACCATGGAAACAGTAACTTCACTGCGCAGCAACACGGTTATTTTTTGTTAGGTAAAACAGAACAAGAATACAGTAATGGGTGTTACTGTACTCTTGCTTTGTTTCACTAGGGCTTTTTGCTATTCAACTGCATCAAAAAGACACGTTGCTTCCATACAACTGTCCTGCAGTTTGTAGGCCTATAACAGACAAAGATTCCATGAGAGTCCTTTGTGAAAAGAACCAAATAAAGGGTGATACAAACTATGTGGAGGATACCTTCAAATTCATCAATTCATTTGATTCAGTAATATTGATGTCATCTGCCTCTGCTGAGTTTCTTGGACCTTGAGCTTTTAAAAACTCTGTGTTTAGCACAGTGTTGGACCTTCGTGTGCCTTGCCCAATCCAAGGTGCCCAAAAATGATAGCTGGGATGGACAGTAAAAGTATTCTTCCGGTTACCTGTTAATCAGAATTAAATGTTGGAAAAAGACACATTACTTATATCTGATTTTAATATTATTTTTTTTTACTGAATCCTAAATAGAAACCTAGAAATTACACTTACTTGATGTAAGCCCTCTGGCAATCATCTCTAGTGACACAGAATCCCAGAAATCTTCAACGTTCACTTCCCCCTGTGAAATCCTCAGGGACCGGCTCAATATCACTGACTTAAAAGGATAGTCACAGTCACAAAAAACAATGTAAAAAATGTCAATGTCAGTCAAATTAAAATGTTTAAATTAACTAATATAATTTTGAATCAATAATTTCCTTTTTATTAAAGACACTTACACGGCATGCTGAAAACACCCTTTTTGTGGAGATCCATCACCACCAGAGGTGGGAAGTTTCCACAGTTCACACAAGAATATTTGTATTCATGTGCTGTGAGAGCTTCGAAATGCAAATACGCATGAAGAAGCCGATCCCTGCTTGGCGAAAGCAGTCTTTAAAAGTTTCTTCTAGGGCATCAAAACTCGCTTCCAACGGCTGTGTGAGCCTATAAAGATAACATAATTGTTTATCAGAAAACATGTCTTATATTTTAGATTCTTCAAAGTAGCCACCCTTTGCTTTTTTTGATAGCGCTGCAAACCCTTGGTGTTCTCTCAATGAGCTTCATGAGGTAGTCACCTGAAATGGTTTTACCTTCACAGGTGTGCTTTGTCAGGGTTCATTAGTGGAATTATTTCCCTTATTAATAAAAAAGCAAAGGGTGGCTATTTTGAAGAATGTAAAATACAAGACATGTTTTCAGTTATTTCACACTTTTTTGTTAAGTACATAATTCCATATGTGTTCATTCATAGTTTTGATGCCTTCAGTGAGAATCTACAATGTAAATACATACACATATACATACACATACATACATACCTGGAGTGAGTTCCGTAGGAACATGCACAGATTGAAGGTCAAAATGACACCATCATCAAAGTTATGCAAACCATCCTTATACTCCTGGTATCTGTAAAGCATCCCACATTGGCCACACTCTTTGCAGTAAGTGCTGAGACCTGAAAGGAGAGGAGTGGGGTGTGAGTCTATTTATTGTGGGGGAATAAGTGATGCTGAAAAACAAGTTTACAAAAGATTTCAGCTTACCTTTCAGAACACCAGTCAAAGACACAATCTGTGCTTGACTTGTGATGACAACTGGTGGGCCAAGAACTATGTTTCCTGGACATGCAGAGCACACAGTTTCCAGAGGAATAAGCTGCATTGGACAGTCTTCATTTCGGACAGATAGGACATCGTCAGGTAAGACAGATGGGTATTTTTTGGAAGAGTAAATGTATGACACCATTTTTTTTAGTCTGTCATCTTCAGGAGGATATGTGATGCCCCTATTTTCAGGTAATGGTTCTTGTTCAGTCGTCTCTGATGTCCTCTCTGTGCTCCGTACCTTCCTGAAGAGGTGCCTCTGTGTCTCAAATAAATACCATTTGGCCACATATTTATGAATGCATGACATTCTTGGTTTTGAACATGGGCAATGCCAGGTATTCATACTTATCATATGTCACCACGACTCGTCCCAGTCGGCTGTAATAACTTAAATTCGGTTCATAGACTGATATGTACCGTTTCAGCTCTGATTTCAAGGTGACATTAACAGAGACTGGCACACTGGCAGTAGTTGCCTGTGACTGGAGCTGGAGACACTGCTGTTTCCTGTTTTCTCCAAACCACTTGTTTTCCACCATATCAGTCAGTGTTTCTTCACTCAGTACAGTATTGGTGGCAATAGCTGAACAGTAGTCAAGAGAGCGGACATGATGGCATTGAAATGTCTTCAAGCCACTCCTGACAGCAAAGTCACTGGCATGTTGGCACTCACTGGACTCACACTTGATTTGGTGCTCTTTCCCCCAGGTTCTTTTTTGGACATGAAGAGGTACAAAAGGTCCAAGAAACGACTTTTTCACAGCATATATGCCATTCTTCTCATCAATGCATACAGCATCTAGATGGGAATTTGCAGTGATGTCTCTGACAGCTTTATCTGTGTGTTGTCTGTAAATGTGCTTCTTCATATTTTTCACATTACAGTGAGGACAAACTACATTTGGCAAATTTGCACGGCAGCACTCTGCAGGGAGGGTTGTCCAGGTTAGCAAGAAGGAACGGCAAGAAGGATTCTGGCGGTGGGTCTTGGGGTCTCTCTGCTGGGTCTCTTTGTCCTTGTATTTCACTATACTGTACCTGACACAGACACACACAGACGCACAGGTTTGAAAAACACACTAAACATTCACACAGATAGTTTTCTCTTTATAAACAGACACACATATACTCACCGATACAGGCAGTTTGTCAGTGCCGAGATGAGGTAGGTTCACAGATCCTGCTGCAGAGAATTGATAATCAAACTGACAATCAGCTAAAAGTATTAAGTGAACACAGCCAAGTGCAGCTCCACAGAAAATGGAGAGTGATTTCAGACCTTTGCACTCCTCTGTCTGGGAATTGATGCCCATCTCTCTGCAGTCTGCATCAGCATCCAACTGGGCATCATGGAGAGGTGGCCTACAGATCGGCAAATGCCTCTGTATAGCCTTTTTATTGTGGTCTTGAGGCAGAAAGGGCAGTGGAAGTGACCACTGCTTCCACTCCTGCAGGCCTGGTGGCATTTTGTTATGAAGAAATCTATGAAGGGACAAAAGCATTACGTGCTTACCCAATAAAATAAAGCAACTAGTATGTAAAGTTACTATTAGTAAGCTTACTAAGTACCAGTAGTTACAAACAAACAAATGATAATGGCATAGCACAAAGCTGATGGAGGGAACTAACCTTCATGTTGAATGGCATTCTTTACATGCACCTCCATGTGCTGCAAAACCTTTGCCCTACACCGGGGCTTGTATATGGAAGTGGGGCAAAGGGGGCAATGATGGTCGGTACAGCACACCGTGCATCGTGTCACCGGGGGTGTGCTATTTCTTTTAAAGACACTGATGTGTACCTTAAGGACAATCACAGAAAGCAACCATCAGAGTCTGCAACCATAAATTGCTCTAGGTAACGTTAGCTAATATTCGCTAACAAATGTCAACCAACGCTGATGCAGGTTTCATCAAATGTACGTTAACATCAGGGACGCAACAATAACATCCAGAAATCAGCAAACTATGTATGGCTAAAATTGATACTTTAACAGTTTAAACGTTTTTCAATTGATTGCAACAAACGTGATCATGAACTTACCCGTGACTCTGGTGACTCCATCTGGAAATCTGGAAAATAATTTGCGGTTTTGTATTTTTGACCCTCTGAACTTACCGTTGGAAAACCTCGGCATGAGACGGGACCGCATGAGACGGGACGGCATGACATGGGATGCTCCAGGCTGCAGCCATACCCGCCTCGAAATTTCGGGCAGATACGACAACGTACACTCAAGTTACAACAACTTCTTTGTTCATTGCTAAACACTCAAAAAGGCCGCCACGCCACGCCCACACCATCTGACGAAAAGTTTTTCTTTTAATAACTTTTCATCGTTAACGTGTTGGGATGGTACAGACCAAGTTTGAAGTCCATTGGATGACATCTCTAGGAGGAGTTCATTAAAGTATAGCACCTTGACCTTTAGGCCTACTTCCTGTTGCCACTAGGGGGCGCTATGACTTTAAGTAAATATCGGCCTTTATTTGTCCTCAGGGTTGGACTCTTATGAATCCTGAAAAGTTTCGAGCCAGTTGGACAACGTACACTCGAGTTACACCCACTTCCTGTTTCGGCGGCGAAACGCACAAAATGGCTGCCCCGCCACGGCCACGCCCTAGGACGAAAAGTTTTTCTTTTAACAACTTTTCATCTTTAACATCTTAAGATGGCACAGACCGAGTTTGAAGTTGATCGGATGAAACATCTAGGAGGAGTTCGTTAAAGTACGACATGTGGAAATGGCCAAAATTGCACTAATTTCGAACTTTGAAATCAAAATGGCGGACTTCCTGTTGGGTTTAGGGTATGGCTCTAATGAAGTTTTTTGTACGTCTTGACATGTTACATATGTGTACCAAGTGTCGTGAGTCTACGTTAAACGCACTGCAGGGGCTCAATTTACTTAACTTTCTAGGGGGCGCTAGCGAGCCATTTTTGTGCGCCTATTCCCGAAACCCCTAAAATACGTACATTTTCACCAGACTTGATGCGACCGCCAAATTTAGTGAGTTTTTGAATATGTTAAGCTCCTCAAAAAGCCAATTAATTTGCCGGGAAAAACAATAATTCCTTCAGTTTCAATAGGGCCTTCGCCGCTGTCGGCGCTCGGGCCCTAATTAGAAAACCAGATTGATCAGGGACTCTAAACAGATTAATTGCTCTCATGTTTGTGTATCTGATCTGTTTCTCTTGTTCTGACAAGACTTTTTTTAATTTTTCTATACATCTCAGAAGGATGAACACAGTTTTTTCGCTTCGATGCCCCTCCTCCTGTCCAGAACATTTAGGACTGTTGCCAAAGTGCTCCACTATGAGGCAGAAGAGCTCTTTGTTGTATTGGATGAGACGCCTTGTTTTCCCAGTCATGCCATTTGGTTGTGGTAGGCATACAATCAAAATGGAGACCACAAAAGCCTATCACCATGTGGAACGTGGCACAGTGTCCTCGCCTGCTGTTGGAAGGCTTTTACCAGACACTTCACATGGTAAATGAAAAAAAAACGAATCACACACTCAAGAGTTTGTCTTCGAAGATTTTTTTTGTTGTTTGGACCATAAGGGAAGAGAATCACACACACGATATTTCACGCAGATTTTTCCATTATCCGGCTAAGTGGGATGTCAGTGTGATGACTGGCTCCGATCAATAGTGTGCTGTTGCTGAGAACTTGAATTGTTAGATCTGGGGCTGTGCCCTCTTCACTGTGAAAGTTGTTTGTCGGAGTAATTGTGAGAGATCACGCATCCTGTACATGCCACGGAGAGAGCGCGTGGAAGGTTATCATGTCTAAGCTTGCAGCACACTTTCACCCAAAGATGGAAAGCAAGCGTTGTGTTAACTGGCTGGGCTTGCTGCGTAATGGCAGGACATATAGCGTGTGTGTGCGAGGACACGTCGTGAGACATTTCTGCACGATATATCTCCATCGTGTGACGCAAACGAGTCAGTCAAAGAGCCGTTGAGGGGGGGGGTGAAGCCATGCCTGGAGAGGCTGATGAGCCACAATCAGGAGAGAAGAGAAAGCAAGGGAGTGAAAGAGAGCACACAAGGAGTCCTGCTTATTACAGCTGCACAGATGGCGCAGCAGATGAGATGGGAGGGATAGATGGATGCAGAAGGAGTGGGACTAAGACAGGGAAAGAGAGAAATGGCACGAGAGCACGCGTTTGACAGTGTACATAAGGAGCGCCGGATTGGAGAACTTCCAAGGGAAATGCTTTAATATTTATTGTTCTGTGGCTGGTCGGAAACTCTCTTTCCACCTCCAATTCGTCAGCAAGAAAAATGGCCGAGGAGCCGCCTGTGAAATATTAATTCCGTTGCAGGGAAGCTGCATGCTGAAGGTAGGAAGGATAGATAGAGCGACATATGGCGGGAGATCCTGAGGGAGAGAACACTCCACAGATGAGAGTGGGGGTGGAGTTGCAAGGACACGAGTCAGAGTGGAGTGGAAAGGAGGGAAATCAAATTATTGGGGGGAGGATTCAGTAGAGCTCATGAGTCTGCATTTGCAAGGGAGCAATATTTGAATAGGCCCGACTTTGTGCTTTGTAAGCTATTCTTTCAGGCATAGTCAATACCCATTCAGTCTGTCTACCAGTGATACATGCACAAGTAAAAAGAGGAAGATGACATTGCTCACTTGCAAAAAAATGCAACCTCAGCAGACACAGAAGCTTCCTCTCTAGTTTTAAGTAATATGTTTGATGATTGATTGCTTAGTTTAGTTTTAAAAGTCAAACTCAAATACTGCAGAGTTTAGATAGGTGGGATTGGGGAGACATTTTACCAAATTAAATTTGGAAAGGAAAGAAGTATGTTTTGCGCGTTATTATACAGCGATGTGTGATTGCATTTTTGACATAAACATATACTGCTCAGTAATTAGATACTTTGGATAATTAATGATATCATCCCACTGGAATCTTAACACTAATTATGGCTTCTGGGACTTTACTTACAGTATGATTCCCTAAAGTTCTTTTTGTCAGGTGTAGTATTCTTTCATAAATGTATAATTTATAGTAGATATTTTGCATATAATATTTAAACTGTGTACAAGATGCACTTTCTTTGTACAATTAACAAGAACAAAAATATTGGAGATCTTATTAAAGGCTTATGTTCATGCTGCCACGTATGCCCACTTTGTTCATGTTTTTTAATATTCATCGAAAGGGTAATATCAAATATAACACAGGTGGTGTTTAAACATTTTAGGCAAACCATTTCACCTAATTTTACCAGAATAATAAAAAGAAACATCATGCACAATTCTAAAATCCCATTCCACTTGAATGTTACCAGTGTTAAACCGCCACTGAAACCTGACAAACCTTCCAGCTATTGCTTATTATTGTTCAGACACTGACAATAAAATTGTTATTAAAGTGCCCATATTATGAAAAAAATCACTTTTTCTGGGATTTGGGGTGTTATTTTCTGTCTCTGGTGCTTCCACACGCATACAAACTTTGAAAAAAATCCATCCATGCTGTTTTGAGTGAGATACAGTTTCTGAATGTGTCCTGCCTTCAGTCTCCAGGTGAGCTGGTCAAAATCTGCACGCATGCTAGCGGCTAAAGCTAGCATGCTACCTCATTCTCAATAGCAAAGCACTGCTACAACACACACACAGTTCACAAAAGAACTATTTACATGTGCGCCCTCGTTTAGAAGAAGTCTCCCAGCTAATCCTGCCTTGTAACTGACTGAAGTTGGAGAAACAGCCTTTCTTTTACTGTCTATGGAGCTAGCTAGCTGACATGATCTACATCTGAGCTACTGCGCATGTGCGAGTGCAATCAAAGATAGTCCAGAAGAAGAAAAGAGGTCTCACTCTGTAGCTAAAACAGAAACCAGGTGAAAAGAGGATCTGCAGCAGTGAGAGAGAGCTGTGCAGTACAACAAAAATATGGTGTTTTTTGAAAATTAAACCATGTAAACCTATTCTGGTACAACCTTAAAATACAATTATGAACCTGAAAATGAGCATAATATGAGCACTTTAAAGCCCTTGCTGACAGAATTGAAACTACAGTATCACACCATTTATGATACGCAACCAAACTGGCTTCATTAAAGGTGCTCTAAGCGATGTCACGTGTTTTTTAGGCTACAAAATTTTTTTGTCAAATACAGCAAACATCTCCTCACTATCCGCTAGCTGCCTGTCCCCTGAACACACTGTAAAAAAAAAAACGCAGCTCCACAAACGCCAACAAAAACAAACTGCGCCGACCTGTTTTAGAAATTATTGTGATTCGACATATCACAAATAAAAAAAAAAAGAATTAGGATTTGTGTAGATAAAACATATGTTTATGAAATATATGATGTTTTATTGTTGTTAAACTGCCCAATGAATATATAAGCCTACAAGTTTGGTTGAAATGATTAGCTGTTTAAATACTTAGTTGATTGATAGAACTACTGTGATCATTTCCAGTTCCAAAATGTGGGGACTTTTGTGTTGCTACTTTTAGTACTTGAAGTACATATTTTATGATACTTTTCTTACTTAGGTAATATTTTTATAGCAACATTTTGAATCAATGGTGTCATAGGTTAGAATGTAGAAAGAGAATTAAGAAAACTAAAATACACGTATGATTAAAGTGGAAGTAATGCCTCTTGGAGGAGTTGTGTTTTGTGTTTATTCAGTGTGCCTCGATGGATGTCAGAGCGGACCTGTCTCACTCCCCCAACGAGCTACAGAACCAGTGACGGACAATACCAGACCCTGAACTACAGGACCTCCATCCAACAGACACAGTATTCAGCGTGCAACTTTGGCCCCATCCCCCACATACTGGCACCAGAAACACACCTGGAGTTGGAGCAGCAGAAAAGGAGGGGTGACAGATTTGCAACTGCCCATGATTGAGTGGTTGAAGCGGACACCCAGATGGTTTTCAGGGCATGATCAGAGACTGACATTAAAGAAGCAACGTTACACATGACCACAAAGTACTTTGTTGAACATTCACAGATGAACTGAAGTTTGAGGAGTTCAGCCCAACTTCACCTGGACTTAGAAGATGTATGATGCTGAAAGTGATAAAGATCTTTACAGATCAGTGCTGACAATAGAGCAAAGCGAGGCAGTGATCACTCAGGAGGGTGATTATTGCATCAGAGATGAAGATGAACGAATAATAGAGAGAAGACAAGCAGAAACGACCATAAAGATGAATCCAAACTCCAAGAGTAAGAAGAAAACGACACGTCTGGAAACTAAGGGAAAAGTGAGGTTCAGAAAGATGGAATTTGAAGATGATGATGATGATGATGATGATCAGGGTGATTCAGAAGAGATCATGGATGAATATGATCCTGTGATTAGAAGGAGGCTGGCCAGAGCGGAGAAAAAAGGTGATGAAAAATGGAGGAAACGAAAAGATATAAGAGATCACACCTCTGATGAAAGTAAAGATGAAGACAGTGATGAAGATTTGGAGAGGAGAGGAGCTACGGGATTTCATCCTGCAGCGTCTAGCATAGAAGAGATTGAAAGAGACATGGAGCGATTGGAAGAGCAATACGAGAAGCTGAAGATACAGAGGGACAAATTGCTGAAAAAAGGATCCCAAAAAGTGCAGAGAAAGTCAAGAAAAGGGAAGACAAGTAAAAAAATGCTTCCAGTGATAATTCGAGGACAGAATATGTCAGATATTCTTGATAAGTTGCCAGTTCTTCAAGATGGAGCTCATCCTTGGATCCTAAAGTTGGAAGAAATGTTGGTGGGAACACAGTATGCCATAGGAGATATTAAGAGACTTTTGGCTAATCTCATTGGGGTTCCAGCTATGGAAGAAATTCTACAGAAATCTAGACTTAATCGATATGTGGGAACTGCTGTACATGATCCTGAGCTGTTGGCCGCAAGTAGAGGTCGACTGTGGAGAGCACTGAAAGATATGTTTCCAACAAATGTGCATCCGGACAATATTCAGATTGAGCCATTGAGACAAGAAGAAAAACCAAGAGCTTATGTGTCGAGAGCCTATCAGGTGTGGAGAAATATTACCGGAAATGATCCAGATGTGAGTCAAGTGGAGCAGTCAATTTTAAGAGCCAAACTACAGAAGGGGCTGCCATCACCAGTGAGGAGCAAACTGGAAGAGGTGGTTGGACTTGGAAGCATGGCAAGAACAGTTTATACAGATCATGTAGCTCACCAAGTGGAGCTATATAGGAGAAAGGAACATGAGCAGAAAGAACAAGACCGAGAAACTCCCAGAAAACTCAATCGAATGCAGCTGGTGGAAGATAAGAAGAAGGACAAGAAGCAGGCACTGGTTATGCGAAATCAGTGTTCACCAAATCAACAGCTACCATTAGTGATTCCAGTTATTTTACTACCACAGCCAGTTTCTGGACAGATGCAGAACTGGAGAGGAAGAGGAAGAGGACGAGCTGGAAGATTTAATCCATATTTTATGCAATCTCCACAAGCGTGTTTCAATTGTGGACAGGATGGACACTTTTCCCGTGATTGCAGTATACCAGGATGGAATCCTAGAGGAAATTACAGAAGAGGATTCAGGGGCCAGTTAAGGCCAATTGGAGGAGTGATGAACCCTTACAGGGGTCTGGAGCCAGGATTCTAGAGGTGCCCAGAAAATCTGAAAGGAGGTGTCATCAGGCCCGGAAAGAGATCCAACAATTGAGGACAAGGACAGTCACAAGTTGGTATAGATCCCCACAGATAAGCGTGGACATCAGCTGACTGACCAGAGAAGGAGGGGAGAGAGGCCGGATTTGCTCTGGCGCATCGACGCATCGGCGCATAACGACGAATAGAAAGGAGGTAATGCACTGACAACACACATTTTGAAAATACATATACTCTAAAGAAGTAATTGGTTCTACTTTTAAAATAGAGCTACTCTTATGTGAACACATCTATGTGAAGGGTTAAGACATGCCTCTAAATTAAGTAGACTTGGTATGAAAATCTTACATTTTGTCAGTACCTGGTGATATACATTCTACTAAATTTGAAATGACCTTTGACAGCTTCTAACAAGACTAGTGACAGACATGTTGTTTCGGTTGGTGTGTTAGGAAATGTTAAAAGAACATTTCATCGTTTTATTTTATGCACCAACAACATAGGCAACTTTTGAATATGCTTTTATTATTTGAGTGCTGCTCAGATAATGTATTGGGAAGTGATCTCATGTATAAATTTTAATTGGATTAATGTAAAGTTGTTAAAAACAGCAGATTGAGAGTGCTGTTCTCAGAAGTTCATTAAAAATAAGCTTAAAACAATTGTGTGACTATTAGCAAAAACAGCCTGACATTAACATCAGTAAACCATTCTTGGATGTAGTTTGTAAATGCACCTTTATCTTTAACACAAAAAGAAGGGCAAGGTGTATCACGAGTGTCATTAGGACCATATGGGATGCATGGAAATAGTAACAGTAATAATGTGAGAAAAGATAAGACAACTTCCACTCACAGATATATCTTAGTCAAATGAAAAGTTTTTGCATTGGTTAATTGGTTGTTTACAGTGTACCAGTAATCTGTTCATATTATTCTTTCTAAGTACTAATTCACGAATGGAAATCAGTTTTTACAGCCCAATGATGGATCAGCATCTTTTGTCATTTATATAGAGGTTTAGGAATCTGATTTGAATTTCACTATTCTGCATAAGTTGCAGTGGCCTGTAGGATTCTAACCTGTAGGGTTAGAAGGTAAAATAACTTACAAAGACTCCAGAGTGAAGCTCTGCAATTCATTGAATTTTGATAGAGATTACAATTTTGGCTTATTAATTACAGAAACAATGTTAAGGGAGAGGAACGATTGTTCTGCACATTACATTTGCGAGTAGACTTGGTATGAAGAGTTTAGGATAAGTTTCACAGTTTAAGATGTTAAACTAACATCTCAACATGTTAGTTTAAGTATCAGTCTAAATTTCAATGATGGTTTGCATTGAGCAATGAGAATTCAGTATTGACTAATATATGCATGGTTATAATTTTATGATGTGGCAAGGTGGCTACATTGCTTTATGTTAGTATATTGCTGTGTGTCATGTTACTTTTCGGCCTCAGTCCAGTTTATATAGGAATGTCAAGTAGATGAGGTTGAAAGAAGGGGTGTTTAACATAAGGAGAACTATTACACCCACTATCTGTTAAAAAAACAGTGAAGAGAGAGTTGTGTGTGATACATTGTAGAAAGTGCGTAATTACATGCTAGAAAATGATTGACTCTTAAAATAAATTTGGTCTTCTCTATTTAATTGGCTACATCCATACGTGTTAATAAAAAAAATGGGGAGGTTTATGATTTGGTCAATTTGTTTGATTTAATTTGTTGAAGGTGTGATTGGATACATTAGGATAAGAGTTATCTTTAAAATGACATAACTTTTGTTGCTGACTATCAATAGTCAGCAAAGAGGGATTTAGGAAGCACATGAGTTAGCTTGTGTTGCAAAAGGAGGGAAGCATTTGATACAGCTCAATCTGACTCTAGTTCTGGAAATAAACTGTGAAGAGAGACAATGTACACTTTCGTAATCTTGAATTCTATCATTTGAGGATAAATCTAACAGTATTGATGGAAAGATATCCCTTTTTATTTGCTTTTGCCGTCATTTTCACATTTCTTGGAATATTGTTTAGTGTTTTTTATTTATCGAAGGGGGGAAATATGAGGTGTATTGTCATCCTATTTTATCTGATCATTCTATAATTTGTATTTAGGCCATATCTGAACTATCTATATGTAGCTAGGAGTGATGAACTTTACTCTACTTTTGGGGGATACTTCTATAGGAAAAGGGCCACAGGAACTGGCCACAGGACACATCTGGCATGCATTATCAATGGGCCCCCAGGATGTTGAGATAGAGCCAGTTGGCATGAAGCCATTGGTCAGTTATCGAACCCACCCTAAGTTATGAAGAATAGATATACCATGTGTTAACAGCAGAATCTCAGAGTGACTTTTGAGAATCTGGGAAGCTGTCCTCTCCGAGCTCTGCAGAGCTTGTAATTTGATGCTGATTTCTTTGATGTAAATAAACCTTTATAATCAAGAAACAGTGTCGACGGATTCCTTTCCACACAGCAATGCAGCATCGCTACAAAATACACCACACCTGCATCACCAAACATAACAAACAGTGTTCCAGCCAATAACCGACAAGAAGGATTTGGGGGTGGGGGTTAGTGCGCGCAAGGGAAGGGGAGGGGACGGGATGAGGAGGAGGGAGGGGCGAGCTAGCCTCCATTTTGTTTGACAATACTTCGAACGTCAACAAGAAGTGACCTCACCCAACATCGCTTAGAGCACCTTTAAAGGAAGATAACAACACTGGCGAGTTATGCAGTATAATTCCGTTTTTCCATTACATGGTACCTGCTCGACTCACCTCGACTCTACTCGCATTTTTTGGTTTTCCATTATGATAAAAAGTACCTGGTACCTGCCAACAGGTACTTTTTTTAGTATCCCCTCCGTCGAGGTTCCAAGCGAGCTGAGACAATACCAAAAGTTGACGTGAAAACCTGCAGACTACTGATTGATCGGAGAGAATCATCACTTATCACTGATGGGGGTGTCCTGAACAAACCCTCCATGGTATTTTTTTATTTATTATTTGTAACGCAGGGCAGAAAAGGCATTTGAGGAAGTCCATTAGATAGGTTAAGGCTACAACTACACTACTACGTTTTCATTTTTATGCGACGTTTTTGAGACAAAAACTGGCCAACAAAAGTGAAAAGTACGAGTAGGGATTTATTATTTTGGAGCTAGGACAAGGTGGAACTGTTACTGAAAGGGATGTAAGCTATCTAACAGATAAGACTGACTGACGTGTGTCTCCGTTTGGGCCCGTCCAGACTCCAAAGCAACCCTGCAGTTTTCAAACCAAAACGGTGTTTCCAAATGTCTCTGTTTTAGGGGCTTGGAAACACCTCAGTAGTGTGGACGCGAAGCTAAACGTAACAAAAGATATTTGTTTTTAAACTAAAACGGAGTAGTGTAGATGCCTAATGCAACTGTCACTATCACCAAGCTTTACTCTGCACAGGGAGATGAGACAGGCCCACTTTGTCCATCGTATTTTATTATTTTTATCAAGCTCCTCCTTTATCCTTGCTGCAGCCGAGTGCCAAAATAATCACATAATTGGAACAAAGAATACCAATATAACAAAAAATAAGTGTACTCTGTGCTATTATAATGAAATACTAGATGATGTGCTACTTTTGACACCTTCTCCAAAGTCTACTCTTTTGACTGGCCCAAATCCACAAACCTACTACCTGTTGTAAAAGGTTGCAAGAGTTATGTTTATGTTATGTTTCGCGTGATCAAAAAACAACCACCCTCTGCTTTTTTCACAAATCGGTGTGCCACGTAACTGCAGCCCAGAGCTTTTCAATTTTAAAATCTGACCACAGACTTGACAAAACCCTCACTGGTTGAAAGAGAATAACAGACACAAAGAGACCACAGGATTACACAGAATTTATAGGCATGGACATTAATAAAACTGAAGAAGAATGCATAAGAAAAGTGGTCTTCTTGAGTGAAAATTTTGATTTCCTGCCAACTGATTTAGGGCTGGGCAATATATACTGTAAATCATCCATAAATTAGGCTAGATATCATCTTAATTGTTGGATTTTATAATATCCTAATATGGCAAGTGTTGTCTTTTCCTGGTTTTAAAGGCTGCGTTACAGTAAAGTGATGTCATTTTCTGAACTTAGCAGACTGTTTTTAGCTGTTCTGTTATTTGCCTGCACCCACACAGTCATTAAATCCTTTCTACTGATGACTATTTATCTCAAATCTCATTGTGTTAATATTTTGTGAAAGCACCAATTGTCAACCCTACAGTATCGCCGCAATATCAATATTGATGCATTTGGTCAATAATATTGTGATATTTGATGTTCTCCATATCACCCAGCTTTAATTGGTCTGGCTATCACCATACCAAGCTCAATCTTTTAAGACTGAACATTAGTCTGGGGAGTCTGCTCTGTATTTTCTACTGCACAAGAGGCGTGATCAACGGGCATAGTTCAAATGACTCTGTACGCAATTGGATAGTCCTTCAACCAATCAGACCAACGATCCGGGTGACCTACTTTGCAGCAGCGGCATCAACAGTTTGCTGCCCTTCTCTTAAAGGTCCCATGACATGGTGCTCTTTGGATGCTTTTATATAGACCTTAGTGGTTTCCTAATACTGTATCTGAAGTCTCTTTTATATAGACCTTAGTGGTCCCCTAATACTGTATCTGAAGTCTCTTTTATATAGACCTTAGTGGTCTCCTAATACTGTATCTGAAGTATCTTTTATATAGACCTTAGTGGTCCCCTAATACTGTATCTGAAGTCTCTTTTATATAGACCTCAGTGGTCCCCTAATACTGTATCTGAAGTATCTTTTATATAGACCTCAGTGGTCCCCTAATACTGTATCTGAAGTCTCTTTTATATAGACCTCAGTGGTCCCCTAATACTGTATCTGAAGTCTCTTTTATATAGACCTTAGTGGTCCCCTAATACTGTATCTGAAGTCTCTTTTATATAGACCTTAGTGGTCCCCTAATACGTATCTGAAGTATCTTTTATATAGGCCTTAGTGGTCCCCTAATACTGTATCTGAAGTCTCTTTTATATAGACCTCAGTGGTCCCCTAATACTGTATCTGAAGTATCTTTTATATAGACCTCAGTGGTCCCCTAATACTGTATCTGAAGTCTCTTTTATATAGACCTCAGTGGTCCCCTAATACTGTATCTGAAGTCTCTTTTATATAGACCTTAGTGGTCCCCTAATACTGTATCTGAAGTCTCTTTTATATAGACCTTAGTGGTCCCCTAATACTGTATCTGAAGTATCTTTTATATAGACCTCAGTGGTCCCCTAATACTGTATCTGAAGTCTCTTTTATATAGACCTTAGTGGTCCCCTAATACTGTATCTGAAGTCTCTTTTATATAGACCTTAGTGGTCCCCTAATACTGTATCTGAAGTCTCTTTTATATAGACCTTAGTGGTCCCCTAATACTGTATCTGAAGTATCTTTTATATAGACCTCAGTGGTCCCCTAATACTGTATCTGAAGTCTCTTTTATATAGACCTTAGTGGTCCCCTAATACTGTATCTGAAGTCTCTTTCCCGAAATGGTGCAGAATTACAGCCACTAGAGCCAGTCCCACAATGAGCTTTCCTTAGGATGTGCCATTTCTGTGTCTGAGGAGGAGAGAGGGGGGGCAAGGTGGAGGGTGGGGGTGTGGCCTTGACCAACTGCCACTTTGCTCGTTTGAAAGCCATGATGTCTCTCTCTCATGAGCGGGCCAAATTCTCTGGGCGGGCAAAGCAGAGAAAGGGGAGGTAACCTTGCTCCTTATGACCTCATAAGGAGAAGATTCCTGATTGGCCCATCTGAGCTTTCATTTTCTCAAAGGCAGAGCAGGATACCCAGGGCTCGGTTTACACCTATCACCATTTCTAGCCACTGGGGGACCATATTCAGGCTTTAGGAACTCATATTAATGTTAAAAAACCTCATAAAGTGAAATTTTGTCATGCCATAGGACCTTTAATACATCCATGGTTACTGCGCTTCGGTGGCCGCCATGTTGAATGTAAACAAAAAGCTGCTTGCCGTCGCTTCTCTATCATGTAGCGACTTCTTTGCAACCTCCATAAGCCGCCGAGAGGCTGAGTCAGGGAACGGTCACCTGTATGACGCGCTGTTTGAATAATTCAGATCCACTCTGAGATATGCGTTAAAGGATTTATTGTTCATTTGAAAGTCGGAAAAAACATTAATAAACAAAATCCAGTTGCCTGAAAAATACTGCAAAAAGGTTAAACGTAAATGTGGAAAAACTTGCGGTCAACAGAAAATGCAAAAACCCCAGCTCACCCCCTCTCTAGCCCCTGCCATGCAGGTGTCCAGGTGTATAAATAGACTGATTATTGTTAAAGATTATTGAGACCAACCCCCATGACGTCCTACGTTACGTAATAGGTGAAAACTATAAACCATAAACAAACAAAATATACATGGCTCCTATAATCGTCATCGCGTTAAACCTGCCAATAGCGCGCCAGGTGGATAAGTTTGTGATTGGTTGCCGCAGATTTGTAATGAAAGCAGGATAGAAAAATTCCAGCCTGAGCTGCAGGGCGAAATCAAATCGCCGGCAGATCGGGCTGGGTTTACCCAGTCTAGGCTTTAATCTGATTCAGTACTCCAACATGTCTGATCTTACAGCACACCTGGACATAGAGCAGCATGCTCTGTCCCTTTTATATTACAGGGAGAGAAATAAAGAAATGCGCAATGTAAGACAAATTAATTATATTCCAGTTGTCCATACACAATCAGTGTTGCTGTGTACCTGTTTATGACCAAATGTGTGTTTCTGTGTTCAAGTGCAGGCCACATCATCCTGTTATTAACATGCACACCTATTTGATCAGGGAAGCTAATTTATTCTCTCTCCAGAAAAGACAACAAAAGGATGTGCTGAGGTGATTTCTGTCACTCTTCCTCTTTGTTTCATGTTCCTCATTTGGAATGCACAACATCTGAATATTTACCAAGGTCAGGTCAAGACCATCTTTGTCCGCTGGAGACCTGTTTTGTCCCAGTGGGATGGAATAATGAAGAAACCAATTTCCTCTTTTGTCAAAGCTATGTGAACCATGTAATCAGAAAACCCTGCCAAAACACCCTTCAGGAGGAAAGAAAAGGGGGGGGGGGGATTTCATTTTAAGGAAATATTGGAGCTTCACAGCTTTTATTGCCTTTGATTGTCATCTATTCTAAATGAAAATGTGCTGGCTCTTATGATTTATTATATTCCATTAGGTTACTCATTGACACACCTTTGTGATTTTTGCATTGGCCACGAGGAAATAGCTCATGGTTCTTTTTCATCCACTTTACAGTAATATCTGATATCAGAACTGAGATGAAAGAAATAAGATGGAAAAGATGAAAAAAGAAAAAAAAAGATAATTAATTTTCGTATCAGATGTCCCCTTTACTCTTCACCTCTGTAAGACAGTGAGAAGGAGGTGCATGAAAAGGGATTCTTTATTAGTGTTGCAGGGTGAGAGTTTCCCACCTAGTGTGGGCTGGAGAATCGGTGAAAACGCCCTCCCAGGTGTTGCTCTAGCAGATGGGCTCGGGATGTGGTGATAATTTATTCCCCAAGCGTTGGCTCTGCCTTTGAAAAATGCTGGTGCTGGGAGAGGATGGCCTTGCGCTGTTTGAAAGGTGCGCCACGGGGGGTACAGATGCTCTGATATTCCATCAGGGGTTTAGCTGCGGGGACTCGGCGTAGCGGGGGGACGTTCGCCTGAGTCACGCCTCCGCAGCTCAGCAGGAGCAGCCGAGAATTGGCAGGCTATGTGCTCAGGTCACGTTGCTGCATTTTCCAACACGGGCAAGAAGGGAAGATCTGATCACAGACTATACTAAATTACAGTGGCAGGGGAGAAAGCCACACTTTTTTGGGGCGACTACAACACAACAATAAAGTAATCGGGGGGGCTGAGAGTCAGTTAGATTTGAGTAGACATGAAAGAGGAGAAATCAAAACCGAAAATCTTATTTTGATTAATTAGTTTGCCCTTGCTGACATTTTGCAATCCAACTGGTGAAACCTGTGCTTGCTTATGAAAGAAAAAATGTCAATCTAATAAATATTTTCTATAAAGATAAAGCAGATGAGACAATCTGGGAAAACAGGGTGAGATTTTCCCACATCATTACACTAAGAGGTAAGAGATTTCAGTCTCTTTCACTGTAATAGTTGCATCATAGTGGTCCCAGTTCATCCCTTTGTATCTTCTGAAGTAGTGTTAATTTCGTCAGACGAGACGAGACTAAATATGTTCGTCAACCTTTTTTTCCATGACTAAGACGAGACGATGACGAGACTGCGCCAATGTCCATAAACGCTGACTAAGACTAAGGCCCTGTTTACACGATGACGCTCTCGGGTGAAAACGAAAAAATATTTTATCGGATGTGCCTTTCGTTTATACGGCGACGGCGTTTTTGGGGCTTAAAAACGCAAAAAAGTGAAACCACCCTCCAGAGTGGAAATCTTAAAAACTCTCTGAAGACAGAGGTGTGGAGAGAGACGAGAAAAAGGCGTCTCTTGTTACGGAGTAGGCTACAGAAATTATAGGCTCCTGTTAGAATTTCAATGTAATGGCTCAATATTTAAATGATTTCAACAATGTGGATAAGGTTGTTATAGTTCGATGACGATATGTAGGCTGTTCATTTGAGCCAGAGCAGGCGACAACGTTACGGATGAAGAGAGAGAGAGAGAGCGAGCGAGTGGCAGGAGGGTCTGCTTCAGCCTCCTCTGCCCGCTGCCTCTCGCTCTCAAGCAGCGGCTGAAGGGCCGCGAGGCCCAGGGTATTGGTAGTGCTCCCGTGGGTGCTGTGTTGTGGCTTATCACGGTCAATTGTGCCGGTCATCATCAGACAAACATGCAACTCCACCTCCTCGTCTTTCCAGACGAGCTTTTGTTGTTTGCTTCGGCATGTTTTGGTTTCGCGCTACTAAGGAGAGAAGTAGAATGAATGTTCTACGCAGGTGGGTACCTTGGTGGTGTGCGGCAGTGCCACCTAGTCACCTGGAGTGCATACTACATCGAATTTCATACACTTTTGCGTCACCATATGCACGCAGATTTCCCCTCCATAACGCTCGTCTAAACGCAGAATAAAAAGTGATAACGCAACGCCACTTTTGCGTTTTCTCTTCAGATCGTTTCCGTGTAAACATAGCCTAAATTAACATGCATTATTGTTGACGAAAAAAGACGAGACTAAAATGTTTTGCATAAAATAAAAACTAAGATAAAATCTCTCTTCATTTTCGTCTACAATCGTCTCTACTTTTTCATCATGATAGAATATTCAACTGTTACCGAGACCCGGTGCTACGGCACCGACAGGTGCCCTAACGACCGTTATCTACCAGACCGAATAGCCTGCGCTTCTCTCTGATGCTCCTAATCGGACGTTAGAGTCAACCGAAACATCGCTGCATGGGGCGCTAGTTAACACTACACTTGGCAGCAGGTAATGTTAGCATACAGTTAGCTAGCAGTTGGATTTAACACAGTTAAAATGCTGACAGCTAAACGGTGTAAAGGTTTGTCTCTATTTCCAACACGAGACGTACGACAGTCTGCAGCTGCCGTTGTCTGAAAAACAACACGTGTTGCGTTCACTTGAAATACGCCTCGCCAGTTTCGTGCTGCATTTATTTTATTGTAAAATGTAAAATATCCTTTCCCCATGCAGTGGTTGTTTTTTTTCGTTTACTGGTGAAATAAGGAAGAGGCTCAATATTTATATAACTTTATAGCATTTATTTATTTTTATAACTATTTGACTGAAATGGTTATCAGAAATAATTTATTTCAAAAAAGACTAAAATGTTTTGACTAAAACTTGACTAAAATGGCGAGACTTTTAGTCGACTAAAACTTGACTAAGATACCTTGAGTTCTCTTTTGACTAAAACTAGACTAAAATGACGAGACTTTTAGTCGACTAAAACTTGACTAACAAAAATTTTTGGCACAAGACTAAGACTAAGACTAAATTGAAAATAGGTGATAAAAATTACAACACTATTCTGAAGTATCAAGTTACCATTCAATTATGTTGGAATAGATGATATAAGGTTTGCAAAGTACATAAAAAAAGTGACAGTGACTCAGATCATTGAGTGTTATTTTAGTCCACTGAAGTATTTTCAGAATCTGGTGTCACTAAACAGGTTTGACAGCTTCTCGGGGCGTTTAAATCTCTATCTCAGAGGAAGATGACTAATTGCGGTTATGAACTTGCTTACAGCTGCATAGCCATAACATGAGCCATGGAGAGAGGCTATATTCTGAAAACAACATTCAAATACAGGGTGTAGACACAACAATGTTAAGTGTTTAGTGAAACTGCCACAAAGATGGGTTGTATTAGGTTGAATGCCAATTAGTAACATGTATTAGCTATAAACAAGGTCTGACAGATAATATTCCCTGGATAGCTATCTGTTGCTTTGGGATTGCCCCTGGCTTTTCTGATATCTGAGACGGATTGCTGTTATGTTGCGTTAGCCAGATGGTGAGAAGGTGCATCTGTGTATGCAAGCAACACTTAAATGACATAAGCCTCTATGTGCTACTGTTAGCTGGATAGATAATCTGTTACATTATTCAGAAATGTTAAGGTAATCCTTTTTCTTAATCCTCTTTTTGCCCTTTTGATCATTGGCAAATTGCTTCATTTGCATCTTTTGGTCTAAAGATTGTTAGTTGAGCAAGTTTAAAGCAGATGTATCAACATTTTCATAATAACAGTGGAACAAATGACTGCATAATGATCAACCCACCGAGAATCAACAGCCGATTCTGCACTTCCCTACAGCTCTATGGAGCGTTATGGCATCTTTCAGCTAATTGTTTTGATTTTACGGCCCACAACTTACTGTTTTGCTTCACCCACGTAGTCATTTTCGGCTGCAGCAGGTGGCTATTTTCAAAGAAAAAGCTCTAAGAACCCTCCTTACTCTATCTACACAGCACCACAACAGCAGACAGACAGATATAGTGTTGCATTTAGCTAAAAAGCTGGATATTTCCCTCTGGAGTTGGTGAATGCTGGACTTGCACCAAGTGGCTAAAACAACTCTCCTAATGAATGCTAATAATGCTCCTGTATCAGCTGGATGTGTCAATAGGCAAGTGCACACTAACCAGTTTGTCCCATCAACCTGAAAAGTGTTCATATGTTAGTTTTTAGTGTGGATGGCCTGAATTATGGCCTGTATGGTCAGCAGATGTAGTGAGTCTCTGAATTTAGGCCTACCTGGGTCATGGAAGTACATATCAAACACTGTACAGAATCATGACTTTTTTTTGCACAGTAGAAGAATTACCGTATAGTACAGGAGAAGCTCGCAGGCAGTTTGGACTTATGTTAGCTATTTAGGTTTAATTACTAATGTTAACTAGCATGTTAGTGATCAGTAATTAGCCTGTGCCTATGTTATCTCCTTACATATACCTACGCTCTCCGTCTCTGTAAGATTGGGAATGATTGAGATTTCTTTTGGCACAGCTACCAGAAGACTTCACACTTTCAGACAGGTTGCTCACGTCACATTTACGTTGTCTCTCTCAGTTGGAGGCTGCGCAGTAACGCTCAGCGCTCACCGGAAAAGTGCTTCTAATATCCTTCACTGGTCTCCGTCCAGAGCAACGGGCTCTGTTGGTCCATTCTTATATATGTCAATGGCTGCAACAAGTAAGTTACACTCCACACTGCCCCTCTGAACTGACTTTGTTTCACAGCGATCATCTCTCATCCCATTCCCGTTCAGGTCGCTACTTTAGGCTGCGGCCGACAATACACATGGCGGTCATTTGTTTGTGAAAGTCTTGATATTGATTGGGGGACAATGGCATGGCTGATAGCTAGCTTGTCTTGTTATTAGACATACTGTCAAGTTGTATTTACTGATTGTCAAACGTACACAATGTTATTGACTTTGAATCTTGCTAGCATAGCGTTAGCTTTCTAGCTCGTAGCTGAGCTGAAGGGTTCTATGAGCTGAGCGGACTAGAAATATCTCCCGTTTGTCAGGTCGTATCTGAGGTTTGTCCTATTTACTGGAGCAGTGAACAACGTTTGCATTGCATAAGAACCTCATGGGATGGGAATGATTGTTCCAGGTATTAGTCTAACCCTCAGGTGTTATCAGGGAAACAGTTATTGTTTGAATGTATAAATTGTAAAATGCATGGAAATATATAAATGAATGGTCCTACTAAAATGGCAAGTGACCATGGTATAAGCTGGTTAATTATCAGGTAATTAATGTACTCGGTTCTGGCCTCCCCGTTGTCCATTAATTTCTGATAACAGACACCTCGTCGGGCATTAACCCTTACTTATGGGAGCTAATAAATCAACCCCCATTAATCCAGTAGACTAATAATAGCAGGAGACACCGCTGGAGTTAAGAAGAGGGAGTAAAGCTTAAAATCATGAGCTTTTACAGCATAAAAAAATGAATTTGTTACATATACATGTTTTAGTAAGTTGATAACTTATTTTAAGAAGTAGATCAAAATGAAAATAATGAAAAGTGTCTCAACTTAAATACATATTGATTATGAATAAACACTTTTACCTTTTCTCAACAAGAGAAAAGAACTGAGTTAGTGCTACTTGTCATTCTACCGAGCATCTTTCAAAAGCTGAGTTCAGTACTGAACTTGCCCAGACATGTTTTGCTGCTTGACCACCCTTCTACAAGACAAAGGAAGAGCGGGAGAAAAGAGTTTGCAAGAAAAGTGTCTTGGTGAGTATCTTTCTTTGTTTTATTTGCAACATGTAATAACTGTATCAGGATACAGAATTGGTTTTCACACACTAAAATTAAAGTTATAGCTTGTCCTAAGCTAATTCACCGACCGTTGAGTTAGCATACTTTTAGCTAGCACCATGCTTTAGAGCAGTCTTTTGTATCTTTTGTTTGCAATGGTATCTTAATGATGTTAATTGGCACTGAACTGCCATTCATTTTTGCATTGTGAAAAAGCATGGAGTAAGACCAAAGCACATTTCTGTGCAGTTTTTTGCAAGCATATTTCTTAGTTTTAAAATGAATTGGATTTGTAAAATTTGCAAATTTGAAACACCAAGAAGGACTGAGCTCTTAAAACATTATAGACATGGCCAACAGATTTAAGGCTTTTATTTTTTTAACTGATCAGTTCATTATTTGATTTTAATTCAAAACAATACAGATTGGTAATTTGTACAGTCTAAGTCTTATAAACCTCATTCTTTGGTCTTTTTTCCTATTGATGTAATAATTAAAAACCCAAATTCATAGAGGAACAGTTTAGCATATTTTTCTTATTCACAGGATGATTCTGTGGAAAAAAGGAGAGAGGTTGCTATCCGTGGCTTAATGGTGTATCTCTGAGAAAAGGGGGAGGATCTCTTCAAAGAGCAGTTGGTAGGTAAATCAGACACTTAAAGCTGCAGTAGGTAAGATTGTGAAGATCCAGGACTTTTCAGTCCCTCCCCCCTTCTGCTGCAGCCCAAACCGTCTCCTAAGCCCCTTCCACACAACGGAGTTTGACAGAACTGCCGGCCGGAATGTCAGACAACATTTTTAATAACTAAACACTAACACAACGTTAACTTTACTCACCAACAGTAAAACGATGCTAACTAGCAGGCTACCGCTAGCCATTTCAGCATCATATCAGACCGACCACTGTGCAAACGTTATATATATTCTCCTCACCAACGTAGCTTTGTGGACTTTTGACTACTAATAACCAAGTGAAAGATAAGTCATTCATGGTAATTATGTTACCTGTCGAGAGGAAATGTGGCTACATCTGCATCGTTCTTCAGATCTTTAAAATCCTGCAGCTCACGCCACCTCTGAAAAGCCACTCCAATATTCACCCGAGTTTTGGGAAACCTTTCTGCAGCTCGTGCGCGGGGAGGGGGGAGGGGAGAACGCTATATATTCGTGTACATGCCTGAGCAGTGATTGACAGGTAGATAGACCACCCCCTGTGGCCCTGATTGGAGAAAATCAACTGGGAGCGGTGGAATTTTGCCAATAGCACTACAGGCTGTAGGAGGTGCCAGAGGAGCTGTTTTTTTTATTTTACATAATTCATGTAGTTCTACTGGAACATAGGGTCAGTTTCAGCAAATATGACAGAAAGTTAGTTTTATAAGACTTACCTACTGCATCTTTAAGTTCAGACACACTGTACTTTGTGTTACTCTTGATTTTAAGTATGATGACTAAAACACTGACATTGATTCTGACCCACTTATGCCAGGATGCTGGGAATATTGTCAATGAAGTGATGAAGATTGTCATATCCAGAGGTGCCACCATGTATGATCCAACCAGCGCGAGGATCTTCGTTGAGGGAACAGAAGTCCTGCAAGACCTGGACGTACCCAGAGCCTGTGCCTTGCTAATGTGGCTGATATACGGACTCAACTTCAGCTACCCAATTGAACTGAAAAATACTTTTGAGGTATTTCAAAAGATTCCTTGAGCTGGATGGACTGAAAGCCAGTCTGAAGGTAATGTCTTTAAAAAGTAACTGCTGTGCTAAAAATGTGAAGAATTAAACTGTCCTCAAATTCAACAGGATATGTTGCACTGTTATATTTGTAAAGTTTTGTTGTGTAAGAAACAGCACCTGCACTGTTGACAGTTGGCACTTCATTAGGTACACCTACTTACAATGCTTAGTGTTCTTGCCAGTTTTTTGGAAGTGTTAATATGTATCAGACACTATTTACAAAGTCCCTTGGAAAAATGCCTCTATATTCACCATGGAGAATACACAGCCCGGTCTCATGGAAGTTCGTGTAAATGTGACGTTATTTGAATCTATTGATACGTGTTCACGGAGACGTTTTTGTCGGTTTTTACGTGGTGGACAACACGAAAATGTAAAGTAATGTATTTCAATGGGAAGCATATTTTGTGGCCACAGCACGAAATTGTAGGGAGTAATATAAAAAGCCGAAAATCCGTGTAGGGAGGTTGGTCGGGGTGGTGGATGGGTCAAACAACACAGGACTTTCACCCGGGCGAGCGGGGATCGCGTCCTGCGTGCGGCGCTTTGTATCCCGGGGATGGCGTCCCTGCGTGTGGCGTTTTGTCCCGCGTGTTACTGTGGCGCGTCTCCCGGCGTTTAAGGCGCCCTTTCCCCGTAAGTTTTTTCCTAAACCCAACCTCCGCCATCCCGTTATTGTGGGGCGTCCCCAGCGGGCCGCCTCGCGGGCCGCCTCGCGGGCCGCCCTCGCTGCGCGCCCCGGCTTATGGCGCTTCGCTCCGCCCTTCTATCCAGCGGGTCCCCAGCGGGCCGCCTCGCGGGCGCCTCCCGGCTTATGGAGCGACCTCTTCCCCGAGAAAATAACGTGACATTTACACGTAAAAAACGAGAAAAACGTCTCCGTGAACACGTATCAATAGATTAAGAATAACGTGGACATTTACACGAACTGCCGTGAGACCGGGTTGGAAGACATGTAGCTGTTTAATATGTTTTTTTCCAACACCAGAAACATTTAATTTATGTATTCCTTTTCACATGGTGCATGGTGTTTTTTTTATTGTATTCTTTAACATGCACAGAGAATGAAGCACTGGATTCAGGGGATTGGTCCTCCAAAATTTACATTAATTAATAATTTGAGCATGTTCCTTTTTTTAAGGGCAACTTCCTTGTAAAAGCCTGCAAGTATTTGACTTAGAAGCTCCCAAACACACTTTTAATTTTGATTAAAGGGGAACTTTGGTATTTTTCAACATGGGCCCTATTTCCCCATGTGTGTGTGTGTGTGTGTGTGTGCCAGACTGATGGGGAAAAGAATATCTTTAATTGGTCCAGTATTGATGGAGAGAGCATCAGCTGGCAGCCACAAAAGGAGCTTAAACGTAGTTCTTAGGAGACTTGGTTTACACAGCCGAAACAAGTGAAGGCTAAGGGAAATGCTTTCCATACCATTCCCTGTTAAAACTGATTTGGGTGTGAATTTTTTTTTTTTTTTTGTCTAAGTAGGCATGTTTAATTAGTTTATAAGTTATAAAATAGTACTATAATAATATAGTTTTTAAGTTTACTTTGCTTTTACAATAAAAGGTTTGATCATAAAAAAGGAATTGCTGTGTGTATTTTATTCTGGCTAAAGTGTATTAAGTTACTAACACAAAGTTAAGGTAACAATTTGCATGGACATTTCTGTGTAGAATGGAAGTAAAATATATAAGTTAAAATAGCCTAAATTAAGTAATTTGACAACTTAATATAACCTAAACATTTTCATGAAATTTAAGTAGATTTACTTTAATTAAGCTTGTTAGTCATGTTGATTGTACTTAAATAATTGAGTTAGTCTGACTATAAAAGAATCACGGAATTTACTCAATAATGGCTGAGTTGGAACTACTTAAAAAAGTCCATGCAAATTGTTACCTTAATTTTTTTAAGTTGAGCCACTATAATTGTACTATAAAAAAGAATGCACTTGCATACTGTGTTTTTTTTAAACTTTGCATCCTTTCTGTATTTGGAACTGTTTGCTGTAATGTTTTTGTCTTAGCTTGGCAGAACCTTTTCTTTTATTTGCAGCACATTGCTGTACTTGTTTTGGATATTCCCACGTGCTTTTGAATTGGCATCATTTCTGAAGCTGCAGCACATTTCTCCTAATGGAAGATTTGGGCCGTTGTAGTGTGTTCGCCCATCATCAAAGACGCAGAGTGTTCACAAGTTGAACTTAACCAGAACATGACAGACACACGTTATGCAGGGAATTGACAAATGATGCCTTAACTGGCATCCAACCAGAGATGGCAAAAGTACTCACTTCTCGTACTCAAGTAAAAGTACAGATAGTTGTGTTAAAAATACTCTGGTAAAAGTAGACGTACTGATTTAGCTGCTTCAAATATAGTGATTTAGCCTGGCTGACACCAGACCCCTTCTCAGTTGTAACTGAGATTGGGTCTGGGCAAGGTTAATTCACAGCGCATTTCCAAAGGGCGCGTCACCAATGGACGCCGCTCAAATGCCTCTGGGCGCAATTGGATAGTCCTTCAACCAATCAGACCAACGATCCGGGTGGCGTAGCAGCGACAGCGGCTTCAACGGGTTGCTGCCGCGCTTCGGTGGCCGGCATGTTGAATGTAAACAAAAAGCTGCTTGCCGTCGCTGCGCTATCGTCATCGTGTAAAGTCCGCCTCAACGGTTGTGATTGGTGCCTCGATTTGGAAAAATTGGAAATGGGCTTGAATGGGCTTTTGGCCAGACTGACTTGCAGAGCGAATCTCAAATTTGCCAGAAGTTCGTCAGGGTTTTCCCAAGCTAATAGTGCTTACGTTATTTATTCTACCCTTTGACATTGGCCACTGGAGGCAAATCACTCCCCAAAAACATTCCCACTATATAGTAAGTCCTTGAAGTTGTGGGGAGCTGATTTGTTCCATTCATTTGAAGGTGAAAGCCTGGCGATTCTGATTACACTCGTTTGCTTTCCGGGGGCAAATAGCAGCAGTTCCTTGATAGACACGTCCCTGTGCAGTGCCTTTCTTGGCGTTGCTGAATTGTGGAGAGGCCTTGGAAGCAGTGGCTGAGGGGATCACTCTTAATGAGAGACTCTGCAGTAGCAGTAGGCCACACTCCATTACGCATGAGCCAGATGACGAATGACATCGCCTTCCATGACTCCCTGACCCCAAGGGATGTTTAATTAATCAGAGGCTGGACATGACCACCATTAGTGGAAGGAACAGCGGCCAGGGCTACACTGGACACATTCTCACTCCCACACATCATTATTTGGCTATCTTTCCAGCTCTGTCACCTTGGCAGCCAGGTGTGAATATATATATAATCAGAACGGCACTGTCGCACTGCTTGCTCTTGAGGGAATTACTGGAATTGTTGGAATTGTTGGGGCTTTGTAAATTATAGAGTGTGGTCTAGACCTACTCTATCTGTAAAGTGTCTCGAGATAACTTATGTTATGATTTGATACTATAAATAAAATTGAATTGAATTGAATTGAACGGAGAGAGAGAGAGAGAGAGAGAGAGAGAGAGAGAGAAACATCTTCACCACCTCATGGGGGATGTTACCAACACTAACTTCTATTTGAATGTGAAACAACCTCAGCTCTTAATCAAGTTAGAATATGAATAATTGAGTCTCACAGACAAGCTGAAAGAGGGGGGAGGGGGGAGGGAGGTGGGTCGAAGTGTTGCTGCACAGGTAGAGCAGCTGTTCCCAAAGTGGGATCTAGAGACCGCTAGGAGGGACCCTGGAGGGAGATCCAGGAGGTTCCTGACAAAATTAGGAGTCGTTAAACTTAAATGGAATTCAATTCACTAGAATTGATCACAGTTTAAAGCAATGTATCGGAAAGACTATTCTAATGAGGTGTCATTCTCACCGCTATTACTTTCCCATTAATAATGACAAAAGTGAATTCAGTAAATGTACACAAACTTCCAGCTAAGCAGGGTCCTGGGACAAATCAAACTTAAAATCGAACAGAAGTCCAACGAAGTCTAACAAGAACCAAATATGTTATTTCGGCAGTCTGTGACAGTAAATATTTCCAATGCTAAAAACTGTTTTTTTTACTTTAGCCATCTACCAGACAGTTAATTAACCCCATGAATGTACTGTATGTGGAGCTGCAACTAATGTCAGTGTCAATTGATCGATTCATTGTTTTAGTCTTGTTCTTGTTCAACCAACAGTCCAAAACACAAAAGATGATATAAAACAGAGAAAGGCAACATTGATTCGCAAATTAGTTGACGATTTATTTTCTGTCAATCAATGTGAAATAAGTACATTTAAAAAAACATTCCACAGTTTGTTTACCAGTGTAACTTGTGTAACTTAGCTGCAGTGTATATGGCTGCCCGGTCAGTTCTCAAATACAGTAAGAAAAAAGCTATGACAGCACGTAAAACACCATTATATGTCAGACATTTCAATATATGTGACCCACAAGCAATAAGCACTAGCACCTGATAATACATTTTCCTTGACCCGCTTAGATCTGAAATTACAATGGTATACCATGAGCTGAGAGAAAAAACAGCAAGTGGTAGATATTCCTCTGCAGTTTAGCTATTCTACTTTGTTCACTTTCAGTCGGACTCAGAGACAAGCATTAGAGATTGTTCGTGTAAAAATCATGTTTATTTGGAAAGCTGTAGGAGGCTCGTGTAGCTTAGCCTGATACACTTTTTGTGTGACTCCTTGTTTCCCAGGGTCTCTACAACGGCAGTGACGAGTGCACAACCCAAAAAGTCACAATGGCCACAATTACGGGAAATAAACTGGAAATGTAAGTTAATTGCAGGCTGATTTGAAAAGTCTTCACCACATTACCTTATGGTGGACAATCGCTGTGAGGGATTATACAGAAAGTAAGTTTCAAGAGTCGGCAGTTGATTCTTTTTTTTTTTTTAAGATTATTTTTTGGGCATTTTTAGGCCTTTATTGACAGGACAGCTTAATAAATGAAAGGGGAGAGAGTGGGGGGAATGACATGCAGAAAAGGGCCGCAGGTTGGAGTCAAACCCGCGGCCGCTGCGTCAAGGAGTAAACCTCTATATATGGGCTCCTGCTCTAACAACTGAGCTATCCGGGCGCCCAGCAATTGATTTTAAAGTCATATGGAAACCCATGGCAACCTCAAAGGTAAAAAAAAATACAAACAAAAATCTGAAAGACTACAGTGTGGTTTAGAAAATGGAAAAGTATATGTTATCTGGAGTAAATGGGCTGTAACATGCTGAAATACTGGTTTGATCCATTACCTTCCACTAATCACTACTAGATTCACTCTGAGACCCTAGATAGGTTTTCAGACCATGTTTTGAACCACCACGGCAAAATATCCAACAACACTTGGCTCTGCTGCTTGTGACAAATATTTTGTGTTGTCCTGGAAACTCAGCTGTTATATTACTCTGGAGATGGAAAGCTCGTTCAGACTTCCATCTTCTTCCAAGTTAAGTTTGTGGCTTCTAAATGCTTTAAGATACTGGGTAGGTCTATGATAAGGGGTTAGGGTTTAGAGTGACTGTTTGGCTGATCAAGGAATTTCTTGCAATGTTGGTGGATGGCAAACTGAATTCAGAGTCTTGTCAAAGCTTTGTAACAAAAAAAAACATTCCTTTGAATAACTGTCAAAATTGGTCTCCACACTTTTCTTTGCCGGAATCAAAAAACAGCACTTTCTATTACATAATAGATTGTGATCCGCCAAGCTTCAACACGGCACGAAAAATTCATCAGATTCAAACAACTTGAGTGGCATGTTTCCCTCTTTGCGTTGGCAGGACCCTCAGCATCCCCTGATGCTGTTGTTTGAGCTTGCCCGTCTCTATTCTTCTCCCTGTACTATACATTTGTCTGTACCGAAACATTGGCCTGTATTCCCATGACTCAGGGATACTCTGCTGCGATTTGACATTGATTCGGGCAAATGGCTGCATGCGTATTCCTTCATCCCATTTCTATTGTAAGTGGCGAAAAATTGTGGATGGAGTGGAGAAAAGAGCTGGGCATGATTTTGGCCTCAGAATTTCACTTTGAAAGTGTGAACTTGCTTATTATTGAAATAGAAATGTAACTGCGGCTGTGAAAGGTCACAAAGACACGACTGAAATGTGTGAGCTGCAGGCTGCCAATTGGTGCTGCATTTCAACTGGGGCTCCATTTAAACGCTAAGTTACACCCCGACTGAGCTCATATCACCTTTGAAAATCAGACAACGGTGACACAGACAAGTCTGCAGAGCGGCGTTTTACTAAACCGTTTCCAAAAAATCACTGTATTCATCTCAGACGTGTCCCTGCATATGATAACTTGACCCGTTAATAGACATTGTATGTTGTTAGTGTTGGGGACCAAGAAGCTGGTTAAACAGTGATTTGGCTCCGATTGAGTTGACTGCAGAGACACAGAAGAGGCAGGACAAAGGATCTTGGCCTACATGTGAATTCCAAAGCCAGTTTCACGAAACTCCTATAGGCTGCTACTTGGAAGCACTTCGCAAGATGGAGAAAGTGCATTTAACACGTGTGGGACAAGGCAGACTGGTGGTGAGACAAAGAACTGCTTCACACCTGTGACCAGGTTGGAGTTTTCCCATTGGCCGTCGGGTCTTTGAATGCACCACCCCGCCACTAGGAGGCGGGGGAACGATAAAAGCATTCGGCGTTTGTGCTTTCTTCGCTTTTCCACCGTGACTCACGTCGCAATAGGAAGCACCCTAGTCCGGACTAGTAAGCTAGAAAACCAGCATCATCTCGCTGGTCGAGTTTCGAGCTGGGACAAACTTTATATCGGCCTGATATACAAAGGGGATCCGAGGGAATACTTTGTCGAAGTATTCCTTCATCTGCAGCGGGCTTAATCAGCCTGGATTGAAGAAAAGGACTACGTTCTTTTTCTTGTGTGGTCGACCTGGAGTACGTTCGTCCTTTGCTCCGGACGAAACGGACCGTTAAACCCTGGCAAGCGGTTTAACTGACAAACAGTTACTGTCTGCGATAGAATCGCGAAAATCAGCTGCTAGCTACTGGAGTGGTTATAGTGACGTTTCCCTCAGCAAAACCAAAAGTCTCAGTCTGTAGGACAGTGGCTGAGGGGAACTAGGTCATTATCAATATCTTAAGATCAGAAGTGCCTCTTTTCTTTACTCTCCTTCTCTTTCGTCCTTTACTAACACACACACACACACACACACACACGCACACACGACACAGGCTAGCCGTTACCAAGCTAACGCTGTAGCTTCACACGTGGGATCTCCCTACGTTCGTACAGAGCTAAAACAGGGACTAGCTACCAGATCGGCTAAAAGTGCCCGTTGCCTAGCAACCCCCCCGGCTTCTTCAGCCCTCTCCGCGCACGCAGCACCACTACCGCCCTCTTGGGGCTAAATAGTTTTGTGCAGCTCACAGGAGTAGCCATCTTTGGAGTTGTTTTGGTGTTTAGAACTACACTCCGACACCGCCCCCTCCTTTGTCACTCACTCTCTCTCACACACACTCACACACACACACAGACACAGACGTGTCCATGACACATGCTGCTTTGTTTTTGCTTTGTTTTTGGTTGTGATATTATAAAAAGGTATATGAGTTTATTATTGAAGGATTATTGTTTAGCTACTGATAATTGTGAAGTTAATAAATCTTATTATACTTAATTAGCAGTTGCTTGTGATTATTTGTGTACTTGTTGTAATAATCGCTGGTCGATCAGGTCCGTTGCTTGGATTCACCCCTTCCTTTATTTCCTTTTTAAAGGATTACCACAGAAATGAGACTGTTCCACAGTTTGATTATTGGTCCCTGACTAGCAGGGTGGTGCCCCGTTTTGATTGTTTGTCGATTTGATAAAGTTATTAATAACCATATTCATAACTTTATTAATATTGATAAAACATCTTTGATAATTTGCCAATGATCAAATCTGTACCCTACGAGAATCCTACATTAGTCACTGTTGCTTTTTACAAATATACCTATTTTTTCCACCTATGTGTATGTAGGGAAGTATTCAAACATTATTTGAGTTTGGAGTTTAAAGTCCGAATTCTGAGAATAAATTCAGACTTTTTATCTGAGATTTCAGTCCGAATTCTGGCTTTAAACTCGGAACTCAAATACATTTTTCACATTGGCCCTAATCCTCTTCTGTATGTTTGTACATACTAGTTTTATGGTGATTTATTTTTTACCTAGCTTTCTTCTGCTTTGTCGTCCTTGTTTTAAGCTGTATTTTAAGCTGTAAATTGTTCTTTGTATCTGGTTAGTGAATGCCATAGAAATGGAGTAATAGGCTATTTGGGTTCCAGGTGTATTTAGTGGCAGGCTGACGTATGAGTTGCAGCCTCTGTGTGGCAGTGTGTGCTCACAGTGTCCCTGTCAGACAATGCAAGCTTAGCCAGCTCTGCACGAACAGCCCTCTGGTTTGTCTCATCTGCTCTCTGCATGCTGAGCGTCTTCCAATCTGGCCGCGAGCAATGGAGAGACTGGCGCTTTCGGTGTCAGCTCTCCTCAGGATTGTCAGAAGTCCTCTGTCAAATCCCCCTACCGGCTGGCCCTGCAGGCTCCAAGGAAATTAACCGAGAGGAGAGACTGGGGAGGGGGGGGGGGGTTGGTTGCCACTGGCAGCAACTTATTTATTTTTTTCTGTTTATGCTGCAAAAAGTATTACTCTGTCACAAAAGAAATCGTCCGTGATCCCTGCCAGTGGTCACTACAGTTGGGGGAGTCTGAGGGGCAGCTGAGGAGAGCAAAAAAAAAAAAAATGAAATGGAATTTACTGTGTGCCTCTCTGGCCAGCAGGTCTCTCCACTTCTTAGCCTCATTTCCCAGTGCAGATTCCTCAGAATAACTCAACGTGAACCTTCCATGACTCATCTGCACAAGTATATAAACATTCACATCAGGCACAACATTTATTTTGCTCACGGGTCACAACGGCTTCCAGATTCGCAAATTCACGAGCAATGTTTGACATTTTGGATTATAAATAACCTCCAAACCAGTGCTGGATATCTGCCTAGTGGCTGCAAGGTAAATAAACCTCAGCCAATGCCAGACTGCAGCATTTGCATCTCTTACCCTGAATAATAGCAAAAAAACACCTGTTAACAGTAAATGAATCAAGTAATATATGAAGGTGAATGAAAATACAGTTCCCACATTTCTTTTGCGGATCTTTTGGTTCAGTGTGCTTTTTTAAATTGCAAATGTTGAACGAGCATATCCAGGATGGAGTTCTGAAACGCAGCAGTCATTTGAAAAACCTGTGAAATTAAAACAAATGTGGAATGACAGAGAACAGCACCCGACAGCAGCGTCACTTCCACTGAAGGCTGTATTGTTAAAGTGGCCCACTTTGACTCCCATCATACCTGCACAGAAACCTGCTGTTACATTAATTACATGAACGGAAGAGGCGAGCTGTCTGCCTAAACGCAAACCTGTACAACATATCTAATCCAGAATGTCTGTCTCTTTATTAATATCTCCCACTTTCGAAGGCCATTGCAGGCAATTTGCCTATGTTAATACCTAACATGACATCATGCATCCAGCGCAATTGCCTGACGCATGTATCATTCCTATTTTGCACCTGGCGCACAGCGGACTTTTCCTTCCACAGACTCACGTCGGTAAATTAACACAATTAAATTAACAAATTAATAAACTTGCGCTCCTGGGGGCGGTTCAGCAAAAAGAGGAGGCGTGTTCCGGCGCAGTCCCTGGTGCTATTTAGCAGTTTCAGAAAACAATTCCACCACAGACCAGGAAAAACCTGGTCTAAAGTCAGTGGCGCGTTATTCAGATGCTATTTTAAGGGCGCATGCTTGGCCATAATGTAGCGTGTGCACACCGCGCATACACTTTGCTTCTCTCATCTACACGGACCCAGCAGTTCCCATTTTTGCAAACCATACATAAATACAAGGTAAAATATGACCTTGTTTTACACAACATTTCCATGAATCATGGATGTGTTGATGACATAAATGAGGAAATATTAGAGGATTTAAGGAGATGCGGTGTTGAACTGCATGTGCCGATGCCACTTACCCCAAATGCCCCAGCAGCAGCACGGGAGAGGAGAGACAGAAGAGCTGCATCGTCTATAGTGAGGTAATCCCGGGCTAATGTTAGACTACATTGCAAAAATATCACCATGCATTCATAACCTTGTGATTCAGTGAGAGTTAGTCCAAAACATCGGAAAGGATGTTTTTGTGACACTTCTTTATTTACATTTTGTCAAAAAGAAAAATCAATAGCAAACGTCGGTCTCCTTGGCTGTGAACTGCTCCTGGCGTGCGCCCATGGATGTATTAAGAGCGTGCGCTTAGCAAATCCATTATAATAGCAGTCCGCCATGGAACAAGCGCGCCTGATTTTAAAGGGAATGTGAGATAACGCTCTGATTGGTTTATTTCATGTTACGCCCCAAACCACACCTATGAGTAATGTAGCTACTTCAGACCCACCCTTTTTAGATTTGCGTCAGGCGCAAGAGTCATTTATCCCACCAATATAATAGCAACAGTGCCCAAGATCCACCAACAAAGCTACTTGCGTTTGGCGTTTGATTTCAGATCGTTAAAATAGGGCCCCATGACGCCAAGTGGTGTGTTATCTGTATGCATTTTGAGCTATCTGCGTGTATGTCTACGCTGTAAACATATAATCCACTTTCTACAAATGGTGTGCGATCACATAAACATACACGCCACTTTCTAAAGCCAAGTGGCATGTTATCTGCACACATTCTGAGTGCCATATACAGCGGATGGGTTGGGTTTAGGAAAAGAAGAACCGGTTGGGTTTAGTAAAAGAAGAAAGCGACGGTTGAGTTTAGGAAAATGGCACACGGGACACGATCCCTGCTCTCCTGGGTGAAAGTCCCGTGTTTGACCCTTCCGCCACCCCGACCAATGTCCCTACACAGATTTTCACCCTTTCATACTACTCACTACGGCATAAATTCACACACAATCGCAAGGTAATGTAAGTCAATGGAGGCCAAACGCCGTTGATAAACACGAGCGAGTATGCGTCTTGATAACACGCCAATAATGGCGTACAAATTGCCGTGTCATACATATGCCACTTCATGAGATCAGTCTGGATTTTTGCATCGATGTGATGAAGTCTCTTAAAGGTATTGTGGAGGATTTTATTTTTCCGGGTGGATCATCAAGACTATTGGTCCTCCTAGTTGTCAATCATTCTGGCGCTATGTTTACGTAAGGCTGTCGTACGTGCTCGTCCCTAGGGTAGTTTTCGCTTTCTGCGCATGAATACTTTCAGGTGTATATGTGTGGTGAGCTACGAGTGTCTACGAAAGGTATGACAAGAAGAGAAAGGCCTCTGAAGAAAGAAACAAGACCGGAGTGTTTTGGGGAGAATGTTTCACACGCTGGCGTGCGCTAAAAGCACAGGTTGGGCTTCCCACTGATGCCTCAGTCGCGAAGTTTCTACTCGACAGGTAAAGTTTGGCGTGCTATTTGGAGAAATCCATTTAAAATCACTGCTAGTGAGAGTTGATGTAAGCTATGATTAGCGATGCTAGCCCTGGCACAAGTCACGCACCGCACAGACACGGTAAACATCTCAATTTGTGAAAAAGTGCAAATCTTCTTTTGGAAAGTAGGCTTGTATGAACCATGCCGACAGCAACTTGTAAACAGTGCACTCTCGTGCACACGTTTAATAGGCGTTACGTCTCGGGAGCAGGTAGAGTGTTGCGCATGTGCATTTTTTCAAAAAGTGGAGAGGGCGGATCTTTTCTAAAATTCGGGAAAATCCTCCACTATACCTTTAATTTTTCAGCCATTTAATTCACTAGTATAGACAAAAATAGACATTTACATCGAGCCGTTTTGTCTATAAACAGTTTCCCAATTGAGTGTGTACTATACAAACTCAGTTACCAGTTTATTACATGAGGTACACCTAGCTTAAACTAATGCAGTCTAATACAACATCAATCCTACCTTCGTGGAGGTTATGCTGTTCAGTTTTATATTATAATTGTTTCAGTGTATTCTCGCCCTACTGGATGTATTATTAGAGCAGAATGTATGTGCACTTTATAGGGGAGTCATTTCTGTAAGACGCTCATGTCATCTCATGTTTGCTTCATGGTGTCCTTAACATAGAAGACTTGTAATCTCACAGTTTTACAATTTCCCTCAAATTGCTTGACATTTGTTGAGTACGTTGGAGAGGCCTAACAGAGCATACAATGTACCAGGGGGTAAAAAGCCACTGACAAAGATTCTCTTAAAGATAATTACAGTGACAGTGTAAGATCTATGATAATAAGCCTTTTCTTCCAGACTGCGGGCTTAACAAAAGCAGTCGCTAATGCATTTGTGAAAGAAAATAGGGGGGGATTTCAGTGTGCAGATAAAAAGGAATCATTGCCAGTGTCTATTCTTTATTTTGCACCGTGCCCCCCTGTGACTTCAGAATGAATTTTCGTCCATATGCTTCTTAATGCTTATTTCCAGCTGTGAAGAGGGTTCTTTTTCTGATTATAATGAAGAGGCATTTTGATAAGGGAGACGAGGAGAGGCGAGAGAGAGAGAGAGAGAGAAGAATGGGTTTGATCTTGAAGCAGGGGAAAGGGCGATGGAGTCCTTGGGGCCTCGGCTTCTTAAAAGGTGCTTGTAGCCTCCGGGGAAGATGCTTGCTCTCTCCCTCTCTCCTCTGTCTCCTTCTGTGCTTGTCTTCATCCTTGTCTCCCCGCCACCCACGCTACTCAAGATCAATTATGATTGACATGCGCTCTGGTTCAGAGCCCCCAACCTGCAACGCCCCCCCCCCCTTCTGCTCCCTTCTTACTCCTACGTCCCATCGTTAGCCCAATCTAGGATCATGCAGAGTACTTGCTTCCACTGAAGTCCTTGCAGCATGTTAAACCGCTGTTATCTCAAGAGAACTTTCAATGACTTGTGCACTTTTTTGCCAGTTCAAGTGAGGGTGCTGTGTTCACTCGACAAAAGAGGAAAATAGATTTTTCCAGATTCTTTACAGTGTGTTGGCTGGGGTATAAACTGATATCTAAAGCTTTAAGAATTCCTTCAAGCTTGTCCATTTTATTGTAATGTTTTTTCAGAAATCGACCAGAAAATGGGTTATCCCCGTCATCTCCCTTTAGCTAGTTGAGCATATAACAAGCGAGGCACAACATCTCAATTAATGTTCAGTATAAACAACCGTCTGTGCCCGGAGATTTCCTCACCTATCGCAAATAGGATTCCCCTCAAATCAAGTCTTTAGCCAGGTGCTGTGTGGCTAAACATGACATTGATTAGTTGGTCACTCTGGTTCAGACTGAAATACCTCAAAAAGGATTGGATAGATTGCTATGACATGTGGTACCGACATTCAAGGTCCCTAGAGGAGCAATTATAATGACTTTGATTGAATTTGCATCTTGGGGGGGGGGGGGCATTCTCTATGAACTATTTTTAAGCCATTTGATAATAAAATCCCTGAAAATACGTACATTATTTGGGAAAACATGATAGTTGCCAAGAAAAATAATCATCCTGTAGAGCCATCTTATTGTTCTTTGTCTTCATTATTCTGAAACAGAACATAGCAAATGTTAAGAATGACTACTTTTTACTTTTGCCACCTAAAAATAGGGAACAACGATGTTACTAGTTTAAGTTCCAAAGCATTAGTAGAGTAGGAATTTGGCGTAAACAGCATTACTAATCTTTTTTTTTTATACTTTTTTATTGTGACGTTGTTCATATTACAATCATACAATTAACATGTCAGATTTGACACAATATATATTTTTTTCCTTCTTTCCTTTCCCCCCCCCTTCCCCTCCTTCACACCCAGTGGGAGAAAAAAATAAAAATGAAAAAAATATAAAAATAAATAATTAACAAAAGGAGATATATAAGTCAACACACACTCATACATACCTACTTACATATATATACATACCCTCCCAGATGTACATCATATATACACCCATATATTCATATATACCCACGCATATGCATACATACCTACATCCCTATATACATGTTTACATACAGACAAATAGTTACAGTCCATATAGTTGCATCATATGTCACAGAGATTACATCAATGCCTCATCTAATTACACAGGTCCAAATCCATGCTTGGTTTTTGTTTTTCAATGAATTTGGTTAGCATATGCGAGCCATCTCTTCTTGAATAACTTCATTTTACCTCTCATCTTATGCGTTATTTCATTTTCATACAAGTTTTCTACAACCTCAATCCATTTATCTAACCTGGGTGGATCAGTTTTTTTCCAACCTCGAGTTATTTGTTTAATGGCAGTAATTCTCAACACCCAGAAGATATAATAATTTTCTTTGTTTAAACCTTTCGGCTGTATACCAAGCATAACATGTAGTTGTTCGAAATTAGTATTTTGACCACAGATTTGCTTCATTAATTCCAACACATTAACCCAATATGACTGAATTTTTGAGCATGTATAGAGGACGTGAACCAAGTCAACTTTACATTCACCACACTCTCTCCAACAATATTGTATTTGGTTTGTATATTTACAAATTTTCAGGGGTGTTATAAAAAAATCTAACCAATAATTTCCACGCATATTCCTGCCAATAGGGGGACTTTACATAACAGAAAACATTTTTACATGCCTGACTCCACTCCTCTTCAGTCACTGTTATTCCAATATCTTCCTCCCAAGAGTTCAAAATATTATTAATTTGATTATCATTGTTATTGTTTAAAATATTATAAATTTGTCCCGTTACATTTTTAAAGCTCGACTTTTCATAGACTTTCAATATGCTCCACAATGGGACTAAGACCTTGAAAAGACTGTATGTTTGTTGTTATATAGCTCCTTATTTGGAGATATCTAAAAAAATTATTACTTGGAAGGTTAAAATCCTTAGATAAATTTTCGAATGTATCAAGTACATGGTCTTTGAACATTTTATGGAATCTTATAAGTCCTTTAGTTTCCCATATCCTGAAAGTCTCATCCATAAGATTTGGAGCGAAGTCTGGGTCCTGACTAATTTCCCTCAGGCAAACCGTATCAGTTGATTTTATTTTCATAATTTTACCTAATCTTTTCCAGCTCTTCCATGTATGGTAAATAGACTGATTCAAATGTTTAACCCTTTCTGCAGTTTGCCCTGAGAAATTTAGAGAGGTGGGTGAGTCTACCAATTTGTTCTCAATAGATTTCCATTTAGGATTCATTTTATTATTCATCAAAACTAAAATGCTTTTAACTTGGGCTGCATGATAATAAAAGCTCAGATTTGGTAGACCCAACCCACCTTGTTCCCTGTTTTGTTGTAAAGATTTAAGTTTTACCCTTGGTTTTTTTTCATCCCAAATAAACCTTCCTAGCATTCTTTCCCACTCCTTAAAACATGAGCTTGTTAGATATAAAGGAAAGTTCTCGAAAAAAAAGAAAGCGTGGCAATACGTTCATTTTTATAATTCCTATTTTTTCAAATATTGTAAGTGGCAAAATTTTCCAACGCATAAGATCCTGCCTTAAGGAGTTTTCCAGAGCTTTATAGTTACATAAATACAATTTATCAATTTCTCTGGGGATTGTAATGCCTAAATATTTTATTTTATTCTGATCCTATTTCAACTTAAACCTTTTCTTAAATTCTATTTGGAGATTACATCCTATTTCCATGGCTTCAGTTTTAGCTGAGTTTAATTTATAGCCTGAGATGGCCCCATATTTTCCAATTTCCTCCAAAAGCGCCGGTAATGATTTGTATGTATCAGTTAAGAATATTATAACATCGTCCGCATATAACGCAAGTTTATGTTCTTCATCTTGTATCTTAACGCCCTTTATACCCATACTTGTCCATATGCATTCCGCCAATGGCTCAATGCACAGGGCAAAAATCTGTGGGGAGAGCGGATCGCCCTGTTTTACCCCTCTTTTTACCTGAAAGGGTTTCAATAACAAACCAATGGCTTTCACTCTAGCTGCTGAGTCATTATACATTCCCATCATAAAATTAATAAATTTCTTGTGAAAGCCAAATTTATTCAAAACTGCAAACAAAAAGGGCCAAGATACTCTGTTGAATGCTTTTTCCGCATCCAATGTAAGCACTATAATTTGTTGTTTCGTTTTTCTAGCAAAATCAATAACATTGAGGGTTCGACGAACATTGTCACTAAGAAATCTATTTTTAACAAATCCTGTTGGTCCTGATTTATAATAAAAGGTAAGATATCCGAGAGCCTATTTGCCATGATGGATGTAAATATTTTCTGATCAACATTCAGGAGTGAAATTGGCCTATACGAGGAACATTGTTTTGGGTCTTTCCCTTCTTTAGCTATGACTGTTATAATTGCATTTTTCCAAGTATCTGGCCATTTTCCTGTTTGTAACACCTCATTAAACACTCTATATAAAACTGGTGCAATATAGGTGGCTGCATATATGAAAAAAAAACACCTAACCCTAAAAAAATTCTAACAAAAGGTTTCTCAGCTGTTTTTTGTAGTATTAAGTGTCCTTAATAACATACTAAAAGTTTACCAAAGTTTGACCACTATAAAAGTGTAATTTTCAAGATGGCGTCCAAGATGGGCAGGAAGCCCTCAAAATATCCTAACTCCTTCATTATTTGACCTAGCCAAGTAATCTTGGTGTCTAACCCCATGTTTTCTGGGTCTATGAATCCATTGGACTTGTCTAAATTGCACTGACATGATGACATACTTATGGAATACATTTTGTGAGATAACTGTAAGGTTTTATCTTTTTTGGGGTGAATCAGAGATGTAAACGATTTTACCTATGTCATGTAACTCCTATTCAGTATGCGTTTTTGGACACATACCCTTTTTTTGCTAAAACACAGACTTGACATTCAATGTAAAAGTTATTCCACCCAAAATAGTAACTTAAATTACTTTTACCCCCCCAACCACACCCCTCCTCCGTGTGGTGGGTAAAAAAAAAATGGACACTACGGTCAAAAGTTTTAGAACACTCCCCCCCAGTTTTTCCAAGGTTTTAATTGAAATTCATGCAGTTCAATGTCTCATTGTACTCTCAAATGAAAGAATAGAACAAATTTAAGTTAAAAAAGAAATCATGGAATCAATTTATAAACCAAAATGTATTCTAAATAATTTTGACTCATCAAAGGTAGCCCCTTTGGCAGATATAACAGCTGAACACACTCTCGTGGCATTCTTTCTACAATGGAAATCAAATATTCTTCGGAAAGTTCTTCCCAACTCTGTTGCAGAAGTTCCCATAAATATGTGGCACTTGTAGGTTGCTTTGCTTTCACTTTTCTGTCCAGTTCATCCCAAACCAGCTCAATGGGGTTTAAGTCTGGTGACTGTGCTGGCCACTCCATGTTTTTAAGCTTACCATCTTGTTCTTTTTTGCTAAGGTAGTTCTGGCATAGCTTGGACTTATGTTTTGGGTCATTATCTTGCTGTAGGATGAACCCCTGACCAACTAGGCGCATACCAGAGGGTACTGCATGGCGCTGCAAAATGCTGTGGTAGCCATTTTGGTTCAGGGTGCCTTTCACTCTGTACAAATCACCGACCCTGGATCCAGCAAAACAGCCCCAGACCATCACGCTTCCTCCTCCATGTTTGACAGTTGATGTCACACACTGAGGAACCATCCTTTCACCTTTCGCCTACTCCGGCAGTACCAAAATCCTGAAGCGTGAACCGAAGATTTCAAATTTGGATTCATCAGTCCATAGCACCTTCTTCCAGTCTTCAGTAGTCCATTGACGATGTTTCTTGGCCCAGTCAAGCCTCTTTTTCTTATTCTGACGTCTTAGCAATGGCTTTCTTGCTGCAACTCGACCCATCAAACCTGCAGCTCGAAGTCTTCTCTTTACAGTTGAAACTGAGACTTGCTTATTACGACCACTATTAAGCTGAGCTTGAAGCTGTTGTCCTGTGAGCCGCCTATCATGCAAGCTGTTGACTCTCAGAAACTTGTCTTCTGATTCTGTTGACCTCTTCCTGTCAGTTTCCCCAGTTTCTAAGTGCCTTTTGATGGTGAAGAATACTGTACTCACTGACACCTTGACTTTCTTCGCAATTTCTCTGTAGGAAAGACCAACATTCTTAAGTGTTATGATGGTCTTCCATTGTTAATTTTCTTTTTCCCACCATTTTTATAGCAACATACTACTTTCTGCAGTTCAATACTGTTCATACAATGCTCACGAGGGTACGGTACCACAGTGTGTTCCAACAATACTTTTATACAAACAGAGGGGGTTGTAAGTAATCCAGACAAGTTGGAACACCTGTGGGAATTGGTAGCACCAACATTCAAAGCTTGATCAACCTCCAGAACAGCTTTACGTTGTTAACCCATTTCTTGTTCCCTGAAAAAGGCCTTTTTGTAAAATTCTGAAATGTACATTATTTTTCAGTTTTGAGTAACCTTACTTATTTTCTTAACCTCAAGCAGTTAACTACTTACCGTTGGACCATTTCAAGCTATTCATTGGACTTGAACTGCTCAAATTTCAATAAAAAAACTAAAAAGATTGGGTGTTCTAAAACCTTTGACCGGTAGTGTATATTACAGCACAAATGTCTTATTCTCAGACACATGCTCAGTGTCATTTTATGGGGGTGTCAAAAGAACATTAGAAAGATTTCTAACACATGAGAAAGGCCAACAATGTGAGTGTATTAAGAGAGGATGACATTGTTGGATTAGCGAGAGAAAAAAGTACACTCCAACTTTGAACATGAGTCATATTGTTGTAAACCAAGAAACTTGCCACATTTGCTGTAAAAACTTAAGAGATGGCTCTGATGTGGTGGAGGTTCATCAGAAGGGAGCTGATGGACAGAAACCACCAACACTAGGCAAAATGATATGAGAAATATGCAATTACTTAAGGGAAATTTTATAATTACAATTTTATATATATATATATTAAAAATAGTGCTTATTTATCATACAAATATGCTAATTAGAATATTAAATGGCCAAAACATGTATAAGGTACCAGTGTTCATGGTGTAGTAGGAATACAAAGGAGTAATGGTCTTTTTAAGGACCCGCGGCCGCCTTTTTGAAAATGGGGCCTTTCTTGAAGTCAAACTTTGGTAAACTTTTAGTATGTTTTTAGGTACATCTGATACTACTGTAAACCACTGAAAAATCTTTTGTTAGAATTTTTTTGGGGTCAAGCCATATTTGCAGCTGACTAATAAGGTCTTTATAATTTTTATAAAATTCATAGGTATAGCCATCTTCTCCAGGGCATTTCCCCAATTTTCCCTTTTCAATAGTTTTTATTATTTCCGTTTGGGTTATATTTTTTACTAAGCTTTCATTCTGAGTTTCAGTAACAGATACAAGGCTTAATTCATCTAAGTAACTTGCAATTGTCTGCTTGTCCAGGTTATTTACTTCTGAATTATAAAGGTTTTCATAGAGCATTACTAATCTTGAAACCTATTTTTAGTAGAGTTCACAGAATGAATGGCAATATTTCGCCAGTAACAGAACTATTGCTCCGTTGATTTGCCGGTCTGGTCAGAGAGACTGATGGGAAATGACACAGAGTTGAAGTTATTTTAAAAGATTTGGCGCTTTTGAGAAAACATTGGGGACTGTAGCCCCAGAAGCTCCCCTCCCCTCCCCCCTCTCTCCGCCCCTGGTCTCAACTTTTCGCCACAGTACGCTGCAGTTTTTTGCGGCTCCCCCCTGAACGCACTACCCCCATTCAAAATGAATGGAAAGACTTGCATTTTAGCATAGCATAGACTACTGCCATTCCTCTGCGTGACCAACAATACAAACTTTACAGCTTTGATGTACATTTATTTAACTTAACTAAAAAAATCCTGCCTTACAAAAAAGTACGATAAGCATGCACACCTGAATAACCTTCCTTTAACAACAACAGCTATTGTTAATGATGTTGAATATTAAAGTAAAGGCTTCTTTTGGCAGCAGTTGTGTTGTAACTATCCTATTTTTAATGGATTCAAAATAACTCCCCTAGACAAATACATTGTACATTTTCAATTTAAATTGCATGCCCTTTCACTTCGCCCTGCAGATCCTCTCTTATCACGGACTCTGCAACTGTGCTTACGTTATTCAGTTTGAAGTAATACCAAATTACCTTTTTGTGAAATAGGCTGTTAAGCTCCAACTAATATATTACAAGCCAAATTGCTTACACTAGCTCGTTGTTCCCGTCTGTAAACAAACTTTCTGCTCTCCACACTGCCCACCATAATGAGCCACATATTGACCATAATGCTGTTTAAGTCGTGCAGAGTTTTCTCTGAACTGATCACTGTGAAATTAACTGCGATAACCACTGCTAATACTACATTCTGTGACTGGCTTTCTGTCCACACACTTTATTATTTCCCCTTCTCGTTGCCTTGAATGTATGCTCATGTCACTGGAAGGGATTTCATGGGGAAGTAAGCCTCAGAATGAACCAAATTTGGCCATTCACAATCACAAAGCTCACTGTTGGGAATACTGTTAAAAAAAGCTGACAGTTTTGTTCCTTTTTTGAGACTCATCACAGCTTTTCAATTACAGAAATCCACGCAACCTTTTGCAATTAGAGTATTTCTTGGTTTAGAGAGGATCTGGTTACTTTCAACATGGAATTTAGGAACTTGAAGAATGCTGATAGAAGTTTAATGCATCGGCACAGGGATTTCTATTTATTCAGTTTCACAATACCCATGGGCCTTTTCAAGCGTGGTTAATAGCCAGATTTGTCAAATAGCCATGAATCCATCAGTTTACACTGGTTTGTCAATAAGAAATAAATCTTATCAGTGTAGTTGCAACTGGCCCCATGGTGTCAGACCCAAAAAGGACAGTGCATTTGTTAATACTAATTCCAATATTCCTCACAATCTTTGTGGAGCTGTGAGTGAGAATGGAGGGCTGGCTGATTGGTTTTCATATTTAACAAGGGGGCTGTGGAGAGGCAATTTAATTCCTTTTCCTCCCTGCCTCCTGGCAGACAGTTTTTTTATTTTATTTTTTTGTGCTTTCCTCTCCAAAAAATGTCAACATGACTTTGTCAGCACTAAGCACATTCTCTGCTGTGACAGATACCACCTGACCCCAATTTATGAAAGGCGCAGAAGAGACACATTTCTGTAGCTCAAAATGAATATATTATCATCCCGAAATGTCTGGTATTCAGCATTGGAGAATTATATTGAAGGATGTGCTGGAAATCCAAGCAGCCTTCACTTAAATAAGACAAAAGTACTCTACTCGGATGCAGAAAAAAAAGGTGTGACTGTCAAGCTTAGATCAAATAAAAGTACCATTTAATAAAAAAAAAAAAATGGCTGAACTGTGATATCCCATCGCTGACAATGCTGACTCATCTGTATCTATATGGAGATCCTGTCTTTCCTTTTCAACACAACAGCCAGCCCTGAGTTAAAATGCAGCCTATCTTCTTGATAGTGTATTGTCATTATGACACAGATATTAGCGATGTGAGGAAGACTCTTCACCGTTCTCAGCTAAGCAAGGCAGAAAGCAGCACTTCTAGAGAAACCTTCTTTCTCCCTCTAATGGTGTTTTCTGCCACTCAAGAGAGATGCGCCTGGGTAATGTTTATTGAATTCTATTCTCAACAAAAGCCATAAAAGCAGACAACATTGGTTGTGGACTGAAACCTCGACTTGGCAAATCTATACGTTACGTAAGCACACACTGCAGACGCGCACATATGGAGACGTGCACACACAAGACACCTGCATCAGCATCTGCATAGATTTGACTGCATGCGCACATGTACACGCACGCACGCACACACACACACACACACACACACACTCACAGAAATTGCATCCGAAAGGCATCTGCCATCATGTGACCACGAGGCATTCAGATGCTACCCTCCAATGAATATAAAGTATAAACACTCCTACAAATTCTCCACCCCTGGCCTCTATTTCATGCCATTATCTTGGCATAATAAACACATTAGCTTCTCCCTACCCAATTCCTGCTCCTAAGATGAATCCTTCCCTACTATATAAAATAATTTGCCAACATTATATGTGCTGATGAATAATTCATGAGGGTTCATGGAGAGTTCCAGCCCCATCTGAGTCCACGGAGGCAGAGCTGACAGACATGCAGGTTCTACAGTTGGATCGGCTCGCAGGGCTCAAAGTGGAGGGTTTACTGAAAAAGAAAAAAATCTTTCTTTTAACAATGATGCACAGTCCCCTATATTTACTCTGAAGGGTGCTTATTCACACAGGCACGAGGGCAGCTCAAATGAAGATTCAGGATCATTTGATCTCTATTGAATTGTCATAATTGGTTCAAGTGAAATGATTTCTGAGCTGCTCTGTCTGGATTTGTGTTTCCCGAATCCTATAAATATACTCCATACTTTACCATCAACAAACTTTGGGGGAAAACATTTCCTATTATTGTGATTATATAATATTATACATAGTATAGTAGGCCTATGTCATGAAAATGTCATAGCACAGTTTGTGATAAAAATTGAATAAAAATGTTATAAAAAAAAGGAATAGTATGGTTGCACAGAGCAAAAGTCTGTTGTCCTGCTGCGTGCGCTCTCTACTTCTTTTGAAATCCTTTTTCTGCCACAGACACAACAGTTGCCTTGGCTGCACCCGCCACATCATGCCGTATGCGCGCCGCGGCTTGTTGGTCTGGTGTACGGGATTTGGTGACTGCTGGGGCGGACGGGCTACCATGCTTCGGCCGTGGCCTGAGCACAGATTGGCACAGTGGCACAGTAGCCTCCTCCAGCAATACAATAATATGTTTGTCCAATAAATTATCAATGTTAACAAAGAGGTTTTCACACCGCTAAGATAGCTACAGTATGTGTTTACAAAGAGATGCAGTGACGCAAGTGTTTAGCGACACCACAAAAGGTGGCTGTACACAATTAGAAATAAGGGTACGCACGTGGGCTAAAATGTCTGGAACTCAGTACCGTTCAGTACCGGCCCATTTCCGCCCCATAAGAACACATTTGGAGTATTTTGAATCCAGCATTGTTTCCATCCATGTCCATGTTATAAAATGTAAAAAGTTTTCCCTCACCGCTGTTACACTAAATGCTTGCTCTTGGGGGAATTGTTGGGTCTTTGTAAATGATAGCGTGTGGTCTAGACCCCTATGGAGTTATATTCCTATCTTTATTCAAGAGCGCATTCTTTCAATTTGAGAGCATTTCTCACTGATATTACTTCCAGATTTTGTAATAATTTCCCTCAAAACCTTGTGCTCACACTCAAATAGCCACTGCTCGCGCTTGGATTCGCTCTTCTTGTATTTAAATTTTCTGCTTGGACTCAGATATGTTGTTACTTGGACAGATTTCCTGCTCTCAGCTTTGGCCCTTCTCCTCACACTCAGGTTGATTCTGCACACTTGCAAATCTTCTCCTCTCGGATTTCTCCTGCGCGCTCGGATTTTTTTGTGTTACAATCCCATCAAAATCCCCAAACCAATAGAATGCCAGCTGTAGTGTTGACCAATGAAATGATCCCTGCCCCGTTGAGGGTGCGTTCGCTTTACGTTGAATGTCTGTTACGGGCAGCTGCTCTGTAACCAAGTCTGTTTAAAAAGTTGTAACGTACAATTTCACAACTCTAATAAAAACAGATCTAGAAGTGATATGCTTTCTTATTCGCTCCTTAAATAGTAGTATTTTGTTTCAGTTTCTCTTCTTCCAGGTGTGACTGAAGTACCCCTGTTGAGCTGCATCACAGCTGCACTGTGTGCATGGACCAGTGTTGTACAACCACACTACTGTGTTGTTCCAGTCAGTACATTATTCCCAACTCAAAATCCTATTGGTTCCCAATAATTAAAACCTAAAAGGCGTATGGTTCATACTCCTGTGAAGCAGTACACTTTGCCTGTAGGATTTACTGTAGCAGGAACATTGATATTGGCAAACAGATGACCCAGGTACAGGTGAGTTTGTGAGCATGGTTATGATATGAACTAAAATAAAGATAAGATAAGCGTAGTGTTCACAAGAGGGATGATTCAGGTATTGCAACACAAATTAAGAATAATTAAATTAAATAGGAGGTATATACAACTAGTAGAAGATACATTAACTATACAAGAGCAATTAAGGCAAAGTTATGAGGTAGTGGCAAAGCATAAAAGTGACATCTGTAACCAGTCATACAGTAGGTAGATCAGGAGAGATGGTTGTATTCTGTAACCAGTCATACAGTAGGTAGATCTGGAGCAGATGGTTGTAGTCTGTAACCAGTCATACAGCAGGTAGATCAGGAGCAGATGGTTGTAGTCTGTAACCAGCCATACAGTAGGTAGATCAGGAGCAGATGGTTGTAGTCTGTAACCAGTCATACAGCAGGTAGATCAGGAGCAGATGGTTGTAGTCTGTAACCAGCCATACAGCAGGTAGATCAGGAGCAGATGGTTGTAGTCTGTAGTCAGTCATACAGTAGGTAGATCTGGAGCAGATGGTTGTAGTCTGTAACCAGTCATACAGCAGGTAGATCAGGAGTAGATGGTTGTAGTCTGTAACCAGTCATACAGCAGGTAGATCAGGAGCAGATGGTTGTAGTCTGTAACCAGTCATACAGTAGGTAGATCTGGAGCAGATGGTTGTAGTCTGTAACCAGTCATACAGCAGGTAGATCAGGAGTAGATGGTTGTAGTCTGTAACCAGCCATACAGTAGGTAGATCTGGAGCAGATGGTTGTAGTCTGTAAACAGCCATACAGTAGGTAGATCTGGAGCAGATGGTTGTAGTCTGTAACCAGGCGTACAGTAGGTAGATCTGGAGCAGATAGTTGTAGTCTGTAACCAGGCGTACAGTAGGTAGATCTGGAGCAGATGGTTGTAGTCTGTAACCAGGCGTACAGTAGGTAGATCTGGAGCAGATGGTTGTAGTCTGTAACCAGGCGTACAGTAGGTAGATCTGGAGCAGATGGTTGTATTCAGTAGCCAGTTGTACAGTAGGTAGATCTGGAGCAGATGGTTGTAGTCTGTTTCTAGCTCTGATGGGTTGGTGATATGACACTGTGCTGCTACGATGCAGCAGCTCAACAGTGGTCAAGCCCTTCAGCCCCAACTGGATGAAAAGAAAGTAAAACTTTTTTCTGTTCAGTTTGCTTTGTATTAATTAAAAAAATAACTACTATTTAAAGATGCAGTAGGTAAGTCTTATAAAACTAACTTTCTGTCATATTTGCTGAAACTGACCCTATGTTCCAGTAGAACTACATGAATTATGTAATTTAAAAAAAATCCAGCTCTCTGGCCCCACCTACAGCCTGTAGTGCGATTGGCAAAATTCCACCGCTCCCGGTTGATTTTCTCCAATCAGGGCCACAGGGGGTGTCTATCTGCCTGTCAATCACTGCTCAGGCACGCACACACATATAATAGGGTTCTCCCCTCCCCCTTCCCCGCGCATAAGCTGCAGAAAGGTTTCCCCAAGACCGGCTTTGGTTTCCCTAAACTCGGGTGAATATTGGAGTGGCTTTTCAGAGGTGGCGTGAGCTGCAGGATCTTAAGAATGATTCAGACGTAGCCACATTTCTTCTTGACAGGTAACATAATTACCATGAATGATTTATCTTTCACTTGGTTATTAGTAGTCAAAAGTCCACAAAGCTAGGTTGGTGAGGATAATGGTAATGTTTGCACAGTGGTCGGTCAGATATGATGCTGAAATGGCTAACGCTAGCTTGCTAGTTAGCATCGTTTTACTGTTGGTGAGTAAAGTTAACGTTGTGTTCGTGTTTAGTTATTGAAAATGTTGTCCGACATGCCGGCAGTTCTGTCAAACTCCCTTGTGTGGGAGGGGCTTAGGAGATGGTTTGGGCTACAGCAGAAAGGGGGGAGGGACTGATAAGTTGTCAATGTTCAAATTTGTTGGCAAAGTCCTGGATCGTCACAATCTTACCTACAGCAGCTTTAAGGAGCAAATAAGAAAGCCTATAATTTCTAGATCTGTTTTTATTAGAGTGGTGAAATTGTACTTAACGTTACAACTTTTTAAACAGACTTATATGAATTCATCATTTTCAGACTAATGTTATATGAAGGAATGAAGACTAAATTGTGATGAACAACACACAAAGGTGATGCAAAAATGGACACAAACAATCCAGTTTCTTTAGTTTTTCAGTTATATTACAGTTTAGGTTTTACTACCAGCTCTAACATGAAATTAGCCAAATCCACAGGAACATGTGGGGTCATCACATATACAATCTATATACTCTATAAAGAAAATCTAACATGACACAAAAAAATCTGAGCGTGCACGAGAAATCCGAGAGGAGAAGATTTGCCAGCGTGCTGAATCAACCTGAGTGTGAGGAGAAGGGCCAAAGCTGAGAGCAGGAAATCTGTCCAAGCATATCTAAGCAGAAAGTTTTAACATAAGCAGAGCAAATCCAAGCGCGAGCTGTGACTGTTTGAGTGTGAGAGCAAGGTTTTGAGGGAAATTATTACAAAATCTGAACGTAATATCACTGAGAAATGCTCTCAAATTGAAAGAATGCACTTGAATAAAGATAGGAATATAACTCCATATAGACCTACTCTATCTGTAAAGTGTCTTGAGATAACTCTTGTTAGGATTTGATACTATAAATCAGAGTGAATTCAATTGAATTTTTCACTAGCTTGAAGTCCTCTTCTTCCCTGCCTTTGTTGGCACATTGCAGCATACGTTACCACCACCACCTGTTGATTAGTGGAATAGTGTGATACCACTGGAAGGAGTGTGTATCGCATACTTGTGCACAAAAGGAGGACCAACTCATCCAACTCTCTTAATAGAGCTACAAGAGGTCTAAATCTCCACTGGGAACCTTTAAATTCAGTCATGATTTGAAGACAGCCTTTGTTTTTGCCTATACTAAGTAGTCAGTGTATAAGTGTGATAATGCAATTTGAGGTGTCCATAGTTACGGAAATAAATGAACACAGTGGAGAAAATGCCATTCCCATGCTTTCTTCACCTCTGCCTCATCTATTCTTTTTATAAATCAGGACACCTTGGCATGTATTATTGCTTAAATGAAGTCTTACAATGACCTTCTTTTTTGGTGTTTCTGCCTTTCATACTTTTGCTTAAGTTAGAGATTTCCAACCTTTCCCTGTATGCTGCTCAGCAACCACTAGATATAAAGAGCCACAGGTCCAAAACAAGCCTCAACATTTAAAAAAGAAGAAGAAATTTAGGTTTTTTGTCTTATAATAAACTCTATTTTAGTAGAGTTACACATTTCTTGGTCCAAAATACATCATGAAATCAGACCCAGGAATGCAAAAATATACTTCCTACTAGCCTTTATTCAAATATTGCTTAAAGTTGAATTTCTTCCTTCAAACTGCAAGAGATTGCTGGTGGATGTCACAGTTTTTGGTTTAGCAGTATTACAGGATGTAGTTGCTTGCTGGCACTCACATTAACATTGTTTATAATTAAGCTAATGTGAAAGTAGCTCCTGATTGAACTTGATTCAAGTTTACAATAAACAGATGTCAAAACAACAGGGTCGGAGCACTGAAGAGGTACGATTTTACATTTGAATCCCAATTTATTAAACAATCCTCCATCTGAGCACATTCCCTAACAGCTGTTGCACACCGCTCACTCTTATTGAGTACTGATTGAATAAATATGTCAGCTTTAATCAGGTGTTGCAGTAACACGTCAGTGTTTTGGAAGCCTGAGGCTCGCTCTGTTGTTAACAGTGGCAATAAGCTCAGAGGAGCTACAAAGGAGCTCATGCACACAAAGGATGCACACACAAATTTCCTCACTGAGTCTGGTATTTATTAGTCTACATCCATGAGGTTCCACTTCCGGGATTGCTCCGGAGCCACCGGAAATTCCGCCGGATGTCACTTTTTTTGGCTGGATGTCCGTTTTTTGTGTTGGCGGATTTGTGAGGACTATGGTTAGCTGGTCCTCAGATCTCTGCAGGGTAAATCCAGACAGCTAACTAGACTATCTGTCCAATCAGAGTTTTCTGTTGCACGACTAAAACAACTTTTGGTACGTACATGTGTTCCACCAAAACAAGTTCCTTCCCGAGGCTATTCTGCAGTGGCGCCGTGGCTCCATCCGTCTTAGCGCCACCCAAGACGATTGTGATTGGTTTAAAGAAATGCCAATAAACCAGAGCATGTTTTTCTCCCATCCAGGAATGCTGTGTGGACTAGCCAGACCCTCCTCCGCAGCACTGTGGAGGAAGGTCTGGCAATGCGAGACTAGGTATTTATAAAAATGCTAATCTGACAAGTGGACAACACCGACTCACTCTGTTCAAAATAATTGAGTTGAGATGTGTTGGGCAAAAAAGACGTCACAAATTTCTGTGTCTCTTTTCCCTGTTGGTCGGATTGAAACTGAACCATGTTCACAGAGTTTTAGGGAGATATTTATTGTTAGAAACTCAAAAGATTAAAATATTTAATCGCAATTTATCGCGTTTGCCCATAGTTGTTTTTTTTACTCGCTAATTAATCGCAAATTTTTTATTGGTTCTAAATGTACGTTAAAGGACAAATCCAGCGCAAAATGAACCTAGGGGTTAATAACGCATGTGTACCGGGTCGACTGTTCTCTGGGATATGTTTTCATGCTAATCGAATGTGACCAGTTTTAACGCAAACCGCTAATTAGCTTATAAAGCTAGTCGTCGGGGCACTGGTAAAGTAAAAACAAATCGCTATTTCCATACCACTAACAAGGCTCAAAATAGCGCCACACTTCCACAGTAGCATAATGAGGGTCCCTAAATGTAAACTGAAGCATTGAGAACTTTATAAGTGTACAGACAGTTTATTAAAAAGATAGTTTATAAAGACAGTACCGCAAACGAATACGGGCGGGCGCCATCTTGGGAAAACAGTCACGACCAGTCGAACAACGAACACGTGCTTGAGCCATGTTACTGGTTACTGGTTGCACGGCGATAAAACTGGTCACATTCGATTAGCATGAAAACATATGCCAGAGAACTGTCGACAATATTAAGGAAAGATTATGCTCATGTAAAGGTACGATACACAGTGTCAGTTACTGATAGGTTAAGGATGTTAAAATAAACTAATTTTACCTCAAGGTAAGTATTAAAACTTATAATTTAAAAAGATTCAACTACATGTAGGGTAAAAAAGGATTTTGCATATTTCCATGTGTTTCAAGTGCTGTTAGTCTGTTTTGTATCCTCAGAAGAGAACTTTAAGTGATTCAAATGAAGGCTGTAATCTTCTCTTTACCAACCGTGTGATCCCATTTGCAGATAAAATATTTTCTTTTGTTATTTTTCAGTATCACAAAGCGAATGTAAGAGCAGAATGAGATGTTTTTCTTGAAGAATGGCTGCATCGCCGTCCATTTATCATCATGTTTTAATGTCATTAGATCACGTCGGTCGAGATCTCGTCACGCCACTTCAGTTCAACATATATTTTGTGAAGCTGAATGAGAGGTGACTGCAGAGTTTTCACGCCTTCTACAACCTAAAAGGCAGGACGTGTTTTAAAGTTTTAGTGCACCAAAAATGCACACACAAATAGATTTACATCATGCCTGCAACACAAATGAACAGAGTAAAGTAGTAACTGCCATAAAAGGACAAATCATGTTAGCTTTGTATTTCCTTTGTTTTCGGACATTACAACAACAACAAAATGTTGAAACTTTGCTGATATTATGGATAAATGAGTCCATGAAAGATTCATAAATGTCAAAAGTTCATTCATACATTATCGGGCTACGCACATACAGTGATTGAAACCAAACGCATGAGATAATAATAGACACAGACAGAGACAAAACTGGCTGAAGATTTGGATTTAAAATGCTCCCATTACTCTGTGCAAGCCTTTGAAGGTCCAACCCTCACTCTCTTTGCATTCATTGATTTGCTGTTTCTGTCAGAGTAGCAATAACCTTCAAGTCAAACTCTTCTCTTCTTCCTTCTTGCCATCATGTAACTGTGCCACCCTCATCCTTACCACCTCATAATTCAATACAGCTTCATTTTAATGATCTAAGTTGCATTTTTACGAAACAAATGTGGGGGTAGACCTAAAGATAAGTGCAAGACTGTACTCCCACAGAGGGCAGAATGTATGGATTCAATATTGACCCTGCAGCATTAAAGACCTGTCTTGTATTCTGGGTTAAAGTGATGGTTCGGAGTAATTCACCCTAGGGTCCTTTGCACCATGCTTTTTTCACCTGGGTCTAACATTGGGAGAGTTAGCGTAGAGTAGCGTTATCAGCTGAATAGCTTAGCGCAGAGGCTAATGGTCCCACGTTTGTATCTCGTAAGTTACCCCACTAATAATGCCCGAAATGATACCAAACGTCTACAAGTAGTACAAATAGGTTATGCTCTCATAAAACGATGAATTGGAAAGTTTGTAAGTACACCAGAAGTTTATGAACACTTGCCTGCTCTCTTCTGCTCTCTGCTGCTGCTGCTGCTACCTGCGAGTGCTTAGGGCCATCTACAAATTACTACACTGAAAAGAGTTACAACAAAAATATTTATTAATTCAATGATTAAATAAGGTAATGTCTCCAAACTTACCTCAATTATTACTTGTCTCCTGCTAGTTATACTACAGCACTTACTTTAAAAAAAAAATTAAATTAATAAATATTTTTGTTGCATCTCTTTTCGGTGTTGTAATTTGTAGACGGCCCTAAGCACTCGTCTTAGAGCAGCAACAGCAGCAGCAGAGAGCAGAAGCCAGCAGGCAAGTGTTATTTACATAAACTTCTGGTGTACTTACAAACTTTACAATCCATCGTTTTATGAGTACATAACCTATTTGTACTACTTGTAGACGTTTGGTATCATTCCGGACATTATTAGTGGGGTAATTTACGAGATACAAACGTGGGTCCGTTAGCCCCTGCGCTAAGCTATTCAGCGGCTAACGCTACTCTAGCTAACTCTCCCAATGTTCGACCCAGGTGAAAAAAGCTTCTGGGGGTGTTTGGCTCGAGGTCATGGTGTAAAGGACCCTAGGGTGAATTACTCCGAACCATCACTTTAATATGGACTGATTGGCTCAGCATGTGACTGAGCTCACGCACACACACACACACACACACACACACACACACACACACACACACACACACACGCCGAGAATATCACTGAAAACACCAGTGAATTATTCATTCAAGCTTTCTCTTCCACACGTGCCTTCATTTTGGTCTCAGTCACATTTACATGCTCAAAATATTCCTGTTTTTGCCCTTATTCCGAAACAAAGAAAATATTCCGACTAAGCTGTTTACATGGCTCTTGAAAATGAATATTCCATTTATATTCCCGTTTACATGCAGCCGTGCAAAAATAGGATTTAAAAAAAGTTTTCCAGCGGGCGGCGGACTTGTTGGACCGTGTGAAAACAGCTTCCCTCTTTCATTCCTCTAACTACCTTCTTGAATAGGTTGGCCTTGCGATGTTTGCGCATATCCCAAAAGTTTTTTTTTTATAATGTTTAAAAGTAGGTGTGTTTCTCCTTCCAACCAGATGTGTTTTTTTTCCCTTTAGGCATGTATCTCTTAAGAGCCAGATGGTTTGTTAACGCAGAACCATCTGAGAAGCCGTCATTGGAAACTGTTTGGAAAAGGGCCGGCACTTTCTAAAAAATACCTGAAGGTGATTGGATGAACCACCTGTCTATTAGGTGCCCAGTTGTTGTTTTGAATGAACAGTTGCAGCCGTCACACCTAAACCTCCCCCGTAGATGCCAGTAGCTAGCTCCTTATCGGACACTGATTGGTTCGCTGCTGTTCAGAAACAAACGCATTACTTAAAGCCTGACAAGATAGAGTTTGGTATGATCTTGCATTTCTCGCCTGATCTTATGATATCGCAAGAATCGAGGTGCAGTGCAAGGTAATTCATCTCTCCCACAGCCTTGCAAACTGTTGTCTAGTTGGTTTGTGTACAACAACTATAGCAAAGCACAGAGCTGACTGTAAGCCGTAAACAGGCAAGAGGCCGTAAACTGTCCCAAACTCTGCCACGATAATTTTGCCCTCTGTAAGATGTACGATCAATAAGACAGCGACAGTGACTCAGAGGTGAGGCTTGAAGTTCTCACAATGGTATGCTGTGTTCAAGTCGAGTTGTTCTGAATGCACCAGTAAACCCAGTTATCTAGCTATTTAATTAGCTTAGCTTATGGCCTTATAACTGTGGTCATGCAGAATATGAACAGGCTTCCAGTAATTTAATTGTGTAATAGTAAACAATTACAAACATTGTCAGACTGATAGACTTCCCCCTTCCATGCAGGATAACAGCTTGCTTTAAAAACAAAAAAAAACAATGAGGCTAGATTTGTAGACATGTCAAAAAGTCATTTCAATACAGATTTTGTAAAATTACACATTAACTCCTATTTGCGTACGATAATTCAATCATTTTAAGCCTCTGGTACAATTGTTTAACGTTTCCAATCTGGCAACGCTGTTCCACATGCACTGTATACATGTCCAAAGAATGCTTCTAAACCTTTATAATACCGGCATATCACACATCTTAATCTTAATCAGAAAATGCTAAATTCCAAAAAGGCCCTATTCAGAATATCCAAGCGGGACATGCTCTTTACATGACCGGTATCAAATTTGAAATATTGTCACATTCTGAATAATAGTAGAATATTAGTGTGCAGGTAAACGTACTCAATTGTGTAGGTAATTTCAGTTCTAAGTGTTATTGATGCTGTTGCCCCCACTATGGTAAAGGTAGTCTGCCTAAAATATTAATTTCTCACTTTGCAGAAGAACCTTCATTAAATGTGAAGCAGATTGAGCCTTCGTGATGTCAATCATGCAGCCTCAGTCTCACGTAAAGTATTAATATCAGCGGTTCTTTCTGTGCCTGGAGTAGATTATTGCTTGCTGTTTTTAACAAAAATCCTTATGTAACAAAAAACCTGCAACTTTGAAAAACACTTATCAAAGAGAAGCATGGTCAAAACCTTGCACTTTGCACTAGAGTTCTAATGATGTGACACAAATACTGTCAGAAAAGTGCTGCAATTTTATCATAAGATATTTTGATGTGGCCATACAGTCAGTGATTAAGGAGGATAGCATGTGATAAGTGGTAATGGGCTGTCAGCGTATTATCTAGCGTCAGGGAAAGGTGATGCAGGAGTCGGAAGGAGCAGCAGAAGACGACAGCAGGGAAGAGAGAGGACAGGATCATATGGAAGAAAAGTGCTGCAGACATATCCATCTTTTCCTGAGGCCAATAATGTTATTTTGTTAAATAGATTTGCAGGCACTAACCAACAAAACGGAGAGCAGAACTCATTTTCAATAACCAAGCTGAAGCTAAACAGAACCTTAAAACACCAGTGACTGACTCATTTACTAAGGAGGAGATAGAAATAAGCACAGCAGACAATACATTTTCCTGAAGATGACGATATTAAGCTACATGAACATTTTTCTCTTAATTACCTCCATCCCTTATTTACCAGGGGGCTTCCATTTATCTGGGGCTTGAGCCCCCCTAAAAAGGGTCTAAAATCACCAGAGATTAGACTGATGAATAGAAGCTGGTCCTGTGACTCCTGCTCACCTGACTCCACTCCTGTAATCAAACACAAACACAAGGGGGGGAGAAGACAAGGCAGCAACACTACACAGGGGCAGAGTTCCTTTTATTTAGCAGAATTACATTATGTTGTTCTATCCTATCCAATAGTTCCTATATTTTATTTTTAAGCAGATTTTCTATGCTGTATTTTGATTTTGTCACATGTTTATGTTTTATATTAATACATACATACATACATCATAAAATATCTATTTTAAGATACTTTAATGTCTCTTACATTACAAACATGCTTATATGCGACATATTTATACTGTGCCACAGGCTCCAAAATACAATTAGTTTTATAAATGATCAAATATGACCAAATTATTTAGCACATAGCAGGGCTACAGTTAGGCAGTATTTTATACTTCTACCACCATCCATATGATTATGTGTCGAGCGCAAAAAATTATATACAAAAATAGGGTGTAGGTGCTCTTGCAATGCAAATTAATATAATGGTACAAAAAAGTTAAAGGAAAGGTGTGAAAATGGGACTTAAGTGAAAATGACATAACTACTACTTTTAAAAAAATTGACTCTGCAGAGTGAAGATAAAATGCTCCTGATATAGACCCAATATCGAAAAATAGCCTCAAGGGCATGCTCTCCCAGAAAATAAGTTTGTACAGTTAAATATATCTGGTGCTCTTTGAGGGCAGAATTTAGAGGCTAGATCCATGAAGAACGTTGTGCTCTTGTAAACAATTCTGGCATCTAGTAAACTGAATCATAAACACATTGGTTGTATCGATATTATATCCTGTGCTTGGGCAATTATTCCGCATGGACATATCTGTATAAGTGAAAGGTGTACAGTGTATACAGCTATTTGATGTAATTTAATTAGCATTTTTGTCTTGTTCTTATCTTGATTCAGTTTTATGTATTTATAATTTTTCCTTTGTTTTTTTTTACTTACTTACAATCTTGAGTTGCAGTACTAAGTGAGTTTCCAGGTGTGGGATTAACAAAGTTCTTATCTGATGTGAATGGTGATGATGCGGCAAAAAAGTTGCCGTCAAAGCATGGTAAAAAAGAAGGGGTTGGGTGGGTTGCCGACATTGCCGCATACCCCTGACGCACTAAAGACACTGAGAGGGAGAGGGCGCAGCGCGGCCCTCGGGAGCCGCGAGCCACTTTCACCCCGAGCCTTACCAAGCTGACGTAGAGTCACGGAGACGAGGGGAACCTCCCACACCGAGTGGCCGTGAACCGAGTTAAATCCCCAGGGCAGACTGTGCCACCTGTTGAGAAGTGTTAAAACATTTTCGGTTCATGGTGGAACTGTGACGGGCCGATCTGGGCTGTAGGTTATTAATGGGAAACACTGGATTAGTCGTGGAAGATGAAACCGTGCACGTTTTCCTTTTGTATGACGCAGCAAAACAGTTGCATGACGTGTTCATTGTGACATTCCCTTTGCCTGACTTGACACCGCACATCCTGCAATGTTTTTTGGGTATGTCGCAATGTCGATGCTAAAACGATACATATTGTACAGCCCTGTGTTCCAGTTTCCATCCTGAGTGTATGATATTTAGAAATAAAAGTGGTGTTAAAGCAAGAGTGCGTAGTTTCTGTCACCCCCATGAGGAATTCTAAGTAATGACAACAACGCGTCCACATGACGCAAGCTTTTAATGATCGCTTTAAAAAAACACGATGGACTCTTCAGAAGAGGTAATTATTTCGTAGTTTTCATGTCCTCTTTCGTCTCCAAAGCTGACGGTTGCTGTTGTTCTTTCTCAGCGGTGACGTAGCACGAATCATATTGAATATTGATCACACATCAAATATCACTGGATAGGCTTAATTAGCTTTGTAGCAACTCATTTGGCAAGGCTTGAATGTAATGGATGTCCATTCATACAAAATAGTTGCACACTATATCTTTAAAATGTAAAACTACCAGATGTAAAAACCAATAGGTCTCCATGTGCTTTATGTGGAAGAGGAATGCGGTAGCTACAGGTTAAGCTAGGTAGCCCAGATTTCTCTTTTCAATGCCACATCCTGCTGGAGGACCCTAAAGGAGTTCCCAAAGCCAGATAGGATATTTAATCCCTTCAGTGTTTACCCCAGGATCTTCTCCCAGTCGGACATGCTCAGTAAATGTCCACAGCAAGTGAAGAGTCCAGGTGCCCATACTGATCAGATGCCTGAACCACCACAACTGGCTGCTTTAAACATAAAGGAGCAGCCGTTCTAGTGCAGCTATTCATTCTTTTTATAAGGTTCATTGAAGACACACTCACACTCCATCTTACCCTTCTTTGTGAACAAGATTCTAAAATTCCTTTATTTTCACCCTTTACTTTCCAGACACCCAAATAGTGGGTATAGCCTCAGATTGTAAAGTACTGACTCTCAACTCACACTCAGTTGCAATCCACCCCAGTAGATGATGGAGGCCACGATGTAATGAAGCCAACAGAACTACATCATCATCATAAACCTGGGGTATGATCCTGATGTCACATTCTGTCCAAAATGACAAAGAACCTCATTAATAAAGCACTTTGGCCACCAAGAAGGCTTTTGATTTGTTGCAGGAAATGAACACAGCTCTCAATCAGGGTATGCAAAGACCAGTTAACTTGTAGCAATATGCTGGGTACCCTGTATTCTCATAACGCCCCCACTAGACACCCTAAAGCAGGGGTGTTCAACGTTTTTTATGCCAAGGACCCCTTACCCAAGAGAGAGACGGAGCAGGGACCCCCTACTATGTAATGTATAAAATTGAGTTGCATAATGAACTGGGCCAAATAAATGTGTAGGCCTAAAGCCTTTACACATGCCTTTTTATGGTACATACAATATTTATGAATTGTGTTTTGATGTTAAACGTACATATAGCACAGTGAATCCTTAAGCTTCATTGTATCTGTAGCCTGTCATCAATGTTGTGTAAATTAAAAAAAGGAAATCACAAATAGGCCGATATCTTTGCTAATAATAGGTTGGACTCATGTTTATGTATATTTTCAGACATTTTAACTTTTGAAAATGTTTTAACAATAACCTTGTCCCCTCCACCCCCTGCAGTATCTCTGAGGACCCCCTAAGGGTCCTGGACCCACTGTTGAAGATCTCTGCCCTAAAGGACACAGTCCAAGCTGTTATTCTGACCAGTGTCGGTGCAGCTCTGCAATGAAATGGATTTTTCAGCAGAAGGAATGGTTAACCGAGATTGTGGCTGTGCATTGGACAGTCTGTATTGCTTTTGTAGTACTGGAAGCTGTGTTTGGGTTTTCCCTTGAGGCCTCACAGAGCGTGGGCCCATGGGAGTTGAGAAAGTGAGCCAGTGGAGCACTGCAACATCCAGACTTTCATTGGGACTTTCATAAAAATGACCCAATACAAAAGGGACCTGAGGATGGTCAGATGTGATCCAAAAACACTGAAAGATGATTAGAACTTATTCAAAATGCAGTCAACCGAAACAGACCCCCCCACCCCCTCCCAAAAGAGAAAGAACCAATGAATGAGTAGTTGCAGATTTCCAAAACTGTGCACAAAAAGCTGAATTGTTAGAGTATTAGAGCACATTTTACTGCTTAGCCCCATCCATCTTTGAAAAGTAAACTGTTCTTTTTTTGTATCCTAGTGGAGCAAACTGGTACTTAACAACTGACACACCTCTCTGATCCTACATACTCCTTGTGATGACACAATATTGGGCAGATGTCCAGTGGTGGGAAGTAACTAAGTACATTTACTCAAGTACTGTACTTAAGTACAAATGTTGAGGTACTTGTACTCTGGAGTCTTTTCTTTTAATGCCACTTTCTACTTCTACTCCGCTACATTTAAGAGAGAAATATTGTATTTTTTACTCCACTGCATTCATCTGACAGCTTTAATTAATAGTTACTTTACACATTAAGTTTTTAGCACATAAAACACATGCAGTTTATAAAGTATGATGAGATGTTTTATTATAAATTAAACTAGCCAACAATATAAGGGCCTACAAGTCCAGCTGAAATATTAAACACACAACTGTTTGGATCGTTTCCAGTTTCTAAAATGGGAGGATTTTTCTGCATTGAGAACTTTTACTTTTAATACTTTAAGTACATTTTCCTGATGATCCTTACAGACTTTTACTTAAGTAACATTTTCAATGCAGGACTTTGGTATTGGTATTGATTGCCTACAGGGCCCATCATATTCATCTACTTATTGTCAGTGTCAGTTTGTTTTAGGGTAGCTATGTGGTCAATAATGTCATAATGATAATGACATTGAAACAGAAAGATTAGGGCCATAAACCAGTATTTGTGCTTTGTATCTCCTTCCATCCTGTTCAAAAAGAATAATACTCAGCACTACAGAAGCAGATCAAGCCGTCTGGCTCCAGACATGACAGCAAAGCAGCACATTGTGAAGTTGAGGAGATGAAGAGACTAGAAGAGGTCCAAAGAAGGTAACATTGACAATCCCCTCAGCTGTTAAAATAAGGTTTAATCAGTTATTGTTTTTTTTTGTTGTACTTAAGGTCAAGTAATGCTAACACAGGTTAATTCCTCATCTGTTTGATCTAAGTCAGTGTAATACAGGGAGGTATCCGGTATGGCTTAACGCCAAGAAAGAGTTTGGGCTGTTGATTCAAAATCAATGAATGCTATATGCTGCTAATATTATATATAGTATCTGTTGCTTCTATAGAGGTTTTCATTTTCAGTTTCCTTAATACTACTCATACTCAATCACCGGTGGGCTTATCTTTATCTAATTTGTAAAGTATGTCTTGGCATGTTTGTGTCTTCATTTACACTAAAGCACTTAAAGGCCGGGACACACGGCCGATTATCGCCGTGTGTGTCTGGCGAGGTCGGTGACTCGAGTCTGTTCGGTGTGTCCCGTGCCGTCGTCAGTCAGAGGCGCTGTCGGTGTTCATTTTGGCCGACCTGACATGTTCAGTCGGCGGCAGGGCAGTCGGGACTCACCCGGAAATGGCGAGTGGAATGAGCGTGACTAGAGTCTCTCAAAATCTGACGAAAATCTTTTAAACTGACCTTTGTTGAGCTGAAATGAAGACAGATTCAGCAACTGCATGGCCTATTTCTCGCTTAAAATGTTTTCAGAAACACGTTTCAGTGAACTATTTTAGTACGTTTTAGTTTTAGAATTTCCGGAGAAAACAAGCCCATGTGACGCGTTTGTCCAATCAGCTGCCGGTTTTCATTTCTTGGGCAACAATACAGAGTAGCACCGCCTGCTGTTATGGAGACGTATTACGTTTCTCAAGTCGGTGTCGCCTCAGTGTGTCCCAAGGCAGTTTTTTGGACCTCGGGACCCGACTGATCATCTCGACTGGCTTTTCTGTCGACGGTCGGCCGTCTGGCTGGTGTGTCCCGGCCTTAAGATGTTTCACCTGAAATCCATCTTTTGTGTACTACTCCCCTGCTGTGGGCTAAAGTGGTGGCCGTTAAAAGTTTGTAGTTTACTCATTAACACAACACCCCAAGCTGGAAGAATGTAAAGTCCATGCAGAGAGGACCAAGATCAAACTCTGTCCCACTGTGAGAACTATTTTAATGTTGAGTATTTCCTAGTTTATCCTCATATACAATAAGCTTCATGTGTGGAATAGCAAGTCTTAGATATATAGAATATCTGTCAACGTAATGGAAGTACACACACTCCGTGTAAAACCCATTAAAACCTTACATGAATAAGGAGCTGAAAACAACCGAGCAAGCAGAGGCAAACAGTGGGCCTGATAAACATGTTGTTCTGTGTCCCTTTGGGCATTATGTAAGAATTACAAACATATAAGTGTAGTATGTCTGCTGGTATTCACTGATCCTATTTACTGCAGTCATTTCGCTCTGTGTTTGCACAATTCGGTTTTCAAATCAGGCTACCTCAGAGACAGTGGAACTCGATTGCATAAAAATGTATGGAGCGGAGCTTGTTGTGTTCACTCGCAGCTGTTCTTTAGGTTCTTCCTAAGACTACTGTGGGCACCGACTGATGAAAAATGCCTTGTCATTCAATACTACATTTTCAATAACTAAGGAGTAAATATAATCAGTGTCAGGGAGCCAATAAGCATCGGACTAATAATGTTTGTGATTGGCTGTCTAACGTTACACGTCATAGAGACATTCAGGAAAAACTCTACTTAACGTATAGAGCAGACCTCACTTGAGTGTGTTGTTGTATTTTGAGAGGCTTGACTACAGTGTGCGTGGTACAGGGGTAAAGGAGTTGAAACATTCAAAAAAAGGATTTTTACCGTAAGGTGTAATGTTGTAATTTATTTTTGTTAAAATTGATTTTATAAAATTGGTATAGAAAAAAGTATTGTTCAGGAACCGTTATCAAACCGGTATGGGTATAACAACATTTTTTAACGATACCCAGCCCTACTGTGGTGAGAAGATAATAAAATAAAAATAAATAAAAATAAAATAGATAATAGTTAGATAAGGTTGCATGAGATATTTTGTGAATCTGTCTTTTGTCTCGGTCAGAAATGCATCCCTCACCCATTTTTATTTGGCCTGCAAGGTCCTATAGCCTGCTTCTATTCACCCCTGTGTAGACTGGTCAGTGAATGTGCCTCCTCTTATGTTGACTCCTGTGGCCTCGGTGTAAACAGGAGAGCATGACAAAAGCCCTGAGGTGAGCCCAGAGCGAAAGATCAACACTTAGACATAGCCCCCGTTTAGCCTCCCCCTCTGAGCTTTTCTGTTTCACAGGAAAAAACTAACTTTCAAACAATTTATGAAACAAGGTTTGAAGTCTAAAGTTCAGGACACATGTATGGACTGACAGGTAACCCATAGCCCTCATTGAACTATGAGCCTCACAGACAGCCCCCCCCCCCCCGGCATCACAAAGGTGCACCAGAGGCGGCCCATCAACAGAAGCACAGACAATCTCCAGACTAAAAATAGCTTTGGATCCAGAGGAGCAATCAGTGGACTACATGTGCAGAAACAAGTGGGTGGGCTGATTACCTCCAGTTGCTTCGCCATGGGAAAGTGATGCCAAATTAATTCTTCAAGGGGCACCTTTGACAAACACGCTCCAATGCTTTTACCATTTGGAGGAAATGCATGGAGCTCTTCCAAAGTATTCTGGCATTGATTTCAATCTGATAACTCTTTCAGTGTGACAGCTGTGTCTGCAGAGTCGGAGAAATCTAGTGTGCTGTTTTAAGATTTATCATTGTTAACAACACATTGTCTGATGTTTCATTCAAGTTCTACAGCAAAATGAAGGCATATAGAGAGATAATATGACAGGGAATAGGATAATGATTGATTAAATAGTTCAAGAAAGGACTAAACAGCATACATGCAACAAATGGGACATCTGGACAAACTGCAGACAATTTATAATCAATCTGACATTCATATATAACTGAAATAGCTGAAGAGAATTTGATTATCTTTTATATTTAAATACTATGTGTTGTTATATGTTACCTCTTTATGTTTCATTTTTGCTTATTTGCCATTCCCAAATGGAAATGCTTACAACAGTAGAACTGCCAAGCCAAAATGCATGTATGAGGCTTCATGTGAAACCTAAATCCTTGTAGTTTCTGGAACTGTGCTTGTTAAGCATGTGATTAAAAGACAACAAGTTTTTGTGGTCCTCGTCTATAAGAAGTCATATATATTTGTAAAACAATAACTAAGACATGCTTTATGCCACACATACCTCCTATATCTTGTCAACATCACCTGTATAACTTTTCAGATCTCTAGGCCTAACCTTATTGGGAGCTAGGGAGTTTTCATTATGTGGTGTCATTGGTGTCCCTCTCCAAAACCTCTCCAAGTGACCAAATTGTGCTAAATGCTTTTACTAACTTTTATGACATAAGAAAAACTCACTGAAGCCTTGACATAACTTATCAAACTTTGCTACATTCATTCAAACTATGCTGATCTCACAAAACATAGCTTTTTTTACGCTTTCCTTTACACTGGCTCCCATTGGACGTTCCTATCATGCTCTACACCGTTGGAAAGGACATTTGATTGGCTACAATCGTCATGATTGACTTGTTGATAGCCAATGAAAGGCTGGTTCTAACATGGCTGCTGTGAGACATGACGCAGTTTCTTAAAGTGCCCATATTATGAAAAACATATTTTTTTCTGGGATTTGGGGTGTTATTTTGTGTCTCTGGTGCTTCCACACCAAACAAACTTGGAAAAAAACCATCCATGCTGTTCTGAGTGAGATACGGGTTTCTGAACGTGTCCTGCCTTCAGTCAAAATCGGCAGGGCCGTCTACGCCATCGGCCGAAACATTTGGTGTGTGCTAACCACTTTAGCTAATACCACATCAGCTAGCTGTTTCTCCAACTTCAGTCAGTACAAGACAGGATTAGCCGGGGGACTTCTTCTAAACGAGGGCGCTGTTCCAACTTTGCGTGGAATACCTGCAGAACAGGGACATGGAAGTCGTTCTTTAGTGTTGTAGCAGTGTTTTGCCATTGAGAACGAGGTGGCTAACAGCTAGCAGCGCTAGCTTCTAGCTAGTAGTCCTTACCTAGCTACTGCGCATGTGCGACTCCCAACAAAGATGGAATAGAAGTGTGATGTCTCACTCTGTAGCTAAAACAGAGAGCTCAACACACAGGGTGAAAAGAGGAGCTGCAGCTATGTGCAGTAAGGCATGGATACCCGACCCGAGGCCGATGGGTCCCGACGGGTCCCGACGGTACCCGACGGGCCGGGCCGGGTTCGGACAGATATTTAGAAATTATGGTCGGGGTCGGGTCGGGCTCGGTCACATCAGCGCGATAAGGCAACAGCTTATCAACGTGTTGCCCCGTGTGCGCTGATGCGCTCATCTGTTGACATTTCCGAATGCCTTCCTACAGTTGCTTAACAAAAGCGGGCTTTCTACACAAACAAACGTAGCCTACATGTGTCATTAGTATGAGGAAAAAAATGCGATTTTAACTTTGTCGGGCTCGGGTCGGGCTCGGACACAAATTTCTTAATACCTGTCGGGCTCGGGCCGGGTTCGGTCACGGCTCTGTCGGACGCGGGCCGGCCTCGGACAGAAAAATCCGGCCCGATCCGGACTCTAATGTGCAGTACCACAAAAATATGGTGTTTTTTGAAAATTAAACTATGTAAACCTATTCTGGTACAACCTCAAAATACAATTATAAACCTGAAAATGAGCATAATATGGGCACTTTAAAGTTCCACGCCGGGAGTGCTTGCTGGACGTCAGGGGCTAATGGTAATGTGAGTTTGTTCTACTGTTGCACTCATCCTAAAATGCTGTTCACGGGGGCAACAACTTAACAACTAAAATCCAATATGGCTCAAGCTTCTGTTTTGTTGAAGTGATGCAGAATGACAGCCTCTCTGTGGACCAGATGACTTGATAAAACATTTTCTCGTTGACTGCATCTAAAAAGTGCTTGCTTTAAAGGCCTGCAATCTGATTGACAGAAACATAAATTTTAGCACCAAACCCTGAAAGAAAACACTATGATTTCTAAAGTCCAAAGTTTGACTCCTGTGTGCCCACTTTAAACTCCTGTGTATTTTTCAATTTTCTCTATAGCAAGTAAATATCAGGGGTGTCAAACTGGAAGTGTAAGGGTAACCTGAGGGCACAGTGGTCCTATCTGGCAACACACAGAGCCCAGCGTGACACTGTCTCAGTCCACAGGAGCTAAAGGCTGATTGATGGTATGAGTTTCTCTCGCCTCCGAGGGAAGGAGGAGAAGACCAAAAAGCATTAGAGAAAGAAAAAAGAATAGGACAGATATTGAGCGTGAAATGAGCATGGAAGTCTCATTAAAAAATCTCTGTGTGGCTTGCCGATGTTTAACTTTATGACGGACATTAGATCTCTGCGGTGTGCGGATACATATTGAGGGGTGGTGGCGGTGGCGGTGAAACACTCCTCTAGCTAAATCAATTGGACAGGTATGAGATTAGAAGAGGCTGTAGCTCTTCTGTGAGTGAAAAGTACCCCTGTCAGCCATCCCCGGAGACAGAGGAGCAGCATGTGGCCCTGTGTGATACAGTAGGATGCTGTCGGGAGGTCCAGCAGCCGGTGACCTCAGCATCCACCCCCTCTGCTGGGACTTGTTTACGTACAGCTCCCTTTTTATCACACCTCACCACAGGCCTAATTAACAAGCCCTTTCAACCCAGCCCAGGGCCCATCCAACAAGGTGTGCTGTGCATTAATAACACTAACACCGGTATCTGGAGTCCCTCAGACCCCAGTCAATTAATCCTAATATAATTAGAAAATTGCAGGTTCAGGGAGTCAGATGTTTATATCAAAAATCACTGGTTTTCCGCTCGGTCATCACAGCAGCAGTTATCTCCTGGAGGCTCAGTTTGATATGAAACTCTGGCACTGATTCAAGGATATGTCCTCCGTTGAATGATGAGCCAGGTTAAGCCATTTTTTTTGGTGGAGGTAGAATTAAGCAGGGACGGGACAAGGTTGGAAGAGAATTACCGGGAGGCCGAACCAGCTGTGGAAGTACTCTATTGACAGAATAAATTTCCCTGTTTACTTAAGCAGGGCAGACACTGTACCTTTTTATTCATCTTGCACGCTTAACTCGCATTACACATTTTAATCAGCCTTTCTTCTTCTTTTCCGAACTTGGTACTCACACTGAACATAATCATGGGACCCCTGCTCAGTCCATTTGTCCATTTACTGTTCCAATAAAAGGCAGGCCTATTCAAACAGGTCCTCGACAATGTTGACCAAAAAGAGAGGCAATATTATTTTGGGCAAATCTGCTATGAATAAAAAATAAGATACAAAAGAAAATTGGAATCAAAGCTGGAAGATGCAGACGGTCTGGGCTGTTCTGCAGAAAGTTCAGTTTTAAATCTAGTCTCAAGACCACAGTTGTAGCCACAACATATACAATATTTTCCCAGTAATATCAAAACTACAGTTCAATACGAAAGCGGCCATGTGGGAAATCGGAACGCTGAACTGCTCAAACTACAGACAGCCAACCAAAATTTTGGACATGCCAGAAATCCAGACAGCCACGTCATTGATCAATGTGCACGACAACCAATGTGGATGAAAACCGGCCCAATTCTAAAATTAGCCAGGGGCGACCATTCAGGGTTAATCTGGCTTTACAGATTTTAAATCTCATTTAGATTTTAAAAGTGGTGTGAAAATTAATATCAAAGACCATGACAGAAAAGTAAAGACATCATCAGATTTACTCAGATTTAGTATTGTAATTCAGCATTTCACTAGCTGACTGATCACGTGTCAAACTCAAGGTCCGCGGGCCATTTTTGGCCCCTCGCAAATTTTGATCCGGCCCGCATATCAATTTAGGTTTACAATACATCTGTGGCCTGCCAAACCAAAAAGATGGGAAACTGCTTTTCAAACTGCAGCTACACGACATTGAAAGCAGAATTTGGCAGAAATTTCCAACTTTTGTTTCCCAGAGAACCAGAGAGTTTGCACATTCAGGCTGTGAAACAGGTTTTTGCGAGTTGGCTTCTAAACATGTACTGTAATTATTGTTTTGCTTTATTTGCTAAACTCTATGATGGCTAAGAAACTTTTTTGCTGAGTTTTTTAGGGCTTCATGTCGACCACCAAACTGTAAGTTAGAAGACTATATGAGACATGCAACAATACAGTCAAAGATATTTGCCTTTTTTCGAAATAAAAGCATGTCAGTAAACTTAACATGTCTGGCCCTTGATGTACTTCTCATTTTCCAGTGAAACTGAGTTTGACACCCCTGCTCTAAATCAAAATGCCATTCACATCCTCACTCTATTTAAGAAATTGTATCAGCCCTTTTGTGCAGTCACCGACCTTCTCATGTGATGCACGTTGTCAAAGATCAGAGCATCTGGTCGAGCGCTGGAGAAGCTCCATCTGTAATGAACAAGACCATTTTATCCAACTGGATCAAAGCATTGAACAGCAGAAACTCAGTTCGAAAAACACATTTTGAGCAGTTATTCCCGTCAGACCTGTTAATCCCTCACAGATCTATTTGACATGAGCCTGCTCTATTAGACGGATTTTAAGCCTTGAGCAAGAATTAAACGGAGTAGGTTTTGGACAGGCTGGTGGTTTAAGTACCGGCACTCATTCTCTTCTCGCTCTCAGCAGAAAGCTTCAGCGTGCTCGTCAAGGTGGAGACTTAATTTGGCTTAAACCATTTGGCTTACCGACATCAGTTCAAGGGTGTGTTTCAAGTCAAGTGAAATTGATTAGCAGAAATAACTTTTGCATGTTGCCAGTAGAAACATTTACACATAACATTGTTACAGCAAAGTGAACCTACAACAGCGACATTTGGGCCATACTTGGGACATTGCAAGTATGGCCCAAAGACTAAAAACCCTAACCCATGTTGCAAAACTGTATATGGCTATCTGAATCACAGCTGGGCCTGAGAGTACTGAATCTATATTTATATTTATTATATTAGCATTCTTCCTCCTGATCAGTGATCTCCAGTTCCCCTTAAACAACTAATACTGACATGATATTCAAGTTAGTTCGCTGAACTATGGCGTAGCAAATCTTTCTTATTTTGATGATGCTCTCACTCCATTCGTTCTCAGTGTGCCCGGGGAGTGTGCCTTGACGTGCATTGCTATCTGCTATTGCGTCTTTTTTGATGCTATCAGGGTCGGGCCCTTTAGACAGAAATGTTCTTGCTCATAGCGGTTGTGTTGTACAGTGGACTTTTGTACAGGGCCTCAAGCAAATGACAACTGTTCAAATACTGGGGCAGGGACAAAATGACACATTATTGTTTGTCAACTTTCAGTGGAATCATATTGTGAAGATATGATCATATTGTGCTGTCATTAGAGCCCTACACGGGACTCCTGCCCGCTCCCAGTGGATTATTGACCATTACCGCCCATTCCCGCAGCGTGTGTCTGTTCTGCCCCCACGGTTCCCGCAGCTTCTGTGTTCAGCCCCGCCCGCACCGCAGGCATTAGATTGATTGTCAATAGACTGACCATTCATTTTGAGTCTTCTCCCGTCCCTTTAAGGAAACCCGTTATTTTACCGTGTAGCATTAATGAAGCTATGTATACATAGTTCTGCAAGTTCTACAGTTATTCTGGTGCAGTAAAGGCAAAGTGACATTGTATTTATTTTTATTTATTTCACTTTTTTTCATTTTAGAACATGTGTTGATAGCTGTGGTTGGTTTTGCTGAGGTTGTTTTATTTAGTTTGGTTTCCCTGTCTTTTAACGCACTGTGACGCATTTTATATTAGTCCCTGTTGATTGGATCCCTCAGGCCGCCGTGGGAGTAGAGGAGTGTTAATAAAAGCAGTTACACACCAACCAGACGGCCCGAACAGCCAGTCGGACTGACCAGTCTCCCCGAGTTGATCCAAAAAGTGCCACAGAACACACCAAAGAGACGAGACGTAATACGTCTCCATAACAGCAGGCAGCGCTAATCTGTATTGTCGCCCAATACAGCTGATTGGACGAACGCGTCACATGGGTTTGTTTTCTCCGGAAATTCAAAGCCAGACTGTCATGGCGGCTGTTCAGAATACGATCTCATATTGTACTAAAATAGTTCACTGAAACGTGTTTCTGAAAACATTTTAAGCGAAAAAGAGGCCATGCAGTTGCTGAATCTGTCTTCATTTCAGCTCAACAAAGGTCAGTTGAAAAGATTTTTGTCAGATTTTGAGAGACTCTAGTCACGTTCATTCCGCTCGCCATTTCCGGGTGAGTCCCGACTGCCCCAATAGGGTCCAACTGCAGCTTGCAGCAGTCGCTCACGCCACGCCCCCTGCTCACGCCACGCCCGCTCACACCACGCCCCCTTTGCTCACGCCACGGCCAGGCCCGCCAGGCCCGCCCATTGCCCCTTGTTTTCTTTGCCTTCAAAATAAAAGCCCCCTTCTTTTCTTTGCCTTCAAAATAAAAGTCCCTTTCTTTTTTTTCACTTTACAAAAAAAAGCCCCCTTCTTTTTTGGCGCTGTCCCGGTCACGGTTTCTGCCACTGTTCTGGAAAAACATGGCTTTTGGTCTCGACCGAGTCAATGTGTCTTTGTTATGTGTATAATAATATTGGAGGGAAAGTGGAACACAGCTTGGACGGGGATGCTGTTCGGCTTTTCACAAGTTTAGCTAGTTAGCTACGCGCTACGCCCGTCGTTGATAATAGTGCGCGGCAGCGTTAGTTAAATACCGGTATTACAACTGCGCTTTGGAGCTGCGTCCACGTTGTCAACATAAGACGTGGCGTTAGGGCTCCTTTTGTATCATACTTTTATTGAATGAAATATTAAGCTTTGCTCCTATGAAATAGGTGTTTTTGTAACATTACACACAAAACTAACTGGCTATAGTTAGCCTGTACGTATGCTAGCGGGATTAGCTAACGTTGCGTAGCCAGCCAGCAACTTCGGCAATCGGCAGTAGTTTCGGCGAGCTAACCACGACAGTATGTCGCCCACAATCAACCTCTGCTGCTAAAAGCAGTCAATCTGCAGTGATGTTTGAAATGGAGACATATGGATGTGTTAGCCGTGGTTCTTAACGCACGAACTACTGCCGAAGCTGCTGGCTGGCTATGCAACAATAGCTAATGTCGCGGCTTAGCGCATACGGAAATAACTACTGTGAGTTACTTTAAAAAACTCACCCATCTCGTTTAACGTTTCATTCAATAACATTATGGTTCAAAAGGAGCACTAAAGCCACAGGTCTTATGTTGACAACATGGGCGCATGCCAAAACTCCGAAGGCAGTCGTAATATTTACCTAGCCTCTAGGCTAGACACTCTTACGCTAACGTTAGCGAAACGTCGTGGCGCATTAGCTAGCTGTCTAAACTTGGATGTGAAACCAAGAACAACAACATCATCATCCAATAAAAACACTAGGCAAATATGTTGTTACTGGAGCTAGTAGGCTACCATCAAAACGTGAGATATCTAATCAATATGTTTACAACTGTCGGGGGGTGTTCACAGGTGGGACTGGCAAGTTAGCCCATTGCTAGCATATAGCTAGCATGATGCTTTGTATTTTCTAGATCTAGATAAGTTTACCGGTACTTATCTGAACTAAAGACATGATCACTGTCACTAGATATAAAGAAAACATTGACTTTCACTTGGTGCTATTCACTGACAGTAAAAACACATCTTCCTCATCCCAGTCAGTCACCATAGTTACAGTACTAGGCTGATACACAGTCACCATTAGTTCTAGTACCAGGCTGATACACGTCTCCCCAACATGACGTCATCACCGTATTGTTATATATATATATATATATATATATATATATATATATATATATATATATATATACATACATATTGAGTGCTATATGTACCTATTAATCAACAGTGGTGGTTAACCTGCAACATGGGCTTTATACAGCCATGGTGCAACTGCATCTTGTAAACTAACCCTGAAAGTCGGAAGTTGCGTGCCAGCGGGGGCGTGGCGTGAGCGGGCGTGGCGTGAGCAGGGGGCGTGGCGTGAGCGACTGCTGCAAGCTGCAGTTGGACCCTTCTCGACTGCCCTGCCTCCGACTGAACATGTCAGGTCGGCCAAAATGAACGCCGACAGCCCCTCCAACGGACGACGGCACGGGACACACCGAACAGACTCGAGTCACCGACCTCGCCAGACTGTCTAACGGCCGATTATCGGGTTCTATCTGTCTATTTTTTGGACTGCCCTCTCCCAGCCGCAGCAACGTTAAAAACTTCCCGCTCCCACAAGATTTGTGTTGGGTCCCGCGGGATCCCACTCCCAATGCAGTTGCTCTAGTACAGAGATCTTCAACAGGGGGTTCCTCGGAGTCAATGCAGGGGGGGCTCCAAATTATTATACATTTTTTTTTTTTTTTTTTTTTTTTTACTCAGGATGAACTGTATCTGTGGAAGGCTATCCACAGATACAGTTCATCCTGAAGATTCACTCTGCCACATCTATGTGTAACATTAAACATGATTTATAAAATCATGCCGACAAATATTATTTTAATAGCTTAGTATTCTATGCACTAAAAAGGTATGTATAGAGGCTTTAGGCTGCTCTACACATTATTATAGGCCCAGTTTAACATGCAACTTTTATACAATATATTTAGTAGAGGTCCCTGCTCTGCCTCTCGTAGTTAAGGGGTCCTTAGCTTGAAAAACGTTGAAGACCCCTGCTCTAGTACAGTACTATACTTGTGATATATGTTTCATAATATATCAGAAAATCTGAAAATGTCCCTATTTTTATCATGATTTTGAATTTAAATGTTTTGCAAAGCCTCACTAAGCACTGGCACTGTCAACACAAGAAACTTCAGGGAGCTCTTTCTGTCAAGTGGACATACTGTACATGGTTCAGATTTAGGACTTCAAAGCTGAATTTACATGAAAGAACTTTGAGCCCTCGTTTGATGACACTGAGTGTTCACATATTTATACGTGAGGTCACTGTGCTGTCAGCCTGTTGGTTCTGCTGATCCTGGCCATGTCTACCACACTGCCCCCCCCGTTGATAACAGCCCTTACAGCTCTTGAGGTGCGGTTTTGCACTTGAGCTGCAATCTCCTGCTCGCTTCAACACATTTTCCCATCTCCCGCCGCGACTGGATCTGTCACCTACATTTCACTCTCACCAACACGTTTCCCTCTGTTCCTCCGAAGCCTCTTGTCCCACAAGTCATTTATCACCCTGTTTGGCCAACTCCCCCCCCCCTTCATGTAGCAAAAGCATGATTTCTAATTAAACCTTCTAACTGTGAGGTTAAGAGACAATTTCATGCACCTTACTCTTGATAAATAGGCAGTGGACCCTTCAGTCTGTATCCCAATCATACCAACAATACCAAGTTGTGCCCAGGCTACTTTGGCATTACCAGTCTTTAGCCTGCTCTAAGTCTCACTTCTCCCAGATAGGTTTCATCAGTAATGACATATATTATTCATCTTCCTTCAGAAATGTCATTAATGGTGAGCCAACGAGGGAGCAATGAAGTGAAAAGACATTACATTTATTGCTGAAATAATTCTAACAGGCCCAGTAGGAAGCACGTCAATTCAAACCCCTTCCAAACACATTTCTGTGAGCTTCAGGGTCCAAAGTTTTAAACCAGAAAACTGTTCTGCTAGAGTTCAGATTTTCTTACGGGATTGTGCTCGAGCACTAATCATTTGGCTTTCGTAAGATTCATTGATTCCCCCCGATGGAATGTAAAACATGATCCAACAAAAATGGCTACTCATTTTCTGAAAGTAGAAGAATATGCCGAGGCATTGATTAGGGTCTTTGACGAATGTTCATGCCTGAAGGCTCTGTTGGACTGGGGATTAATTACTATCTCTGCTCTGGAAAGGGAAACATTGATCTGAGTGAGTGAAGAAAAAGAGGATTAATCACAGGCAGCTTTATGTTGATTAAGATAAAGTGAGACAGAAAAAAAAAAAAAGTCAGATTTGAATGTCAGACACCTCAGAGCGCGATGCTTAGGCCTTTCACTTCAAAGACTGCACACAAGCACAGAAGTTGATACTGCACAAGGCAGATACTTAAAACTGACCGGCTATTGAGCGTGATATCGTGGCGTGGCTGTGGCTCAGGTGGTCCTGTGGCGAAGTGTCCTTGTGCAAGACACTGAACCCCAAACTGCTTCCGATGCTGTGCCATCAGCGTGTGAATGTGTGTGAATATTTATCTGATCAGCAGGTCGCACCTTGCATGGCAGCCTCGGCCACAGTGTATGGATAGTGAATGGTTCCTGTACTATGTAAAAACGCTTTGAGTAGTTAAGACTAGAGAAGCGCTATATAAATACAGTCCATTTACAATTGTTTTCTTTTATGTTTTAATTTTTTTATGTGGATCAAACATTTGTAACATTCTGTAGATGTCTACATGTATGTTAACAGTTGTGACTCATTAGAATTGTCCTCTAGTGTAGCTCAGCGTAAATTCAGACAGGGAGACTTCTATTACGTGGCTTCTCTCCCTTTCACTGATCAGCTGGGCGGTGGGTGTTACAGTTCTGTATACCAATTAGGAGCGGGCACTTAGGTTCTGACCAATCACAGCTGACTACTGTGTTTTAAAGCTGTTCTCTCTCCTGCTTCTGTCCGTTGTTTTTCAGACTATAGTGCGACCCGCCTCCTCCCCTTCCTCCTCCCGGCCTTTTAGACGGTGTTCTCGGTCTTCTCCCGGCTGTCGGCTTGGTTTCGTCTTCGGCTTTTTCTCGCCACCACCAGTGTCTGGTTTCCATTGGGGGATGTGTTTGGTTTTCCTAAACCATGACATTTGTATAGATACCCCTTAACAATGCAGACTAATCTCCAAATAACTTGTGTTTGTACTTACTTGGTTATCTTGTTAATAAATGTTTGCATATCTGCAACGAAGTCTCTCCTGATTGAAATACCTGTGTGTTAGCAGTCCATCCCATTTCCAGACAGTATAGCATTGCTGTCTCCTACGTCTTGAAGCGGCTATAATCAATATTTCTTTTCATAATTAATGACAATGTATGAAATGATGTGAGAAATTAATGATGTGAGAGGTGCTGCTCGTAGTGACGAGCCTACACAGAATGATTATCTGAATTTGCAGCTGCCCTTGGCGAGTTTCAGCTCATTGTTTAGCTGTTTGGCTTGCCTGCAACTTTACTGATTTGCAGTGGTGGAATGTAACTAAGTACATTTACTCAAGTACTGCACTTAAGTTCAAGTTTGAGGTCCTTTTACTTTTTCAGGCCACTTTCTACTTCTACTCCGCCACATTTCAGAAAGAAATATTGTACTTATTACTCCACTACATCAGAATCAGAAACAGTCAAAAAAGAGAAAAAAGGTTTTATTGCCACAATAAGTACATGTGTGGAATTTGCTTTGGTGAAAGGTGCATACATAAACAAACAAACAAACAAATGCATAGAAAATAAACAATAAATACAGAAAAACAAATATATACATACAAAGTAACTTGTCATGGCCTGGCCATGACTCAGGCTGCTGTTTTCCTTTTTTGGTCGTGTGTGTGGAGTGAGTGTGTGTAGGCGTGGTCTTTCCATCAGGGCACCTGGCTCTCCAGCGCAGCTGCAGGCAATTCACTAATCAAGCTCCAGCACTAGTACTCCTGTGATCCAGGCAGCCAGCGCCAGTTCGTTTCAGTCCGTCAAGCGGTAACTACTCTCGGTCTATCTCGCTAGTCTCTAGTTAACTTTGTTGCTATCTCAGTGTTTATCTTTTAATTAACACTGTCGTCTATCTATGTGCAGACGCTGAAAGTCTACCTACTCTTCGCTTCCAGCCACGCCACCAGCCCTGTGTGTTTTCGAGCCTGCCGTGCCTATCTCCACTCCTCCACTCCATTTGGGTCACCATCCTCCTACGTGCATTTACAAGATGTCTGTTCGGCTGAACTTACATTAAAGAACTGTTGTTAACTCCCAACCATCTAGTCTGTGTTCGCTCTTGGGTCCTCACCCTAACATAACTGTTGCATAGGAAAAAAGACTGAATGGGTTGACTGCAAAATATGCAAAGAATATGTAGTATATGCAATGGCAGATGTAAAGTCCAGGATGAAGGTTAGTGCAAGGTTAGTTTTTTTGGGGTGAGGTTTTGGTCTGGATGGACCGCAGCCTCCTGCCAGAGGGGAGGGATCCAAACCGTTTGTGTCCGTGATGTTTGTGTCTTTCCTGCCAGCCTCAGCGTCCTGGAGGCGAACAGGTCCTGGAGCAGCAGAGCTGAAGATATGCTGTAGTCTGCCCTGGTCCTTAGCAGTGGCAGCAGTGGCAGCAGTGTACCAGACGGCGATGGAGCAGCTGAGGATGGACTCAATGACGGCAGTGTAGAAGTGCACCATCATAGTCTTTGACAGGTTGAACTTCTTCAGCTGCCGCAGGAGGTACGTCCTCCGTTGTGCTTTTTTTTTTGACGAGCTCCCACTTGAGGTCCTGGGAGATGATGGAGCCCAGGAAGCGGAGGGACTCCACAATGTTGACTGTGGAGTCACCCAGGGGGATGGGGGCGGGTGGGGCAGGGCAGGGCTGCGTCCATCCTAAAGTCCACAACCATCTCCACTGTCTTCAGAGCGTTTAGCTCCAAGTTGTTCATTACATACATACATTAATCTGACATCCTTAGTTACTAGTTACTTTACAGATTAAGATTAAGATACTGATTTTCTTATGAATAAATTCTGCTAACCTGGAGGTTTGTTTACATCCTGTGTGATCATCTGGCAGCTTCTGTGCTCCGTTGGAGAAATTATTTTGGTAATTAAAATATTGCTATTGTAGGAATGATGGCCAAAACTGGATGGACAAAACTGAATTCTTCAAACTCATTTAAATGAACCTACTTGTATGTACTGAACACAACTCCACACATTCTATTTTTAATGCTTCATTGTTTGATTCGTTTGTACTTTGGATGTTATAATCCTGAATCCTCTCACTTTTGCTGCAATGGCCCAGGTTCCCCACGGATATCAATAAAATGTAATCTCATCCCATCTTATTACGTTTTAATCTCACAGTCCACTTAGTGCACACAGAGGTAATTTAGCAAAGTACACAGGACCCGGCCAGACTTTCAACTAATTAAGAACCAAGGTTCAAATTATGTTGACACAGTATTCTTTTTTGCACATAATAATTGGATTTGGTGTTGATTCAGATTTCTGGCAGTTTTGACATAAATCCTCCTGTTAAAATCATCTCTACAGAACACGGTCTCTACAGTAGTTATCAGGTCAGGGCTTACCTCAAAGGTTGAATGAACCAAAATAACACCAGTTGTCCAGCGTCTGCTTGCACACAAACAAACAAACCTGTTATCGAAGTCAGCTGGGTTGCGTAGTTGCTTTAGGACAACAGTAGAGTGATTTCTTCTGGGATATTTTGCAAAAAAAAATCTTTTAGTACAGACTAAAAGTTTGGGGTCAATTAGAAATTTCCATTCCACTCCATTATAGACAGAATACCAGCTGAGATCAGTTGCATTGTTTTTTTTAATCAGGGCAGCAGTTTTCAGATTACATTATGTGCTTACACAATTGCAAAAGGGTTCTCCAATGTTTTCTCAGTTAGCCTTTTAAAATTATATCAGATTAGCAAACAGAATGTGGCTTTGGAACATTGGATGAATGGTCGCTGATAATGGGCAGTGTAGATATTGCATTAAAGATCAGCCTCTTCTTTCTACAACAGTCGAGAAGCCTTTTGCAATTATGTAAGAACATAATGTAATCTGAAAACTGCTGCCCTGATTAAAAAAAACAATACAACTGATCTCAGCTGGTATTCTGTCTGTAATGGAGTGGAATGGAAACGTCTAAGTGACCCCAATCTTTTGATTTGATTCTTGCTCCTTGTATGAAGGTTTGCCCTTGAATAAATACCTTGTCTCTAAATAACTTTAAAAAAATGGTATGGATGTCAATCTAAAGCTGCAGCTGGTATTCCTTCCTCTATAAGTCATCTTTTGAACGCTCAGCTGTAAAAGGGAAATCCTTTCACAGAGCTCTGTTATTGGGAAAGTGATGAGTCACAACCAGCAGATAATGATGGCCCATTTGGGAGGATCATCTCGAAAAATCTGTCATTGGTGAAAAAAAAGAGAGAGCGAGGTGGCCTGAAGTTCTCAGATTTATATTTATAGTGAGATTCCCTTGTACTGTATGTCCTTTGGTTTTTTCACTTTGAAGCAAATTAAATCACATTTATTGTCTTAATAGGGTGACAAATAATTTAGGCTGACAAAAAAGGACTCAAATAAAAAAATGGACTGAATTGTAACAGCAAAAGAAAAAGCAGCGAAAAAAACTGAATAAGCCAGAATGTAAGTTTTAGTTGAAGAGCAACACCAGTAGCCACAATGCAGTGTACTGTAAAGAGTAGTTCACTGCTAGGGGCTATACTTTTTTTTTTTGTCATATATAATGGAAAAGTAATGTGCAGCAAAACTTCTGCAAGGTGCTGACCACTGTAAGTAGATTTGGAAACAAAAGAACAAGCAGTTTCTTTCAGCCCAACACATCTAACATCAATCTTTCTCATAAAATATGTTAGCTAGGTGCTTCCAGCATCCCCCTCGAAAGGCCCTTCTTCTTTATTGCTTTTGTGGGAAAGACTTTCATTCAGACACTCTCGGTATTGTTCGCCAAATGAATCGCAAGGTTAGACAGACCTACGTAGTTTAAAGAGGAAGTGAGTGGCAATAATGGCCAGCTAAGCAGACAGTGTGTCATGAAGGTTACTTGCATAATTGCTGGTATTCAAAAGAAATGAAACCTGCAGGTTTTAAGTCACTTATATCTATTTAACCCTTTGATCCTGATTGGTGCAAATGTCATAACATAACCAGACATTAAACACATACTGCTACTATTTATGCTGGATTTATACTTTATGCTTGATACTTGATAGGAATCCCTCCATAGATACCTAAGCCGCAGCTTTTGATGTATAGTTCAGCGTTGGATTTTACCCCTTGATAGCTTCGTCGCGAAACTAGACAAATGTATCGTGTGTGATCAGGCTGTGTCCTGCTTTAATTATACTGTATTTCCCAAAGTAACATTCTTTCATTTAGTTTGTGACAGGGCAGTGACGGTTTGGATCTTTTCTTACCACGGTGAAAAAGCAACATGTGCCTATAGTCTGCAATCCGGCAGTACTGCAGATGTACAGTATGCCTATAGGTTACAGTGTGTCAGTCAATAAACGCTGCTGCTTCTCAAGACCAAGATGATGAGGATGATGAAGGTCCATTCAAAAACATACAACACAATTAAAAGGACAGAAACTTTTATTTATTCAGGGGAGGTTCACTGAGAGGCAGCCTCTCTTTTGCAGGAACGCCCTGATCACATTCACACAGTTCCACATTCACACCTGGAAGCTGCCCAGCACAACCACAGTCTGATCTGTTGGCCACTGAGCAGCTCCACTGGAGTGGTTGGGGTTAAGGGCCTTGCTCAAGGGCACCTCAGTGGTATTAATCACTTTCCCCACCCAGATTTTTATCCTGTTGGTCTGGGGATTGAAACGACAACCTCCCGGTCAAAAGCTCTCTTCTCTAACCTCTAGGCCACCACTGCCGTAAAGAAGACAGCCACACAGCATAGGTGACATAGGTGACTGGTATCGCACAGCGCTGATCCTAGGATCAGACAGTTGTGAAATGATGGAGTTACAAGAAGCATTCCGACGACGCATTTATACATCAGATTCCTCAGCAAAGCAGGAATGGTATTGACTCCAGCATGAGAAAACAATTCACCTGCGCTATGGGAAATGAATGTGATACTGTTGAACTCTCCAGAAAAACCTAGTAATTGGACCTGTAGTTTGGATTGTTTTCTCAAAATACTTTATTCAAAGGTCAAGAATGAACTACGTCACATTGAACCCGACATGGGCAGGAAGTCCCTAAGGACTGAGCTTGCATGTCAACAGATCCATCTCCTTGACAAGTGAGCTAACGTCAAACACTACTGATGAAAGTACAATGCTAATTTGCTTGAATTTAAGGTCTTGTCTCAGGATTACAATAAGTAAATAAAGAGAGATAAAACTGAATAGAAATAGATCTGTGTTCAACGAGGTGCATTCATCAGTCAAGGCAATTGAAAGGTTGCATGTCTTGTACATTTACTATAATTTAGTAGTAAATAAGCTTGTATTAAAATTCACACAGCATAAATACCACTGCATCAATCCTATTTCTCTTCCTACGTACCATACATTACTGAAATCGACTTGTATTTTTTTCTGGGAGTGCACCCTGAAGAGAATGTAGCAGGGAGGCAAAAATAATTTAAATGAAAAAAAACGGGGAAATGTGGTCTTGTTATGATGTGACCCAGCAGTCCTATTGACTTGAAGTGTTTGGATTTTACCAGGTGCATGGCAAATCTCTTGGTTGGAATTATAACAGCCTGTTTGCCATGTGGGCGTCAATTACAGTTTGTAGTTTCAATTGAATTTTATCTCCGCAGCCAGCTATTTGCAGATCATTACACAGGGAGCGAAAGCCCTAGATTGCTACTAGAGCGGCGTCGGCCTTGTGCTGGTTTGTTTGCTCATTCATTTATTTATTTATGCTATTCAAATCTCAACACCGTCACTGTTCATTTGGGATGCTAACAAACTGGTTCAAGGTTGTTGCAGTGGGACAAGAGAGAGAGAGAGAGAGAGAGAGAGAGAGAGAGAGAGAGAGAGAGAGAGAGAGAGTTAGCAGTGCATTCAGTGCCAGCTTGCTTCATTTCTGTGCTGGCAAGCTTCATCACACTCCCACACTATGTTGCCATTAAAAGGTTAATTTGAGAAGTGTAACACTGTGAGACGAGGGCTGAATCGCTGCCAAAACATGCGGGGACAGGACTGGAGGAGGCAAAGGCTAACACCAATGAACTGGAGAGATCCAGCGCCGCTGGTTTAACTGCTCGTGGACAGCTGGCCACAACTAAACGTGCTCCGGGGGCCTTATTTGTAAACGTGGCGTACGCATAAAAGAAGACATACTGTACACTGCTCTCGCCGCAAGAATTGGTATTCATGAAAAGCAATCTTGACGGGAAAATGCGCGGTCCTCCGCAGACACTCTGACACGGGAGAAATGACAAACGGCGACACCGACGGTGACTGAAACTGAGACATATTATATTCAATATTGCCTCTCATTAATAGCATCAAGAATTCACACAGCCGTTCTTTCAATTAATAGCCTACGCAAACACCTGTCTGAGCAATCTACGGTGAAAAAAAAAAATAAAAAAAAATGATACTATTTATACTAAATTTAAATGGAGATATATTTGCAAAATGAAAATGAATGAATATTAATCGGAGGCGTTTCACTGACTATTTATAGGCAACTATGGGCGTGACATGAAGCCGCCAAAGCTGCGCCACATTTAGAGTTGATTGTCATTCGTAAAGGAAACCGGCGTTTTATAAATCAGAATATTTCTGTGCGTAGGCACGTCCTATGTTTCGTCTGTACGGCACTTTTGACTTAAATCTGCCGCAAAGTTTTATAAATGAGGCCCCCGAACACAGATTAATATTTCTCAAGCACTTTGACAGACAGGCATTACGTCTTATATCGTCACAGGACTGAATTCTTCAGTGTATTGTCGGGGCACACGTCTCTGAACCTTAACGCCTTCCTGGCTGCTAGTGCTCTTTCCATGAGGCCACAGTGTCCCCCCATCCCCACCGTTACAAAAGTAACCTAGAATTAGTCTCTTCACTCGCTGCTAAACAGTCTCTCATGTTGCAATGGCCAACGTGAAGCTTATGTTACAACATTGTGAAACATTTTCCCTTTTCAGTCGCCACACCTCCACAGATGTTGAGAGGCTGTCTAGCTTCAGCGCTGGTTGCCCCAGGGAACATCTGGCACCGCCCACGATGTGAAATCTTCCCAATGCAAATGTGTTAGAAGAGGAGGCTTTCACAATCATCAGGAGACAAAAAAAAGGGCTGATTACAGGTCGACAGATGGTTTCTATGGTTGACCATGCATGAACTTGTGTGGAGGCATGGGCACTAAATTAAGGAAGGGATATGCACAAATACAGCTATGCATAGACACATAAATGCAGCTGTCAGATTTGTTTGAAGGGTCAGAAGATGTTTTTGTAATTCTAAAAGTGATGATGATCACTGACATAGATGATAATAATACAAATGTCAACACTGACTGACACTGACACCCTATCTTGCACTCAGCGCAATTGCCTTTGTACACCGATGCATGTATCATTCCTATTTTGCACCCGACGCACAGCGGACTTTTCCCTCCACAGACGCACGTCGGTAAATTAGGGAATGAACTTGCGCTCCCGGGGGCCATTCAGCAAAAAGAGGAGGCGTGTTCCGGCGCAAACGTTCCCTGGTGCTATTTTACAGTTATGGCCATGCTTGGCCATAATGTAGCGTGTGCACACCGCGCATACACTTTGCTTCTCTCATCTACACGGACCCATTTTTGCAAACCATACATAAATACAAGGTAAAATATGACCTTGTTTTACACAACATTTCCATGAATCATGGATGTGTTGATAACATAAATGAGGAAATATTAGAGGACTTAAGGAGATGCGGTGTTGAACTGCATGTGCCGATGCCACTTACCCCAAATGCCCCAGCAGCAGCACGGGAGAGGAGAGACAGAAGAGCTGCATCGTCTATAGTGAGGTAATCCCGGGCTAATGTTAGACTACATTGCAAAAATATCACCATGCATTCATAACCTTGTGATTCAGTGAGAGTGAGCGTGCGCTTAGCAAATCCACCATTATAATAGCAGTCCGCCATGGAACAAGCACGCCTGATTTTAAAGGGAATGTGAGATAACGCTCTGATTGGTTTATTGCACGTTACGCCCAAACCACACCTACACAGTAATGTAACTACTTCAGACCCACCCTTTTTAGATCCGCCCACAAAGCTACTTGCTTTTGGTGTTTGATACTTGCGTTTCAGATTGTTAAAATAGCGCCCTGTATGTCTTTCCCTCTTCCCCCACCCCCCTAAAATCACACTGCTTCATTCATTTAGTGTTGCCAGTAAACATAGATTGCTAATGCAGATCGGCTGCACAACTCTGTATATCCATCATCTGTGTGAAACTGGTGATGTCTGAGAGTCTGTCCTTTTCCATTTTGTGCAAACATTTGTCCCGATGGCCTGGCACCCAGTTTAAGATGCAACAGGCTGGAAAAACTGAACCAAAATCCAGTTCTCAGATATTCAAACATTTATTTTTATTAGCCATGCACGCTAGCGGCGTAGTTCCAGGGATGGAGATGCCAGTCTGTCTGTCGGTCTGTCTGTCAGTCAGTTGATCCACCACTTTGGTCCAGACTGAAATACTGCAACTATCGGATGGATTGCAATGAAATTTGATACACATATTCATGGTTCGTTTGGCTTTTGGTGATCACCTGACTCTTCCCTTAGAGCCACCAGGATCTTGACATTTGTGGTTTTGAGTGAAATGGCAAAATGTTTAGAAAGACTGCACACGAAATTTGGTGCACACGTTCATGTTCACCTCGGGATGAATAATAATAACAATAATAATAATAATAATGATCAGGTCTAAATTTGAATTTGTCCAATTATTGGCTTATATGACTTGTGTTCCATTCCCATCAGCCTCAGCTGAACTTGGTGTTTATTAATTAATGTTAGCATGCTAACACACTAAAGGAAAATGGTGAACAGGGTAAACAATATACTTGTTAGCATGCTCCTGAAAAAAGTATCCACACACCCTAGCTCCCTATGCATTACTCTTTTTTTATTTAGATGCATATGGAGCCAGAGTGTGCAACCCCTTTTTTTCCTACTTTCAAGTCTATTTCCAGGGATCAGCACCTCACTACAACCATTGCTGTGCGTCACCTTTCCATATTATAGCATGCTGGTGTTAGCATTTAGCTCAAAGTACCTCTGCCCCTAGTCTCGCTTTGCCAGACCTTCATCCACAGCACTGCAGAGGAGTGCCTGGCTAGTCCACACAGCACACAGAAGTGAAATGTTGTAGATATAGACTACACTGCGCCTAATGGCTGTAGACTCTTAGTATTGTTGTACATATGATTTACTGTCATAAATATGTTGTTGTCATTTTGTGTCTTTCCTTGTTCTGTTTTTGTTAATGCATCATCAACATTATATAATAGTGACCTTATTGCAAATGGGATGATGCATCTTAAGTGGGCTTGAAAATAAAATGTGCCAAATATATTAGATTGAAATAGATAGATAGATAGATAGATAGATAATAGCAATAGGAAGAATAATCAATAAACAATTTGTAAGACTAATAACTGACTAATTGACATATTGTCATATTTCTCACTAATATGTATAGATTAACCACTGATTGGATTTACAGACAGATGGCGCTCGGCTCCTCCTCAGATATGGCCGAATGAAGGGAAGAGGAGACAGACAGAGTCATAACAGCTCTTAACAACCTCCAAAGCTGCATAACACAAATGGTGGGACTGGTCAAGTCAAGTTTATTTCTAAATCAATTTCCAGAAAGAAAAAAAACAACATCTGTGACAAGGAGCTTCACAGACAATACACACAGCTACAAACAAGGACACAGTGTCACAGATGAGACACTGAGAGTGAGTGATGCTGGTTCAGTATGTTGTCTGTAGTTGTACCATACGCCCCTAATGGGCACTAGGGTGCAGATTGACTAATCGTATGTGTGTGTGGGTCTGTCTGTCTGTCTGTGTGTGTGTGTATGTGTGTATGTGTGTGTGAATAAGTGAATAAATGAATAATTATGTGAGTGAATATCACTTTGTGGTTCCACAAGGGGCTCCTATATCAAAAAACAAGCGACAGTAAAGGAGGGAAAAACAAGAACAAGAGCACCACTAAGTCCAACAGGTGGGGCCAGAGCTTGTGTTTGGGGGTAGAGAAACTTTGTGTTTGTGTGTGCGACATGATGAAATCACATTGCAGCCCAGTGGAGAAATAAGTAAATGACAGACTGCAGGCAAGTAGATAAAGGGGAAGGAAGGGCTTGGGCCGATGCTGTTGAGGGAGGAGGCATTGTAGTGGAGGGCAATCAGACGAACTCCTCAAGTGCTTCTTGGCACGCCTCAGTGGAAAGAGCCCCCGAATGAAAGTGCGCCATCGCATTGACATTTTGTCATCGAGAAGGTGGAGGACATTGTCCATAATAGCAGACTGCAAATATCATTTTCTCCACCACTACCCTGAGTGAGTCTGGTTCATCCCCCCACGGCAGCACTGGCTTTTCTCAATTCTCACCAACTTGTTCAGAAATGTGTGTCCCCTAAAATGATACTGCACCCTTCCAACAAACACCCTCAATCTTGTCAAAAAAGCTTATGGACTCAAGTCTGACAGGCATGGGATTAGTGCTGAACCAATTGGTTTAATAACAATCGATCAATAAAAAGCTAATCGACTTAAAAAAGAAAATGAATTGATTAATCCTCTAAGTAATTTAGCAATCAACACATTCTAAAGAGTCTACAGCCACAGCAGCAACTATGTGAGTACTTAGGCACAGAGGTGCTAAGAGCTAAATGCTAATGGAAGATATAAGGTCATAAACCAAAGTATTAGACAATTAGAAATGTTGACCTTTGACCATTTTACCCCTTCTGCTAGCATTAAATGCTAAATATTTCCTGGTTACATTACAGCAACTCCGATGTGCTTTGCTTCTTCTTCTGTGCACGTTTTCGACATTCTAGAGTTCTAATGATGGACTAAACAAACTGATGATGATAAAATAGTCATTAGTTGGAGCCCTACAGAGGATACACAGTCCACTTTTCTTATAATCGGTGGGAGCTTTAGCTCTTCAAACATTTCAAAGCTGCTCTGGAGTCAGAAATAATCTCATTGACTTGCAAAATAAACCTCAGTGGGTGGAACCAAAGAGTGAATCCAAGTTAGTAAACTGGAAAAACAAGAAAATGGAACACACAGCAATAATCCTAATTACATTTATTCATCATGAAATAAGAATTTCAGCAGGGTTAGCTCAATAGCTTACCTCATTATGTATTAGCTTGTGTCATTGTAGTTTGACAATAGAAGTCCGTCATAATTTACTAAACAGTACTTTTCAGATCCTAGGCATTACAGGTAGTAATACAATATTCACGCAACACTGTGTATTTGGATCTATCTACTTAAGTTTAACACAACCAAATGTATTATTTCTGTCTGAGGAACAAACTGGCCTCTGTGAAACCTATTTTCAACTCAACAAGAATAGTCTGCTCAGGCATTTCCTGCATTGCATGACAGTAATCCAGTTTTCTATCAAAGTGGCTCTCCAAGTGCTCTGAGGATTGGACTTCCTCCACATGGTGCCTGGAATCAGGGGCTGCTTGTCCCATCAGAAATCTACCACCAAAGGTGGAAATTACTGTGTTCTAGCTGCTTCCAGCTTGCAAATGTATTCGTATGCCCCACAGGACAGTGTTGTCTGCTTTGGTAAGCAGTTTCTGTCCTCCATGGTCAGAAGCACAAAGAGTGTCCATCTATCAGCAGTGATGCCGCACCAACAAAGGGCTTCGATGACTTGGTTGTACTGAGATTATTTGAGGTTAAGAAACTGCACCCAATAACAATCTCTATAATAAAGTAACTCATATAATATCATTTAAATCTGAGCAATGAATAATTTATTATAAGGTACAACTCCAGACAATTGTACTGTAGAAATGGTCATGAGCTGGTCTCTCATTCATTATCAGGGAAGCGTCTACAGATTGTGCCTTTTCCTTGTGCGTTTTTTTTAAGGTTTTAAGGATAAGGTTAATAATGGTTTTCTTTAGGAATTAATCAGTTAATTAATTGATTAAGAATTCAGAGAATGAATCAACTCATCTTTTTTGGGGGGCTTTTCCACCTTTAATTTCGCAGGACAGCTAGGTGAGAAAGGGGGAAGACATGCAGAAAATTGTCACAGGTTGGACTTGAACCCTGGACCTCTGCGTCAAGGTATAAACCTCTCAGTATATGTGCTCTACCCACTGAGCCAACCCGGCCAGGCCAACTCATCGTTTCTGCTTTACAAATGTGGTCATTTCATGCAAGAGCCTTCAGTTTGTGCTTTGGAATTTAAATCACATATTCTATATTTTATAAGCTATTTGGAGACAATTGCTCATGTTCATACATTCACAATGAGCAAATTTCTGGTATAAAAAACTAAATATACATCTGCATTTCAAAGATCCCCCTCCCCCCCAAGAAAAATAAACAAAAAAACAAGTGTGGGCTACCTATAATCCACTTCATTATAATCTCTCCGGGACTAACCAGTGATGTGTTCATGTAAAAATGCCTGCAGCCATTGTTTCTGTCAGGGAGCGTCTTTGCCACCAAGTGTCACTGTTGCAACACTGTGCCGTTGCCTGTGAGTACTCCCCCTGTGTTATTGTGAGGAGAGGTGGAGGGAGGTGGAGACAGACAGACAGACTGACAGAGAGAGATAGAGGCAGCTGTTGGGCAGATCATCAGCCTGTCTCTACCTGTAGTTGTCTTCCTCCTCTCTCTCCCTCTTTCTCCCGTGGCTTTGCATGCCCCAGAAACAAGGTAGTTCCGTCTAATTGCTCTAATGGCGTCCCATCCTCATTAGACTCTTGACCTTGGCTGTGCGTGATAAGAGTAGGTCAGCGTGGATTAGAAATGGCCCCCGAAGCCCTCCTCCTCTCGGCAGTTACCAGTCAATACCTCTGACTCAAATCACTCCCCTCAAGTCTTTCCCCATCTGAAACTGGGCAGCACTGGATGCATTGTTCTGTCTCTCCCCACTGGAAGTGTTGAGTCCTGACTTGTTCGCAAGGATGACCTCACAGCAGTGAAAGTGCACGTACCTATCAGTTGCGTGTTTGGGACTAAAAATAAGACATAAATATACTTTAATTTAATTTAATAATCTGCACTATTGATATAATTATTATTATTAGAATTGCAGTGAAGAACTACAATATTTGTGACACATGCTAACTGATCCTAGGTTCTCCTAATTTTGATTTAATGCTAAGTATTATATCTAAAATCAATAGAAATGAGCTTATTGCAGATACACTGGTAGAGGTATGTCGGCTTTTAAGTACAGTAACAAGAAATCGTGGCACAGCCATGCTAAACAAGATTTCAGGTGAATTAGAAACAGTGTCATAGTGTGTCCGTCGGAGAGCACTGACAAGTGGATTTTCTACTTAGAATGTATCACAATTTCATCCATCCATCGTCAACCACTTATCCCGCACACAGGGTCGTGGGGGGGCTGGAGCCAATCCCAGCATACGTCGGGCGAAAGGCGGGGTACACCCTGGACAGGTCGCCAGTCCATCGCAGGGCCACACATAGACAAACAACCACTCACTCACACATGCACACCTACGGACAATTTAGGGACACCAATAAACCTAGCCCGCATGTCTTTGGTCGGCGGGAGGAAGCCGGAGTACCCGGAGAGAACCCACACAGACACGGGGAGAACATGCAAACTCCACACAGAAAGGCCGGGCCAACCGGGGTACGAACCCACAACCTTCTTGCTGTGAGGCGACAGTGCTAACCACCGCACCACCGTGTCCCCTGTATCACAATTTAAAATGCAAAATAGATTTAAGAAATCTGTGTCGAGATAGTTTGTCAACTTTTTATGTTTATCTTAAAAAGAATTACTATGGAGCGATAAATTGTTAAACTCCCATATCTGGATATCAGTATCAGCCTGAGAAATCGGTCAGGCTACAATGTAATGTCATAGATACAAAAGAGATTAGACCAATGAAAAAAATGACATTATTCAACTTTTTTAAGCTGTCACTTTGTGATAGAGTTAGCACAGCTAACAATTATTTTCAATATCAATTGAAATATTTTCTAGATTAATCCGAATGATTTTTTTTATGAAATATCTAAAAAGGTAAAAAAAAAAAAATGGCCTAAGGGGATTATGTTTATATTTTTTGATTGATCATTTACATGTATAAGGACAAGTGTCAGATACAGTACCACAGCGTGTATAGGCTAAGGTCATTTGAGGATGTACGGCAGATGTACGGCGGAATTTCTGGCGGCGACTCAACAATTACGGAAGTGAAAGGTCGTGGATATAGACTTGGTCTGACCTGCAGGATCAGCTTCTGGAAGCAATGCAAGATGATTTGATGCCAGTGATTGAGCTACACAAATGGTAAAAACAAAGAAATGTGAGTTTCTGTAATAGGATAGATCATAATAAAGGGATGGAAGGAAAAGGTGGCCCAAATCTTTGAAGTGCTCGCTGTAATGACTGTAATGATCCCTTGCCGTGGGGTATAATATTCACACCTTTTTCAAACCGTACCTCATCTAAGCTCTAACTGTGTGTGTGTGTGTGTGTGTGTGTGTGTGTGTGTGTGTGTGTGTGTGTGTGTGTGTGTGTGTGTGTGTGTGTGTGTGTGTTAGGGGGTGGAGGACCGCACAGCAGAAAATGTGGCAAACAGACAGAGATAGACAGAAGATGTTGAGCTGTACGCCCTCAAGACAAAACGTAACAACTACATGAAAAAAGACTGCACTGGAGTATCTCTACAGGCAAAACTGCGATGATTTAGTTCCATAAGACCGTCATTAGTCTCCCATCCACCTATGCAATTAAACTTAGTCTGGCTAAGCTCTCCGGGAGAAAGCCACTCCCTTGTTCTGCCTCATCTTCAGTGTACCTAGAGGCTGTGCGTGTGCGCACATGAGCGTGAGTATGTGTGTACTACAGTGTCTGCAAGCATGTGGCTAAGTGTGTATGAGAGAGAAACAAAGGCAGTGGCACAAAGGCAAAGAGAGACAGAGAACCACAGAGAACGAGCTGGATTGCATCAAAAGACACCAAACAGCACTTTCATCCTCCAAATTCAGTCCCTCAGAAACAGAAAGCCCGACAATCCTGGCAGCGCTTCCTGTTTGCAGAAGACCTCTGCTACTGAGGGCTCCGGGGCTCGTGGTAAAGAAGTCTTAATATGCTACCTCGGCGAGAAACTCCGGCTTAATGAAGGATTTACTTCCTATGACCAGTGCTGGCGAGGGACCCGATGAATAAGAATACTTGGGGCCTTTGGCTATCATTATGTCACGGCTGACAATTTTCTTCTAGCAGCAATGTTTTCCAACTCGGCATTAATTAATAAGCTGCATTCATTCTGTGAAAGACAATATGTGGACGGAATAAGGAAGATAATATAGAATCATTAGAAAAGAGGATAGACAATTTGAGAGACAGTCTTCTATGTACTGAGGCTACTGCTTCATGAAAAAGCAGTACTACTGACAGCGGTGGAAGAAGTATTCAGATCCTTTACTTCGGTAAAAGTACTAACACTGTCAAGATACTAAAACGTCCTGCGTTGAAAATGTTACTTAAGTAAAAGTATGTAGGTATCACCACGAAAATGTACTTAGAGTATTAAAAGTAAAAGTACTCAATGTAGAAAAATCCTCAAATTTTAGAAAGTGGAAAGGATCCAAACAGTTGTGTGTTTAATGGTCTAATCATTTCAGCTGGACTTGTAGGCCCTTATATTGTTGGCTAATTACATTTATAATCAAACATCAGATTTTATAAACTACATGTGTTTTGTGTGCACAAATCTTAATGTTTAAAGTAACTAAAGCTGTGGAGTAAAATTATTCTCTCTAAAATGTAACGGAGTAGAAGTAGAAAGTGGCATGCAAAGAACCTCAACATTTGTACTTATGTACGTTACTTTAATAAAAGTACTTAGATTACATTCTTCCACTGACTTAGCCTGGCTGACACCAGACCCTTCTCAGTTGTAACTGAGAGTGGGTCTGGGAAAGGTTCATTGACAATTCATTTCCAAAGGGGCGTCACCAGCGGACGCCGCTCAAATGCCTCTGGGCGCAACTGGATAGTCCTTCAACCAATCAGACCAACGATCAACGATCCGGGTGACGCTGCGCTTCGGTAGCCGTCATGTTGAATGTAAACAAAAAGCTGCTCGCCGTCGCTGCGCTATCGTCGTAAAGCCCGCCTCAACGGTTGTGATTGGTGTAAAGCCCGCCTCAGCGGTTGTGATTGGTGCCTTGATTTTGGGGACATTGGAAATGGGTTTCAATGGGCTCTTCGCCAGACTGACTTGCAGAGCAAATCTCAAATTTGCTGGAAGTTCTTCAGGGTTTACCCAGGCTACCACTGACTACTGAGTACTGCGAAATACTGCTACTACAATCATGTGTTCATTTATCCATCTTTCTTTCCTCCATGTTCATCCATTCATTCGCTTCTCAATCTAACATGCGTGCAGACATTCTGTAGGAAGATATTCATGTGAATATGTCAACAGCAGAATGGGAAAGGTCTTCTACCACTCGGTAATATATTAATAACACCATTTCTTTTACATATTAGTGATCTAAAGACATTGTAAGTGTGCGTAATGGCCTGCCAGTCCTTCGATTGTGTTGTTTCACTTGCTCTATATTAGATTTAATTTGCATCAGTGCTTTTATTGTTTATCTCTTCTTCTCCCTTCTTTTTTTAGGAGACATCTGGAATCAAAGCAAAATGCTTCAACAAACAAGAGAAACGCTGCCTCATCTCATTATATCAAATCAACAGGGAGCAAAACTGTCTGGCTAAATTACATTGCAGCAGTAATGGCATAAGAAAGTCCCTAAACAAATACCGAAGAAGAAAAAGAAAAAAAAAAAGAAAAAAGAGAAAAAGAATTATGGCTGCCATCACATTGTATCAGAGGGGAAGTGAATCAGTTGATGGTTTATGGCCAAAAAAAATATATAAAAACATGCAGCAAGATGATGTCCTTGTGCAAAGAAAATCAATTTCAGCTGAAAAAGGACAGAACTGAATGATCCTTACGGTCGGGAAATTTTCCATCCCTCATGCTTTCTGTTTCAACCTCTCTCTCTGTCAGTTGCAGTGCAATTTCTTTTAAAAGTGTTATGCCTTTTCTCCGTCTTGATCCCTCCCCCCCCACACATTTGCTGTGAAGACGTTTCCTATCAGGCAGGAAGGAGAATTCAAGACAATTATCAACACTCTTTGTGTTAAATCCTTTGCACCATCGTTCACATATTTTTGGAGGCGACTGCACGATTATTTAAAATCTTTTCTAGGCATTCGGTCCCACATCACTGGCAAAGCATAAATAAATCAAATCCATCTTCATCTGCTTCAGAAAGGTGAACCTTTTAATACCTTGCAGGAGGGCAGAATATTAATAGTGTGGGAAACAAGTAAACAAGCCTTCAAAACAAGGGAGGAAAGAGCACACCCTTACTGGTTGATTGCAGCAGTGTGTACACTGTGTGTGTGTGTGTGTGTGTGGCAGAGGGTTGTTGTGTGTGCTTGCATGTGTGTGTAAAGGTGTGTGTGTGTGTGTGTGTGTGTGTGTGTGTGTGTGTGTGTGTGTGTGTGTGTGCAGGGGAGATGGACAAACCCAGGGGTCCGTTTATCTAAGCTGACAGAAACAATTTACAGCACTGCCAAATGGTGAGCAGGAGCCCCTCACACAACGAGTAAAGTGGAGGGGAACCAGACACAGAAAGCAGAAAATAACACAAAGACACAAATAATACAGCCACAATTATACTTGTAGAGGATATGTGTACACAGAGGAAAGCCTTAATACTATCATTAGTGTAGAATGGAGACTTTACCATTATCCTTCTTTTCAGTGTTTCTCTTGATTCAATGAAAAAGATGACTAAATTGACCGAAATATTCTTCTTTAAAACCATTTATTTTTAAGTTTACAATCAAGCCACGAAAAATACCTTAAAACATAATGACTTATTTTGAAATACAATGCTTTTGTACACTTGTTAAATTAGCTGATCATAATGTAAATTAGGGAGCCACTGGTAAAGCTCATCTGCTAACCCTGACAGCCACACTCTTCCAAAAATATGAACTAAACTCAACACACTTACCTGAGACTCTCCACCTGACTGTCCCTGGTCTCCCTGTCCCTCAGTTCTTTCTGTCTCCTTTGTCTGTGACATGGTAACCTTAGTATTTCCATAAGCACCCATTCTTAAAAAGATGTTACCAAATTTTCTTGATATGAGGACTTATTGTACTTACTTGGTGTTTTGGTGCACTGAAAAAGGATCTTATGTCTGTTTTTCTTTTCTCTGTCATTTTATCTGGGCAACAACAACACACATCTTTAACGTCAGATGTCTAAATATGAGTTAGGTTCACAGGTTCACCACGCGGTCATTTTATAATTATAAAATGATCTTGTGTCCTCCACATAAATATTAGGTTTCGTCTGGGACAGAGGATATATATTTAACTGCAGCAAACCTACTGATCAGCCACTTAACTTCATATTGAGCTAAACACAACTGTAGATCTTCAATATTAACCCTAATATTGGTTCACACACATAACGTTAGGCTTATCGCCGTGGTAAAGTTAGTTGTAGTGGGTGAATTTCTGACCAACAAGCTATTTAACAAGCTAAGTAACGTTACATTATATTACACTAACATAGCAAACTTTTTTGTCATGACTAACTCATTAATTACCAGCATCATTTCTATTTGAGAAAAGTGTGAATGTTAATAAAATAGCCTTGAACAGCCTACTTACTACATTCCAAAACTAACGCTACTACCAGTATGTTCTCTTGATCTCTCACGTGGTGCGCTGGACTTGTTGTGTGACAAAAAGGCAGGCAGTGAACCAAACCACTGTGAGGCAAGGGAGGGGGGTTTAAAATTTTTTCTAAACTTAAAAAGCATTTGGGGTTTGTATTGTTTTACTACTTACACAGATATTTATCTATATAGTATACATCATTATGTTATTTACAATACACAGCATGGTTTTTAATGATATTCCTAGGGGGGGGAACAACCCTTAGATGGGGATGGGGGCGTCCTGACTCCCCCCGACCCCCCTGGGATTGACGCCTATGGTCTAATAGAAATGTTTAAAAAAGTTAGACCACTGGCCAGGGTGATTAGTTGTTGTTGCAGATCTGGATCCAGGATTTTTCTTTTTTGTCTGTTACTAAACATTAAAACATGTTCTGTAAGGGCTGGCAATAATTCCTCTGCTTTAATTACACATTACACATTATCCTGTCTAATTTCAGTAGAGTCACATCATGCAGGCTGTTCTCATGAACCATTCGTACATATAGCTACGAAAAGTAATGCACTGTAATTCGTATGTATTCCACGTATTTATTACTCTACGCTCCACACTGACTGCTGCTCTATAAGGCCGCGAGGAGGAGGTCGGGATGGATGGGTGGGTCCTAAAATATAATGCTTTCAAGCTGGGGAGCAGAGTTTGTGTCCCGGAAGAAGTTTGTGTCCCGGAAGACACAAGACTTGTGTTGAGTGTTTTAACCCAAACTACAATCTTTTCTTAACTGTCTACCTTTTTCGGCTAAATGTAACTGTAAAGAACATTAAACTTAATAACTGGTCGTCACATGACAGGCCGGCGGTCGCCTTACTTTTGTATGACATCATACGGATTGTTGTGCAAAAGTTTTCGTACGATATCATACAAACCCGTTAATGAGAATGCGTTGCATCATGATGATGATGATGTTTTTAAAGGGGTGATAGAATGATTATATAGGGTATTTTACACTGTTCCTTATGGTCTCCTAATGGGGTATGTAACATTGGTTGGGCTGAAAATTGCCCGAATGCTATTTTATTAGGCCCTTAACTACCCTGTGAATATGGCTCTATTTGGAACAAGAACTTTTCTTCCAAATATGGTATGCTCATTAATATTCCGAATGAGCTACGTGCTGATTGGTTTGAGCAAACTACATAGAAACACATGGGAGACTCTCATATTTCAGACACTGCAAAGTTATACATTGTTTATCGGGCTATTCCATTACAAAATTCACTTCTGAAACTTTTTTATGCGAGAAATCAACTATGTAAAGCTCAAATATGGGCCGCTTTACGAAAATGGATGGCTAATTGCAAATTTTGTCCGACTGTGTGTCGGAGTTCAGCGCCGGTGCTGCAAATCTACATCCAGCCGCAGGCTCTATCAATGAGACTCGCGGACAAGCGGCGTTTATTTCCCCAATCGTTTGTTTAAATAACTCAACACATTATAATTACACACATTAAAAGATTAACTGAAACCTGTGGTAAGAGATTGCTGGCGTAACAAGCTCGCTGACCGCGCTCTCACTCACACACACCGGGCATTTAGCTAGCAGGAAGAGGGGAGTTGCAGGCCCTGGAGCTCTGTCAGGGCAGGGGCATTTGGTTGTCATTAGCCCAAGAGATGGTGACTTTGCGCGGGTATGGAGTGCTGTGGGCTGCCAGTCGTGACGGAGCTCCAAGTACCTCATAGCAGGCCGGGGTCTGTGAAGGAAGGCAGGCCGGGCGGCGAGGCAGCTACACAGGCAGCACCGGCGCTGAACTCCGACACACAGTCGGACAAAATTTACAATTAGCCATCCATTTTCGTAAAAAGGCCCATATTTGAGCTTTACATAGTTGATTTCTCGCATAAAAAAGTTTCAGAAGTGAATTTTGTAATGGAATAGCAGAGATCTGCGTGACCTAGCTAGATTCAGAAGACTAACTGATCTCAGGTCAGTTGTGTAGCCTATGTAAATGTTGGGGCGTGACCGTTCTCTTAATACACCCATGGGCTGACAAAGGTTCCGGTTTTTGGGAGGTTGACGTCAACTTCCAGCTTTGTTGGGATTCGCCCGTTTTCAGCAGCAGTTTCAAAATATGAGATTTTCATAGTAAAGGGATGTCAATGGGACTTTGAGCTTCTATGTATGTCCTATTTACACACCGAACTGTCGTTATTCAACTATGACAGGGTAAAATAGGTTTTGCATTCTATCACCCCTTTAAATGTGTTTAGCATTCGTAAGCATGATAGATTATTCTTGACCTTGAGAGTGTGTGCCACAATAATCTAATATTTATGGGCTTCCAAACACACACACACAAATATATTTGCATGATAAAACAACGAGATGGGACTCAAAGCTCAGAACAGGGCAGTACGTGGACCTCTGGCATGAGATTACATTGTCACACACACTGTTTCCTCTGTGCTCAAATCTCAAGCCAACATGAAAGACAAGTCAAAGTGAAAATTAGACCCTGACTAACACTGGATTTGTTAGGCTGATACTCATAGTAAGTAACAAATATGAAAATGATACATCAGCTGATACTAATTGTTTTACATAAACATAACATACGCAACATTTTTTGACCTAAATTAAAATATGATCCGAGTGGAACATTTAACTGCAGAAAAATAAACGTTTAAGTTCTCTCCAGAGGACAAACTATATAATTCAATTCAATTTTATTTATAGTATCAAATCATAACATAAGTTATCTCGAGACACTTTACAGATAGAGTAGGTCTAGACCACACTCTATAATTTACAAAGCCCCAACAATTCCAACAATTCCAGTAATTCCCTCAAGAGCAAGCAGTGCGACAGTGGCGAGGAAAAACTCCCTCTTGGGAAGAAACCCCGGCCAGACCCAGGCTCTTGGTGGCGGTGTCTGGCGAGGCGGTTGGGGGTGTGATGAACAGTGGCGATAGTAGTCACATTAATAATGGAACAGTGACTGGATGTAGCGAAAGCTGCAGGGTTCAGCAGGACGCAGCATGACATTGCAGGGCGCTCGCTGAGCTCAGCAGGGAATGCAGCAGGACCACGGCGACAGCGCTGCAACCAGGGTCTTGGTGCCAACGTTCTCCAAGGAAATACGCTGGGGAAAAAAGCATAAGGACTCCGGGGAGTAAACTCCCCAGAAGCTAGGATTAGTAACAAGCATTTCTGGGACGGGCTGCACACAAATAGTAATAGTAATAGTAACAGTAATAGAAACAGTAATAGAAAGGAGAGGGAGAGAGCAGCTCAGTGTGTCAAAGGAAGGAAGTCCCCCGGCAGTCTAGGACTATAACAGCGTAACTATAACAGGTAACTAAGAGAGACAGGTCATAAGGAGAGGTAGCTTTTTCGGGCTTAGAACTCTCCCCCTGCCGGATCTGGCTTGGCTGGCCTGCCTCCCTCTACTTTGTTATGTATTATTAATCTAACAATTATGAAGAGAAGCAGTTGGGCCAGTTAGGTGAACACTGCAACTCCTCACTCCCTAACTATAAGCTTTATCAAATAGGAGAGTTTTAAGTTCATTCTTGAATGAGGTGACAGTTTCTGCCCCCCGAACCCAGATCGGGAGCTGGTTCCATAGGAGAGGAGCCTGATAACTGAAGGCTCTAGCTCCCATTCTACTTTTAGAGACTCTAGGTACCACCAGTAACTCTGCATTCTGGGAGCGCAGTGTTCTAGTGGGACAATAGGGTATTAGGAGCTCTTCTAGATATGATGGTGCTAGACCATTTAGAGCTTTGTAGGTCAAGAGAAGGACTTTAAACTCAATCCTGGATTCAACAGGAAGCCAATGCAGAGAAGCTAATACAGGAGAAATGTGATCTCTTTTCTTAGTTCTTGTGAGAACACGCTGCAGCATTCTGGATCAGCTGGAGAGTCTTAAGAGACTTATTTGAGCAACCTGACAGTAGGGAATTACAATAGTCCAGCCTGGAAGTAACAAATGCATGGACTAGTTTTTCAGCGTCGTTTTGAGACAGGATATTCCTAATTTTGGCAATGTTACGAAGATGAAAAAAGGCTGTTCTTGAGGTTTGTTTTAGATTGGCATTAAAGGATATATCCTGATCAAAGATAACTCCTAAATTTCTAACAGTGGTGCTGGAGGCCAGCGGCAACACCATCCAGAGTAGCTATATCTCTAGATAATGAAGTTCGAGGTGTTTAGGGCCCAGCACAATAACTTCAGTTTTGTTAGGGTTTAACATCAGAAAATTATAGGTCATCCAGGATTTTATATCCTTAATGCACTCTTGAAATTTTGCTAGCTGACTGGTTTCGTCTGGTTTGATTGACAAGTATAATTGGGTGTCATCCGCTAACAGTGAAAGTTAATTGAGTGTTTTCTAATAATATTGCCTAGAGGAAGCATATATAAGGAGAATAGAATTGGTCCAAGCACTGAGCCTTGAGGAACCCCATGGCTAACTTTAAGCGTACTTGGAGGATTTATCATTAACATTCACAAATTGAGATCGATCAGAGAAATAGGACCTAAACCAACTCAGAGCAATTCCTTTAATGCCAACCAAGTGTTCCAATCTCTGTAACAGGATTGAATGGTCAATTGTGTCAAATGCAGCACTAAGATCTAGTAAAACAAGAATGGAGACAAGACCTTTGTCTGCAGCAGTTAAAAGGTCGTTAGTAATTTTCACCAGTGCCGTCTCTGTGCTATGATTCTTTCTAAATCCTGATTGAAAGTCATCAAATAAACTGTTGCTATGTAGAAAATCGCATAACTGATTAGCAACCACCTTCTCAAGGATCTTGGATAGAAAAGGAAGGTTAGATATAGGTCTATAGTTTGCTAAGACCTCAGGATCCAGGGTGGGTTTTTTTCAGCAGAGGTTTTATCACAGCTACTTTAAATGACTGTGGTACATAACCTGTTAATAGAGACATATTGATCATATCTAGTAATGAGGTGTTAACCACAGGTAATGCTTCTTTGAGTAGTCTCGTTGGGATGGGGTCCAAGAGACAGGTAGATGGCTTAGCTGAGGATATCTTTAACATTAATTGTTGAAGATCTATAGGATAAAAGCAGTCTAAGTATATGTCGAGACTAGTCTTTATTTCTAACGACTCTGCGTTTAAAGGTGAACCGTTAGAAGTTGAGTGTAAAATGTGATGAATTTTATCTCTAATTGTTGTAATTTTATCATTGAAGAAGCTCATGAAGTCATCACTACTCATAGCTAGAGGAATAGATGGCTCAGTAGAGCTGTGGCTATCTGTCAGCCTGGCGACAGTGCTGAAAAGAAACCTGGGTTGTTCTTGTTTTCTTCTATTAGTGATGAGTAATAGTCTGATCTGGCCTTTCTTAGGGCCTTCCTATAGGTTTTGAGACTTTCTTGCCAATCCAAACGAGATTCTTCCACCTTGGTGGAACGCCACTTACATTCGAGGTTGTCCGAGATTTGTTTTAATTCTCGAGTTTGGGAGTTATACCAAGGTGCTAGTTTCCTTTGCTTCATCATCTTCTTTTTCAGGGCGGCCAGAGTCTAAGGTCGTCCGTAGCGTAGTTCGTAATACCGTCTACAAATGCATCAATTTGAGAGGGACTGAGGTTAACATACAGGTCCTCTGTTATGTTAAGGCATGACATAGAGTCGAATGCTGTTGGAATATCTTCTTTAAATTTAGCTATAGCACTGTCAGATAAGCATCTGGTGTAGGAGCTTTTATCTAATTTAATATAATCAGGTAGTAAGAATTCGAAAGTGATTAAAGAATGATCTGATAATACCGAATTCTGCGAAAATATTATTAAATCCTCAATTTCAATACCATATGCCAGCACAAGGTCGAGGTGTGTGGTTAAAACAGTGCGTCGCCTTGTGCACACTCTGACTGAAACCGATTGAATCCAGTAATGAGTTGAAAGCAGTACTAAGGCTGTCATTGTCAACGTCCACATGGATATTAAAATCACCTACAAGAAGTACTTGGTCTGATTTAAGGACTAAACATGATAAAAACTCTGCGAAATTCAGATAAAAATTCAGAATACGGACCTGGAGCCCTGTAAATAACAACGAATATAATTGGCTGTAATGTTTTCCATTTTGGATGTTGAAGATTAAGAACAAGACTTTCAAATGAGTTATAATGTAATTTAGGTTTAGGAGTAATTAGCAGGCTTGCATCAAAGATGGCTGCAACTCCCCTCCTCGGCCTGAGCCTCTAGGAATTTGAGTATTAATATGGCTGGGAGGAGGGGCTTTTTTTCCAAATTTTCTTTTCCCCCCCCCCCCAGGTTTCAGTAAGACAAAATAAATCAATTTTATTGTCTGATATCAACTCGTTTACCAGTACTGCTTTAGAAGACAGAGATCTAATATTTAATAGTCCACATCTAATTTTCCTATTTTGTTCTATTGCAGTAGTTTTAATTCCAATTAGGTTGTTAAGTATAGCGCATCTTTTGTTTACCTTTGATTTAACCGATCTGAGCCGGGGGACAGACACCGTGCTTATTAGACTACGGTGGGCGACTGCTCTAACGGAAGCACAGAGGGGCGCGTAGCACTGCACCTCTGATTACTAATATCAAACTTGGGTTGTCATGGTTTATGTCTGATAAACTCGTTCAGATTTTTTGATATGAGAGCGGCACCGTCCCAGGTGGGATGAATGCCGTTCTCTCTCAATCAGACAGGCTTTCCCCAGAACGCCCTCCAGTTATTCACATAGCCCACATCATTAGCTGGGCACCACCCCGACAACCAGCGGTGGAAGGATGACGTACGGCTGTACATTTCATCATTGGTCAGGTTTGGCAGGGGTCCAGAGAAAACTACTGAGTCCGACATTGTCTTTGCGCATGCACAAAGTGACTCAACATTCATTTTAGTGATCTCCGATTTACGACCATTACCACCTACGTGAAGTATGATCTTACTGTATTTACGGTTCTTTTTGCCAGCAGTTTTAGATGGGTTTCTATATCGCCCGCTCCAGCCCCGGGGGCACATATGACCGTAGGTAGGCCTACTGTTAGCCGGCCGCGCTGGCTTCACATATCGCAGTATAGAGCTCCCAATAACCAGAACTGGCTTCTCAGCCGGGTGTATCGCTGAGTAGGGAGAAACTGTTAGAGAGGCGAAGACGCTCGGTTTTAGGGCGACCTTCATCATGTGCACTCCCTGGTCTAGATCTAACGCTTACGCTTCCCTCGGACAGTCACCTACTTCGCCCGGGCTGCTCGGGGTCTGCCGGGGGACAGCTAGCAGAAGCTACAGAAGCTACAGTATGTTGGCCCGCATTAACTACATGGTGCTGGCTAGCTACGGAAGCATAACGATTCTGATTCCATGGTGCGGAGCCGTGACTCAAATTCACTAAGCCTTGCCTCCAAAACAGCGAATATACTACATTTATTACATGTATCGTTATCACTAAAGGAGGCAGAGGAATAGCTAAACATTTGACACACAGAGCAAGAGAGAGCGGGAGGGAGAGGAATTAGCCATTGCTTAATGGCTAAAAAAAAAAAAAAATTTAAATAATAAAATATTCAGCGAGTCAGTCGCTGTAAGTGAAGCTAAGTATAAGTGCTTGAGTAAAACAATTGTAATTCAAATGTAATCCAGGCAAATAGCTGCTAATTTAAACAGTGAAGCAGAGTTCAGTAAGTTTTTGCCGGAGCAGCAAACTAGCGTTTGTAACACCGGGAACACCGGAAGTGACACAATACGCTCACTCTTACGTCGGGCACGTCGTCTCCCGTTGAAACTGCGCAGTGGAGACTATATAGTGTTTTTTTCTTTGCCATTTCTCTACTGAAAGTCTTTTTAACTGTTAGTGACTGAACTATACATTATGTTGATGTGTATCTGCAATAATCTAATACTGGCCCTCATATCAGCCTGGACACCACGTTGAATCTTACGTCACAATGTCAATTTGATTATTTTCTATCTGATTTTACATACATTTGTCGGACAAATTTGTTCTAATATTGCTGAATTCAACCATAGTCTGCTAGTCCCATGTTCTATTTTAAAAACAACAATTCATGAGGATGTTGCAGACTTCATGGAGATTTTAATAAAAGGTGCATTCAGCACTGAACTTTCAGTGTGAATATTTAAAACCAACGTATTAACGCCTTGGGCCAAAAACGGGTTGGTTTTAATGGATGATTCATGAGGTGGGACAGTACAGGCTGAAGATCTGGCATACAAACTGAATTTATTGTGGAATGAGAATCTATAATTACAAAGAATGCTTTAAGTTGCTTCCAGTAGATCAAAAGTTGAATCCCAATGTGTGCACCAAAAAAAGCTTCCAGTCAGAAGTTACCAGAGAACATTACGAGAACATATTCCAACACAACACATTCTCACTCTCCCATCGCGTAAAATACGGACGCTTGGTCATGTGCCTTTGGCGTTTGGTATCCACGCTAAAAGTCTCCTTTAGCGTTGGGACTATTGCCGTCCTTTGCGTTTGTTGTTCACGCTAAAAGTGCATCCTTTGGTGTCGGGACTCTTGACGTCACTTTTGACACTCTGGGTCGGGATGTACTGACTGACATGCGGCACAAGAAGGGGACAGTTAGGTTCATGGGTGGGGTTATAAAATGTATGTTTCTGTGACACGCGACAAGAACAGGACACCCAGTCTCCTGGGCAGGGCTGGACTGGGACAAAAAATTGGCCCTGGCATTTTTGGCCCAGGCGGCCCACATAACTATAACCCTTCCCAAAAGCTACAATAAAGCTGAAAGTAGTATAGTATATGCCCTGGAAAAGAGCACCAATGCAAGAGAAGCTATTTAAGCTATTCAAGGAACACTGATGCTTGTATCAACACTGATTTTATAGATCCCACAGACTTTTCAGCTAGCCAACAGGCTGACCGTCAGCATTTTCAATGTAAGCTTAAACAGTTAGGTTACCTGACGGCCACTAACTTTAATGTTACAGCCAAACTGCTTGTTATCGTTATGACGTGCACACGTACGAACACACACACACACACACACACACACACACACACACACACACACACACACACACACACACACACACACACACACACACACACACAGCCTCCCTCCCTTCATGAGAGTCCCTGTTGATTTGCCTACTCCTTACCACATCGTCATCTACTCTCTCTTCCATCTTTTCCTCACTCGCTCCCATGGCCCTGTCGTGGTCACTCGGCTTCTTCATGATCATGTTGTTTCTGCTTCTCTGCCAGCCACCTCTCCTCCTCCTCCTCCTTCCTCTACTTCAGGTAATGCTGATGTTGAAGAAGCTACTACAGCCCCAAAAATGTCCGAAATTTTTGAGGAATCTGCCTGTAGATTCTTAATCTTTTTCTCCTGTAATTTCTCTGCACCTCCCTTGCACTTTGGTGGTCGTTTGTCCATTTTAACGTGAATGCTAAACTTCCAGCATAATATTACAGCTTCGTGTCTCAGGGCCGGGAGGCGTGGCCATAGTGGGATTCGTAAATTTGCGGCCCGGAATGGGGAAGGGGGATCCTGGATTTGATTGGGTCAGGCCAGTGCCAATAAAGAAAATTAACCAATGGGCCGCATTGAGTTCTTTAAGGGCCGGCCCGGCCAAAAAATAAAAAAAGGCCTATTTATATCGGCGGTTCGGCCCAAAAGTCCGTCGGCCCACCGGGAAAATGCCCGGTATGCCAGATGGCCAGTCCAGCCCTGCTCCTGGGTGAAAGTCCATACTCTCGCTACTTTCATACTTTCATACTACTTGCTACCGTTGTAGCTCTTCATACTATATCATCTTACAGCGCCGCAGTTGCGCTGCTGCTCTGCCCGGTGCGTTAGTAGATGCTAGATCAGATCTGCGAGACGTGTCATCAAAGGACATTTCTGGTGGCCCGCCTCATTCTGCCTTATTCTGCCTCTGACTGGCTTACCCTGGTATTCTTACCCTAACCCTAACCAATCCCCGCTCCCCACGCCTAAACCTAACTACATCGACCCTTCTAGCAGATCCAACCTAGGATCTACCTGATGCGTTCCATACTGTACATACCCTGAAGGGTGCTTTTTGCATTGTATCTGATTATGAGAGCCACTGCCCAAGTCCATATTTTACAAGTTGGGAGTGAGAAGAGGTTGTCCAAGAGTAGGAGTCGTTGCCTTTGATGAAACTACATTCTATGAAAGCAAATAAATGAGCTGTACAGGAGATGGGTGCACTTACAGTAAAGGCCACACAATAATGAGCAGCACACACACACACATATATATATATATATATATATATATATATATATATATATATATATATATATATATATATAAATAATATATGTACAGTATGTATGATGCATCGCAGCAGATGCTGGCAAAATATGCATGATTAGCACCACGTCTGGTGGAAACAACAGCCAAGTGTACAGTGTCAACTTCCCTCATATCCTCCTCCCATGTCACTAACAAACACCCACACACACAAACACACATCGCAAAGGCAAATGAGCTGCAGCAGGCACTATTAGAGTCTGAATCAGACTTGAGCACAAAAGAGAAGAGCAGAAGAGAGCAGAATAGAAAAGAGAAGAGCGGAAACTAAACTAAACTGGACTAGTCTTGAATAGAATAAAATATATGTAAATACAGAAGAGAACAGACAATACTAGATCAGACTAGACTGGATCACTTCCTGATTCACTCATCCACTAATACCTTATAATAGACACTCAATAAATGACTCTGTGTTGATCAGTAAATTGCATTGTGGGATTATAAGTGGAAAGTACTCTACATGGAGACTGTCCTCTCCTGAAAAACGCTCCTATAGGTTGGTTGGAATACTCTCACTGTTTCACTTCCTGCCCTGCTGTCTGAACGCCCCCGCAGCTCGCGTGAAAATAGACCTGGCACGTTTCTTTAGCAGAGTGGAGAGCCGCTTCGCGCACGCTTCTGGGACGCGGCGTGGCATGGCTGGTGGAATATCAAGCATTGACTTGAATGGCTGCGATTGCTTGCGGGGCTTGCGGTGCCTCCAGAACGCAGCGCAGATGCGCCCTCTGGAAAATAGGGGTAAGAGTGCCAAGCTCCCCATATGTGGGGGTGGGAGGGTCAAACAAACACGGGACTTTCACCCAGGAGACCAGGGGTTCGTGTCCTGTTAGAAAATAAAACTAAATGGCAATTAACCCTCCTGTTATCCTTGGGGTCAATTTGACCCCATTCAATGTTTAACATCTCTAAAAAAGTGCTTGACATCATTTTTTTTCCTTCATATTGAATGACTTTTCCTAATTTAATGGGGACAACTGGGTAAACATAAAATTAACATGATGATATATTTTCAATGTCCTGTATGCATTTTGTACGCATCGGTGTTCCTTGGGGTCAATTTGACCCCAGGCTGTTTTAGCTGTAAAAAACATAGAAAATATGAACATTTTACACAAATTTGCTGAGATTGTTTTGGCTGATATTGAGGTCACTTTCTCATGCAGGTTGTTGCAATTTCACAATCTTCAATTCCCCTACCCCCACCCCACACACGCACACACGCACCCACCCTCTGTGAGGGAGGAAAAATATTGTTCCCGCACTCTGAGAGAGGGAAAATATTGTTCCTGCACTCTGAGGGAGGGAAGATATTGTTCCCACACTCTGAGGGAGGGAAAATATGGTTCTCACAGGGATGGTTTGTATCACATGATACACAGGGAGGGGCGAACATATAAAAGCTCACACGCAGGCACCGCGGCCTTCTAAACCATTTCTCTTGGTGCGCGATGTGCTCTCTCTGTACACTCACTTTCATTTGAAAATGGCCTGCAAGAAAAGGTTTTCTGTCAGCAAAGTTTTGTCACAGCTCTTTGACACTGAAAGTAACATAGAGGAGAATGTGTCCGAGACTGAGGATAGTGTTGAGGAGGACCCTCATTATGTGGCATCCTCCTCTGAAGACAATGAGACTCTTGGGGTTGACCCTTCTGTTGTCTCTCAACCACCAGCAGACACGTTACCTTCCAAAAACGGAAAATTATTATTGTCCCTCTCCCCACTTGAATGTTGGGGTAGACTTAGTGCTGCTAATGTGATACAAATAATTCCAGGCCCCACCAGATATGCTGTCAGCCATGTCCACGACATAAAATCAGCATTTGAACTTTACATGACACCATCAGTTGAAAAAGATATACTTGAGATGACAAATTTAGAGGAAAGTCGTGTGTATGTGGAGAGTTGGAAAGATGTGGATGTGACAGACCTCCATGCCTACATTGGGTTGCTCATTTTGGCAGGAGTAGACAAGTCAAAAAGTGAAGCAACAGCAAGCCTTTGGAATGCTGAAACTGGAAGGGCAATATTTCCAGCCACTATGTCTCTGAAAACATTCACTGTTTTTGTGACAAACTGGCAGCAAAACGGGATGTATGGGACAAGTGGGTGCAGCGATTACCCTTTCTCTACAATCCAGGCCCCCACGTGACTTTGGATGAAGGTCTGGTTGCATTTCTTTTCAATTTAAGTTGAATCAGGGAGATTCTGTAGTGATTTTCATATTTTTCAATAGTCACGTAATAGGTATTCTTGATGTGTGTCTGTGTGTGTTGGGGGGGGGGGGGGCTGTGGGAGGTGGGGGCGCTGTCAACATTTTCCAGTTGCCAGTTTAGGCTATCAACATAAAAATTTGGTAAAAGTTTTTTAATTACCAACATTTTCTGGAGGTTTAAAATCCTGGGGTCAAATTGACCCCAAGGATAACGGATGTTAGTAAATTTGAGGATAACAGGAGGGTTAATATTATATATATATTATTTTTGCTTTACGGAACAAACAGTCACATTCAGTGCCACATGCGGAACCGGAATTGAAGTAACGTCTGATTTAAACCCAAACCACAATGCTTTTAGTAGTTTTGGTGCCCAAACCTAACCAAACTGCAACTGTTTCACAACGTTAACAGCGTGTTTAAAACCGCGACCGTTACGTTCTCTGGTTTAGATATGAGGACAGAAAACGCTCCTGTGGGTCGGATTAGAGGGTGGAAACAAATGACCCGTATCATTGGTTCGGAGGACTTGTTGTCTACATTAGAGGATGGATACCTGACCCGAGCCTGACGGGACCCGACGGGACCCAGGCTGGGCCGGGTTCGGACAGATATTTAGAAATTATGTTCGGTTCTGGTCGGGCTCGGTCACATCAATGCGATAAGGCATTTGTTGTAAAGTGGTGCTGCGGGTCTTTTAAGAGAGCTCAGTTTGTGTGTGTGTGTGTGTGTGTGTGTGTGTGGAAAGTGGGCAGAAGAGAGACAGAGAAAGAGGAAGACGTGTAGATGCGACCGGAGCAGAGTTGGTGGAATAAGTTTAAGTTTTGTACACAGTGCGTGCGGTGTCCGAAATAAACCGCAGACTGAAAGCCTAGTTCATTCTTTTGCTCACCAGAAACGTGATTTTAACCCCGACATTAATCATTTTATAACGTCAGCCCTGGAGGTAACGAGTCTCCCCTGGTTGTCTGACCACGGTCGGAAACGAAGCGATCAGGAAAGGTTAACACATTTTAAATTAAACAGCTTATATAACGTGCGCTTGTTGCCCCGTGTCCGCTGATGGGCTCATCTGTTGACATTTGAATGCCTTCCTACAGTTGCTTAATAAAAGCAGGCTTTCCACACAAACAAATGTACATGTGTCACTAGTATGAGAAAAAAATTAGATTTCAACTGTGTTGGGCTCAGGTCGGGCTTGGACATAAATATCAGCATGATGTATTTCTGAGCTAAGGTCTAAGTACAGGATGTCTGCCAACTAGTGGAGGGGAGTACGAATGCCATATAACACTCTATTCAGAGAAAACAGCTGTTTGATTCAGTACCGCGTCCTGTCGCAATTTTGCGACTTTGGCGCTTAAAGGGTTAATGCCTGTCGGGCTTGGGCCGGGCTCGGTTACTGCTCTGTCGGACGCGGGCCGGGCTCGGACAGAAAAATGCGGCCTGATTCGCACTCTAGTCTACATGTCTTGGACAGCACTTTTTTCCGTCCCATGAGGCACCAGCGGTTCAACTCGAAAGAAGTGACAGCACAGAAACTAGAGAGAAAAACTCTCAGTGGTTAAAAGAAGAAACCTTTCTCCTGTTTTCAGTTGTCTCTCTGCGTTTTCCTCTGTGTGTTAACAAAACGCCACTTTCCAGAGTGTGAGCGGGGTCACTGCAGCCTCTGCTTCCACTGCGCAATGTAATGGAGAGAGAAAACAAAATACTTTTAGAGGAGGGTGAAAGGGTCTTTAAGTGGCCTTGTTTTTCACTCCCAGTCTCCAAAAGCCTCAAATTAGAGTGCACGATTACTCTTCGCTCCCATAAAAAAAGAAACGAAGAAGAAAAGAAGCACACTCTGTCTCACAGAGCCGGTCCACTTTCTGTTGCATAATAACTTGCCTGAGGGAAAACCTGGCTGTGGGAGGTAAAGCTTGGCATTTTAAGACATCCATAAAGAAATCTGTACATTTGCACGCAAGATGCTTTGATGTTAATGTGATTATGAGAATGGGGAGGTAAACTCGCTGTACATCACGTGACCATGCTAATCTAATTATGTTGCTTCAATTAGGGCCATATTCAGAGCATTAACGCCAGCATTAAGACATCAAGTGCTGCAGTTTATGGAACAGTGTGTACGGATGTCGATGCCCTGTTCTGAGTCACACCGATCATGTCTCTCTCCACAAGTTGTGACACTTTGCCCAACATCCACCGGGCCGTAGATTTTTGCAGCTCCTGTCTGCCTCAAGCCTCGGCACTGAATCACTTCAGGAAAACTTGCAGGGAGGGTCACAATATTATTACATTGCCAAGGGGAAATGATTGACATGGCTTGCGTGCCGTAGGGCAGAAATTATATGACAAATCTATTGAATTAAAAACTGCAGTGTGGACGATTGAGTGACATTCTACTGCAATGCATTTAAACAGCTTTGCTGCTTTAAAAAACCCACTTGATGAGTTTGTGTAAATCAATAAACCTCCTGCACATAAATGGAAAGGTGTCTGGAGGAGTAAGTGCATCTCTTCCATTTCTACCGCAGTAATGGACTAGAGGAGCTATCGCAGCCTTTTAAACCTTTTTTTTTCTTCTCTCTTGGGAAGCAGTTTCACCATGAATACATTTTGCCATTCAGATCATGAATATGAAGGAAATATATAGGGCTAATATGGAACAGCTTTATACTAAAAAACCCAGGCAGAATATTGTTGCTGGAGAGGTTTTAGGAACTGCAATAACATACACACTAACTAATTAATATTTTCTTAATATCTTAATAATGATGTCTTATTTCACCCACCCGCTATTAATCAGAAACGTTAATGTTATGACCCGGCCTGCCCGATGAAGTGCATGCCCATGCCATGGGTATAACTGCAATCCCACATCACTACTGTCCCTAATATGAAGCTGTGGAGTGGGTTAGCTAAGCTTAGCATAAAGACTGGATTCAGTGACAAGAACGCATTCTCATGAACGGGTTCGTATGATATCCTAAGAAATTACCCCGACCGCCGGCTGGTCATGACAGTCAACTTTAACGGTCTTTACAGTTACATTTTGCCGACAAAAGGTGACTGTGAGCCGGGTACCGAGCACTGTAAAAAAATTGCAGTTATGCAGCTATATGTACAAATGGTTCATGAGAACAGCCTTGTAAGGAAACAGCTAGCCTTCTAGAGATGGGCATTGCAAATTAGCTTTGGGCTGTAATGGGCTTAAATGCTGTAATCATGTCCGAATGTAACAAAATCCACCTACTAGCACATCAAAAACTATTGTTTGGTTTAATTTGCACAAAAACAGTAATTTGTAGAACAACAGTTTGTGGTTTGACAGAGGGTTATTATGTAGGGGACTATTTCTTGGCCAGGTACAATCATTTCCTGGAGTCTTGTTGTCCATCATCTCATATTCTCATTAACAGTTACTTTGATGGTATTTCCTACAGCACCAATAGTGATCCCAATGCTGATTTCAATGCTAATTTCATTCGCCCTGTCTCCTAGAAGTTATAATACACTAGCAGCTGAGTGTAAACTGATATTATACACACCAAATCCCAGACGATACTGAATCATATATTCTGGAATCAATATTGCAGCGATTTATTGCTGTTCTTCATGATTATTGGAAAGATATGCGCTGTATATCTTTGAATAGCTTCTGACCTCAAACAGATGTGCTGCAGTTGAACCATTTAACGCGAATGGAGGGAGAGGAAATCAATAATCATGCTAATGTCACAATATGACCTCATCTGCATTCTGGCCACAGGTGCTGAGCTTTAACACTCACAATTCCTGTTGTATGCTGAGAGATGTGAGATGAAACATGCAAATGAGCCAGTCTTTCCCCTGAGGAAGGTCCTGTGCCCTTCCTCCCACAATGCCGTTCACTCTCACGCTTCAATTTGATCAGGAAATGGTTTATTATAAAGAGGTTTTTCATGTTTTTCATGACTGTGACTTTAAAATGGAGCAGATGGCAAAAAAATATATAAAGAAAAATTCAGTGACCTGAATTCCAGAAAGGATGAAATGTACAATCACTGTTAATTCTTCCATTTAATTATAGTCCACAAAAAAAAAATAAAAAATCTTGACAGGAAGCTGGAGTGAAAAAATCCACAGCCACTGTGGTTTTGGCTTTGCTGTTTCACAAGTGCCTCAAAGTATCTCAGTGAGCCTTTAGGTCCCACGCGCTGTGGCGAGATTATCTTTTTTGGTAATCGTTTGGGATGCATGTGGCCTGACAGGGTATGTATAGGAAGGCAAGTATCTAATAAAGGGTTTCCCTTGCTCTTCATTTCCATTTTTATAACAAGTCGTCAGTTTTTGCCCCCATGTAATAAGGGTATTTACTCCGCACAAAAGAAAAGGGAGATTAGAGCATCACAGGACAGGATTATAAAAAACCCACAAAGACAGCCAATCACTTCCAGAAAATCCTTCAACATCTTTGAGCTTTCAGCTGCCGTTTCCCTGTTTATTCTCCACAGTCATTCAGCCCTCTGCCTGGCTTTGTTTCTCTTGCTCTCAGCTCTTTTCATTAGGAAACGCCTGTGATTAACAAATACATAACAATTATTTTCTTGTCCAGTGAGAGTAAACCATTACAGTAAATACTGTTTTTTGAAAATGCATGTTTTTTTTTTTTTGAGTATTGATGCTGTCTGACCAACATTGATTACTGCACCTGCTACAAAACTGGCCAGTGAAATACAAAGTCACTTGGGTACAAGTGAATATCAAGGACACCAAAAAAAACAGAAGCGGTGATAGCAAAATGAAAAATTGCCTACAAAACAGAAGAAAAAGAAAGAAATACCCAAGAGAAATGGATGAAGAGAAAACAACTACACTGCCTGACTGCATGATCCATCCACAGGCTAAGACAATATCAAGGCAATTTCAGTTCAAATTTAAACTGCCCACTTGTTCCCTTTTTCATGAAGCAGAAAAAAATCTCAAAGCACGGGCCCTGAGAAAAGGTCACAGATAAGACCCGGCACTCAAATGATACACAGTGAATGGTGTGGCAGCCCTGCAACTTCTGCTTCAACCCTTTTCTTTTTTTTTCTTCTCTAAATTGATCTGGGAGAAAAATCCAATCCACTCTGATAAACAAAGTAACTGTGAAACAACGATACATACAAATGAACAACATGTGGCTGCTTCATTCTGTCATAATGACTCATCAGAAAGTGACACATTGAAATATCTATTTTGCTGAACTGAGGGGACCGGTATTATGCATAATCTTTATAAACTTCCTGTCATTTGGGGGAAGCAGCAATCTGAACATCAACAGGAAATGGAAATAAAACAGGACTTGATTGATGTCAGAATGGTGACGCTAACAGTGGGGAGTGTGCAGGTAAATTAATGAGAGGAAAATATTCATGGTTTATGAAGACGTTGGTATTGCACAAGACATATTCAAAGCATGTATACCATTATTGGCATGGGATTAGTATCATATGGGGACCTCGTGTGATTTAGAAATTATCCCCCCACATCTGAGTTTCCCGTGGCACATTCACACTGGATAAGCCAAGCCTTCTTTTACTTGAATTTGCTGACATTTGTACCCAGAAAGTTGGATACCTGGAGGTACGCGGAGGACAGCCAGGGTGAGGCCGCCGCACCGGGGTTCCGTATCTTTTTGGGCCAGGCCTGGTAGAGGTTACCAGAGGCGCGTACCCTATCATCCCCGCCGCGGCTGCACCCACACAGCATCGCCGTCAGCCCTCGGACGAAGCCGCGGGGAGCGCGTCGACTCGCGGATAGAGGTCCCTGGTTGGGCAATGGTCCAGACTAGGTTGGCAATGAAAAGTCATCCCATATCAGTCTTCACGAGAGGGATAAAAAGGAGCACAGGAAATAAAAACCTTGAAAAAATGATATACGACCCCGCCAAATCACAGACACGTCGATTCGCACGGGACTAATATTATCACAGGACCTCGGTGTTTGGCAATATATGGTGTGTCATTTGCGGGGGATTTTTACTTTACAAATTACAGACATGGCCGATACGCACGGGATTAAGATCACAGACAACCTCCGTAATTATTACGAATGACTAGAGGTCACCAGGTAATACTAATCCCGTGTGAATAGGGATTATGACGTGCATGTACCCAGTCAGAGAATGACTAACCATGGAATTACTTTAGTAATAAATATTTAGACGTGTGAGGTCTGCATCAAAATATGCCACACATCAATAGAGAAGCATAGCATGTGCCAGATAGTCATTATTTAATTAAACGCAGTGGCTCAGAGGAAAATAGCAAACGTATGTTTGTGAAGAAAGCAAAGGGCGGGATTTTTTTGATCATGCACAACAAACATGCAAGAATTAAATCCCCCTATCAATACCATGGATAGAGAGGAGTGTTTTAATCCAGTGTGTTTTTTTAGTGTGCTCTAAGCGATGTCACACATTTTTTGGGCTACAAAATTTTTTGTCACATACAGCAAACATCTCCCCTGAACACACTGTAAAAAAAGGCGGTCTCTGTAGACAGCCCAGGCTCCACAAACGCCAACAAAAACAAACTGCGCCGACCTGCACCACCAAACATAAAAAACAGTGTTCCAGCCAATAACCGACAAGAAGGAGCTGGTTTAGCCATCACCACAGCAGCATTAGCACGTAGGCTACTTCCACAATGCCCGTTCGTGACTGTTTCAGGAAGCACGGAAGGGAGGGGGAAGGGACGAGATGAGGAGGAGGGAGGGGCGAGCTAGCCTCCGTTTTGTTTGACAATACTTCGAACGTCAACAAGAAGTAACGTCACCCAACATCGCTTAGAGCACCTTTAACAAACTGTTTTAGTGCCTAAACTTATCTGGCATCGTCGCATGACGCTCACTTTTTCTGTCTGAACTCTACTACCATGGCCCCTGAAAGGAATGTCATCTGGCGGTACCTGTATCCGACTCACAGTCACCTATTGGCGGCTAAACAACTGCTGCTGGTAGCCGGCGTCCCGGAGCTCTGTTACTGCTAAATACAACCAGCAACTGCGGCTGGGATTTTATTGTCCTATCAAACTATAGACTGTTCATGTTACAGCGCTTTATCATGAATAATTCAGCACAGGCAGGGATATATAGGCAAGGCAAGGCAAGGCAATTTTATTTGTATAGCACAATTCAGCAGCAATGCGATTCAAAGTGCTTTACACAAGACATAAAGACACAGTTAAAAATATCATACAAATTGGTAACAGATGAAGAAACAGTTATAAAAAATGAATGAATAAAAAATAAAATTTTAAATTTAAAAATTTAAATCTTATGAATTAAGAAAAAGCAGTGTTAAAAAGAAAGGTCTTCAGCCTTGATTTAAAAGACCTGAGATTAGGTGCCGACCTACAGTTTAGCGGTAGTTTGTTCCAGATGTAGGGACCATAGAAGCTGAACGCAGCTTCCCCCTTTTTTGTTCCAACTCTGTGTATGGCAAGCAGACCCGTCCCTGATGATCTCAAGGATCTCAACGGCTCATAGTGTAGTAGCAGATTCGAAAGGTAAATTGGTCCTAAACCGTTTAGTGAGTTATAAACTAACATGAGTATTTTGAAATCTATTCTTCGATGCACAGGAAGCCAGTGTAAGGACTTCAGAACTGGAGTGATGTGATCTATTTTTTTGGTGTTGGTAAGGACTCGTGCAGCAGCGTTCTGAATCAGCTGCAGCTGTTTAATAGACTTTTTATGAATGCCTGTAAAAACACCGTTGCAATAGTCAAGTCTACTGAAAATAAAAGCATGGATAAGTTTTTCCAAATCCTGTTGGCACATAAGTCCTTTTACCCTTGCTATATTTTTAAGATGATAATAGGCAGATTTTGTTACTGACCTAATGTGGCTGTTAAAATTCAGGTCAGAGTCCATAATTATGCCAAGATTTATTGTTTTGTCTGTTGTTTTTAACATTGTTGATTGAAGATGAGCATTGACTTTTAATCGTTCATTTTTTGGTCCAAAAATGATCACCTCCGTTTTATCTTCATTTAATTTTAGGAAATTCTCACACATCCATTCGTTGATTTGTTCAATGCACCTGGCCAGGTGTTGTATTGGACTGTAGTCTCCGGGTGACAAGGTTATATAAAGCTGTGTGTCGTCCGCATAGCTGTGATAGTTTATGTTGTTGTTTTCCATGATTTTAGCTAGGGCAGCATGTATATATTAAACAGTAGAGGCCCCAGGATGGAGCCGCCGGGGAACTCCACATGTCAAATTTGTACGCTCAGATGCATAGTTACCTATTGACACATAGTAATTTCTATTCTTTAAATAGGATTCAAACCACTGTAGTACTGTTCCAGAAAGGCCTACCCAGTTTTCCAGTCTGTTTAATAATATGTTGTGGTCAACGGTGTCAAATGCAGCGCTGAGATCTAGTAAAACTAAGACTGTAGTTCTGCCACTATCTGTGCTTAAGTGGATATCATTAAAGATTTTCAGAAGAGCTGTCTCAGTGCTATGATGTGGCCGAAAACCCGACTCTAAGGGATCCAAAATATTCTTTTGGGACAATAAAAGGTTTATTTGTTGAAAAAACGCTTTTTCAATAATTTTACTTAAAAACAGGAGGTTTGATATAGGCTTGTAGTTGTCCATTAGTGATGTATCTAGGTTATTCTTTTTTAAGAGTGGCTTGATTACTGCAGTTTTTAACGCCTGTGGGAAGATACCTGTTTGAAGAGACATGTTTACAATCTGTAAAAGATCTGAGACCAAACAATTCGAAACATTTTTGAAAAAGCCAGTTGGTAAAATATCAAGGCAACAGGAAGAGGTTTTCAGATTTTGTATAATCTCCACCAGTTGACCTTGGTGAATCGTTTGAAATTGTGTCATATGAGGACTTGTTTTGCTTAAACACTGAGATAGCACATATCCTATACCTGATATGGATGCACTGACTGTAAGTCTAATTTTCTGAATTTTTTCACTAAAGAAGATGGCAAAGTTATTGCAAGCTTTGGTGGACAAAAGGTCAGATGCTACTGGTAATGGAGGGTTTGATAACCTATCGACAGTAGCAAATAGAGCACGTAAATTATTAGAGTTTTTTGCAATACTTTCAGAGAAGAACGTCCGCCTTGCATTTCTCAGTACCACATTAAAAATACAAAGTCTGTCTTTATAGATTTCATAATGGACCTGTAGGTTTGTTTTTTGCCACCTGCGTTCAGCTTTTCGACACTCTCTTTTTTCTAATCTTACAGGTGCGACATTTCTCCATGGAGATTTTTTCTTGCTAGAGATGGTTTTGACCTTAACGGGAGCAATGGTGTCAATAATAGTTGATATTCTACAGTTGAAATTATCTACAAGTTCGGTTGCTGAGGCTCCAGAGGGGGCGGTTGTGGACGAGAAAAGCTGAATGAATTTTTCACTGGTGCTTTCAGTGATGTATCGTTTTCTGATTACCTCTGTATGAACAATTTTTTTCACATTTATAGAGCTATTAAAAAACACACATGAATGATCAGAGAGAGCAATATCATTTACCACAACTTTGGAAATGTTCAAGCCTTTAGAAATATAGATAGAAATATTTCTGATATAGACCAGAAAGGGGGAAATCCCACGCATCTCTCCTGGGAAATCGCAGCCTGCATGTCAGTATATCAGTGTCCAGATTGTTCAAGGTCCCCTGTGGAGTTTTTGACGGCTAGTGGTGCGTTAATGTTTTGTTGAGCAAGTACCGGTTTTGTTTGAATGTGGTATTCTACTACAGATTCCTGCCAACTGCAGACACCACAAATGCATATATGTAGTGATTGTAAAACACATTATTCCAACAGTTAGTGGAAGTAGGGCCAAGTTCGTAGCTGCGCATTATTGCCTCTATATGTGTTGGCTTCAAAGCACCTCCCTCCAAAAAACTTTGGCTGCTTCTGTTTTTCTCCTACAACTTTCTGATGCCAATAGAGATTGTTGAGAGTGAAGACAACAAGACGTTAACTGAAGAAAAGCTCAGTTATATTCTCCTTTCATTGTAACACACGTATAACAGACATTTCAACAAAGACACAATCACTCACTGTGCTTTCTACAGTGAGTGAAGGAACAGAAACACAGCAATTAATGCATTCTCATGAATGCATTATGATATCGCACAAAAACATATGCACAACAGTTCTTATGATTTAGGAAATTACGGCGACTGCAGGCTGGTCAGGTGAGGACAAAAGGAAAGATTAGAATTAAGATTGTGGTTTGGATTAAAGCAGCGGTCCCCTTAAGTAGTAATCCCGGAACACAAACACCCGTTTCCTGGGTGAAAGTCTTGTATTTTCCCCTTAACTTCTTCCAGGACACGCGCCTCGCTCCACCACTTGAAAGCTCTGTGTTTCAAGACCCATCAATCCACCTAAACCTCCTCCCTACGCAGATCTTCGTGCATTTTTACAGCGGCATCTAATGTCGTGCATGCAGTAAAAAATATGTGGAATATTAGTACGAATGTTTCATGAGAACAGCCTGTAGCAATTGTATGACAGTAGTCTCATAATGAGACAAGGTGAAGAATAAATTACCTCAATGTTACTCCAGTTCAAGTATACATGTAATTCAATAAGTATCTCACTATATTACAAGCTAAATGAAAGAATATAAATAAATTACTGAGGGGAATGCAATAAAAGCATGATGCTCTTGGTGATGCAATCAAGAGAAAAAAGTGAAATCCAATACTGAACTATAAATCAAAAACTATGCCGTATGTGCAGTATCTACAGTGGGACTTTTTTCGAGAACAAATCAAACTCTGAAATGTTCTTCAAACAATTCCAGGAAATGTACCAAAACTAATCCCTTGTTCATTGGCCCACTGACTGACCTTCAACTAAATATCTTTGAAATCTATTTGCAGATTTTTGACATACGTCGTACAATAAAAGAACAAAGAGGAAACACTTAACACAGAAAAGTGTGTTTACAGCTACCGGCATTATAGTCTATATAGACAACGTTCCACTTCCGGGATTGCTCAGGTGCCGCCAGAAATTCTGCCGGATGTCACTCATTTAGGCTGGATGTCCGTTACCTTCCACTTTCTTTGTGTTGGCGTTCTAAACTGCGGTGGATTTCTGAGGACTATGGTTAACTGCTCCTCAGATCTCTGCAGGGTAAATCCAGACAGCTAGTTTTCTGTTGCATGACTAAAACAACTTCTGAACGTACACACGTTCCACCAAAACAAGTTCCTTCCCGAGGCTATTTTGCAGAGCCACCGTTGCTCCGTGCGCGGCTTAGCGCCGCCCAAGATGTTTGTGATTGGTTTAAAGAAATGCCAATAAACCATAGCACGTTTTTCTCGCATCGCGGAATTCTGTGTGGACTAGCCAGACCCTCCTCCGCAGCACTGTGGAGGAAGGTCTGCCAATGCGAGACTACCGGCATTATAATACTCAATATAAATATCTATATAAATGGTGCCCATGTGACAAACAATATTACCAGCAGCAGTTCTGTATCTTTTCATTCTCCATGCCATAATCCACTTTGCTGCATTCCAGACTTTGCAGCATTAAGACTAACTAGCTTCGTGTCAGGCATGAGGCTTCACCCGCTCTTTCTGCAACACCTTTGGCAGTGGAAGTTTGTTATCGTGGGATTGCTGTGCACAAAGCGAGCTTGGGTGATGAGAATGAGTCAAAGAGGGAGTCACTCTTGGGTGTGCCTCCGCCTGTGAATCTCAGCAGGATGGGTAGGCATCACACAAAACCAATCACTTTGTAAATGAGATCAGTTGGAAGCTAATAATATATCTGCTCCAGTGTCATTGTTTCAGACAGTCTTCCACTGTCGGTGTCCACAAACTTTCTTGTCATCTACTTCCAGTAAACAACAGAAAATACCTGTAATAAGTCCGCTAAGGAGGGCCAGCTAGTTTGTTGCTCTAGTTTTCGGTTCAGTGCTGAATATGATGGATAGACAGCAGCTTCAGTACAGTAGCACACTCTTTTTTTTTTTGTCTGTGATAAAATCAGGTGAGAGCTGATGTGGATCTGCGCTGGCCACTCGTCTGTCTGTCACTCTTTGAAACAGTATCTAGGACACCACTGATCAGATTTATACGTACATTCATTATATTTCCTGCCATATTCCAAACATGCTCTTGTTGGCCAAAGAAATGTAATCATCAAATTTTGTTGCCTGCACTGAATGTCTCTTCTCTCTCCCTCCCCTGGTGCGTAAGAAACACCAGGTTTCCACTTCTTGCCCCATTACCACTCTGCATCATTTGTGGGGGTACATGTGCTTGTTTGTTGTCAATGTGCTTCTTCACACTCCAGCTGCTCCTACTTTCTCTCTGGTTTGTTGGTTTGTCTTCCCTGGGAGTCATTGACTGCCCTTGTTTCCAAAAATCCAAACAAGCAGCATCTCAGACAAACCCACTGCTGCATCTGGTGATGCACCATTTGGACCTCCATGCTGGATGTTATGTGATCACCTCCCTCTGTCCTTTTGCCTGTGACCAACATTTCTCTCAACGTGGGTGGAATGGGATGGATTTCTGTGTGCAGCATCAGGCCCAACTTTGACCTATTTTACATCACGTTATTCAGTAAAATGTGACACAAACGCTCAGGGGTGGAGCCAGATGTTGTAAACATTCTGGGCTCAGCCCAAACATAGGGTCGGAGCATGCTACCCCCGGGGAGATTTTTTTCTACATTTACGGCAGCTATTTGCCCTATTTTTAAAGCGATTTAATAATAGAATGCCTAAAACACTGTACATCATTTGGGAAAACATTATAGTTGCCAACAACAACAAAAAAGTTCTGTAGAGCCTACATCTAGGGCTGCAAGTTAACTAACATAGTCCATTAATCTGTCAATAACTTTCCTTGATTAATCAATTAGACAAAATGTCAAAACATTGTCTTGTTTTGTCCACAACTCAAATATATTCAGTTTACTGTCACAGAGGAGTGTAGAAAGTACACATTTAAGGAGCTGGAAGTAGAATTTTTCTTACATTTCTTTCATAGGACTCAAACCGGTTAATGGATTATCAAAATAGTTGGCGATTCATTTAATGTTTGAAATCTAATCGATTTATCGATTAATCTTTGCAGCTCTACCTAAATCCTATTTTGTATCTAATTCTTCTCCAACTGTCTTCATCATTCTAAAAAAAACAGAACACAATACATGTTGAGGATGACTCATTTTTAGGTCACAACAGGTTATTTTTTACAGTGACATCAAGTTTCACTACAATGATATAGTTATTATGGGGTGTAAGTCTCAGCTTTCCAGTCATACCAAATTTATGCAATGCTAAAACTGTTTAGGGACCCCAGTATGCAAACATATTCAAAACACACCATTTTAGAATCGACAAAAATAACACAATTATTCTGCATGAGAAAAACTGCGTGATTTTTGCCCCAAACTGCATGGGATTAGCATAAAGCATGCCTGTAAAGAGGAGCCTTGTCAGTACACATAGAGCCCATTTTCATTCAGAGGGTGAGAGGTCAAGGGACCCCTTTGAAAATGCCCATGGCAGTTTTCACCTCGCTATAATTTAGCCTAACTTTGGAGCATTATTTAGCCCCCTTTCTCGACAATCTAGCATGCCATGGATTCCTTAGGTCGTCTAGATTCATAGGATAGCATATCACCAAATTCACTCTACTTTAAAGTGCCCATATTATGAAAAAAACACTTTTTCTGGGATTTGGGGTGTTCTTTTGTGTCTCTGGTGCTTCCACACACATACAAGCTTTGAAAAAAATCCATCCATGTTGTTTTGAGTGAGATACAGGTTTCTGAATGTGTCCTTCTTTCATTCTCCTAGTGAGCTGTTCAAAATCGGCCTCGGACTGTGACGTCACAGTCCTAAACGCTAGCATGCTACGTCGTTCTCAATAGCAAAGCACTGCTACAACACACACAAGTTCACCATAATCTACAAAAGAACTACTTAAATGTGCGCCCTCATTTAGAAGTCTCCCAGCTAATCCTGCCTTGTAACTGACCAAAGTTGGAGAAACAGGCTTTCTTTCTTTTACTGTCTCTAGAGTTAGCTAGCTGACAGGCTCTACATCTGAGCTACTGCGCATGTGCGAGTGCAATCAAAGATAGTACAGAAGAAGAAGATGAAAAGAGGTCTCACTCTGTAGCCAAAACAGAAACCAGGTGAAAAAAGGATCTGCAGCAGTGAGAGAGAGCTGTGCAGTACAACAACAATATGGTGTTTTTTGAAAATTAAACCATGTAAACCTATTCTGGTAAAACCTTAAAATACAGTTATGAACCTGAAAATGAGCATAATATGGGCGCTTTAATAACAGAGCCTGGTACAGCCTCTGAGAGACAGTAAAGTCAGCCTAAAAGATTCAGGGGTTTTGAGAAAAACATTCACCGCTGAAGAATTTTTTTGAGCATTAAAGGTCATATTTTAAAACACTTACCTCATGTTGCCAATTGAAAAAAACCCCAACATGTGAAGTCACATTTGTCAAAAGCTGTGTTTGAAGTCACTTCCCTATTTGCTACCGAGTGCACTCCATTTGCTTTTTGCCTTTTCTATTATATGGTTTGAATTCTAAGCATTAAATGTACTGCAGTTCATGCAGCATCCATAGACATGACAGATGTGTAAATTACAGTAATGGAATCCTACACATGCCAGTGTTGATGCAAAATATTGACCTTGGTCTAAAATCTCTACGACTCACTATAGAATAACATATTGATTGTTTGCTATGTAAGGCAATGGTGTAAATGCGTGATTTCTGTCAGTGTCCAAGGCAACATAACTGATCTCAAGCTTTCACCAGTAAAGAATATTCATTTCAGTCAACTGAAGGCGCCGAAGCAACACACCGCAGTGGAGGGTCATGGGAAGTCAATAGCGTGTATATGCTTCATTTATCCCTTTCAGTTACATAGAGCACAGCATAAACACAGGCACAGTAAGAGGAAGAGAGTTAATGTAGAGCATTAATTTGATGATAAATTTAGACAGGTCTGACAATTGTTTCAATTTGTGACAGCGTTACTCAAGGCCATCACTGAAGGCGTCAGTCTGCCTCTGTAATCCTGTCCCCAAAATGTCACTTTGTGCACACCTACACGGCTGTGTTTGGGAAACTGAAAAGACCACAGTGGAGGGAGGCGGGTGTCTCAGATTGCTGCATGTAAAGTAGGGAAGAGGGAGGTACTGAGTGAAAACAAATGAATACACAACATTCTTCCTCCGCACTCTGATTACAACAAAGCAATGTTATTTTTTACTGAAGGGTTACCCACGTCCTTAAATACCAAAACCAGACGCTCAGTCAACAATACAACATGTCCTCTTTCACTCACGGGCTTGATATCCATCCATCTTCTTCCGCTTATCCGGTGTTGGGTCGCGGGGGGAGCAGCTCCAGCAGGGGACCCCAAACTTCCCTTTACCGAGCCACATTAACCAGCTCTGACTGGGGGATCCCAAGGCGTTCCCAGGCCAGGTTGGAGATATAATCCCTCCACCTAGTCCTGGGTCTTCCCCGAGGCCTCCTCCCAGCTGGACGTGCCTGGAACACCTCCCTAGGGAGGCGCCCAGGGGGCATCCTTACCAGATGCCCGAACCACCTCAACTGGCTCCTTTCGACGCGAAGGAGCAGCGGCTCTACTCCAGCTCCTCACGGATGACTGAGCTTCTCACCCTATCTCTAAGGGAGACGCCAACCACCCTCCTGAGGAAACCCATTTCGGCCGCTTGTACCCTGGATCTCGTTCTTTCGGTCATGACCCAGCCTTCATGACCATAGGTGAGGGTAGGAACGAAAACTGACCGGTAGATCGAGAGCTTTGCCTTCTGGCTCAGCTCTCTTTTCGTCACAACGGTGCGATAAATTGAATGTAATACCGCACCCGCTGCGCCGATTCTCCGACCAATCTCCTGCTCCATTGTCCCCTCACTCGCAAACAAAACCCCAAGGTACTTGAACTCCTTCACTTGGGGTAAGGACTCATTCCCTACCTGGAGAAGGCATTCCATCGGTTTCCTGCTGAGAACCATGGCCTCAGATTTAGAGGTGCTGATCCTCATCCCAGCCGCTTCACACTCAGCTGCGAACTGATCCAGTGAGTGCTGAAGGTCACAGGCCGATGATGCCATCAGGACCACGTCATCTGCAAAGAGCAGCGATGAGATCCCCAGCCCACCGAACTGCAACCCCTCCCCACCCCGACTACGCCTTGATATCCTGTCCATAAATATTACGAACAGGATTGGTGACAAAGCGCAGCCCTGGCGGAGGCCAACCCTCACCTGAAACGGAGTCCGACTTACTGCCGAGAACCCGGACACAGCTCTCACTTTGGTCGCAGGGGTTGGATGGCCCTGAGAAGAGACCCCCTCACCCCATACTCCCGCGCGCACCTCCCACAGTATCTCCTCCGGGGACCCGGTCAGCCTTCTCCAGATCCACAGAACACATGTAGACTGGTTGGGGCACTCCCAGGCTCCCTCCAGGATCCTTGCGGAGTAAAGAGCTGGTCCGTTCTTCCACGACCAGGACGGAATGCGCATTGTTCCTCTTCAACCCGAGGGTTCGACTATCGGCCGAACCCTCCTTTCCAGCACCTTGAAGTAGATTTTACCAGGGAGGCTGAGAGGTGCATACCCCTGTAATTGGCACACCCTCTGGTCCCCTTTTTAAAAAGGGGAACCACCACCCCCGTCTGCCACTCTTTTGGCACTGTTCCAGACTGCCACGCGCAATGTTGAAGAGACGTGTCAACCAGGACAGCCCCTCCACACCCAGAGCCTTGAGCATTTCTCGGGCCGGATCTCATCAATACCCGGGGCTTTGCCACTGCGGAGTTGTTTGACTACATCAGTGACTTCCGCCTGGGAAATTGACGACAATCCCCCATCATCCTCCAGCTCTGCCTCTAACATAGAGGGCGTATTAGTTGGATTCAGGAGTTCCTCAAAGTGCTCCTTCCACCGCCCTATTACCTCCTCAGTTGAGGTCAAGAGTGTCCCCTCCTTACTGTACACAGCTTGGATGGTTCCCTGCTTCCCCCTCCTGAGGTGGCGAACTGTTTTCCAGAAGCACTTTGGTCCCGACCAAAGTCCTTCTCCATGTCTTCTCCAAACTTCTCCCACACCCGCTGCTTTGCCTCTTTCACGGCAGAGGCGGCCGCCCGGCCCCTTTTGGTCCCTGCAACTGCCTTGGGAGTCCTCTGGGATAACATATCCCGGAAAACACCCTTCTTCGGTTGGGCGGCTTCCGACCACTGGCTGTCCACCATGGTGTTCGGTGGTTACCGCGCCTTGAGGCACCTAAGACCCTAAGACCACAGCTCGCTGCGCGCATCAGCAATGGAAACTTTGAACATTGTCCACTTGGGTTCAATGCCCCCAGCCTCCACAGGGATGCACGAAAAGCTCCGCCGGAGGTGTGAGTTGAAAGTCTGTTGGACAAGGGCCTCCTCCAGACGTTCCCAATTTACCCGCACTACCCGTTTGGGCTTACCAGGTCTGTCCAGAGTCTTCCCCCACCCCCTGACCCAACTCACCACCAGATGGTGATCGGTTGACAGCTGACCCGAGTGTCCAAAACATACGGCCTCAGATCAGATGAAACTGTAATTTATTAATTATAAAATCGATCATTGACCGTTGGCCTAGGGTGCTCTGGTACCAGGTACACTTATGAGCATCCCTATGTTTGAACATGGTGTTTGTTATAGACAATCCATGACTAGCACAGAAGTCCAACAACAAACAACCACTCTGGTTTAGATCATGGAGGCCGTTCCTCCCAATCACGCCTCTCCATGTGTCGCCATCATTGCCCACGTGCGCGTTGAAGTCCCCCAGCAGAACAATGGAGTCCCCCACTGGAGCCCCATGCAGGACTCCACTCAAGGTCTCCAAGAAGGCCGAATACTCTGAACTCCTGTTTGGTGCATATGCACAAACAACAGTCAGAGTTTTCCCCCACCACCCGGCGTAGGAGGCGGGAACGACCCTCTCGTCCACCGGGTAAACACCACGCAAGCGGGGCGCCGGGGCTTGTGAGTATCCCCACACCCGCCCGGCACCTCACACCCTGGGCAACTCCGGAGAAGAAAAGAGTCCAACCCCTATCCAGGAGTATGGTTCCGGAACCGAGACTGTGCGTAGAGGTAAGCCCCACCAGATCTAACCGGTAGCGCTCCACCTCCCGCACCAGTTCTGGATCCTTCCCCCACAGAGAGGTGACGTTCCACGTCCCCAGAGCCAGCGTCTGCTGCCCGGGTCTGGTCCATTGAGTCCCCTGACCTTCACTGCCCCCCATGTGGCAGCGCACCCGACCCCAGCGGTTCCTCCCATAGGTGGTGGGCCCATGGGCTGGAGAGATGGGGGCCACGTAGCTTTTTTGGGCTGTGCCCGACCGGGCTCCGTGGCAAACCCGGCCACCAGACGCTTGCTGACGAGCCCGCCATCTGGGCCTGGCTCCAGACGGGGGCCCCGGGCTTCCTCCGGGCAGGGTCACTTCACCTCTTCCTCGTTGTTTCATAGGGTTTTTGAACGGGCTTGATAGCACATGCAAATGCAAAAATAATATGTTATTTTAAGTTATTGCTCTCAGACAGTTAATGTTTGCAAATAACAAAAAGCCCATCCTAAATTTGGTTGCCTGCTGAAACTGAATCTGCATCATTTTTAATTTTTGCACCATCTCTGGATAAAAGACCTGACTATCTCTTAAGACTATAAAACCTTTGATTATAATGCAATATGTAAACTTTCTGCATGGATCACACATGTAATCACACATGTAATATTATTATGAAATATGGGTGTTTGAGCCAGGATAGTCTGGAAAGGGCTGAAATGGGCCCATTAGTACTGTTCTGGGTGGCCATTTTATGATTCACTGCACGACTCAGTTCAAGGGGGACAATACTGAGAAACCCATCGAGTGCTACAGTATTAGACATACAACTTTAGACATAACTCATTTTGTTTGCAATTTACCTAAATTAACAAAATGATTCTGCAGACTTATCACTCTGTTGGTCTTTTTGAACAGCAAATACATACAATCCCTCCGTAAAAATCAGCATGTTTACCAGATAACAACCAACAGTTTTGTAATTTGGCTTACTCACAAAATAAATGGTTTATAAAATCTATAAAAAGGTAGTCAGCTAACAGTATTGATCTTTTCTTTGATTTCATAGAGACGAGTGGGCACAGAGAGGATGTTGTAATGGTTCATTATATATTTTAAAATGTTGTTAAAAAGATTGTTGCAATGTTCCTGTCATATAACTTATATATATAACTTATTACTAACGACCTTTTAACTGCTGCAGACAAAGGTCTTGTCTCCATTCTTGTTTTACTAGATCTTAGTGCTGCATTTGACACAATTGACCATTCAATCCTGTTACAGAGATTGGAACACTTGGTTAGCATTAAAGGAATTGCTCTGAGTTGGTTTAGGTCCTATTTCTCTGATCGATCTCAATTTGTGAATGTTAATGATAAATCCTCCAAGTACGCTAAAGTTAGCCATGGGGTTCCTCAAGGCTCAGTGCTTGGACCAATTCTATTCTCCTTATATATGCTTCCTCTAGGCAATATTATTAGAAAACACTCAATTAACTTTCACTGTTATGCGGATGACACCCAATTATACTTGTCAATCAAACCAGACGAAACCAGTCAGCTAGCAAAATTTCAAGAGTGCATTAAGGATATAAAATCCTGGATGACCTATAATTTTCTGATGTTAAACCCTAACAAAACTGAAGTTATTGTGCTGGGCCCTAAACACCTCCGAACTTCATTATCTAGAGATATAGCTACTCTGGATGGTGTTGCCCTGGCCTCCAGCACCACTGTTAGAAATTTAGGAGTTATCTTTGATCAGGATATATCCTTTAATGCCAATCTAAAACAAACCTCAAGAACAGCCTTTTTTCATCTTCGTAACATTGCCAAAATTAGGAATATCCTGTCTCAAAACGCCGCTGAAAAACTAGTCCATGCATTTGTTACTTCCAGGCTGGACTATTGTAATTCCCTACTGTCAGGTTGCTCAAATAAGTCTCTTAAGACTCTCCAGCTGATCCAGAATGCTGCAGCGCGTGTTCTCACAAGAACTAAGAAAAGAGATCATATTTCTCCTGTATTAGCTTCTCTGCATTGGCTTCCTGTTGAATCCAGGATTGAGTTTAAAGTCCTTCTCTTGACCTACAAAGCTCTAAATGGTCTAGCACCATCATATCTAGAAGAGCTCCTAATACCCTATTGTCCTACTAGAGCACTGCGCTCCCAGAATGCAGAGTTACTGGTGGTACCTAGAGTCTCTAAAAGTAGAATGGGAGCTAGAGCCTTCAGTTATCAGGCTCCTCTCCTATGGAACCAGCTCCCGATCTGGGTTCGGGGGGCAGAAACTGTCACCTCATTCAAGAATGAACTTAAAACTCTCCTATTTGATAAAGCTTATAGTTAGGGGTGAGGAGTTGCAGTGTTCACCTAACTGGCCCAACTGCTTCTCTTCATAATTGTTAGATTAATAATACATAACAAAGTAGAGGGAGGCAGGCCAGCCAAGCCCAATTCCGCGGGGGGAGAGTTCTAAGCCCGAAAAAGCTACCTCTCCTTATGACCTGTCTCTCTTAGTTACCTGTTATAGTTACGCTGTTATAGTCCTAGACTGCCGGGGGACTTCCTTCCTTTGACACACTGAGCTGCTCTCTCCTCTCCCTTTCTATTACTGTTTCTATTACTGTTACTATTACTATTACTATTTGTGTGCAGCCCGTCCCAGAAATGCTTGTTACTAATCCTAGCTTCTGGGGAGTTTACTCCCCGGAGTCCTTATGCTTTTTTTTCCCCCAGCGTATTTCCTTGGAGAAAACGTTGGCACCAAGACCCTGGTTGCAGCTGTCGCCGTGGTCCTGCTGCACTCCCTGCTGAGCTCAGCGATGCCCTGCAATGTCATGCTGCGTCCTGCTGAACCCTGCAGCTTCCGCGACATCCAGTCACTGTTCCATTATTAATGTGACTACTATCTCCACTGTTCATCACACCCCCAACCGGCTCGTCAGACACCGCCTACCAAGAGCCTGGGTCTGTCCGAGGTTTCTTCCCAAGAGGGAGTTTTTCCTCGCCACTGTCGCACTGCTTGCTCTTGAGGGAATTACTGGAATTGTTGGAATTGTTGGGGCTTTATAAATTATAGAGTGTGGTCTAGACCTACTCTATCTGTAAAGTGTCTCGAGATAACTTATGTTATGATTTGATACTATAAATAAAATTGAATTGAATTGAATTGAATTGAATTGAATTGAATATAATATAAAACAAGTGGAGCAGTGGGATTGATGACCTTAGTTTATTTTGTATAACTGTTGATTGATTTTTGCCTTGATTTTCCTTATTGTTTGCTGTGAATTAAGTATATTGTTTGCTGTGTTTTTTCCTTGTTTGCTGTGATGTTGCTTTGGACACTTGATAGTATTGTTTTCCCTCTTTCACAAATGCAACAAACGACAGTATTGTTGATGAGCCCACATGAAGTACAGGAAAGGACAGTTGTCACTCTCACCCGAGGCGGTTTTAAAGTTGCCAGGCTACGAGCAGGCTGCCCATTGATTTTGCATTTCTCCACTGACAGAAGCAGAACGGCACCACAGAATTCCTGGTCCCGGATCTCTGGATTGGAATAGGCTGAAGCAAGACATTTTGTGACGGCAACAGGGGAAACACGGGCTCAGTCTGGACCGGACTTGGGTATTGTTTCACCCAGGGACAGAACTTGGATAATCCATGGTTTTATTGTCTCCCTGGGTTTTTGAGGAGATGCCATTTTAATGTCATTTTAAACTTTAACTTTTTAAATATAATAAAATACTATTTTATATATATATTTCTTTTTGTCTTTCTTCACTGTGTTGGTGTGGCCTGGGAATCTAGATTTTATTTAAAACTGCTTCCAAGCTTCCAAGCATCTGTTACATTCCAATCCTAGAAATATGTAAACATGACTCATTTTGATGGAAAAGCTTAGAACTAAAAGAACGTCTGTGTTCTTTAGTGGTTGTAATTTTCAACATAAATAGAAAGTTTTGGTTTTTGGAATTTAAAATCCCCCTCAACTAAAAAAAATATTTTTCTTATGTTTATGTCCCCTAAAATGTCAGACCTTCACTTCTTTGAACATGGTTCAACAAGGTTGAGAAATCAACCGTGTAGATAGCGCAACAGCCAGCTAGTGCCTGCGGGGGCCGCTAGCTAGCCGGTTTTAGTGGACAACATAATCTGAGTCTGGGTCTGACTGATGCTGGGTTCAGACAGGACACCAATAAGTAACAAGCAAGGGGCCCCTCAACACGGGCACCCGGGCACCCGGGCACCTGGGGACCTGTTTGGACCCAGCATGAGGCATAAACATGTAGGCCATGGCTGGATCTCTCCAGTGTTTCTAGCCATCTTGATGCCTGCTGCTCTATTACCGGTGAACTAGATGCTAGAGTGTAATCACAGAGTGTCAACCTAGCGCGGACAAGTGGGCAGGCCAAGGTCAGATCCAGAAATTGAGGGAGAAAGAGAAGATTTGCTTCTAGCCCCTTTTTCAGATGTGCATAAGGTTGGTAAACTAAATATTAATCATAACATATTATTTTTACATACCTTAAAATGTGTTTTGAGAGGGACTTTAAGCTCCAAATTATTCATCAAAAATGTAAGTTGCATTTCACAGTACCACAACAAATGCATATGTCTTGTTGGTTTCTAAATCTAAGAGATCGTTCATAATTTTAGCCTCGACACCTGCTTTTGTGCCAGAAAAATCACGTGTTCCTTTTGCATTTTGCCTACTTTTAATACAGTATGAATTTCATTTAAAATCCAAAGACCAATCTAATGCCTCATGTGGATGTAAATGTCTACAGCGTTACAGTGTAACCCGATCCAAAAGTTCCGTACCATTCAATTAGAAAAGACCACCAAAACACCATTCCAGGTCTCATTCAGTTTTCATTCAAGCATGTCTCAATTTTGCACTCCTCGCTATAATTTTTTTTTAATGAAAAAAGTGCAAAATGGCACTGGAATAATAATTCCAGCCAGGAATTGAATGGAAGAGATGTCAGATTATTACCAGCAATTACAATTTAAAGGTTCCCTCTGTGCTCTGTGTAGGAATAAGATTTTGGATTGTATAAAGCAAAATAAAATGTTCAGTTAAACCTTAATCAATTTTTGAAAAATATTTTTTTATGTCAAGGCTACATCTGAAGAACTGGCAGTATTTGAAGCAGCAGTGGGAGCCAGTCTGTGGATCTGGAAGAAGGACTCCCACTGACTGGGGTCATGTACGCAGCCACTGTGAGTTCCCGGACTACTGAAAGGTTTGAGCAATTTGTTTCTGTGAAGCATGCTGGCTTGTGCCTTTTGTTGAATTGTCTGATTTCTTCACAGATTTGTTTATTTGCTAGTTTCTTTTGTCTTGTCTTCTGTAGCACACCAGATGATCATGTGTACTTATTGCTATGTCTGTTTTTTAATGTTTGCCAGGATTTTGATCCTTGTGTTGGCTCATTAGTTGGAGTCTGTACAGTAGCATTCTGTGTGATAGAGTAGTTCGAGGTAGCATGCTCTGTTAGTAACGTGGTTGCTATACTGTAGGCCTTTATTCCTCAGTGTGCTCAGGAGTTGAAGCTAAGACTGTATACGTGAAGCCAAAACATCTGGATCAGGTGGATGGCTGCAGAATAGGTCATAAACCCCACCCCCTCCATGTTAGCGGATGGGACATGGGCCAGACTAAAAAGTAAAAGTACACATCCAATAAATTTTCCCAAAAATGGTTTCTTTCATTTAGCAGTGGTATTTCGTATTATGCTCATGTATGTTCAAGTGTTCATTTTTCTGATAAGTTTGTTTTTTATTAGTTATTTGATGCTATAAAAATGGGGTGAGACGTCATGATCGACCGCTGTGATTGACTCGTGATTGGTCAGGCGTGTGTGTGGACGGGACTTCGATAGTGCCCGATCACTACTGTGCCCGACTCCAAAATGACAAGATGGCAGCATCCTTATCCGGGAGATTTTTGCTTCATATTTATATAGTAGGAGGAATTGCGTCGTGCATCTTCATATATAGTCCGTGGTATGGCTACATGGTGATTCTTTAGAGTCTAACAGTGATAAGTTAGCTTTCTGATGCCGTCATTGCACTCTCTCACGATTTCATAGCTTATTTTGGAGCTGTAAATTAATTAATGTCTATGTGCAAATTAACAACAAAATAAACAAAGCAGAATTCACAAACTCCTACATGCTGTAAGTAAAAACTGTGGCAGGTGGTTAGGTTCTGATACGCCTACAAAGACACAATCGCACTGACCAACACAGAGCAGAATGTGTGCAAGGAGAATGACAGCACATCCTAACACTGCGGCCATATTTGATCATATTCAGAGTGCTATGCAAAAGCGAGAAGTGAAATATATGTAAATTGAGGGTGTAGTGATTAATCATGACCGGTGGGATTGCCCATCTTATGCCTTTTTAAACAGCTATGCCAATCACAATGAGATATGATGGAAATGGCTCACCAAGTGGAGGAAGAGGGCAGATTCGCCTCTCCTAATGGGAAACTAGTTCTTGTTGTGAAGGTTCTGATTGTTGCTACACAAGATGTTGTTTTCTGTGCAAATGATGTACAATTTAAGACCTGTTTAATCAGTTTTAGTTCAATCCTGTGTTGTTCAATTCAATTCAATTTTATTTATAGTATCCAATCATAACAAGAGTTATCTCGAGACACTACAGATAGAGTAGGTCTAGACCACACTCTATAATTTACAAAGACCCAACAATTCCAGTAATTCCCCCAAGAGCAAGCATTTAGTGGCGAGGAAAAACTCCCTTTTAGGGAGAAACCTCGGGTGTGAGGAAAACTTCCTTTTAGGGAGAAACCTCGGGTGTGAGGAAAACTTCCTTTTAGGGAGAAACCTGGGACAGACCCAGGATCTTGGTAGGCCATGTCTGACGGTGCCGGTTGGGGGTGTGATGAACAGTGGCCATAATAGTCACAATAAAGATAATGGAACTATGACTAAAAATAGTAGTTGTAGTAGTTCATGGCGTAGCAGGGCACTGCAGGGCGTTACAGTGTGTAGCAGGGCACTGCAGGGCGTTACAGTGTGTAGCAGGGCACTGCAGGGCATAGCAGGACGTAGCAGGGTGTAGAAGGACGTAGCAGGGCACTGCAGATCGTAGCAGGGTGTAGCAGGGCATAGCAGGGCGTGAAGCAGGACCACGTCGACAGCTGCAACCATGATTTAGGTGCCCCCCTAATCCAAGGAAAACTGCTGGGCAAAAAAACATAAGGACTCCGGGGAATAAGCTCCCCAGAGCTAAGTTAGTATCAAACATTTCTGGGACATTGATGCACACAGATGGAAAGAGAGCGAAGAGAGGAGCTCAGTGTGTCAAAGGAAGTCCCCCCGGCAGTCTAAAACTGTAACAGCATAATTAAGAGCTGGTGCAAGGCAAACCTGAGCCAGTTCTATAAGGGTTGGTAGATGCATCTGATGACTATAAAAAGAAGCAGAGAAGAGAGAGAGAGAAGGGGTGTCGTGTCTTTATCTATACACCCTCCCCTGCTGGCCTAGGCGAACGCAGCAACTCCTCACTCCCTAAATATAAGCTTTATCAAAGAGGAGAGTTTTAAGTTTACGCTTAAATGTGGAGACGGTGTCTGCCTCATAAGTTATTTCGATTTCGATGCCATATGCCAGCACAAGGTCGAGGGTGTGGTTAAAACACTGACTGGCCTTATGCACGCTCTGACTGAAACCAATTAAATCAAGTAGTGAGTTGAAGCAATACTAAGACTATCGTTGTCAACGTCCACATGGATATTAAAATCACCTACAACAAGTATTTTGTCTGATTTAAGGACTACACATGATAAAAACTCAGAATACTGACCTGGAGCTTGGTAAACAACAACAAATATAATTGGCTGTAATGTTTTCCATGTTGGATGTAGAAGATTAAGAACAAGGCTTTTAAACGAGTTATAATTTAGTTTAGGTTTAGGATTAATTAACAGGCTTGAATCAAAGATGGCTGCATAATATATATGCAGCCATGTTACATAACATATTCTTCATGGCACAACCATGTTTTGGTAAGACAGAATAGATCAATGTGATTATCTGATATCATATCGTTTACTAGTACTGGTTTGGAAGACAGAGATCTAATATTTAATAGTCCACATCTAATTTTCCAATTCTGTTCTATCATTGCAGTGGTAGTTTTTATTCCAATTAGGTTCATAAGTATAGCTCCTCTTTTGTTTACCTTTGATTTAACTTTACGAGAGCGGCTCCATCCAAAGTGGGATGAATGCCGTCTCGCCTAATCAGACCATGCTTTCCCCAGAATGCCCTCCAGTTATCTATGTAGCCCACATCATTAGCTGGCCACCCTGACAACCAGCGGTGGAAGGATGACATGCGGCTGTACATGTCATTGCTGATCAGGTTTGGCAGGGTTCCAGAGAAAACTACTGAGTCCGACATTGTCTTTGCACATGCACAAAGTGACTTAACATTAATTTTAGTGATCTCCGATTTGCGTAATCGGGTATCATTACTATATTTACGGTTATCTTTAGCCAGCAGCTTTAGATAGGATTCCACATCGCCCACTCTGGCCCCAGCGATGCCCATCGACCGCGGCCGCTGGAGCCGCCAAGTTCCTGTTCCGCAGTATAGAGCTCCCAATAACCAGAGCTGACTTCTCAGCGGGTGTGTCGCTGAGTGGGGATAAACTGTTAGAAAGGCGAAGATGTTGGTGGTTAGCCATAGGCTCCGGTTTAGAGCGACCACCACCATGTGTGCTCCCCGGTTTAGAGCTAGTGCTACGCTTCCTTCGGACAGTCACCCACTCGCCAGTCTGCTCGGGGGCCTGCCGCAGGGGACTGCTAACAGAAGCTACAGTATGTTGGCCCGCACCAGCTACTAGCTACGGAAGCATATGATTTTGATTCCATGGTGCGGAGCCGTGCCTCAAACTCACTAAGCCTCGCCTCCAGAGCAACAAATAAACTACATTCATTGCATGTATCTTTATCACTAAAGGAGGCAGAGGAATAGCTTAACATTTGACACACCGAGCAAAGTAGAGCAGGAGAGAGAGAGAGGAATTAGCCATTGCTATTGGCTAAGCAAAAGTAGCTACCAGCATTTTAAAGGTCCCATGACATGGTGCTCTTTGGATGCTTTTCTATAGACCTTAGTGGTCCCCTAATACTGTATCTGAAGTCTCTTTCCCGAAATTCAGCCTTGGTGCAGAATTACAGCCACTAGAGCCAGTCCCACAATGAGCTTTCCTTAGTATGTGCCATTTCTGTGCCTGTAGCTATTGAGGAGGAGAGAGGGAGGGGCAAGGTGGAGGGTGGGGGTGTGGCCTTGACCAACTGCCACTTTGCTCATTTGAAAGCCATGATGCCTCTCCCTCATGGGTTGGCCAAATTTTCTGGGCGGGCAAAGCAGAGAAAGGGGAGGTAACCTTGCTTGTTATGACTTCATAACAAGCAAGATTCCAGAACGGCTCATCTGAGCTTTCATTTTCTCAAAGGCAGAGCAGGATACCCAGGGCTCTAGCCACTGGGGGACCATAGGCAGGCTGGGGGAACGCATATTAATGTTAAAAAACCTCATAAAGGGAAATTTTCATGCCATGGGACCTTTAACAATTATGAGTTCAGCGAGGCAGTCGCTGTAAGAAAAGAGAACTATAAGTGCTTGAGTATAACTAGTGTAGTTTAAATGCAATCCAGGCAATTAGCCTCTAAATTAAACAATAAAGCAGAGTTGAGATGATGTGATTCTGAACATTCTTATTTCAGTTCATACCAAAATATCCTTATTAAACAGTGATTCAATCCAATTCAGATCTTTCTAAGGTGACATACAGTATATTTTCCTTTTTTTTGTGTGTGAGCTAGTTCTGTGATTTGGTCATCTTTCAGCTGCATGACAGTTACATACTGTATATAGTTTATAGTTTACAGATGCAAAAATCTCTGTTCTTGCATTATATCTCAGCTATGTTTGAGATATAAACAGCTGAGTAATCTCTCTCTTTCTGTTTACATGAGAGTAATTGTGAACATTCTGTATATTCTGCACAGATGCCTACATTTAAATAAATGTAAATGTCAGCGGTTACCTCGGCATGATAAACACATGCATACATAAACTGGTCTTTAAAATATGTAACAGTCAGAGGAAATATGAAAATCTGTATTTACAAGAAATTCTAGTTGATGTACTTTATACGTACTACTTTGCATATGCTATTGGACAGGTTCCTAAAAGATTAATTACACACATTCTAATGGGCTCTGAAAACTGTACGATGCTCGACTCTAGACTTTTTTTGGATTCATAGAAGCATCCCTGCAGGACATCTCATTTTATAGTTCTCACAGTCATTTAAAACTCACAGGAGGGGGGCAACTGTCAACTGTTTATAAAGAGATATACATGTTAAAATGAACATGCATATGTTTGTCACTGTAGAAACCTGAGAGGTTTTAAAAGTCAATCGATAATATTTGTCGTTTAAAAAAAAAAATGAAAGTACAACCCACTACCAGACAGTGTTTTTAATATAAGTGGGACTGTGATGTGCTACTTCCTACAAAATGAAATCAAGTAATTGTTCACGAATTTCACTAGCAAGGACCACACCATCAACCAGATATGTTTTCAACATTTTCATAATGAAAGATGATTGGAATGCGAGATGTAAAGTCGCTTGTCAGTTGACTTGACGTTGACAGCGTTGTGCGGAGGATTCAGTAGGTAATCCGGCATAGCACCCGGACATGACGGACCCCTTTAGGACCTAAAGAAGAGGAGAAAGGAGAGGAGCAGAAAGAGGGTGGGAGCGAGGGAGGGGTCCAGAATGCGGCAGCGAATGAGAGGAGAGGGTTAGGTGGGTATTTATAGGAATACTGGAAGAGGCGTATTTGAGGTGTGGCCCTGCTCCTGAAACTATAGGTTAGGCCGGCAACACGTCATCCGAGGGAAGGTCTCATCACCACGCCCCTTTTTTGGGGAAAACAATCCCGCGTTGCCCATAGACGACAACAGCGTAAACAACAGTGGCAGTTTAACACCGCTCCAAACTTTAACTTTAAACAAACCATTTTAAATGAAATTCATTTAATGAATAACTATGATGAAAAGTAGTTGGTTGCACCAACAATACATCCAAAAGCCCTGATCTCTGATTTGTCCTCCTGCCATGTCCTGAAGTAGATCCTGATAGATGGGCTTTGGCTCCAGGCTATAGACCACACTGGCATCGTCGAGGAAAAGTATCTTGCCGTCACATCAGGAGAGAAACAAGAAAATGCCGAAAGCTGTTGTGTAGCGGGTTAATCAAGACTTTCACACTGATATCTGAGGCTCATAAGATACATGAATATTCTCAGACATTGTGGTAAATGATGCTGGTGACAGTTACTATGGATGGATAGTTAACGGTAGCTTAAGTGGGAGGCTGCTAACAGTTATCGCAGCATCAGACTGTCATCTCTAAATCTCAGCCTATAGATCGAACAGTTGGTTATTAATAACAGGTTAATTAATTACAGACAACACTCAGCCTAACAATAGTGATTTAATCAGATATGTATTTCTACATGAGCAGTATGCGGCCACCGTGTTGGGTCACTGATCCACTTATAGGGGAGAAGACTGAGGGGACATGACGGCAATCAACCTTCATTTATTAATGTATCGTGAACACAAAGGCAAAGTCACAAAATAAACATTAGACATGCGTATAAAACAAAACGTGTTTAACAAGAAATAAATCCATACACATTTGTAAAAATTATGATCCAACACGTGTCAAATTGCATTGACTTCTATGGGATGTTTCTATCCCCCAAAAGGGGGCGCGGCCTTGACGTTTAGCGAGGTACCTGTATGTGCCGGCTTAACGTATGCTAGGTAGCGTCAACTAATGGTATCACATTCACATATGGGGGTCCAGAGCCTTCAGCCCTGCAGCCCCCCTGTCTCTGGAACTCACTACCACAAGCCATCCGTGACACTGACATTCTCCCCACATTCAAATCCCATCTAACAAACCTACCTCTTCAAACTGCCATACTCAGTGTCATTTGATAGTTTTGGCTGTTGTTCATTGCTTTGCAATTCTGTGTGGCCTTTGTTGTGCATCAGTTTTTATCTTTTACTACATTATTTGTTCATGTAAGATGTCCTTGAGTATCAAGAAAGGCGCCCATAAATAAATTGTATTATCATTATTATTATTATTATTATTATTATTACTACATAAAAAACAATGTACTGAAAAGAAATAATTCAGGAAGTCAAAGCATCTCCATCTTCGTCCGCTTATCCGGTGTCGGGTCGTGGGGGGAGCAGCTCCAGCAGGGGACCCCAAACTTCCCTTTCCCGATCAACATTAACCAGCTCTGACTGGGGGATCCCGAGGCGTTCCCAGGCCAGGTTGGAGATATAATCCCTCCACCTAGTCCTTGGTCTTCCCCAAGTCAAAGCAGAATTTTTTTAATTTACAGTACAGTAAGAATATGATTTTATATTCTTTTATTGTCACAATGTTGGTTGTGTTGTAGAGACACATCACAGCATTCAGTAATTTTAGCAGCACAATATTCACTGTCAGCTGAAACTTTGAATAAAACATTTGAAATGTTGCTGAGCATAACATCCTTTGACTGTTTTCTTGAATGTGACTGTATTCTTGGAGATTTGTGACTCCCACTGTCCCCTTGAAGTCTGTATAATAGTAATTGTGTACAGATTTGCATGTCATCGGCATGTCACTTCCCCAGAATAATCTCCTGTATGCACACTGTGATCTGGGAGAGTCTGACAGTTACAGCAAACCCCTCATTATTCACCCCACACATACAGTTTCATATTTATCTGTGTATTTGCACACTCCTGAAATCCCGTGTCAGTCGCACTGACAGCATGTGACAGCTAAACATAACTTCCCCATGTATCTGAAGGAGTGAATGGCTCAGACTCTGACAGAAATATATTTTGCATATGATGCATCCTGAAGTTTATGACTACGTGCTTTTCCATCAACAAGTCAAACTCATTAAGAATGCTTTGGGATAAACACAATCATTTTAGATTTTCAAATAAACCTTATTTGGCTCTTCAGAAAAAATTATGTTTATGGCAGTGTAGTCCTGATGTGATACACAAAAAATGCATAATGGAAACTGGATCAGTAGAACCAGGGGTGCGTATAGGGGGGAAAAGTTAGGACAATTCCAAGGGCCCATGACTGACAGGTTTTTTATTAAACCATCATCATTCAGTATATATATTTCAAATATAATAATAAAATTAATGATCTCTTTGTTTTTACTTGTTTTTGTCTCAGTGACGGTGTTTAGTTGCAGTCAGTAGATGCGCCAGAACTACAGTGACCACAATGTTAAAAGTAACGTTAAATCAAAATCTGGTTTTCAAAAAAAGAAAGAAAGAATAATGAGAGAGGAAAAACAAAGGAAAGGGTGTCAAACTGTAACCCAGTTTTCCACCAAGAAATTTGGGTAGCCTCTAGTCTGTGAGTGGTATTAACCTGTTGCCTTAATGTCCATAGTGAAATAAGCTAGCTAGCTACAGACTAGTGTTAGCCTACATTTAATCACCATTTAATCAGTGCAGGGAAACGTTTAGCAAAATATTCATATTAAATCATTATCCCTGCTTTTAGCAGACTTAACAACAGATGAGTCAGCAGCACCCCAGTCTCCCCCTAACTGTGCCCCTCCCTGTCCCAGTGAAGAAGGTGGGCTACATTGTGTTCAATGACATGCCAGTTAGCATCAACGCAGGGAGTCTGTGGGGATTTCTGTGTCTCTCTTGCTCTTTTTACCATTACAAAAAAAAGAAATATTTATTAATGACAGAAATTCAAACACATTAATAACAATTATTTTCTCACATAATGATCATTATGAAAAAAAAAAGAAAAAAAAACCTACTCTCTCTACTGAATGCTGGACAGTTGGAAACAGTGAGTAGCTTACCTGAGCCTGCATGTAAGATACAGACAATATTAAAATAATCCAGTTTGATATGTTAATTTAGATTGAATTATGGAAAGACATCTATAGATACAGACTTCATTATTCCCATCATGAAGGGCAATTTATTTGAGAAGCTTTCACACACACACACACACACACACACACACACACACACACACACACACACACACACACACACAGACACACACACACACACACAAACACAAATCGTTCTAAATTCCATTTTACATTGGCATATATGTGCAGCTAAGTTAAAAAAATCTGCTGTTGTCATTGTTTTGAGAGGATGATGTTAATTTATTTTGATTGAAAAGTTTTTCAATCAAGTCATTTTTCTTTTTTTTTTATATTTCATTAAAGGTGCTCTAAGTGATGTGTAACATGAATACACATTGTGGAAGTAGCCTACGTGCTAACGCTGCTGCAGTGATGGCTCAACCAGCTCCTTCTTGTCAGTTATTGGCTGGAACTCTGTTTGTTATGGTTCATTGTGCAGGTTGGCGCAATTTCTTTTTGTTGCCGTTTGTGGGGCCTGGGCTGTCTACAGAGACCGCGTTTTTTTTTACAGTGTGTTCAGGGGACAGGCAGCTAGCGGATAGTGAGGAGATGTTTGCTGTATGTGACGAAAAATGTTGTAGCCTAAAATAATAATAATAATTAATATTAATATTAATAATAAAAATAATTATTATTATTATTAAAGCTGCAAGCAGCGTTGGACGGACCCTCGCGCCTGTGCGCGTGTCGAGGTCACTGGCAGATGCCGCTCCTTGTGACTGTGCATTTGCGAGGCAATCATCACCAATGAAAAGGGAACTTCCTGCTGAGTTCAGTGATACCTCACACGAGACTCTACGTCATAAAGTTTATTAGCTGTGAAAGGGGGCGTGGCTTAAGCATAGGGGGCTGGCCAAACCATGACCAATGAAAACGGAACTGTCTGTTGAGTTCAATGATACCTCGCACTAGGGTCTACCTTAAACGGGTCACCAGTTATGAAAGGGGGCGTGGCTTAAGGATAGAGGGGGCAGGCCAAACCATCACCAATGAATAAGGAAGTCTCTGCTGAATTCAATGATACCTTAAACAAGGGTCTACCTTACAGTTTTTTACAATCACTTTGGCACTAATTTCAGAACCTTGACGTCATTTTTCAAAACTCTGGACACAAAACTCACAACCAATGATCAAAATGCACATTTTTCAAAACTCTAACACTTTTTTCAATTGCTTGGATACAATACACATAAACCTAAGATAATTTGCTCATTTAACAAAGATCACCTGTTCAATATGACATAACTTAACATCAAAGCACTACTATTTCAAAAAGCAATTCACACATTACATTTCAGATGATTGTCTATTCATCATCTAACTATCAATTGATACAACTGCTCAAAATGATAAGTAAATGTTGCATTACTCTTAATGCATAGTTGTATGGACACAATATACCATGTTTAGATCATGAAAGTTTCAAGATAACGAGATTCATTGTCACCAATTAGCGTGGAGCATGAACCAATTAGACTACATGATCTGTGGATGTAATATTTCACCATCCTTCTTTACTGTAATGTACTACTGTTTATCAGACACTGTTTCTATGGTCAAATGTACCACCTTTACTGTAATATACTACTGTTTATCAGACACTGTTTCTATGGTCCCATGTACCACCTTTACTGTAATATACTACTGTTTATCAGACACTGTTTCTATGGTCCCATGTACCACCTTTACTGTAATATACTACTGTTTATCAGACACTGTTTCTATGGTCCCATGTACCACCTTTACTGTAATATACTACTGTTTATCAGACACTGTTTCTATGGTCCCATGTACCACCTTTACTGTAATATACTACTGTTTATCAGACACTGTTTCTATGGTCCCATGTACCACCTTTACTGTAATATACTACTGTTTATCAGACACTGTTTCTATGGTCCCATGTACCACCTTTACTGTAATATACTACTGTTTTATCAGACACTGTTTCTATGGTCCCATGTACCACCTTTAAGACTATTTACTGTATTGACAGTATTGCACTGTATAGATGCAGACCCTTGGAAATTGCTTGTCCAATTCTGCCAACTCGTTACTGATGATTGAAATATATATATTATATATTTTAATTTAATTAGAGTTATGTAAAGCTTTTGATGGGACAGTTGGGTCCTAGAGATGTGGTGACAACAGCTGCGCAGAGGGGCCCAATTAGATTTTTGTCATGGGGCCCAAAATTCCTAGCAGCGGCCATGAGTAGAACACTGCACCAAATAGCAGGTTTTGCACACAGGGGGATTAATATCACATACTGTAGAACGTACATGCAAGAATCTTGCATGTACGTTCTACAGTAGCAAGAAGACAAAAATATATACCTATATACATACAGGTGCAAGCTAACAGACAGCAGTTTCTCATTACAATATGGATGGGGCATGTGAGCAAGATGACATATTGCTGTGTACATTAAAAGATACAAAGCCATGCATGCAAGCAGACATGCTGCATTAACACACTGGCTCATCACAGCTCAAAGAAGCACATTAAATTCAACATACTGTATGACAGTGTCCTCCATCATAGTTCCTCCTCTGAAACGCTGTGCAGCTATTTAAAGCACAATCTGATATTGTGCATATGCCATTATGCAAATGCTGTATATTAAACATGTACATTAAGATCCAACTAAAATGAATTGCATTGTTTGTTTGTTTTTGTCTCTTTTTGTTTTGTAGCAGAACAAACAGAACAGCTGCTCTGTGAATAACTGGTCCACTGACACAACTGCTCAACCAATACTGATATTGATATTCAGCCAATATATCGGCGGCAGGGAATACAGTAACCAAAGACAGTTTACTTTCCAGGTTTAGCTCCCCAAGGCTAACCAAGCTAACTAGCTAATGACAGCTAACTTCAGTTAGCAACAGTTAGCGCTTACTATAGCAACATGTAAAGCTATATGTCCAAAACTACATAAACCACCTCAGTGGTCTATTCACTGTCATTTAACTAGCCTCAGAATATTAAATGACATCTTAATGACCAGTCCAAATGGTTCCACTTTACTTGAGGTCAAGAACATTATTCATGAAACTGTTATACAAGCATTTGACAGTGTAATCAAACTTTATGACAGCTTTATGACAAGTCCCGGTCTAAGGTTAAGGGAAAATATGAATGACACAATTATAATGGTCTCATGCCAATGTCAAAACCAACCACTTAATAACAATTTAATGTGATGTTAACACATAAAGCTAAATAAAGGCTTTAAGCTTGATGATTAGGCCTGCAATGACATATTTATGACAGGTTATGTTGTCTTCGTTAATGTCAAGTTGTCATAAGACAAACTTCTCAAACAACGTCAACTTTGCATTAAAAGTGTCATAATTTACCGAATGACACTTAATAACAACAGTCATAAACATTCATAAAGACTCCTTTATGTTCAAGACAAGTGTCATGACATGGTTATGACGGTGTCGTGTCAGTCTTGCACACTCCTTAAAATAAAGTGTTACCTTTATTTTCAACATTAACAAACAATCTTGATACAGACCCACATATTTGGGTATTTCTGTACTGCACATTTCTTGTAGCAACGTATACAACGTAACTGATCTATCTGCAATAACCTAATATTGGCAGATATACTGACAGGGCCGATTTATTGGTCTAGTTATTGGTCTATTTTTGACTGCAAATGGGAATTTTGATTTAGATTGAAGTTGGCCTTGAACAAAGTAAGACCTCTCAGATGGCAGTAAATTTCAAAATTCTGGTCAACTTTGTTCCATTTCCTGAAACAAGTAATTTTGCCGTTTGGTCACCTGCTTAAACCTTTCGGTTTGGTTCACAGTAATACTCTGTCATTATTTTAATTACAGTAATTACCGGAGCCAGTCAGGTCAGAGTGGCGTCAGGCACTTTAATGACCTTGTGCAACTCGGTCCCAAATTTCCACAACAAACAGGCAATCATCCAGCAGCCAAATCATGTGGTACGTCAATGACCAGGCATTTAATCATTTTACAATAAAATTAATTATATTTTATCCAATTCATATCTTCTTAATCTCATCTACAGCAGGCAAAACACTCGAAAAAGACAGAACTGTCATTTGGCGTTCGGTTGCTTACATGTGATAAAACAAAGAGGCTCAAAGTTAAACAGCTGAGCAATTCCTAACCTAATCAACAAAGCAAATTTATCTTAGTCCGATCTAAGTCCATTATCAGCATGAAGCTAACAACAGCTGCTCTGTTGTAATGGAAATCTTAATTAGACACATTAATTATGCTGGGATGAATGCAAAAGAAATGATATATAAGCCATTATCATCAAAATAAATTGAACCATGCGAGACATAATGGACTCTTGCACTACATGCAGAAATGTGCTATACTTTAAGCTGAATTTGTATTACATAGACCCCACGGAGTAGACAAAAGGCCCCCTGAGGACTCAGGCCCGAGCTTTGTTTCTATCAGTCCTCACCTCCGCCCATGATGGGATTTTTATCTGCGGGCCTGGGGGAGGGATCTGTTCGAAAAGAATGTGGACAGGTCCGGAGATAGCCTGCTATTACCACCACCCAGCACCACAACAACCATCAATCTCCGCAAGTTTGTCTGTTTACACGCAGGACAGCACAACAGTCATGAGTCATTGCCACTTATGATGCAGTTAGAGTGAAATGATGTTCCCCCACCTCCTCTGTCCATTGCCCGGACACTCCTAATCAAGCTCTGCGGCGTACATGTACTGTCAGTGACAGGAGTATCTTTCAGACATAGTAAGGAACAGCCGATACCCAATCAGTTATTAAACCCAACATTGTTCCCCCCCTGATTGCAATCACATGTCCTGTTTTTGTCTCTCATGAGCTCCAATGCTCAAAGATCCTTGTGATTTGCCGCTTCTTTACAAACTGTCAGATGCACCGAGCCTGTCTGATTTCCCCACTCTTGCTGCACTGCCATCCCGACATCAACATTTTCTATAACAGCAGAAGATTGCTGGGTCTTTACAATGTGACCCTGATGAGATAGGTTAGTGGGTGTGCACCTTTGGTGGAGTAATCTTTTTTTGTCCTAATTCTGACAGCGATATCCTGAGTTCAGACATGAAATCAATCTCTGTGGCGTGCACTGAAACCACGGAATCTATATGGAGAAAAAAAAAGTTAGAGAATGTAGAGAATAGACAGGATTGAAGGAAGAAAAACAAATAACTGATGTTTTCCTGGCTCCCAGTTACTCACGCAAAAACACATTGATGCAGACACCAATGCTACATCCCACTGAATGGTAGATTACCATTACTTCACAAGGAAAGGAAGGAACATGTTGCCAGGATTTTAATTAAGTTTGTTTATTTACAGTATGTTGAGAGAGCCATGCTGGTTTTATTAGCAATTCACCACACAATAATCATGTCTGAAATCTGACAAGTCAAGCAAAACAAAACTCTGTGAGAGATGAGAGGGGAGTGTGCATATGTTCCCACAGCCCTATGTTCCCACATTTCTAAGATTTATTTTCCAAAATTAGGCCCTATGTTCCCACATTTCCTTTTTCATAAATTTGTATCAGATTTTATCCCCCTAAGCCTAACCCTAAAAAATGTTGTGGGAGGATAGGGCTTAAATTGAAGGGAAATGTAGGAACACAAGACCTAATTTTGAAAATGTCCTAGAAATGTGGGAACATAGGGCTGTGGGACCATTGGACTGTGAACATAAGGCTGACCCTGATGAGGGACAGCCAAATGCCAACAGAGCAAAGACTTCTAGCTTACATGAAATAAAAATAAAGAATCAAGTGTAGAACCATTCAGTTTGTCGATTTAAGGTACCTTCTTGTGCCTGACTGTTTTAATGCCTCTTTTACTGTATGTATTCATTGTACCCAGTGTTGTGCCTGAACGCGTCCATTGAACGATAGTTCATGAAGTCGTTCATATTTTAGGCGAACGTGAACTGAACGTACCGTATTACTGCCTGATGAACGTTACTGTGAACTCCTTCATTCTGGTGTCTGTGAACGGCACGCTCTACTCAGTTTAACTTTGTTCAACAGGGTGCCAGATTTCTATAGAGCCTTCCAGGCGAAAACCCAGCTAAAGCACACCGTAAACAGGCCTTAATATGTAGTGGAAAAAACACCCAATCTGGCAACACCAGCCACCAGTGTCGCACCGCAGCATGCGTCATCAAAACAAAGAGCAGTATGGAGGCGACGTATGATCATTTAAACGAGTTTTATGACAAGGTCGGTGAGGATGCGAAAAATCTTACATTTCTCTGCAAACTTTGCCCGCCGGCTTTCAAAAAGAAAATCTGCACTTCAGTCACATCCACAGCAAACCTGAAACGGCACATTGAACTGATTGGATATGAAAATGAAATCTGACGCATAGTTTCAGTGTTAAAACTGATAAAATAATTGCTGTATGTGTTTCTATATGGGCTGTGGCAATAATTTTGAAAAATAATAGCTCGCAGCAACATATGGAAAAAAGAACTATGAACTAGTTCATTTTTGGAAATGTGAACTTAGTTTAAAATTTTGAAGTATGAACTATGAACTGAACTAGTTCATTTTAAAATTTGTGAACTGAACTTTTAACTAGTTCATGTAGAAAATGAACTTTCCCAACACTGATTGTACCCATGATCTCAAACCATCTCACGTATCATTTGTAGATCGCTATTTAAAGAGGTTTTCTAAAACATTGGTCTAACGTTGATTTAACCCTAATCACCAGCTTGATTGCCGATACCTGCAGCACCATCGCTTTACTTTTACTTTATAGGACAGAAACAAAATGATTGGACAGGTTGTAGTTTGCAATCTAATCAATGATTACAATTTATACTAAAGATTAATTCACATTTGTTTGAAGTTTACAACTACAATCATTTGACCACTTGTTTCACGGTCTGCAATGGATTCCAATGTTAAGATGTTAGCAAAGCAATCTTAATTAAGATCCATATCATACAGTTAAAGGTGCTGTAGGTAGGATTGCGAAGATCCAGGACTTGTTGTCAATGTTCAAAATTTGAACATTGACAACTTCTCAGTCCCTCCCCCCTTTCTGCTAAAGCCCAAAACGGTCTCCTAAGCCCCTCCCCCCACAAGGGAGAATGAATGCATGTGCATCAGCAGTGATTGACACGCAGTTAGACCCCCCGGCCCTGATTGGTGCATCTGAATAGGGAGTGGTGGATTTTTGCAAATCACACTACAGGAGGAGCTGGATGTTTTTTTTAATTACCTGCTTCATGTAGTTCTACTGGAACATAGGGTCAGTTTCAGCAAATATGACAGAAAGTTAGTTTTATAAGTCTTACCTAACTTTAACATGTAGGAAGGTAAAAAGAAATATTCATACACAATAAGATAATTTATTAGCTATTTTTTATCCATCACACAACAAACACAACAAATGACTTCATAGTCCTTCAATCCTAATGTCTTGTGAAACAGTTAGGTCGTTCAAATGCATAAGGTGCAGGTGCATTCAAACTAAACACAAAGGCTAAACCTACACTACTACGTTTTAAATTTTAAGGGGCATTTTGAGACAAAAATTAACTCTGTCGACACAAGAGTTTTAGCTCCAGTAGAAGAACTAATCTCTGTCCATATTAACACGTCTGAAAACATATCACCTGACTATTCACATACACTGGGCATGTGTAAACAGGAAGGAGATTGTCTGACGTTACTCTGCGGTTGAAAATCATGGACGTAGAAGTTGAAAAAGCAGAAAATACTTTGGAACAACAATGGTGAACAGTAAGAGGAGGGATTTATTAGCTTGGAGTGAGGGCGAGGTGGAACTGTTACTGAAAGGTATGCCTACCTAAACGATAAGTCTGACTGACTGACGTTTTTGACATCTAATTCTTTCTACTGTATGTAAGTCTCTGGCACCGAAAAATCATTTATTCACAATATAGTAAATTACTGAACATGTTTTGGCAGTGTAATGATCATTTTTGGATAGCTGCCTGACCTAGAGATGATGATGCATGGAAAGCTTTTACAGCCATTTAGCAGTTTTTAGTGTCCATATTCTGTAAAAAAAAATATGCAAACAGATTGAGAAATTAATACAAAGACAGTAATCTTTTAGGTGGAGTTTTTCTTTGAGTCAACTTCATGGTTCAGCAGTGATACTTCAGTATGTTGAATGACACAGAATGACTCAGCCTGGAGGTTAGAGCAAAGGTGGCTGTGGGACGGAAACGTTTGATTACCGTCTAATCAACTGAATATAAATTACAATTAAAGTGGGATATTATAAGATGAATATTATATATTGTAAAATACCTGGTTTCTGTTGGATCCGTATTCCAAGGCAGCTACTTAAAGTGATGGTTCGGAGTAATTTCACCCTAGGGTCCTTTGCACCATGACCTCGAGCCAAACACCCCCCCAGAAGCTTTTTTCACCTGGGTCGAACATTGGACGAGTTAGCGTAGAGTAGCGTTATCAGCTGAATAGCGCGGGGGCTAATGGATCCGAAGTGTCTCTTAACATTCCCTAATAATACCGAATGATAATAAACACGTCTACAGTAGTACAAATAGGTTGTGCACTCTGTAAACGATTGATTGAAAAGTTTGTAAGTACACCAGAAGTTTATGTAAATAACATACTTGCCTGCTGGCTTCTGCTCTCTGCTGTTGCTGTTGCTGTCGGTACGAGGTGCTTAGGGACATCTACAAATTACAACACCGAAGAGATGCAACAAAAATATTTATTAATTTAACTTATTTTTTAAAGTAAGTGCTGTAGTATAACTAGCAGGGGACAAGTTATAATTGAGGTAAGTTTGGAGACATTACCTTATTTAATCATTAAATTAATAAATATTTTTGTTGCATCTCTTTTCGGTGTTGTAATTTGTAGACGGCCCTAAGCACTCTTACTTCCCGGTAGTAACAGCAGCAGCAGAGACGAGAAGCCAGCATGCAAGTGTTATTTACATACACTTCTGGTGTACTTACAAACTTTACAATCCATTGTTTTATGAGTACATAACCTATTTGTACTACTGTAGACGTTTGGTATCATTTCGGGCATTATTAGTGGGGTAATGTTAAGAGACACTTCGGATCCATTGCGCTAAGCTATTCAGCTGATAACGCTACTCTACGCTAACTCGTCCAATGTTAGACCCAGGTGAAAAAAGCTTCTGGGGGGGTGTTTGGCTCAAGGTCATGGTGCAAAGGACCCTAGGGTGAAATTAACTCGTACTAAAGACGTTTAAATGATGTGAGGAAGCTACAGTACAGTAAGCAAACTATAAAATGGGACTGATGTCATTCTTAATTATCCTCTGAATTTAGAAGAAAGCACACAAACCTTCCCTCAACAAGATAACAAGGGAAACTTGTTTCACATTTTTACATATTATTGGAAACTGTTGTTTTCTCAGTGGAAACATATTCATCTTTATCTCTGTGCTCTCTCTCTCTCTCTCTCTCTCTTTTCTCTCTCTCTCTCTCTCTCTCTCTATATATATATATATATATCCCACCATAAATGACTTTTTTGTACATTATGTATCTCTGCTTTTCTAATTGCTGCAGTTTGTTCACAGCAGGAGGACTGAAAGTCAGTGCAACAGTGCTTTTTTTATTTTTTAGATCACTCCAGGCAACAACTGTGGCTCATTAGCAGAGGAAAGCAAATCATTTCTAATGATTTTCAAAAACGAAACCGACACTGAACATGATGGCATTATTTTTAGGTGTCCAATCACTACTTGGATATCAACTGAATCTACCACTGCTCTGTAATTAACGGTGATTATGTTTGCTGTTAAAAATGAACTATTGCCCACTGCTCCTGTCCACCTTTTCTGCTTCAGTTAGTTTAAAGTGGCTGTACTCGAAATTCTGAAAATGTATGTAGCAGCAAACAACTATTTGCCATGTAAAGATAAAGTGATGCAAGTCACACTCCCTCTGCACGTGTTGTAATCTGAGTTTCTATGTTCTTTGTTTTGATAACCGGTCCGGCCGCGCGTACATGTTATTAACAAAACGTAGCTATTTCATGTATTGGTATATATAACGGGCTGCGAGAGCCGTGTGGAGGCAATCCCAGCCCACTGTTATTTTCCCCACAGTATTTCGGGTACAGCCCCTTTATGTAACTTTTAGGTTTCTGAATTATTTTCAGCATCTCATTCAGTGTGTTCTGTGTGTTGCAGCAAAATGATTTTCCCATTTGGAACCAGAACACCTTCATTATACATTCGAACCAATCCAGCTTGTGAGTCATCCGTTTCAGGGAAAATACACATTTATAATTCACGTTTACAGTAACTGTCACATAGCCTACTCTACTTCTGTTTTTCATATTATGAACTCGTTCAAGCAATCTGAGCGTGCAAATTGTCTCTTACAGAATGAAATAAACATGAACTGAGCCATTAATCAGGACAACCTCAGCAAGTACTTCAGTGACACAAAAGTACTCCCCGATTTGTCGCTATGACTTTACATCAACATGTTCTCTTGTTCTTGACTTTAAAAATTCTAAAGTGCATCAAACTGAATAAGAGATCCAAAGAGATCCTTCTGGTTTGTTTAAAGGAAACTGTAATAAAGAGCTAGTTTTGCCTCGTTTTAAAGTAACGTCTGCTATGACATTGCTTCTTCATAGTTGTTGATTTCAGTTAAAATGTGTGAAAAACACAAAGATAATTGCACTTTTAATGGCTCTGTCGTCATAAATAAAGGTTAAAGAAAGGTTAAACAGAAGTAATCTAACAATCTTATTATCGTTTCACCAGAGGGATGCTCCATTTTACAATATCCTGCGAAACTGTCACAGAGTGATGAACTAATTTTCCCCCGTTGATTCTTCATCCCCTCCCCTGTTGCTATTTTTGAAATCTGTCCCATCTGGCTGCTCTTCACAACAATATTGCGCAATGAACTTTCATTTCCTCTCTTGTTAAATAGAAATGAATTTGCTCTCCATCACAGGTGGGAGGTGCACTTAATTGACTCGTGTTAACATCTCTCCATGCCTTGTACACCTGGTGTCGTTCTATATGCACATTTTATCAATGCACTTTATCCCAATCTGGTGTATATATATATATATATATACTTTGTAAATGTGTTATACTATGTTGGTAATATATACAATATATGAACTAGTTGCAGACTGATAGCCATGATGCCAATGTGATTTATAGTTTGTGAAGTGTACAAGTGCAAAAAGGACCTCCAAAACTCCACATAGGGCAAAAAAAATAAATGAGATGACTCTGAGGGGGGTGTCAAATTTGTCTTCCAGTGCTCTGAAAAGATAAGGCTGCTTAAATGAGAAGAAAAGAAAAAAAGATTCATTTTTGATTGGCTATCTGTATATCACGGCTCCTCAAAATGAACGTCAATCCCATCTCATCTAGTGCCTGACAGAACTTAAATTGGATCCCAAAGAGAAAAACATGATAGAAAGGAAATCAACATTTCCATTTCCTGCCACCTACCGTAGTTGTTGATTCAATGACTAAGAAGTTTTTCATTTAAAATTGCAGGTATGTAGTTGAAAACTTTTCAAACTAAAATTCAAACGGCCTTTTTGAGGAACGTCATGTGCTCAGCAGTTCTTCACGGCTGTTATCACAAATGTCTGACAATGTCTGAGGCGAGCTGGAAAGGCTCATCACTTTTCTTGATGCTGGCTTGTGTACCGCATACCAAATATTTACTATTCTTTCCTTCAGCTTCCCTCGTGTAAGAATATTTTAACAACCTGGCAAAGCCTCTGGAAGAAGCACCACTTTGTGTAGAGTCCAGGTAATTTTAATAAACTGTAGTGCGGAGCCATGCCAATTATTGCACAATGCAAGATGACCTGATTTGTATTACAGTATCCCCTTATTTCCTAAACAATTAACCTTGGGCTAATGCTAATTTACGCCTTCGCTGCCCACAAGATACTTCCTGGAAATGATGGGTAAACAGAGGAGGGCCAGGAGCATAAAACTGTAAAGATTCAACACTAAAGAAATATGCAAATGCAGTATTCAAGGCCGCTGAGTATAAAGTGTGCTCTAATATATCTCAGGCATGGTGAATAAATGAGCATATGCATGAGGATATTGACCACCCCCACAGTGATCTATAACTGTGTGTGGACACACTCACCATACATCATTATATGGACACCATCATTTGTCCTGGCCTTGATCAGGTACTGGTATGGTTTGAGGAAACCACTGGACCTTTTAATTTTTTAAACTGAAACTATATATGTGTGACCAAATTTAAAGATGTATGTCTTCAGTTGGAACCAATGGATTTGGGGCTGAGTTCCACCGACAGGTTAGGTAGGTTTGTTTGTCTATTAAGATCCCCATTAGCTCCTGTCTGTCTTAAACAGAAGCTACTCTTCTTGGGGTCTCTATTATTCCATAAGATTATTACATAAACTGGAATGCATAAATCCATAACATTCATACTCACAGTACATCCAAAGAACATACATCGAGTCAGAAAGCATTGTAATACAGATTACACATTATTGGTTCCGAGGGTTGTACCACGAAGCGAGATTAGTGGGTTAGAAGCAGGGTCTGGCTACTCCACACAGCAATCCCAGAAGTGGAACGTCAAGGATATAGATTAACACAGCTGTGCAGTTACAGCAGCCTTACTGTAGGCATCATGTTGCTTTTTTTTTAGCAATGGGAACCGTTATCAGTTCTGCAGAAAATCTGAGCAAGAACACAGTTTTATTTCATTTGTAAGCTTGATGTTGCTCTCTCTGAACTACTGAATATGTAGATACCTATGCTTTTTCATGGCCACGTGCTGTTGAATCAAAACAACAGAGAAGCTCAGATTACAACACACACAAAGGGAGTGTGACTTCATTCTCTACTCAGGACGCCATTACTCCTCTATATCTTTACATTGAAACATTTTTTTACTGCTATATTATGTCGAGTACAGCCCCTTTAAGGAGACAAATAGATTGTTGGAAGATGAAAGAGACACATTAAGGTTTTGGTTAAGTAAGACGGCATTGCTTTCATGCTATTTCACTGTGAAACAGCTACAGTACGTACCCTTTGCATGTCAGGTGTAGCCTACCGCCTGAACCTTTTAAGGTGGTTAGAGGTATTTTTTTCTCACGCTGGTTGATGTTGTTCTAATGTTCAGACACCAGGGCTCACAACGTTTTGAGAGGCCATGCTAAAAGAAGGCAACACTTACTTACTAACTGCACACTGAGCTAATATATATATACGGCCTTGTGTCAAGTTGCGTAAATCACAGGGGTAATCATTAAGATGGTTTAAGTAGTTCACTGTGTGCTGTGTGATTATGATCTGAAAACAAACCATGGGGCTGGTGGATTACGGCCAGTGGTGTTTTTATATCAGGAGGGGGCGGGAGAGAGAGAGAGAGAGAGAGAGAGAGAGAGAAACCAACTTAAGCCTTTGATCATCTGAGATGCTGAGTGTAGTGATTTACTGCACCCACAAACCCTTTGAAGGCCCCCCTGCTGATGTGATGGGCCGGTCAGTCCTCTGAGCTTCACTCATGTATGTATTCATCTCCCCACACCCACACAAGATGTATGCATTGTATCTGTTCAGTCTGTGTTTAGTTGTAAGCCAAAATTTAGCAGCAATGTTTCCAAAACCATGCGTCAATGTGTAGACAGCACCCAAAAGGCTTCACAGTTACGATTGCTTACAGTCCCACAACCAGCACTTACTTGTCAGCAGTAGGAGTGGGGGCTGTCAACGCGACTCGTGAGCACAGGCATCTGCCCATTATCCCACAATGGCATTAATAGGCCAACTGGTCTATCGCTGACTAATTATTATTAGTTAAGCTGCTGGTTTGTAAAAAAAAAACCCCAAACCAAACAAGGTCCCATGGCGAATGAAAATTTAATTTTATATCATAAAATTTTAACACAAAGCCCCCCCCCCCAAAAAAAAACTATGAATCCTTGAAAATGAAAGTTCAGATGGACCAATCAGGAATCTTCTCCTTATGAGGTCATAAGGAGCAAGGTTACCTCCCCTTTCTCTGCTTTGCCAGAGAATTTGGCCCACCCATGAGAAAGAGAGAGACATCATGGATTTCAAACAAGCAAAGTGGCAGTTGGTCAAGGCCACACCCCCACCTTCCACCTTGCCCCCCCCCCTCCTCAATAGCATTTAAAGCTACAGACACAGAAATGGCACGTCCTAAGGAAAGCTCATTGTGGGACTGGCTCTAGTTGCTGTAATTCTGCACCAAGGCTGAATTTTTGGAAAGAGACTTCAGATACAGTATTAGGGGACCACTAAGGTCAAAGCATCCAAAAGCATCCAAAAAGCAGCATGTCATGGGACCTTTAAGGCTTCTAATAAGAAAATGAAAAGGGTCAGAGCATTTTCATATGGATCCATTAGATGTTTAGTGAGATACCACAAATCCAGTCTGTTATGAAGATTTAGTTTACATTTTATCTTCAGAGATACAGTCATAGGTAATGTTATCTTGTCAATGTCAGTGCATTCTGTCAAAGTAGTACACATTAGCATTTATTGTGGATCCAGTCTTTCATGCTTTTTTTACATTAAGCTGAAGAGCAAGAAGCCACAGCAAACTACTGTATGAGAGCACCAATGATAAAGATCTCCCTCAAGTAAAATAAATCATGTTTGGCTCGCCCTGTGCTCATTACAGTCATATATTAAGGATGATAGTATCATTGTGATCTCTATGGAGTTATTTTAGTTTCTTTATAACCAAGCAAAAAAAAAAGGTTTGAGACCAATATTCTCTCACAGCAATCAAAAACCAAGTGTTTTTTTTACATTACAATAAGTTTTGCTTGCGAGTCTGAACTTTTTGAGTCTTTTCTATTGTTGGGTTTGACTGGGCATGGCCACACCCCATACACACCCACATGTATGCTAAGGCATACATTTAATGTGACATGCTTCACATATGCTTCAAATATGACGAAATGTATACATATCATTAGTAAACATTGATTTTGTGAGTGTAAGTGTCATTCACTTCACAAAAAAACACTCTCTGATTTGATTTGGTTCGAAAAATCACAACTGAATCCACCCTTCTGATGGGATCAGGATAATCCTGTTTTTTTTATCAAATAGATTCCAAAACGAGAGAACCCAAAGGGCAGGTTTGATCCAGATCAAATTTAAGATCGGATTACGTGATCTGATGTTAGTTCGGAATCCCTCTTTTGCTTTTGAAAAACCCATTTCCAAGATTTGATCCAATCCGTGATCCGAAATCCCACTGGATTACTTTTGAAAACTGGGCCTGCAAGATTTCCCATATATATAATGTTTTTTTTAAATTTTTTTTATATTTGACATCGTCAAGATCACGGAGTCTGTCTCTTTTGTTTAAAAGAATGACACAAACTTTATAGCTAACAATAGCCGTCTTAGCATGAAGCTTCACCTATCTTTAAAGGGGTGATAGAATGATTACATAGGGTATTTCACACTGTTCCTTATGGTCTCCTAATGGGGTATGTAACATTGGTTGGGCTGAAAATGGCCTGGTTGATATTTTACTGGCCCTTATGCATCCCTGTGTTTTGGCCCTATTTGTAACAAGAGCTTTTCTTCCAAATATGGTATGGTCATGAATATTTAGATGAGCTGCGCGCTGATTGGTTGAGCGACTTGCCATACGCACATATTAGAGACGCGCTGATTGGTTGAGCGAATCCCCAATACACATATATTAGAGAAGCGACAGAATCTCATATTCCAGACACTGCAATGTTTCATTACCAAATTCACTTCTGAGACTTTTTAAGCGAGAAATCAACTATATAAAGCTGAAATATGGGCCGTTTTGCAAAATTGATGGCTAATTGCAAATTTGGTAAAGACGTGTCGGACTTTAGGAGCTCCACACAGTCTGACGAGAAAGCGGCCGCCCGCTGGGCTCCATACCCAGGGCAAAGTCACCCTTTGTGGATACTGCAATACGGGGCGCGCCGCGGCCGCTCCGGCATAACTATAATATATTTACGGTTTGAATTCTCGTACGCCCACTTTGATTTTAAGGCATTTTTATGAACGCGGGTATGCCTTTTGTAGGACGAGCAGCTGCTTGCTATATGTCCCATTCATTACAATGGGGAAATACCGCAGCTAGCTAGCTACACTTTTCGCCATAACTAAATTATATTTACAGTTTGAATTTCGGCCACGCCACTTATATAACATAATTCCCCAATGTCTTATAAAGCTAACCGTTGTGTCCGATTTGATTTTAAGGCATTTTTATGAACGCGAGGCGTCTTTGTAGGACCAGCAGCTGCTTGCTATATGTCCCATTCATTACAATGGGGAAATACCGCAGCTAGCTAGCTACACTGTCGCCATAACTAAATTATATTTACAGTTTGAATTTCGTCACGCCACTTATACAACATCATTCCCCAATGTCTTATAAAGCTAACCGTTGTGTCCGATTTGATTTCAAGGCATTTTTATAAATGCGAGGCGTCTTTGTAGGACCAGCAGCTGTTTGCTATATGTCCCATTCATTACAATGGGGAAATACCGCGCAGCTAGCTACACTGTCGCCATAACTAAATTATATTTACAGTTTGAATTTCGTCACGCCACTTATATAAGATCATTCCCCAATGTCTTATAAAGCTAACCGTTAGTGTGTTCGGATTTTAAGGCATTTTTATGAACGTGAGGCGTCTTTGTAGGACCAGCAGCTGCTTGCAATATGTCCCATTCATTACAATGGGGAAATACCGCAGCTAGCTAGCTACACTTTGCCATAACTTAATTATATTTACAGTTTGATCGTTCAATTTCGTCACCACTTATACAACATCATTCCCAATGTCTTATAAAGCTAACCGTTGTGTCGATTTGATTTTAAGGCATTTTTATGAACGCAGCGGTCTTTGTAGGACGAGCAGCTGCTTGCTATATGTCCCATTCATTACAATGGGGAAATATCGCACCTTGCTCACTTTCGCATAACTAAAGTATATTTACAGTTTGAATTTCGTCACGGCATGAATATTACAGGTTCCTCAAGGTCTTACAAAGCTTAGCTAACACTTGACCGATTTTGGATATCAATTGAATGTATTTTTGTGAATGTCAGAGTTAGGAGGAGGCTAGCTAGCTCTCATTGATGGACTCCATCTCACCGCGGCTCTATCAATGAGACTCGCGGACAAGAGGCTTTATTTCCCCGATTGTTTGTTTAAATAACTCAACACACATACCCATTATAAGACTAACTGGAACCTGCGGGCTGCGGTAAAAGATTGCGGGCGTAACAAGCTCGCTGACACTGCGGTCAGGGCGGCGATGTAGCAACCCAGGCAGCACCAACACCGGCACTAAACTCCGACACACAGTCGGAGAAAATTTGCAATTAGCCATCCTTTTTTGTAAAGCGGCCCATATTTGAGCTTTATATGGTTGATTTCTCGCATAAAAAAGTTTCAGAAGTGAATTTTGTAATGGAATAGCAGAGATATGCGTGACCTAGCTAGATTCAGAAGACTACCTGATCTCAGGTCAGTTGTGTAGCCTATGTAAATATTGGGGCGTGACTGTTCTCTTAAGGTTCCGGATTTTGAGATGCTTGCGTAAGCAACTCAGCTTTGTTGGGATTCGCCCGTTTTCAGCGGCAGTTTCAAAATATAAGATTTTCATAGTAAAGGGGTGTCAGTGGGACTTTGAGCTTCTATGTATGTCCTATTTACCCACCGAACTGTCGTTATTCAACTATGACAGGGTAAAATCGGTTTTGCATTCTATCACCCCTTTAATGCACTCAGAGACATGTGTAGCTAAGCTAAGGTTAGCTTTTCACACAGTGTAACGTTAGACGAAATCCAATGAGACTGAATGAAATGAAATTCACGAATTTTTGACAAAATGATGTGACTATGTCAGGTGTTGTGCCGAGTTTTGCATCCCTGACAAGAATTGCATCCACTTCAGAAGCAAGCTTTGTTACTTCTACTATTACGGAGTCTACATAAAATATTGATGACTAAACATTCTAAAAATTATTGACTTCAGATAATTTATCATAATTTATGAACATGACAAAGAAGTTTATTTTATTTGTTATTTTCCTTATGGATGCAATTCCGGCAGGGATGCAGAACTTGGGCATTTGACCCTGGTCTGTGTAGGCTAAGTTGTAGATAGACAGTCATTTTAGCATCTAACTTTGGCCAGTGGGAGGTGCAAAGAATATACTTGTGGAGTTCATATGCATTGTTTTGACTGCACTGATCTGGACACATTCAAATCAATTCTCAAAACGCATATCTTTAGAATAGCCTTCACCCTATAATAACATCATATTTCATCTACTGTTTGGTGCTGGTTATATGTTTCACTTGTTTCTGATATGTTTTTATTCTTTGTGTTTTATTGCTTCAATTGCTCTTTTGGTACTTACCATGATTTTATTGTAAAGTGTCTTTAAGTACTTTGAAAATCCCTATATAAATACAATGTATTCATTATTATTATTGTTTTATCACTGTTTTGACTTCATATTATGCTTAGTGATACCTTCCTTTTGTCTTTTAATGCCAGAACGGAAAATCAACAAAGACCACTTATTTGTGTAAGCAAAAACACACTTGGTTTTTGATTGTAGTGAGATAAATATGGTCTCAAACCTTTTTCTGTTGATGCTTGGGTTAGAAAGAAACAAGAATCACTCCATAAATCTCGAATTGGCACATTTTATGGAACAGTGAGAGCAGATCTGCATGATGATAAATGTGCTAATATAAGTGTGAAGTAATGTTTATTTTTAAAATGGTGGATTGTGCTTTTTGTAGCCTCTCGAGCTGCTCGGTGGATGTTCTGGAGATGAGTCATTGATGAAAATCAGCTTCCTTCTGAAGTCTGTATCTCTGAAAGATGTCTTGTTCCCTCAGTGACATGGTACACGTTATATATTGGCCAAGAGATCTTCCTTCTACAAATATAGATTTCAACAAGGCTGTGGAAATATTGGACCATGAACTTTTATTGTGAGATTGAAGCAAGAAGTCTACAAAGCATCCATATAAAAAAAAAAACATTGAAACATTAAAATTAACACCTGAAATTCCTCTGTTCTCTCTTCCCTCAGAAGTTTGATCTCTCAGAACTTAGGAGGCACATTTTCCACAAGGACACAAGTATCGACTTTCTTGGACGTGATAATTAACTTTTATATCTTGAACAGTGGGCTGCACAAGAACTTAAATTACTTTAATCACCTGTATAATACTGTAGTCTTTCAACTTGATTAGATTTGATTTATTGAAATTATCAAGTTAATGATGGATTGTGGATTTTAAAGAGTCTGGAACCAAACCCACTGCTCACATTTGAAAAGGGTGTAAGCTATGTTAAACATCCATCTGCTTGAAGAATATGGCCTCTTTTCTTGCATGCCCTCCCGTAAACTCCAGAGCTTGCATCAACATGTTAAAACTGTAATGCCTCCCATAAGTATCCAAGTGTATTATGGTTTTTCCTTTTTGAATGCCCTGCAGTGTTTGTGGATTGGGCTTTCAGCGAGCATAAAGCATAAACATATGAGGCTGGTAATAAAGGAACCTGAGGACTGCAAGCATGCAACAGTATGGTAATGCTCCAAGAAATCTTATTTGTGCTTTTCATGGCCTAAGCCTCTTGTCTCTAATCTATTCCACTTGATGTGTAGGTGTGTATGGGTGTGAAATATGCTTTCCTTTCATGGCAAGGATTGCACATTGTTCTTGCCAACAGGAAGGAGAACATGTTAGGCAAGATTTGGCACGATTTTCTAAAATCCAAGCAGCTACAAAGCAGATTCAAAGGAGGAGAATAAAAAGCAGTGTTGCTCTGAGCATTCAGGGGCTTTGTACGCACCACGACATCATCATTTCGTGGTTAGGAACAATTATCTCAGTCACAATACAGATGCGAGAAGATGTCATGACCCCTTAGATGATTCCTGTATCTCCAGGGGAGCCTTCAGGAAACAGACAAAGGTTGCGTTCTCTTTTAGAGAAAAATAAAATACCACACTACTCACGACTGGATAAATATTGCATTTACATGAACCACACATTATGCCACTCCTCAACTATGTCCAGTTAAATTAGTAGATTTCACTGTCAGTTAAATTGAGATGATGAAACCACAATGAAATGGCTGTAACGGCGTCAAATGTGAAGCCTCCTACTGAGAAAATAGAGCCTTTGAGCAGGTGATTCTCTCCATTTTGTAATCCAGAGTTTCAGATTAGACTTCTGCCAAAATATTTAAGAACGATGTTACTGGAAACCCATGGTGGGAGATTTTTTATGTAAAGCCTTATGTTATTTATAATTACCACATTTCTTTGGATTTCTTTTCCTCGGGTAAAAATACTTGCATAGATGTAGGTGACATCTACCCAAAGGGTTGATTTTGCAAATTTAAATCAGAAATGAATGCTTGTTTCTTTTGATTTAAAGCCAGAGTTAAAGAGGCTCTACACAGGTTGTGCCAGTTGTTTATGTGTCGTAATGATGAGCAAATTTATCAATATTCATCAATTCATATAATATGACATCTCTCCATCAATGCGTGTGTATAGGTTGTGTTTATGCTTTGCGTTTGTAATTAGTAAAAAAATAAAATAACAATGGAGTCATTGTGTCTCTTTGTACTCATTTTGTGTCTCTTTGAGTGTCTTTGTAGTCGTTTAGTGTCTCTTTGTAGTCATTGTGTGTCTCTTTCTACTCGTTTTGTGTCTTTTTAAGTCTCTTTGTAGTCATTTTGTGTCTCTTTTAATCTCTTTGTAGTTGTTTAGTGTCTCTTTGTAGTCGTGTTGTCTGTTTGATTCTCTTTGTAGTCGTTTTGTGTCTCTTTCAGTCTCTTTGTAGTCGTTTTGTGTCTCTTTGTAGTTGTTTTGAGTCTCTATTCGTTTTAAAGCTCTTATCAAAATGATCATCTTGTCATCATTTTGCATCTCTTGCGTGTAGTTGTTTTGTTTCTCATTGTAGTCATTTTGGATCTGTAGGTGTTTTGCATCTCTTTGTAGTCATTTTGGATCTTATTGTTGTCATTTTGTATCTCTTTATGATCATTTTGCATCTAACATAGTTGTTTGACTGACTTTCCAATAAGAAATGTTAACTAACTTCAAACAGAGGTTCTGACACAGAGGCCTTAGTCCCATCAGCCTGTGCCTGCTAGGCCTGTTCAGTAATCCATCCATATAGACCCTTATGTAAAGTTTTAGTATTACATATCCTTCATTCATCACTTCCTTTCTCTCGTAACTAACTTCAAGACTATGTGTGCCTTCACAAGTTGAAAATGGAAACTAAAGTGTATGCTGTGAAATGCTCACCGAAGAAGCTTTCCATGTTCAATTGTAAAGCCATTCACACTGTCTTTCACAGTAATAAGCCTCAGTGTTCAGTGCCTGAACAAATGAGATTCACAGTGCTATATTAGATAATGTTAAATTAAATCCATACCTCAAGTTAACTTGCTGCTTCTCCCGGGCTCCTGAGAAGAAAAATCTAATATTGTTTGTGGAATTAATGCTCCTCTGTGAGAAAATCTTTAGAACATTATTGAATGTTTGTTTGCTGGCTTCACTGTATCCATTTTTCTAAACAATAAATAATCCATGTGTATAAAGCAATGAAAGGATGCAGATCACCTGCAGACACTCCACAACTACAGCAGCCAAGTCAAAAGGCTAAATAATGATAAATGCACTGGACTGATAAATGGTGGTAATATCAAGGTGCTAAAATAGTAAAGCGTTACCAACCACATTACTGCGTTACGGTTGGCCAGTTGGAAAACAATTTGAATCCCAGCTCTTACTTGTACTACAGTTTTTAGTGTTCACTGGGTGTATGTTTTTGAATAAGAAAATGTAATTATAGTTATTTAATGTGAAATAAATTTAATCACCTCTTTTATATGTATGAGCATACGGCTGAAAAGTTTCCTCACTTAAGTGTGATTTATGCTTCTGCGTTAAATTTATGCCTTAGCTACATACGTCTATGGAGACACGGATCCTACGCTGTAGAGTTGCATTTCCCCCTAATCATTTCCTGGTTCTTCTTCTCCATAAATAACATGAAATCAAGGAGAGGGTTCACTTTTCCTGCTACAGATTTCCCACCTCGGTCAGAAAGCACAGGGGAGACACTGTGTTTCTCTCACTATGACTCTAGAGTCGCTACTCGCTCTGAAGATAATCACTGTCACTCTCAGGGGCCATCCACACGGAAACGTTTTTTTGTGCAAACACACATGTTTTGCATCGTTTGGGCCGACCGTCCAGACGAATCCTGCAAACGCACTGCCTGAAAACGCACTTTTTTGAAACCTGGTCTCAGGGTGAAAAAATCCGAAAACGGCTCTCGTTTGATAGATAGATAGATAGATAGATAGATAGATAGCACTTTATTGTCCGTATACACGGAAATTTGTCTTGCAATACAAGCTCCAACAATCACCACACAACAACCTAAAAACAAAAGCTATAAACATAGAGACATCAATACAACATAGATACTTAATTAATTAATATGAGGGGTGGGGGGCTGCCCTGCAAGAGTGGTCATAAATAACCATACATATATAGACAAGGTAAAAAGGGTGAGATTAAAAATAAAAAATTGGGGGGAGGAACTATCACTTCTTTGCTTTCCTGTGTTGATTCAACAGAGATATTGACAGAGGAACAAATGAGTGTTTATATTTGTTCTTTCTGCAGTCTGGGACCCTATAGCGCCTCCCAGAGGGCAGGAGTTGATACTCCCCATGCAACACATGGGACGAGTCCTGGGAGATTTTGTCAGCCAGTCTGACAGTATGCAATACTTGGCTTTTCGTGTGAACGTTCTCCACTGAACGTCCCACCAATTTGGAACAAATCCTCAGGAGCCGCAGAATCCTGGCCTTCAGATGGACTGAGAGGCCCCAAACCACACTCGCGTCCCATACTGCATGATACTTTGAATCGTTGACACAAAAAAAAGAAACAGGATTTCGCTGCTCGCTCCGAATGACCTAAGTCTCCTTAAAAAGTAGATTCTCTGCTGTACTTTGCTGCAGATATAGTCTACATGATAGGTCCAGGAAAGGTCACTGTCCACGTGCACTCCAAGGTATTTGAAGGATGAGTTTTGTCTTATGGTTTGATTGTTAATGATTATTGGTGTAATGTGACACTCATGAGAGGTGCCGAAGATAATCTCCTCAGTTTTTTGTGTATTGAGGATGAGGGCATTTAAATCACACCACTTTGCCAGACTATTCACCGTTTCCACATAGAGGTCGGCCCCCTCCCCCTCCTTCATCAGAGCTACCAGTGCAGTATCATCAGAAAATTTGATGATATGGTGGTTGGGTGCAGAAGTAACACAGTCGTTGGTATAGAGTGTGAAGAGCAGAGGAGAGCTAACACATCCTTGTGGGGCACCACAGCTGGTTGTGACCATGGGGGAATATGTGTTATTGACCCTGACCAGCTGTTGCCTGTTATTAAGGAAGGAACAGTACCAGTGAATAAGATAGGGGTTTGTACCCATTTGAACCATTTTAGATAACAATATGTCCGGTTTTATTGTATTAAATGCAGAGGAGAAGTCGATGAACAGTACCCTGGCATAAGGCTTTATTTTCGGAGTGTCCAGGTGTTTTGCAACCAGATGCATTAGAGTGCCAACAGCATCCTCCGTGCCGCGCTGTTGCCTGTATGCAAACTGGAACAGATCTAATATGTCCTGTACAGACTGAGAGAGTCCATAGGATATGATTTTTTCCAATGACTTCATTAATACAGATGTTAATGCCACAGGTCTGAAGTCATTGCACTCCTTGGGGCATGATTTCTTTGGTAGGGGGATGATGTACGATGTCTTCCAGGCCATGGGGACAGTGTGTGTATCCATGGACTGTTGGAAGATTGGTTGCCACACTGGGGCTAACTCCTTACTGTAAGTTTTAAGGATAGAGGCACTGATGTTGTCCGGGCCGGTGGCCTTATGTGAATTAAGCCGACGAAAGACATTTTCCACCTGACCGACTGTAATTGTCACTCTATCCTCAGAGCTGGCTTCGTATGGATGGTGAATACGGATCTGTATCGATGATGTCATCGCCACACCCCTCTTTTACACCCTCTCCCACGGCCGCTGACGCACACAACTGCGTTAAAGCTAAGCCAGCACATCCCATCTCCATGGTTACACCAGCTCACTTCATCTAAATACTGTGTCTCTGCTCCCTGACCCTTCCCTGTGGATTCTACACAAGATATATTGCTAACGTTATGTAGCCAACGTCATTCATGGATTATTGATGTTTGTTTGACTGCCGATGTTAGAGCTAGCTAACGTTAGCGCGCTAACGTTAGCTCGCTACGTAGCGCTGCAATCATGCAAAATAAAAGGCAATCCAACAGCACATTATACAATGTAAACAAAGACACGTTTTCTTGCGGCAGCCTTTATAAAATGAGCAGTGGTGAAAGTGATTATAGTCCACGGATGTATTAAGAGAACGTTATAATCTCATGTTATGATAGGAAGTGGAAGTGACTATGCTCTTCTTCTCCGTTTTTGGTGAATTTCTGTAGCAGAAACAGCGCCGCCTATAGGCCTGGAATATGAAGTAGCGTGTTGAGTCATTTACAAGTGGATTCGTTTGGACGCAACTTTTCTTGAAACGAATCCAGGGAAGACGGGTAAAAAAAAGATCGTTTTGGTACGTGTGGACGGGGCCTCACTCTCTCTACCACACACTCCCCAACGCACACACACACATGCCAGCCCTGCTATTCTCTAAAGAGATCGACGCACACGCCAACGCACACGTATAACCTTCAGGCCACTTACGTAGGCTACGGACGAAAGCTCTGCGTGGAGCCTCCGCAGAAGCATAAATTTCGCTTTATTTATTTTGTCTATTACCACAGTCAATGTGTCAAACCATGAATGCTGCTGAAATGCCCTTGAGCAAGACACCTACTAATTTATTCTAACTGAGCATGAACTCAATGAATTTTACTGAATGTGAATGTGAGACAGACAGGAGTAGGAGGTCCCTGCTGAGGCAAAATGATAGAAAGTCCCTGGTGTGTAGGTGGAAGACGTAACGCAAAAAGGTGCGAACATTTTCCAGAGAGAGAGAGAGAGAGAGAGCTGAGATTTAATGATGATGAAGATACATTTCATGCTGCAATGAGAAATATAAATTAGAGGTTTGTGCTCAGACGGTGTCAACATAGACAGACGCTGTGGTTCATGACTTCGTAAAATGGAGAACATGTGTTAAATGTAAAAGTCTTTTCATTGCCACATTTAATTAGAATACTGTATGCTTAGTCTCCTAATGCCTTTTTGTCACAAAGAGTTTGCACCCTGCCCCCTTTTATTTATAATAATGTTTTAGAACTGTATCTATGGGCACTGATATACTTTTGGTTGCACGCATGATTATTTTGATATAAACAATAGGGATGGGTGGGTATTGTTAGGATTTTATCAATGCTACTACTCTTACCAATACTCCTTATCGGTTTGGTTCTTTATCGATACTCATATCCGTTTTTTGCTTTTTATTAAATTTATTGTTTGAAAAAAGAAACAATTCAGAACAGGATTAGAGTGTATTTATATTTTAAATAAACCAAGTAAATGTTTCTAAAGTAGCAACAGCAAAGTTTACAACAACAAAGTTCCTATGTATCTTAATATCTCACCAGAAAAAAATTATATTTCTGACATACTGAGCAAATTGTGGAAATAATAAAGAGCATACACATCAGTTAGCATCAGTCCTTCCTCCTGTCCTGTGTCCTCCCTTTGCTGAGGTGATTTACTGCAGGTAATGGCATTTTACAAAGATTTGCCAAATTTTAAGTTAAGTGGCAAACTAAGACAGCTTTTGTTCTAGCTTGTTTGTTTGTAAGCTAGCTCAGCTAATAGCTAATTAGCCGAGGTTTTCATGCTTGTGTAAAACATGTTTTTATTCAAGTGTTTCTCGAGAGACCGCGGACAGAGCACATTGATTACATGACTGGATGTATCAGGTAATGTTACGCAGAGGGTGGGGGGGGATGTTTTATGATCATACACAACAACACAAAACATGCAAGAATTAAATCCCCCTTCCAATACTATGGATGAAGAAGTGCCACTTGGCCAGCCATGCCAAATCACTAATGCACTTTGATATTCAATGGAAAATAATCACAAAATGAAATAGCACAACATGGTCTCAACATAAAACACAGAGCTATTAACCCTTTTGTTGTCTTCCCGTCAACCATGCAACTTTTTGTTTTTGTGGGTCAAAATTTAAAATTAAACCTTTTTTCACTTTTCCCCAATGTTTTTGAAGCTTTCCCGGCTTTTTTTAGTGTCACTTCTCGATGCATACCTGTCAAGTATCCCGTTTTGGCCGGGAAAGTCCCGTATTTTACTCTTCTTTCCCGCCGTCCTCCCGTATTAGTATTTTCCCGTAAATCTCCCATATTTTAACCTGCGTTATTAAAAAATAATAATACCCCGGGCCCGAGTGGAGTAAAAAAAAACAAAAAAAAATTGCCACGTGCAGTAGCCTACTACAGGTACTGTAGGTGGCAGTTGTCGCGAGGTTAGTGTGTGAGGTCAGATGATGAGTACGTGGGGGGAAAAAAGAAGAAAAAAAAACAGAGATGGATGATGGACGCTACGACAGAGACGGTGCGCTGCCAAAACTTCTGAAGGCTTTACTATGCATTCCCCATAGCAATGCAAGTTCAGAAAGGGTGTTTAGCATGGTACGAAAGATAAATAGGATGACGTTAGACAACAGAACTGTCTGCGCTCTATTCTCATGTAAAATGAACCACTCTGGCCCAGCCCACAAATACACTCCTTCCAAAACAGTCTTAAAGAATGCAAAGTCTGCAACAAATTTGTACAATAACTCACTAAAAGAGTAAAGAAAAGTTATGTGAAATGAAAAGAAAAACTGTAAAAGAAAAGCAATATGAAATGAAAAGAATGTGTGGAATGAAAATAAAATGTAAAGACAAGCAATGTTATAAATTGTAAATGTTTTCAGCATTCTGCATCAAGTGGTGATTTTAGCTTTCTTGTACACCTGTCTTAAAATGTAAGGGATACTGGAGCTTGGTTGGGGTGGTGGGACTGCTCGCGGTGGGCGCCGGAAAATTTCCCTTATTTTCAAATCCAAAACTTGACAGGTATGTCTCGATGTTTTTGTCACTTTTGCCCGAAACATTTTTTCTTTTCTTTCAAATGCTATACAATTTAATAAAACGAAGAGTGTTGTATGGAACCATCCACGTTATTAGTTTTGACAATTTGGTTGACAGAAACCCAAATTTCGGATATAGAAACTTTTTGAAAATAGGTCAAATTTGACCCGAAGACAACAAGAGGGTTAAAGGGTCCGTGTAACGCTTATCAGTAAAATTTTCTAAGCACAAACAGACATTTGGAAAAACGGGAAAAAAAATTGAAAATGGGTTCAAATAGCCAATTTTTCATTTTTTTCTGCCTTGACAAATTAAAAAAAATGTATCTTTAACCTGTTTTTCCTATTTTCTGTTTTTATTCAGAGGATCAGAAATTTAGAAAATTACAAAATTGCGTCTGGGCTCCATTTATTCAATACTGCTTAGAAAATTGAACTGATATGCATTACATGGACCTTAAAGCCAGAGAGCTGAGTTCACTTTGCGGCGAAAACTAAATACTTTCACCCATTCTCATTCTCCCTCAGAATTTTTTTTATCAAAATTTCTATCTTTTCCAGTGTCAGAGTGTCATCTGGCGGTGCCTGTAGCCCGCTCACAGTCACCTATTGGCGGCTAAACAACTGTTGCTGGTAGCCGGCACCCTGGAGCTCTGTAGCGGCTAAATACATCCAGCATCTGCCGCTCTGATTTTATCGTTCTATTGCACTATAGACTGTTCAGCGCCTTAGTTATTATTTTTTTATTTTTATGGAAATGTCACTCACTAATTCTCTGAAGTACCGATAGTAGAACTGATAACTCTGGAACTTATCAATAGTCCAGTTTTTACTCATTCAATACAGGTTCCCGGGAGCTTCCCTAATTAACAATAAATTATATATGACTATGTGCAATGTGAAAGGTGTTACACCTAGTGATGAGGGATAATTATCATATACCAACTCTGCACTTCCACCTCAGCTCTATGGGGTGTTTTAGAGTCTTTTAGCTCATTGTTTTGGTTTTACGGCTTGCAACTTTGCTATTTACTGTTAATACGGCTTTAACAATGCATTACACCATGTCTACAATGTGTATCCTGTGTTCCTTCAGAGCATTAGTTGTGTGCACATTCTCAGATATTGAGGCTATGCATCCACGATCTGCAACTACAGTAAGCACATGAGATAGAATATTAGGATGTGCAGTGAGCTAGCAGTCTCTGCACAACAATAGCCGGACATTATGAAGAGAAAGTCAAGCTTGTTGTTTTTCTGCAATGACCTTATTAACCATGGTGACCTTCAGCCCTCATCTGCCACCGAGTGGATAATCCTCCTGGTTCAGTAAACACAAAGTATGCGTGCAAGTATCTAAAGAATGGTGTTACAATGCTGTTAAAAGCAAATTAAAATTTCCAAATCATGTTGTTTTCTGATGTCCTGTTCTTAATGTCTATCCATAGTTGGGTTAATTTATGCCACAAGTGGTGAAGCCAAAGACAAATCTTCATACTGGTCAATAAAGTTCTAAATAAAGGTCCCAACCATAGACTGTATAAAATTACCAACATAAGAAAAAAACGACTCCCAATTTTTTCAATGTTGCATGAACAGGGACATCGTTAGGCCTATTTTAGGGGGGCTGAAGCTACCCCAAAATGTTCCTAACGCCGCCTTCACACTGGCAGTTGAAATCAGCTCCGATACGGCTTCGAAACGACCGGAAGTCATTCATTTCCTATGGAGATTCACAGACCACATGCGAATGTGTCCAAACCGGGTCCGAATAAATGCAGTGCGAAAAAAATCAGTTGGTCATCCGGATGCGTTAAAAAAATGTAACTCTTGCGAAAGGCTACGGACGGTTCCATTCTGACGGAAGTTAGCTTTGCTATGGTACTGATAAACAAACCTGCTAATGCTAATTGGTTAGCTAGCAACAGACTTTTACAAACATTATACCGCTATATCACATTTAACCGACCTGACATGTCAACGTCCTGGGCAACTTTTCTCCACGCAGCAGCCTTTCTATTTATATCTGTATAAGAGAGGTCATAGAGAATCGTACATTCAGACACTTATCAGTCGTTCTTGTCTCTCAACCATTTTTGTGAGTCGCTTCCGAAGCTTTTCAACGGTGTAGTACGAAGTCCGCTCGGGGCGTATTGCATATTACGGAGCTGATTTCAATTGCCAGTGTGAAGGCGGCGTAAGCCCCCCTAAATAGTAATAAGAACAACAATAACAATTCGATTTATTTAAATTATATATATCCAGCTACAAAAAAATTGCCGAAAAGTCAGAAGTTAGACAGAAGTACAAAGAGTCGTTGTGCTATCAAGATGATGCACCGCACTGTCTCGTTGCACTGGTGTGAACTGGCAGCTTTCAGAGCGTTGCAGACCGGAGCGTTGCAAGTAACTGGGGGATTCATCTCGTCTCGTCGCTACTCTTTGGTCTGAACTCGCTATGCACCCTCCCCCCCAAAAACACACACAGACACACACACACGCTAATGGTTAAAGGAAGATTGATTACACCTAGTGTGATACAGAGTGAAATTGTAAGTTGCTTTTAATTACCTGCTTACCTTTAGCTATGTTTTCTTGAGGTAAAGGAAAGGGGATTTTTGGTGTGCTATGGAAAACTATAGCCTAGCTAGAGTGAATGAGGGAAATACAAGAAATGGTTAACTTAGCAAGCTAATCACAAATCTTTATTCATTGCCAATAATTCAATTCAATTTTATTTATAGTATCAAATCATAACAGAGTTATCTCGAGACACTTTACAGATAGAGTAGGTCTAGACCACACTCTATAAATTCCAAAACCCCAACAATTACAGTAATTCCCTCAAGAGCAAGCATTAGCAGTGGCTGTTGCGACAGTGGCAAGGAAAAACTCCCTTTTAAGGAAGAAACCTCGGCAGACCCAGACTCTTGGTAGGCGGTGTCTGACGGGCCGGTTGGGGGTGTGATGAACAGTGGCAATAATAGTCACATTAAAGATAATGGAACAGTGACTTCGAAGGTCATCGTGGAAGTTCATGTCATGTCGGATGCGGCGGACGCAGCAGGACGCAGCAGGATGCAGCCGGGAATTGCAGAGAATCGCAGAGCATAGCTCTGCGAAGAAGAAACATAAGGGGCCCTATCTTGCACTCAGCGCAATTGCCTTTGTACACCGACGCATGTATCATTCCTATTTTGCACCCGACACACAACGGACTTTTCCCTCCACAGACGCACGTCGGTAAATTAGGGAATGTACACTGCATGAAAAGTGGGATTTCCGTCCCCGTAAATGCCTGTAAACGCCTGGAAATCCCCCTAATTTTCGGCAGTTATCAACAATTTACAGGCTGCGAACGTCACGTTCGTCCGTGCCACATATTGTCGGAAACGAACCATGACGTATGTGGAGAGCTCCCGCGGAGGTGTTAATGGATCTAATTAGAATATGAATAGGCGCCTGGCCAGAGAACGTCTGGCCTGGCTGGAATTTCCTCACTCAGGATTGGATGAAACCACTACTTTTAAACAAGAAAAATCTCTCGTGATTGGTTGACAGGTCTGTCACGGGTTAGGCTATTGGTCAACCTGGGCCATTATTATTATAAGAATAAAATTATTTATATATATATATATATTTATTTTTATTTATTTATTTCATATATGCTATGTAGTATATTCATGTCATGATTATCATAGTTAAAATGATTTGCCAGGAACGTGCTGTTTATTCAAAGATAGAGCTTTATTGACACAAAACACAAACGCAATCAGAAAAAAAAACTATGTACAAAGCATCGGAGACACACAGCACACACAACAAATATCCCTCGCTCACGAGGAGCAGCACCGTCCACATCTAACCCACGGCCGCCTCTGAGCTGGAGGTAACTGTAAAATCAATCAATAAAGACAATCAGTACTGCGTGATATTTATTTATGGACACAACACACCTATGAATGCACCTAAAAAATATTCACATTGACCAAACGGATCTAATCTTACCCTCTTTTCTTCTCGACCGACTCCGAGCAGAACTCTTCACAGCTTCTGCCCGCGATGCCGCATCTGGTTGTTTCTAGCTGAAGCTCCTGCTGCTGTCTCGTAATGTGTCTTACAGGCAGCTGGAAAACAATGAAATGAGAGTGGTATGAATAAAAAACATAAGTCACAGTAAAATTAAACATGGAAAGATGAAAAAATAAAAATTACTTACACACAATGGCGTCATTATCAGCGTCATGTAAATCTGGACTTGCAGACAGCTTCGAGCAAATATAGGTCACAGCCTCGTTATGAGTCGAGGTTAGTCTGTAAAAAAAAAAAAACTATGGTTAAGATCGGTATCTATTAACGTATCTATGTCCTTATACAGAAGAGTTAATGAAATTCATTAAATGAAAGCATATTCTTTAAATCTTACCCTTGCTCGCTGTCGTAGCGTCTGCTACAGTTTGTCTCAGAGTTGTGAAGACGGGCGGACTGCTTTCTGAAAATTACGGACAAAAAAATACACTTTTATAAAACAACTCACCCTCTCAGCTCTGCCTCAATAATGAATGGCGCTGAAAGCAGCCACAGCTCTGTGCTGCTCGCGTTTAAACTTGGTGGGGTTTAAAACATTACTGCCAAGTCTAAGTAGCCTGTTTAACATCCAAAGACAGTCACTGTACGATCAAGAGTTAATAAACAGTACAGACTAGTGATGGGACGTTTGACACCGAGGCACCGAAGCTTGTATCACTCCCGCAAAGCACACTGGTTCGAAACCCAGTGTTGGAGCTTGTATCGAATTGAAATAAGCATCGCGGACTGATGACGTCCGGCTTGAACGTCACTGAGACTCCGGATGGGTTTGCTGGATTCATGTCGCCGCGTACGCACTACCCGTTAGAATTCACTGGAACATCGCGGTTTATGAGTGTGGCTTTGCAATTTATTTGATTAGCCTATTAATAGAAATTAGCCTATACTTACATACACCTGTACGTAATTCTACATAGCGGTAGAACGTGGCATTGTTGCTGCAGTTTATTGAATCCATATTTAGCCTAATTAAACATAGGCCTACTTCCATTCAAATCCTGATCACAGTAGTTTATATATAGTTTATATATTATAATGTTATATCCAAACATTCAAACATAGGTTTTATATTTTTAATTCCGTCATGTCATGTTCATGTCATTTAACCCTTGTGTTGACTCCGGGTCACATTGAACAGTTTTCAATTTTTGGTTTATATCAGAAAATATGGGGCATAGAAATTAAGCTTGAAAATGTGTAGAAGAAAAATTTAACAATTTAAAACGTTGGAAAAAGCTTAAACAAACCGTGAAAAAAAGGCATCAAAAACGTCGGGAAAAAGTGTTTCTTTCAAGGTTGACGGGAAGAAAACACAAGGGTTAATTCAAGTTCAGTCATGTCATGCCATATGCATGTGTCCATTCTGTCTCTCCTACGTTCGTGTTGAAAGCTTCATTTGGCTGTGTCGAGTTGATAGCCGCTGTCATTTCTGCTGCCTGACCACTAGATGTCACTGGGTTGTCTTCGATGCTTTGATGCTTCGGATCATTTTGCAATACAATCAGGAAGAAGCTTCAGAGGCTTCACAAGGCTTCGTTCGCCCATCACTAGTACAGACTAGCTCGCCGTTTCATTAATAATCATATACTTACGTTGTCTTCTTTTCTGTGAGCGCATCTTTGGAGCCCCGGAGGAGACATGGAGGAGAGAAAAAACGCTCCAAACGTCTTGAACAACTCCTGTGTGTTTCCAAGTGAAGTTTGACAGAGTGTACCGACAACTCTTTTACCATTTGGCCTGAAATATTCCCATGTTTCGGAAGTTTTTGCTCTAAGTCTCGGACTCATCTCCCATGTCCCGCCGATTTTTTTCAAATGGAAGCAGTGAGGGCGGGGGTAGGGGGCGGGGCAGTATGATAGAGAGACCGTGGAGCAGATTAACCAGCAGGGCGCGAACAGCGCACCCACTGGTGTGGAGGTGAATTACAGTGAGTTATAATGGATTACTGGGAAAGTTTAATAACAATAGGACTATTGAAGTCTGGATTATGAGGCCATTTCAGCAGAGCCAACAGCTTCATATGCCATGGACATGTGAATATGGTGCTGAATTTGCCAGTATTTTAAGAAGAGAAATGGTTGGGACCTTGTCATGCAATGACAAAGCTGATATGCTTTATGTGAAGCCCAGTGTTTTGGTGTCAGCAGAAAGACTTCTCTTAGAAAACTGTCCAGTGGAGCCTCTGTCTCCATTCCACCAGACAGTGTTGGATGAGCAAGACCAAAGAAAGGCCACTGTAGTCATGTCACTATGCACAGTGGTTGAGCTCGAGGAGACTGCGATATAATCATGGAATGCACATTTTACCTTTTGTGGCAAAGCCTGTAAAACTAATTGTTGAAATAAATTGTTTTGTGTATCTTTTTTACATAACATTGGTCATTGCTAATGATATACAAAGTAATTAATCTAGCATACTTTCATTAAATAAATCAATTCAAGCTAAAATTGAAGAGTCTACAATTAGGCTATACTGAGTCTGATCTATTTTAAGAGATTTTCTTAAAATGAAGTTATTAACACTTTTAGAAAAATGTCACCTGGGGTAAAACTCCCCTGCTGCTACCATGATTTGCATTTGTATAGCTCACAGCATTTTCATTTACATGTTAAAGCCTCCCCTAGAATTAGAGGGAGGGGGGGTCATGGGGGGACAACTGCCAAGCAAGGCCCACGTCAATTTCTGACAATTTACGGCAGTTTTCGGTGTTGCCTGTAAATTGCCGTGTACAGCCGTAAACCTGAAGTTCCACGACAATCTACAGTGCCGAATACTGACGAAAATCCCACTTTTCATGCAGTGGTATTTGCGCTCCCGGGGGCGGTTCAGCGAAAAGAGGAGGCGTGTTCCGGCGCAAAAGTTACGTGGTCCTATTTTGCAGTTTCAGAAAACAATTCCGCCACTGACCAGGAAAAACCTGGTCTAAAGTCAGTGGCGCTAGTCTAAAGTCAGTAGCGCGTTATTCAGATGCTATTTTAGGGACGAATGCTTGGCCATAATGTAGCGTGTGCACAACGCGCATACACTTCTCTCATCTACTTTTCTATTTTTGAAAACCATACATAAATACAAGGAAAAATATTACTGAAAATGCGCTTCAGGTGTTTGGATAGGTCAGGAGGCACTTTACAGTACAGTCCTCAAAAAGTCGCAGCAGTCTTTGTGGCTTGTTGTGTTTTACACAACATTTCCATGAATCATGGATGTGTTGATGACATAAATGAGGAAATATTAGAGGACTTAAGGAGACGTGATGTTGAACTACGGTGGGATTGGTCCGGGAGTAATGCGCGATGCGCTCCTGGTGGAGCGGGTGGACGGAGATGGAGTGGGGGGAGGAGGAAGGGGCACAACAGGTGCAGGTGGTGCGTTTGGAGGCCCACGCTCCATGGCTGCAGCAATCCTCTCCAGACTTGAGGAGATGCGCCCGAGAGGCCGCAGTAACATCGCCACCCGGCCAAGACGGGCATTTATTACTTTGCCGCATCCCGAACAGCTCCCGCTGGCGTGCGCCAGGCAAATCCACCGTCATAATAGCAATCCGCCATGGAACAAGCGCGCCTGCTCTTAAAGGGAATGAAAGATGACGCTCTGATTGGTTATTTTCACGTTACGCCCAAACCACACTTAGCTACTTCAGACCAACCCATTTAAGATTTGCGTCGGGCGCAAGACTCATTTATTCCGCCGGTTTGGCGTTTCATACTAGCGTTTCAGATTGTTCAAATAGGGCCCAAGGACTCCGGGGAGTAAACTCCCCAGAGCTAGGTTAGTAACAAGCATTTCTGGGACAGGATGCATACAAAAGGAAACAAGTAGAGATGAGAGAGCAGCTCAGTGTGTCACAGGAAGGAAGGAACTTCCCTGGCAGTCTAGAATTATAATAGCATAACTAAGAGAGGCAGGTTAAAGAGAGGTGCCAGGTCGGGCTAGAACTCTCCCCAACCAGATCGGGCTGTACTGGCCTGCCTCCCTCTACTCTCGCTATATTATTGATTATGTGATAAATAAAACTGATGACTACGAAGAGAAGCAGGTGGGCCGGTTAGGCGGACGCTGCAACTCCTCACTCCTTAAAGGGATACTTCACCGATTTAGCATTCAGCTTTGTATCAGTAGAAACCCGATAGTATTTCTGAAGGACCGTGCCTCCCTCCCTCATGTCCCCCTGAGACGAGAGATTTCTGCATTTGGGGCCTGGAAAAAATCTTCCGATGACGTAAAATGACGATTTTTGCGTCATTGGAAGATTTTTGGGCCAGAGGCAAAGGACTACAGCCAGTAGTAGGATCTACTTCCGTATGTTTTCAACACGCCCACAGGGGTTGGACTGCCGAGTTTGGCCGAGGTATTCGACGAAAACGACTGTCAGCCATCTTGAATCTTCGCTAAACAGGCTTTCGGTTTTCAGCAGAAAACATTTACAACAATTATCTGCATTCAAACTACCGGACGTGTGTACCACCGGGATACATCGGTACAGATCGGAGAATATGGAGGAAACGTTATTACAGACGCAATACTCGCAGCACACGCGGAGCTTCGCATGCACGGAGACCAGCGGTGTCGCTCAATGCCGCTAGTCGGCTAGGGGACATCCTCATCGGCTAGGTGGAAAGCTAACGCTAGCTGTCCACCTGTCCCAGCCATCCTGCTTGCAAGTGTCTGCTCATTAAACAACAAGCTGGACTACATCCTCCTTCAACGAAAATCCCAACGTGAGTTCAGTGACTGCTGTGTTTTTGTTGTTGTGGAAACATGCCTGAACAACAGTGTACCGGAACCGGGACTATCCAGCTACCAGGCTGCTCGCCCGGCCCGTGGAGGTGGGCTGTGTTAAACGGACTGGTGTAGAAATTAAATCCAACTAGCTACTGCTAACTGCTGGTGGAGTTTGTGACTGTTAAATGCCGACCATTCTACATTACACACTAATTCACGGCTGTGTTTATGCTCGGTGTTTACAGCCCACCAAGCGCTAATGCTAGTATGCGTTAGCTGAACTTTACGGAGCCTATAAAGTGTGTGTACTAAATGTAGCCTGTTTCGTATGTCGTTTTTATATAATGTTGTTTTTATATATGTTAAATGTGTAACACCACTTGAGTCACGATGAAACGTTGTTTCGCGTGTATATGGTTGAAATGACAATAAAACACGCTTTGAGTTGAGTTGAATGCCTCTGTCGGTCTGTCAAGCGGTAGGCGTGGCTTGGGAGTGGACTCAAAGCAACGAAGCAGGTGCATTCTGGGATTTGGTGTTTTTCATCCATATAAGACCAAAACACATTTTCTGGCTTTTCTCGGCCTAGAAGGCACCAATTTCAATTTTTTTCACATTTCTACTACATAAGTGACCCAATTTAAAGATATATTCAGCTTTCCAGCGGTGAAATATTCCTTTAACTATAAGCTTTATCAAAGAGGAGGGTTTTCAGTTTACTCTTAAATGTGGTGACGGTGTCTGCCCCTCGAACCCAAAGTGGGAGCTGGTTCCACAGGAGCGGATATAGCCTATCTCTATAGTAGGCATATTCTAAAACGATATCAATCCCCATAGAATGTTGTTGTCACTGAAAACTAAATGTCATAGGTCCCTGTTAATGCTATTGTACCGTTGTATCCTTCAATTCATTGAGCAGATGAGATGGATATTGGAAGATATTTCAGCAGAGAGAAAGAGAAGCAGGAGATTGGCAGAGCAGTTGATTCTGAGGGAGCCGGTGTGATTGAGGTCAGTAGTGGTCTATAGGTCTAAGGATTGTTTTGTTTTCTTCTAACAATAAGCATTTGTTGGCAGGCCTAGGTACTATGCATAGCCTAAACTAAATTATTTAATTATATTTATTATATATGCTAGCTATATTCTAACCAATTTAACTTTCTTCATTCATTGGCTGTGATAAATTAAATAAATATGTAGATGTTGCCCAAATGTAGGCTAGGCTAAAGATGAGCACATGCCCACAGATACACGTGAAAATAAAATGAAATCAATCCTACATACGGTGCATACAGTATATAAAGTAATCATTACTCCAAATCTTTTATTCCTTGTCATCAGGTTATTGTATTTAGACAGTAGCCACTTTAAATAGGATCTGTATCTTACATGATAAAGTATGCAGTGATGCCTATTATGCCTATTTTTTTTCTTGTACTGCTATTTGTCATATTTGTTTAACTTACTAACTTATTAGCTGTCTGGCCTCTGTCCGTTTTTGGACATTTTGGATGATGTTTCATGTGACCAATTTGCATTTCGAAGTCATGAAATTAGCATCAGTTTTTTTTTTTTTTTATCTTAAAGGATAAGACAGAAGGAACATAGTAGAAATGGAAGAAGAGGATATGTCTGTCACTTTTTACTTGTTAACACACTGAGAACCCTGAGGCCATTTTTACAATTCCTTTTCCGTCTGGTTTTATTTTCTAAAAAAGCTTGTAAAACATCAACCCTGTTGTCTATAGTCAATCAATGTACATCATGTTTTTCAGGAAAAACTGGGCTATTAGAATATCTGTGCTGTAGTGAGGTCACTTAAATGTAAAAAAGGTTGTATGACCTTAAAGACAAATAAATAAATAAAACGGAAAATTAATCACAGATATTTATTGATATCACACACAGAGCAATAAAAGCTAAGCCAATCTCATATCTAAATCAGTTCCCATATGTCTTGGGTGTCAAACTGTGAAGAAATTATTAAACATTATAACTTATACAGTTGACAAAATATATAAATCTTTTCAAAAAAAGTCCAGACGCTTTTGCCAATAGTCAAAATAATGTCATATTTATTGATATCACACACACAGCAATGCTACACAAGTATTTGTGTTGTCTAAAACAGTTCTCCTATATATTTGGAGTCATCCAGTGCAAAAATAAACATAACTCATATAAATGACAAACTATTTACATTTCTTCAAAAAAAGGCCCAAATGTATCCCAAATATATAAACAGTGATGCCATTCTAATACTAATAGACCGCAATTATCTCTCTTTTTCACTTTACTCTTTGTTCTCGCTCGGATTCCCTGCAGTCAGTGAACTATCTTTTCCACTACATAGTCTTTGTGTGACGGACCTGCCTTCCCATTGGTTGAAAAATGTAAACACACTACGCAAGGCATCATGGGAGATTTATACTAGACGGTAGCATGGAGCTATGGACAGAAATGACCGAAAACGTGATAAATTATGGACATAACGTGGATAAATCTTGGATGTAAGAGTTTGGATTTATTGCTGAACAACTCCGAAAGGAGGCACAAGTTCCAGGCTGGATAGAAAACTTTCTTTAAAGGCTACAAAGACACAGAAGACACCCCCGTGATGGCTAACTCCTTAGCTTTTAGAAAAGACGGTAAGCAGCTACAATAAACCATTATGAAATTATCTAAATATTAATTGGAGGTCACGTGTCACCTTGTCGACGACGTCACAGAGCTCTGAGTTATTAACATCTTGGTTTCTTGACTGGTTGTTGACATAAGTGTAGCTCTAATACAGTAACAAAAGATGTGAGTGCAAAGATTTTGCAAACGCAAGTTACAAATACCCTGGGTGCTAAGCCCCCCCCCGGTCTTTCAATCCTAGTGACGTCCCTGGGCATGAATATAAAATAACTAGTGCTGTCAAACGATTAAAATATTGAATCGTGATTAATCGCATTAATGTCATAGTTATCTCGCAATTAATCGCACATTTTTATCTATTCTAAATGTCCCTTGATTTCTTTTTGTCCCATTATTTTTTCTTATTTTAATGCTCTTATCAACATGGAAAATTGGATCGGCTTGCTTTGTGCTTTTGTCACCTGGCTTCGATGAGGGGGCGGTGAATTCGCATCAGCTGTGTGCTCGGCCATCAGGTGGTATTTCTGACTGGACGTGCTGCGGTGATAGCTCAGTTCACAATGACAAATCACACAGATCACTTTGGTCTTGTCCATGGAACCATTTGGCAACTTTTTAAAAGTAAACTTTCCATTCAGAATCTTATTGGCATCCATTCCCGCGTCTCGCAATCCTCTCAAAATGTAACGTTAGCCTACTACTCTTTGGCCGGCTCGCAAGCCCAAACGAGTGTGTGTGGCGTGCCTGTTGTTTTGTTTCCGGTCTAGCTAGATCTGGTATGGTGTTGTAGTTTTTCTAACGTTACCAGTTGTTTCAACAGCATGTGAAGAAAACTACAAAGTTTGCTAGGTCAAAAAGAACGTAAATCTTGCAATTAAAAAATTGACGCCGTTAAAATGGGTTTGCGTTAACGCCGTTAATAACGTGTTTAACTGACAGCACTAAAAATAACCAAAATATGAAAAAATCTTTTAAGTTAAAAAACAATGTAGTTTTCCAACAACCTCTCAGCTTTCTCCAAGTCGAGGCTTCTTTGCTACACGTTCAATGTTCAGTGTCCCGGTAACAGAGTATGTATTGAAACTGGTATGGATTATACAATGATATCTGGCTCAGTTTATGAGGCGGCACAGAATTTTCCTGTCTGTTCTCATCAGTGGTGTCAACATGACAGGCAAAAGCAAATTTGGCAGGCTGACTCACACAGGAGCTGAGAGGGGGCTGGTTGCAAGGTTAATTGGCAATGGGAATAATTGGCCACTGGGCTCAATTTGTCTGATGGGGGGGAATTGGAAACCAATCTTATTGTCTGTTTGGAAGCAGTCCATGCAATTCCTCAATGGAGGCATCTTTATCTGATGCTCTCTGCTTGAACTGTATCTTCCTCTCTGATCACACTTGCTACGAATGGCTGTGCTGGCACTGAGCTGTAAAAAACTGGAACATTCTAACAGCAGTGGTTTTGGAGAGTTATATTTTGAAATCAATATTTAAGTGTTCCATACTATGTGCAGACTATGTGCTTGAAATGCATTAACCTTCTGATTTATTAACAGCAAATGTAACTAACAGAAAGTACACAGTTTAAATACTAGTTTCTACTTAAGTATTTTGCTGCTATGGGTTATATACTATACACATTTCTGATTATGCATTTTATATTGGACTGATATAGAAATGCAGGAACACTCTTGCCTACTGTATGATGGTGTGTGTTCGATAAAGTGTGTGTGTTTTTTTTACTGCAGAGCCTCTCACTCCTAGCTGCTTGCTAAGCACAGCCTTGTCTCGAGGGCATGATTTGTCTGCTTTTCTGTTGATGGCTATTTGTATCCACAAAGAGAGGATCAACAGAATCAGCATGTGAAATTGATTTTCTCTACAACTACATGTAAATTAACTTTCCAATGATTTTCAACTCATAGCCAATAATGCAAATTTAAGGGTGTTTTGGCCTTGTTTTTATACTCTAATTCAACTCAGACTGCCTAATGTAATGACATGTGCCAGACTGTGCTTTACCTAAGATAAAATGGAAACAATATTCATCATGTTCACTTAAAATTCTTAGGTTCGGTCTATTTGTTAATCAAAAATGAATTGAATTGAATGTCATACTGTTATGATATTTAAATATCATTTGATGCTTGAGTTATCATCTCATGTTAAATGTGATATTAAAACTACATGTTGAATGTTAAATATTTAGAGAGACTATAAAACATAAGTTCATCAAATACTGAACATTTGATGCTCAAAAGATCATTATTGTTTAGAGCTCTTGGCAGCCTAAACGGTGTTGTAATATTATTGTTGCTAGACTGGGATTCCTCAGGGATCCTTGAGGGGCTCTCAGGGAATTTCTCAGCAAAATGATAAGCAGTTCAATGTATTGTTTCCTTATCAATCAATCTTTTGCCGTCCTATATTTTCTCTCAACCTATTCCTATATACAGTCTAATTCTACACTAAATCAAATCCGACAAACAACATACATTTTCACATGGATAGAAGAGATACATTGATAGACATAATTATTAGTGTATGGCCTAACTTTCTTTAGTTGAAGAAACAGCCATACATTTACAAACTTCCAAACTGTAATACATATCTGTTCTTTCAGCATCGTATTGGGATTTCATGTATACAGTTTTACCATTAGATTTCTGTTGTGCCAGGCAATCCAGATAAACAATGTATTACACAACAGATTCTCACTCTCATCTCGTAAAATACGGACGCTTGGTCAGGTGCCTTTGTCGTTGTTATTGACCCTCAAAGTCTCCTTTAGTGTCATATAACGCGCTTTATCTAAACGCGCTTGGTCGGGACTATTGGCGTCCCTTTTGACGCAGTTGTGTTAAGGATAAGGTCGTGGGTGGGCTTACGTTTCTGTCTGACACGCGGGAAGAACAGGAATGTTGGGTTTAGGAATAAAGAAAGTGACTTTAGGAAACGTGACGCGAGACACAAATCCCGGTGAAAGTCCTATTTTTGACCCATCCACCACCCCAGTCAACCTCCCTATGCGGAATTTCGGCCTTACATACTACTCGCTACCGTAGTCGCTCTTAGTGTTACTTCATCTTCAAACCCCGTGGAACTGCTGCTCTCCCTGGTACGTTATACAAACACGCTGAAGGGCGCTTTTTTCGTCGCTTCAGACGCTGACAGCCACTGTCCAAGCGTCCGTATTTTACGGGTTCGGAGTTCGTTTTTATAAGGTTTATTAGGAGGAGACCCAAAGTTTTATTATACCCTCATTAAGAAGTCTTCTGATGCCCACAACACTTAAGAAATTGTGTTTTTTTTTTATTGCTGTCTGTATGATAAGAGTTCCATCCACTGCATTTGTTAACTATTAACATGCCTTTATTAGCTTTGCTAGTTAACTAACTAGACTTTTTCACCAACATCATCGTAATTTTTTCATAATAGTAAGTAACTATAATTTGGAAGAACTACTAAGGGACTGGGTATACAGCCCTGTGGTATCTCATCATCACATAGAATGGCGGTTTTGCTTAATCACATTTAACTTCCTTGACTTGTTTGACAAGAAAGCTTCCTAAACTATCCTGTGAGTCACAGTGTCAAAAGCTTTAAAAAGTACATACATTGAAGTTGTTTAGGGAAGCACATTTCTTCAGTAAACTGCAAAAAAAGATGTAATTTTTGACCAATTGTATGGAGATTAAAATAAATAGTTGCTCTTAGGGTGTTCAGTTAATTGAGTTGTTTTTTCTTCTAGAAACTAGGAGTCATGTTCTGTTGTGTACAGACAGGAGTAAATAGAAAAACTTGCTTTTATGAACTGAAACTTAATCTGTAAATGTCATGCGATAAAAAACAAATCTCAGAGAAGCAAGCCAGATGAGACATGCAGGAAAATTAATTATTATATTATAAAGGAATGAAAAACTGGTAGAATGCATTTAAATTCACAGTCAATTAGCAGGAGTTAGCTGAAACAAAAATAATACAAATTGTAGATTTGTACAATTTTCTTAAAGTAACAAACATAACTGGAATACATTGTACCTCCATCAAGTGGTTTGTCTTTTCAGATAGTTCAGTTGAAATAATCAAAAACTAGAAAAAACTTAAAAAGATACCAGCAAAAAAGTTTCATTTTGTGTAGCAGAAATACTGTATATGTATGTTTTGGTCCAATTAATTATCTTGTGATCCTTTCAGGTTTATCTTGTGACCAAGGCTGTAGGAAAAACCCTATGGTGTGTAAACGTCAATATCAGTTGAGGATTAGAAGTCAGATTTTACTGTGTTATATATAGACTCTAATATCAATCTAAGCCCTCATCAAGCAGTTAACTCACTTGGTAAAAAGTTCAGAAGAATTGAGATGAGCAAAGCTAAACAAAGAGGAGAGCTACTTACTTTGGTGGTATTTTATTCATTTTCTTATTCATTCATTCCCTCTATTTCACTTATTTATTGCTTATATCTGATCACACTCCCTTTTTTTCTTCTCAGGTTTTTATTTTTCCTAACAAACTCCATTGGTCATATTTTATGTGTTTTAATTCAATAGTCTAAGTATTGATTGATTGATTGTTAGTTTGCATTTTTCACTGCATTGCAAAGTTCCTCACAAATGATAATTAATTCCAGATATTCATAGTGCAGGCAACTGAATCTTTTTCATATGCAGTCAAATTGCTGAGGCACTTGCACTTAGGTGCATCTGGGGATTTATTTACTGTTCTTCCATAATTGAGCTGACACATGAGATCAAATTAGAAAAATCAATTTAGGATGAAGTTAAAGATGAAAGTAAGTTTTTTTTCTTTCTATGAGACTCCAGGTCCTGTTTTAGTGATTACACAGTGTCAATGGTTTTGCAAATTAACCTTGGCACAATCCTCGGCAACAGAATTCCCTGAATAAGCCAGTTTGAGAAAGGTAGAGTTGTGTGGAGGAACCTTTTCCGACAGCTTTTTCTGAAAAAGTAATATGATGAGAAATGTCTTCATTTTCTGTCTCTTTGAACACGCATTCAGATGTTAACGTGTTCGCTCTTTTTCCTCACTCCCACAACCTCATTCCAATTTCCCTTTAACTTCTCTGTCTACATTTAGTTTTCAAACTTATCCAAATGTGAATGGGGTATATGTTAGAACTAAACCACTGAATACACAAACAATCAACAGTATACAATGTAGAAGAATTGGAGCTAAGAATGTGTTCAATGTCACCTCCCTTGTAGAACAATTTAGTTCATTATAATGCAGTTGTGGGATGCTCACCTCACTCTGACTTTCTGCTCAGATGGTAGCAAGTCAACCTTTCATCCAAAAGCTCTGCTAAACAATGCTTCCCTAATCATTAAAGTGGCTAAGCCTGCAGATGAGTTCATTGGGTATAACGCACCCGTCACAGTAATCATTACTGACAGGACATGCAGCTGCTAATGATCTTCTCTTAATCACACTTAATCAGGTAATAATGATTCTGAGGTGAGAAATGAAGTGCTTGCTCTGTGCTTTCGCCATGGAGAGGCCTTGTTTCACTTGACTGGTTTTGGTGTTGGTAGGGGGGCTAAAGGGGGCGGCGCCTCCATATGCTGCACTTCTCCCCACTCACAGGGTCACTTGTTTTGATTGGAGGGATGAGGGATTTATGAATTAGGTCCTAATTCATGCCGTGATGTGTGACCATGGACCTGGATCATAAAGGGCGGCTGTGAGACGGGACATATAAAAATACACACTGAGGTTTACTGTGCTGGGAGGAGAGGATAAAGTACTACACAGACATGTTGGAAGATATAAGGTAATAAACACCAGAGGTGGGAGTAAGTCACACATGTGCAAGTCACAAGCAAGTCTCAAGTCTTAACGTCTCAAGCCACTGTGTTGAGAGTCAATCGAGTCAAGTTGAGTCCCTACTGCTGTAAGTCAAGCAAGTCACAAGTCCAGTCGTAGACAATTCTGATGATCTACCCCAGTTTCCACATTTAAATCATCCCTTTGGTTTGGTTGTACTCTTCATATCTGTCGACAGTAAACAGAAGAGAAAGGGAAAAACAAAAGAATTTGCCCACATTATGATCGTCATTGCATAGTTTATTATAAGAAATCTAGTTTAGACTGTTCAGATGATAAGTTATTGAGCGCAACACGGACACATGCATTATAATACAAAACTGCATGTTTATTAGGATCCCAAAAAAACACGGATTAAGCACTTAATGAACAATGATCCATAACAAGGATGACAATTTTCTTTGGATAGCCTTAGTCTAATCATATTTAACATGAGTCAGGAGGAGACACACCGTGTTGACAATTATAACTTGTGTTTGGATCAAAGTATGGGTTTAAGGTTAAGTTCATTAATACGTATAGAATAACATTTCGGCTCCGGGTATTTAAATATTTTAACTGCTAAACCATAAAATGTATTTGATAAGCCAAACAAGATTAATTGACAGAGCACATCACACCTTTCGTCTGTATCTTCACGGATAAACAAATAACATGGAACCCTTGATAACCTGTTTGTTTATCCATTTTTATAGGTTTTTAGAATGCAAGCTAAGTCTAAAGTAGGTTTTAAATATACGTTTGCTTTCCAGCTAACGTTTAATCAGCCAATTAATTAGCTAAAAGACACATTTACGTACCCTTTCTTTGTGGGTTTTGTAGTGAAGGATGAAATTAGATGTTGTGGTCGTCGTGTGCGTGAGCTGCAGACCATGCACACCACTGTTCTCTTCTTACTATGTTCATCGACTACATAATCCTTGAACCCAAATGTTCTTATTTTTGGCATAACCCCCTCAATGACGGTTGCCTCCTGCATTGGCCTCTGCTGGTGTGCCACGCTCTGGAAGGTTGCCAGGTTGGCACGCATTCATGTCAATGGTTCAGTCTTGTTTCAAAAACAAAACCATACCCCCAATTTCCACCGGCTGCGGAACGGCTGTGGATCCACTCCGGAACGGCGGCGGAGTCATTAGGTTTCCATTAAAGTCAGTGTGTGTATTTCCACTGACTGCAGAACGGCTGCGTTCCGACTCCGGCACAGCTCCGGCGATCCGCAGCCTTCCGGAGCAGATATGCAGAGCTTCTATTTTTGCCGGAGGCCGGAGAGCTCCGCAGCAATTCAACATAGGGCAGATAGTGCGGGACAGGAAGTCGAGGACAGAAGCAAAATAAAACATCCTCCGCCGTGCGCCATACAACACTGGGAGTGTTGGAGTGTTGTAGAGGAGACATTTCCGATATTGGGGAGTGTCTACTGGTAAATTGACTGGATGCTCTCGCTGTGTCACTTCCTGCCCAGCTGAAAATAGACCTGGTGTGTATCTTTAGCAGAGCAGAGAGCCGCTTCTGGGACGCATGTTTCTAGAACGTGCCGCGATGTGGGTGGTTGGAATATCAAGCATTGATTTGAATGGCCGCAATTGCTCGCGAGGGTTTTCAATGATAATCATATTTTGTATATACTGAAAACTTCCAAACATAGGGTCAGGGTCCTAAAACGCAGGGCTTTCAAATAGGAGACCCCTCTGCTTTATCACCACCACGAACAGCGCCATGGATTTATAAATACACAATTAAACTACTGATAATCCTGAGGCTTAATTTCTGGGATTGTTAAGGTGCCGCACGAAATTTCGGAAGTTCCTTACCGACGGTATTTTGCAGCGGCACCATAGCTCTGTCCGATCATGATTGGTTTAAAGAAATGCGAATAAACCAGAGCATGTTTTTCTCCCATCACAGAATGCTTTGTGGAGTAGCCAGACCCTCCTCCGCAGCACGGTGGAGGAAGGTCTGGAAATGCGAGACTAGTTTAAAATAAAAATGGAAATATAGTAATATACTACACAGTTTGCCTTACTTTTATGATGAGATCGGTTGGAGCAGAATACGTGACACTTTTTTACACATCAATCCACTGCTCAAAGTGTAAAATCTTGACTCTTCTTCCCACTCTGTGATCAAAGTGTTAAAGGCTCTTGGATTCGCCCACTCTCTGTGGTCACACAGCCTGCCAGTGAACCGTGGTCTTTACTAATTGTAAAGTCAATGAGGCATTCTTAACAGATGCTGGTGGAACGGCTCCATTAGACCTTACAGGGGGCTGTCATCCACATATCAAAGCCATGAAAAGTCAAACTGTCATTATCACGCGGCTCAAACCGCATCTATCCACCCGGCAATTTAATTCTTATTAAATGCACATTATAAGTGGAAATGGATGGTCTTGGTCGAGTGGAGTTACTGCTTTGGAAAGACTTTTGATAGGACACCACACACACACACACACACACACACACATACACACACATACACACTCAGGACTCAGCTGTACCACAACAGTTTTTAAAATGTCCTCCATAAAGTATTTATAAACAGAAATATGAAGCCCATAATGTTGCCAGTGATGGAAACATGGAATGCTTACAGCTGTGGGATGTGATTTGAATGGATTTAACAGATAAAAGGTGGTCCAGAATGTGTGCAGACCCTCTGTAGAGAGGGATTGTGCAGGCAAAACAAAGCTGTGACAGTCCTGTGTTGCTCTGCCAGCTTGAGTGAGAACAACGCACGTGACACCACAAATGGGCTTTGGGCTGTGTGATGCAGAGGTTATACCAAATGACTCCCAGACCACAGTCCCTTATCTCTATGCAGCTTTATTTATGTATTTATTTTTTCATAAGTGAGGGATTAATTATTGCCTCCAAAAAAAGAGGAGGAAGCTGCATTCAGTAGATAAATCTACTGTAACGGTTGCCCCCCTGAGGGTCTTGTGTAAAAAAAAAAAAAAAGAAGTAATAAAAAAAGGCGTAAGATGGTTTAGCAAAGCAGTAAATAAAACAGGTAAAACACAATTTAACTCATATTTTGTCTTTAATTAGTGAAACCAAAATAGAAGCAATTACTCCTGCAAATTTCCTCAACTGGAGAGTGATGAATGTTTTCGCTGTTGTTTATGTTTAAATGATTAATTGATACACTTTACAAAGCAATTAGCATGCAATCATCATTTTCTGTTTCAGCCATCCAAAACAAATCAAACTGATAATAATAAACTGGTATCTTTATAGTATCCGGGAGATTCTGTGCTACGTCATTATGTCTTTATTTCCTATGCTGTTCCCGTTTCCTTGTATACTGCTTTTTTTATGATCTACAGCACTTCTGGTATTTCAAACAGTCTTGTGATTGTGACAAGGTGCTTGGCAAGCCTCCCATGTGTGTGTAACAACAAGCCAGCTGCTCCTCAGGGATATTACCACAGACAATCTTCCTTGAATATTCATCAGGCACTGTCGCTGGTGCATGCACGCACACACACACACACACACACACACACACACACACACACACACACACACACACACACACACACAGATGATCATCATATACAACAATGCTCCTCTGATCAAAGAGAGCTCATTATCTCCCTGTCGCGCTGCAGAGTTCTGCTGAAATAACCAATCAGTTGAAGCTTTCAAAGTTCGCTTCTCTTTCTGCCTGTCTCAGCACACCATCTCCTTTGGCTGGCAACACTTTAACCAAGGCACATTTGATTCCTTTCCTCTCACCAAATGATGATGATTTGAGAGTCTGTTCAGAGAGAGCCCCTTTGATTGCATTAACGATAAATGAGAAAGTGCATCTGATTTATCTCTAGTGCGCCGTTTTGATTCTGCCGCGTGGAGATTTCTGTCTGATAATCAGCCTCTTGAAATGAGTGGTCAAATCGTTCCTCAAGATGTCCCATTTGACATGCGTGGGTCGGCATTAATGCATATGTGATGACTGTCAATTTCTGAGAATTGAGAATGAGATTTGACCCGGATTTTTTGGCAAAGCGCAAATTAGATAAGATTTGTCAATTGTCATCCACTGTTGTCAGCACGACCTGCAGCAGATTTAATAATGACGACACCCACAGGAAGCAGTTTGTGCAAAACTGTGATGCAGTTTTTGTTTTTCTGTCATTAAAGTGACACACAGACAAACCTTTAGTGGTATCTTGTTGCAGACTGTCCTCACCCAGGAAACAACCATATGGGTCAATTTTAGTCTCATGGCGGTAGAAATTATCACGAGAGCAAACGAGGAAGAGAGGTGACCAAATACAAGAGCCTCAAATTCTGCATATGGAGGCAGGTTGGGATGGTGGACGGGTCAAACAAACACAGGACTTTCACTCATTAGACGGTGTGAAACCAAAAGTTTGTCACAGTCATTTTGAATTAACTGAGGTTTTACGGACCTTAGTCTGTGACGCAACGTCCCCATATTTATGTATTTTTGTTGCCTAAACTTAACTTGTTCCGATTTATGTTTACTACGTGTTTAAAACTGCACCTTGCAGTTACATCTACCGGATGATAAAGACACCATGTGGCTGTAAAATAGTATGGTCGTATGTGTCATTTTGGGAAATCGACTTATGATGTTGTTTGTGTTGGCCTTGTTTCCATATTCCGTGAATTTCTGGTTGAAAGAGGACAACATTGCAAGGGTGCAAAACGTGTCATCATCAAGCCTACAGGGAGTGAGTGTTGGATGTTTAAAGAAACATTTTGGGTAGGTTTTCACTTCAAGTAAACATACTGTAAGTCAGCAGCAGTACCAAAAGCAAAATAGTGTTACGTCACTGATGTAATTGTAAAAACGGTTTGGTCCGCATAGTGCTAAGTATTCAGAGTGTGTACTATTCTTGACTAAATACATTTTTCTTCTCACCATTTTAAAGCACAAACTAAGCAGATGAAACATACCGGTACCTTTTCACTTGATCCATTTGTCCACACTGGGCGAGAGGCGGGATACACCCTGAACAGTTCACCAGTCGACCGCAGGGCTGAGTGTATGGACAGGCAACCATTCATGCTCATGAAGCAATTTAGAGTCTCTTGCATGTTCTTGAGCTTTGCAAAGAAACCAAAGCACCCACTAAAGCCATGCAGAGAGACCCCTGTCAGTCAGTGGATTCAAACCCAACCCATTTGACAACTTTACACCCGTCAGGCAGCGTCTGTCCTTCCTCAGTGTCTATTCTGAATGCATTCATCCTTTGCCCTGCAGTTAACCCAGAAGGGCTGCAATCGGCAATTATTTTAATATTGATTAATCTGCCAATTGTTTTCTCGACTAATCTATTGGTGTATACAATTGTGGAAAAACACAGAATTGTGGAAAAAGAGCCATCACAATTTTCAAGTTGACATTCAAACTCCTTGTTTGGTCTGCCAACAGTCCAACACCCAAAGATATTCAGTTTACCACCATGGAAAAGAGCACATATTTGAATTTCAGAGTCATTGTGTAGGTAACATGTAGCCTACACATGTAGCCTACACTTTTGTCATTTTTTCCATGAGAAATTAAAACTAAAACAAGTCCTCGATTATCAAGCCTTGGCGATTAACGTTTTATCATCCTACTAATATTGATTAATCGACCAGTGTCGGGCAAGTTACTTCCAAAATGTTATAGGTTACTAGTTACTGTCGTTTGAGAGTAATTAGTTATATTACAATATTACTGTCTCTGAATTGTAAGGCGTTACGCTACTTTTGCGTTACTTTTGAGTTACTTTCACCACAATAACAGCGGAAGTTTGACATAGCAGGTAGCTTGTGAATTTCACCACCAGATCGATAAAGTTTCCTATTTATCCACTACATGGTGTATACATCATAGATTATTCATAATATTTTGTATAATTAATATGAATATGCAAAGTAACTAAAGCTATACAAATAGAGGTAAAACGTACAATTGGTTAGTTGTATTGAAGTACGGCATAGTAACTTTGCACGGCTGATAAACTGCAATGATATTTACGTGTAGCAAGCCTAAACATTCATTCCTGACATGTTTATATCTGTCAGCAGCTGGGACACACTGCTGTCCGCGCTGACGTACCGTCACCTGTTAGAACACAGATGTTGTCCGTACCGTCTCTGGTTCTGGCTCTGACCACGGGAACAGTGACGGGACAGCTCGCTTCAACGCAGTGTAATAACTCCTGAAAAATAATGTCCATCTCGCAAATGTATCGGTTTCTGCAGTCATCTCAACCATCGAACATAGCAACAGGAAATCATACTCACGGCTTTTTTTTTTTCCTGTGAAGAAATGTTTCGTGGTGTTGGTGAATTCTTTAAAAAACAAAACACCACTAAATGTTGCATTAAATTGTGCTGTGCTCGCGTTACTGAGATTGTAACAGGTATATTATTACCAAAAGTTAATTAGTAATACGTTATATTACTTTGTTATAGCAAAAGGAATCCATTACTGTGATTGCGATACTTCTGTAACGTGTTACTCCCAACACTTTAATCGACTAATGTAATTCTGCAAAGCTGGACAGAAATAGACTTAACGTCTTGTGTTGCAGTTACACCTGGAATGTAAAGCGCCAATGAAATCCTAGCCACCACACAGCCAGCATATTTGATGGCTGTGGTTGGTTGTATTTTCACATGTTCTCCTCCTTTGTTTTGTTTTTTTAAACAATTTTGTCAATTTTGTACTCATAGTTTAGAAGTTTGCATTACGTACAGTAATGAAGCTCAGCGCAAATTCTTTCAGGAAGACTTCTAATCACTGCAATCACCACTATCTCTCCCTAAATCTTTTCAGCTGTTAAGAGGTGTTCACTCTTCAGTAAACCAATCAGAATTGGCCACAAATTCATGATCCAATCACAGCATGACATCCTGCGGAGTCCCTTTTCCCGGCGGACGGATCCTTCGTTTGGCCTCCTGGTTCCCTCTCCGCCATCAGCAGTGTCTAGGCTCCATCGGGGTTTGGGGAATATGTCTGTTTCTCTACCCCTTTAAATATTTTAATGATGGAGTCTAATCCCCAAAGACTTTGTACATTTCATGTACATTTCATATTATGCTTATCTACAATAAATATTTGCATATCTGCCACGAAGTCTCTCCTGATTGAAATTACCGTTCTTCTGTTTTTCGCCGTACATTTACAGGTTTTCCTCTTCTGCTTTAAAAAATATGCAAATGTGGCGCTGTGTCTCCCTCCTGCTAACTTATTTTGTTGATAATAATCAGCAATCAGTGGCTATCAGGATATACAGTGAAGGTTACGAATAACTATGGACAGGGAAAAGAGATTTAAAGTGGTGTTTCGTGCACAGGTTGAGCAATAGATGAGACTCTTGGGAGCACAGGATAGGAATAATGCAGTATAGTCACAAACATCTGAGTGTGTATGACTTTCATCATTTCCACAGGTGGTGGCCATGTCTTTAAAGTGAAAGTAACAGGGTCTAACTAAACACAAACATTGATCTGGTGTTTTGCATTACTGCAGACTTTTTTTCAGTTGACTGATCCTCGCCCGCTTGCAACGACAGGCTTTTTATTATAGTTTATTTTCCCTAATTTAGTTTTATTTTCCCAGTCCAGTCAGCTAATGGTTTTTCAGTATTCTCCCAGAAGCGGAGCCCTCCCAGGGTGTTTCAAAGTAATTTGGTTCCACCTGAGGCGACACACATGCTTGCTCAAATGCAGAATCAATATTAATCGACTTTGTGGGCGGGGGTGAAGCATGTCTTCAAGTAGATGTTGCAGCCTGGAGATACTATTTTAGGCGACTTGAAGTGTTAGGACAGTGCCGCCGTGGTCACCGTCGGGGTTATTGATGACATCGAGAGGCTCTTTGTCTCTGTTTCTGTCTTATTCATTTTCTCACTCCCCTCCAAGAGCTTTACCGCCATCGTTCCATCACTACTTGAATTTCCTCTCAGTTTCTTTTTCTCCAGGCCCATATCAATAACCTGAGATTGATTGAATAAATGCGAGACATAGCTCAGTGTTCAATAATTTCAAGGCTCATGTTGGGATCTAGTAGATAGAATATCGATCACAAATGATGCCTTTATTAAAAGTTAACAGTTGCTGGAATGACTTTTGCTAATCAGTCTTTAAAGGTGGCCACGTTGCTCCCCCGCACTGTGCGCTGACCCAATCACAACTTACTTTATCTGCAAAATGGCTTCTTCTGTTGTTCATAAAATTAATGCTGTAGAACTGTAGAACATTTCCATCCATTTACAATACTAACTGAGAGACAATAATTAATCAATCATTAGTAAGTACAAATTAAAGGTAATTAATGCAGGACTTGGGGTCTAACACACGTGTTGAAATAATTCCCTTTTTTCGTAAAACATTAGCAAAACCAATTTTTTAAATATTTCAAATGCATTGTTTACATCCTGGCTCATGGTCTTCTTCTTTACTGCCTTTATTAGCGCACTTCTGCATTGTTTTTGCACAGTGTCATTATGAATGAAATTAATAAAAGCAAGGCCTAAAACACAGGGCTTTCAAGAGGGTGAGGGGAGTTTGTGTCTCAGAGAAAACACAAGACTTTCACCCAGGAAATGGGTGTTCGTGTCCCGGGAGTAAACCTCTATATATGGGGGCCCGCTCTACCAACTGAGCTATCCGTGTCAACGCTCCCCCATTCCCCTGTCGATGGCAGCCGGAAACAACCGGAATCTCACGGTGCTCCGTACTCGGCTCACAGTAAGCTGTTCTCAGCTACATTTAAATGTAGAAATCATAAGCACCCCTAAAAATCATCTCAGCACCCCTGAAAATTCAATTCAATTCAATTCAATTTTATTTATAGTATCAAATCATAACATAAGTTATCTCGAGACACTTTACAGATAGAGTAGGTCTAGACCACACTCTATAATTTACAAAGCCCCAACAATTCCAACAGTTCCAGTAATTCCCTCAAGAGCAAGCAGTGCGACAGTGGCGAGGAAAAACTCCCTCTTGGGAAGAAACCTGGGACAGACCCAGGCTCTTGGTAGGCGGTGTCTGACGAGCCGGTTGGGGGTGTGATGAACAGTGGCGATAGTAGTCACATTAATAATGGAACAGTGACTGGATGTAGCGGGAAGCTGCAGGGTTCAGCAGGACGCAGCATGACATTGCAGGGCATCGCTGAGTTCAGCAGGGAGTGCAGCAGGAAAATAAAGTCCTTATCATTGTGATTCTGTGAAATCGTTTAGTGCTCAAACCTTATTACTTTTGCAAACCTGATTTTAGCAATGGAATAGGATAAGTGACGACAGGCTCAGCTCAGTTGTAGCCAAAGTAAACCGCCCATCTGTGATTCCCTCAACGAGGGCGCCTCAGCCTACTGTTCAGTCTACGCAGTGCGCAGATAACTTTGGGGAACGGTCGTCAGAGTATGGCTACTTTCAACCAATGAATGGCTAATGGAGTGACAATTAAATCTAATCGAATGAACAAGTTAAGTAGGCTACAGGTGTAGAATTTGTGGAACCAATCTGTGATCCCTGATCACAATGATGGCAATTATATCTGAATTAGCCTAGCTTATTCACCATGGAGTCCAATTTTGTTTTGAAATGTTAGACAAAATTGCTAACTGTAGGCATGTGTAGCTTAGGAGTAGCTAGCCTACAACGAGTTTTTAAAGTGTGCTATTAATAGCCTGCCATTACAGCTTGAGCACCGCTAAAAATAGCATATAGCGCTGCCTATGCTGCCGTTACCTCCCTACCAGACACTTTCTTATTTTTAACTGTCAATGCCAATGAAAAATAAATAATTGGACCTGACAGATCATCAGACTCATTCATATCAGAACTGAAACACTGGAACAACAAACCCTGACCCACAGTCTGTTTCCCCATGGATGGATATACGTTTCTTTTTTTAAAGAAAACAGCCAGGTTCAGGTGAGAAAGTATAAGATAAGCCTTTAACATTAGCCCACTGCACTGAACAGCAACCCCATATTCACATATGTTATAAATAGGTGAATTTATAACCTTTGGTAGCCTACACAATGCATTCTCTGTTGATTAGTCGATTACATTTGCCTTCTGGTTGACAGCACAAAGGAGTGAGGAGAATAGAGAGGGAGAAGGGCAGAGCGAGCAAGATGAACAAAGTGAGAAAATGGCTAGGTAGCCTATAAGACATATCTATACATATATATAGTAGGACTACTGTGTTTTGTTTTCTCTTTTATTTGAAGATTATTTTCTAGTTGATTACAAAATGTTTTGTATGTGATTGTCAGTGATATGACGGAGGGAGGGAGATAGAGGGAGAGAGAGAGAGAAGGATGGAGAGAGAGTGGACAAAGAGAGGGACCAGGAAGAACCAGGTGAGAAAGTGGACATATATTATACGGGCAAAAACACTTAAAATATTCCATTCACATTATATTTCCATATGCATTTCATGGAGGACTAGGCTCTTAAGAAAAAGAGATGTTGGATTTTCCCCATCTGGTTCAGAGGCATTATTAGATTAGATTATTCATCATTTAGCTGTATAACCATATCAGTTTCTATCAATGATGTAAATGTAACAGCAGAAAAAAACATGAATAATCCTGTCTAAAAATATGTTAAGGCTTATTTTACCAGTTCAAGGTATGTACAGGCGTAGCTGAAAACTCTGGGTCCTGTAGAAAGGCATTTTCTATGGGCCCCTCCCTGCATCCACAGCTATTCATTCTAGCATCTTTTTGGGCCCTCCTCACATGAGGGCCCTGGGTACTCAGTCCCCTTTTTCCCCCCAGTCTGACCAGTCATACCCCTGGGTATGTGTGCTGCAATAATCATGCTTTGTAGTTTCCATCTTTTTTCTTTTCTGTTGATAGTTTGTCATAATTGTATGTCTGAATCTGTCTATTTTTTTCCCCAAAACTCACCAGAAGTCATGATTTAAGGGTTTAAAAAAAAAAAGTCTTACGGGGGCATGCCCCCGGACCCCCCTAGCTTAACTGCTATCAACTTTTCATTAGGAGCTGAGCCCCCCCAAAAGTCAGATCCTAGAATCCCCCCTGGTAGAAATCGCTTAACTTAACTGTCATGTGACGGGTTGTCGCGTAATTGGCCGGCCGGCCGTGGCCCTAATTTTGTAGGATATCATACAAATTGTGTGAGCCTGGGCAGCTCACCTGGTAGAGCAGGCGCCCATATATAGAGGTTTACTCCGTGATGCTGTGGCTGCCGGTTCGATTCAGCCCTGCGGCCCTTTGCTGCATGTCATTCGCCCTCTCTCTCTCCTTTCATGTCTTCAACTGTCCTATAAATAATTTATTTATTTATTATTTTTTTTTTTAAATCATACGAATTCTTGTGCATACGTTTTCTTCGAAATCATACAAACCCCTTCATGACAATGCGTTGAAATATTTTTCTTTTAGAATTATTTGCAGTGAAATTGAATCAATTTTGAACTCTCCCTCTAATCTCAGACTAGCACATGTAACGTGATGGAATTAGGATTCATATTTCGGTCTTATCTTTTTTGCTTTTACTCTCTCTCAGTCTTGGTATCGACTATATGTAGTTTGGGGGTTTCTTAGGATGACATAAAGTACATCACACTGGATCTATATAATTTTTGCTGTATTTTTCTAATTCCTGTGGGTAATTTGCCAAACACATATAATAATATATCAGCTACACATTTTCTGATTTTCTTTTCAGTTCAACAGCAAACATCAGGTTTGGTTTTCTTTTTCCTCCTTCAGAAGCATGAAGAAAAGGCTTATTTATACACTTTGGGTTTTTGGGCAGATTTGTCAGAAACAATCAATGTTTTTTACAGCCAGAAATTCATCATCTGACAGCAGCCTTAGTAGTTCACAATGCGGTGCAGCCCAACAAAATGTGTGTTTTCAGTAACGAGAGGGCTTGACCCATCTTTTTCTATTCTCCGAAAACAGGTCCTCTAAACTACTTGTCTTCCTTACATGGTCACATTCATGCCGTTTTTTTCAAAATGGAAAATATTGCTTTTCATTACAAAACAACTGAATACATTGAATATCACTTTATGGAATGTAATCCGTAAGAATATTCTCATGTGGATGTTTTACTTTCTGTGCCTTGCTCAAAGGCAGAGTACCATTTGAGAGGTACCGTACTTTGAGAGGTAAGTAAGTAAGGATTTCACTGAGAAACTTTCTCAGCTTCAGCTCAGCATTCGCATCCTGCAGCAAATGTGAAATGGGGATTTTTCTGGTTACAAGCCCCCATTTCTAACCTTTAGACTAGAGCTTTCTAAACTGGCAGGATTTTGCTACTTGGCATGACCGCCTCTGGGAACACTTTGAGCTTCCACAGTAAAAAAAACCCACAAAGAGACTTCCAAATTTAGGCGTTAAAATCCTGGCAAAATGAGCGTTTCATACAGGTTACTTTACAAGAAAACAACTGCTGGTGAATGACGAAAATATAAAGGTTAATATCCATTTTCGTAGCTTTATTTATTGTATGTCAGCCTAAAAATTGGTGTTAGCCACACTGGCTTAAACCTATTTACACTAATCACTGCATTATAAATGTAATGTAATTAAACAGAATACTACCTTATGTATTTGTTTGGTGGTTTGGTCACCATCTAGTCACCTTATCCAAAACGGCCAACACATCAGTTAAAGCGTCTTTCTACTCCAAACATTTCAGTCTTATATTAAATTGTTGCTAAGACATCACAGCTGTAGTTGTTATCCACACAGCACAAGAAAAACACCTACATTTCTTTAGCTTATGTGCCAGCTTGCAATGCATTGAACTAATGCTTGGCACTTTATGCTAATGAGCAAAATAAGATCACATTATACATGCTCTGATTTTACCATTTGAGACCTGTATTTAACCCTCTGATGTCTAAGGCATCTGCTTGATTTGCATATAACCTGATCCCCATGTGTTTCACATCAAAATGTTCAGAACAAACTTGGCTTTTTGTATTGTGACGCTAAAGCAATTTGTAAAGAGATAATTTGGCCCTAAAGCAGAAATATTTCTCAAAACTTTGTGAAAACATACCTACACTTACAAAAGTCTTGGGTTCCCAAAGGTAGCGTAGAACATATGAATAAAAATAAATGTCTAAATTGAAATTGTTTTAATATTGCTTTTTGAGTAGGAGTGTTGTCTAACATTGCTTGGATTCGCTGGTGCTTCTTCTGACTGCATCGTTTTTTAATGATATATTTTCATGTTACACACAAATAACTGAACCCCCAGAATGCCTACAAACCCAAGTCTTGACAAATTCCCATTTAAAGCGCTGCCACATGTTGTCAGTAGTGGAAACTGTTGATTGATGGGACTGATGCATTCAAAGGCCTCTCAGCACACCCAGCGTGTGGAAGGTTTGGGTTAAAATCCTGTCACTCAGCAGTTCCACTTCCATTATGCATTCTCTTGCATTTGGCTGGTGCAACAGAGAGGGGGATGAACACAAATTAATGAAGCTATCTGTTCAGGATTAAGCAGTGCAGCACACACAGCTTTCACCGCAGACGCCTGTACCTTAAATGGATTCCCACTGTATAATATTCCGGCATCCTCAAAAACTCAGCCCATGTTATCTCAGCGGAAGAATGCCTGGAGGATAAACAGTTTCTTTTTTTGCCCTTCAGGCAAAGCTTATTTTTCTGCATTTGTTTCAAGATGACTCAGTCAGCACATAACGTCGATGCCGTCGCGGGACAGTCAAAATTGGTGGGGCAGAAACTCGCCGATATTGCAACAATCACAGGAATGTATGAGTTAGGTGAGATGTAGCCTTGTGTTCACGCTGTTTGTGTGAGATAAGACAAGGCCAATTTCATATTTTTACCCTGTTGACAGCGGCTGGCAAGTTTTATTACTGCTGTATGGTTTGGCTATTGCTCATGTGTCAGAAGTGAATTCCACTTGGCAAGATTCACAAACTTACACTTGACTTTCTTATGTTTGGCTTCTACACAAAACTCTGCTTAATACAATTCTAATATCTACGTGTGTTTTTTTTTTCAAACCTGCTTTTGAGCAAACAAACTCACAAGAAAAAGTATAATGAATCTGCAGACTTAGTACTAGATATAAAGATGATGATGCGTGTCATTTTGTTATATGTGTGTCAGGATAAATGTTCCTGCATGTTAAGACTTGATAAGGAATTTCATGTATAAATGTATGTTTGGATTGGATAAAGTCAAAAAACAATATTGTTTTATTGTCATAATCCCACCAAATGTTGCACAAGTCACATATCACAGTAAGATGTAAAGTCTTTATACCCACTTGGACAAACCCATTATGTTGAAGTTGTAACCCTTCCCTTTGCCACAAACTGCTCTTGCACATTTAATGAACGACGACCACAAAGCATTGTTTTTACACAAGATACGGAACTATTTCATGTTGTTGTATATGCTATATGGCTATAGGCATTAACAAATATGTATTTATTTTGTTTGCCAACAGTATCTACAGTATGTTGCTGTATCCTATATGGAAAATAATTGGTCCCCAGAGAGATAAAACTCCCTGTAAGATCTCTCACAAAACTACTCCAATAACTGACATCCAAATGGTCCTATTTCGACGTCTGTTCTGTAGTCGACTTTTGAAACATTCATCAGTTCAAAATTATGTTATAGCAATAAAAAAAATCTGAAAAAGTCATTAAGTGTAAAGCTGTTTAAACAATGTTAAGTACTATATGTCTCCAGTACCCCAAACAGAGGGTTAAATGGGCTAAACTCTAAGTCATTTTGAATCCTCTTTCACTGCAAACCAATTCAATGTTTCTTTTTGTGTCAGACGCAGCGGTCTTGTTAAGCTCATATAACAGCTCCTCTGTTAAGCGTAGAGAGACAGGATGAGATTCAACACCTGCACATATGCTTAACACCCCTGCATGGCAGATGGGTTAAGCATTTGATTTCCATCTATAATTACCTCCATGTTGACAGTTGCTAATCCACTGTGTATTGTAAATATAATCTTTGTGAGCATGTTTCTGTGGATTCTCTCTCCTGTCAGAGAGGCTTGGAGTGCTCTGCGCACCTGTCTTTGAAAACTTGTCACAAAGCTCAGCAACTACAGCGTTGGCCCTGCTCACCGACAAGAAAAGAAATAATTTCACATTTGATTAAGTATTTATGATGTGCATCTCTTATTTATTTATTTCGATCAATGAGTCCCCTTTTCATGCTGCCGTTTCATGCAATCTAGAGCAAAATATTATTGCATTGCCTCCATCCTATGCATCTCTCCATTGGTACTGTGGTATTCATCAAGGCTGGAGAAATTACCCCTATTGTGGCTTAATGTGATGGAAATGGGAAATCATTGAGAAGCTGTTGTGTTCTCCAGTGCTCCCTCGACACAACAAGCTAAATCTCAACAGAAACTATATGGCTTCAGCAGACAACAGCGATTACATGTATGGGAGAGCAGGTAATGGACATGCATGGTGTTTAACTTCCTGTTAGTTTGCTGATTGTATTTCTAATGAGAAATGTATTCCCCTCAAGAGAGGTTGAGCTGGCCGAGACAATACTCACTGAAGCAAACCCAATCTCTGCCATTCACTCATCAGCGAGATAAGCCCCCAAGTGTTGTGGTTGTTTACAAGGATGCCAGTGGGAGTTCTCCAGGATTACCAGGTCTCTCTGTCTTCTCTTTGAGCTGACCCTGCGGGAACCCTGGCAAAATGGTTTGATCCTAAACCCAGACCTGCGTTATAGACTGACCTCCAAGCAGAATCTCCGTGGTACGGTTGGACGTGCGGGTAAAGCTGCCGGAAAGTGCAAGGACAGGCCTGAATTACGGCTGAAACAACGAGAGCCGAACATATTATTTTCAACACTGGCTCATGGTTTTTTTCTCCAGGATGAGCAAACATGGAGGCATTTCAGTATTTCTGGCACATATCTAAACCTTCGAGAGATACAGTCAAAACTGATGCCTTACAAAGCTTTAAAAGGAATGATTTATTTATGATATGATAAACTTATTGGAGCAAACTTTCTCAAGTGGGTAAGAGGTTCGTAACAATTGCAAGGCTCAAAGGATTAGAGAGCTATACAATCAAGATTCATTGCCAAGTGCTCATTTAATTCTATGTTGTTTTTGGCAAGAGAGTGGACCAAAGTGACTATTTATTAAGACAGAAGAGAAATGACAGCAGAGAGATAGAAGGGGGCACAATCTCTTTAGCTTCACAGAAAACCACTACATGAGTTCCTTGAGACACAAGTGTGCTTGTTTGAGTTCAGAACAAACGCGCTCTAAGTGATCCTCAAAAAATCAGTCCCAGTGACGCTCCATCACATTCACTTAATCCACTCCTCTATTATCATACATGTAAAGCCCCTATTAGGGATGCTAATTTAGATTATTTTTTGTGATCGATTGCTGACCCTCGCTAAATGATCATTAACCCTTTGAGGACAAAAGACGCACCGGCGAGTCCAAGCTTCATTTTAGACATTTTTCATTCATATATTACGCTACTTTTGTGAACCCAAGACTTTTGTAAACTCATTTCAAGCACCAAAACAACAAGAAATATTTCAGTTTTAGGGCCAAATTATCTCTTTATGGATTGCTCTGGAACTATTTTGGGCATGACTATACAGAACACTGAGTTTGTTCTGAACATTTTGATGAAACACATGGGGATCAGGTTATAGGCAAATACCCTTAAAAGGAGAATTCCAGAAGATATACAGAAATGCCCTTAGACCTCAGAGGGTTATCTGTTAACCGATAAGCAGCCAACGGAGTCCCAGTTCACCTGTCTAGGACGGCTGTCTCCACCACTTTCACCTGTGATGCTATCAGCTGTGTGTCTGCCTGGCATACTCTGCGTGTAGGATGGCCGATTTAACTTACCAGTCCTCATCGATATGGTGGCATGTGTAACGTAGCTCATTGTGAGCCCTGTTTAGCAGAGAGCCACAGACTTACATATTATATACCATATATAGAAATCCAGCTCGGTAACATGATATGAAGTAAAAGAGTAGAAAAAAAACTGTGCTGAGCGTTCAGAACAGTGGGAAATGTGAGGTGTTGGCTTTCTTTTAAATACGTTTGCCTCATTATTTGAAGATTTGGCCTCGTTTAACAAGAACATCTGACATTGTAACATTGTAGATTAGATAGAAAATACAGAAAAGCAAAAAAGGTGTCCTTTGAATTGCAACTTGCTAGTTTGCACTAGCAAGTTAATTAGCAGTTAGAAAGAAATGATTTTAATAACATTTTAATGTTTTTCTTTTAATACCGTTTTAAAATGTTTTAAAAAACTTTTAACAATTATTCTGACAGCATACGTTTCTTTGTAAAAAAAAACGATAATAAAAAGATAATCTTGTGAATTGTTAAAGCTAGGCTTGTAGAACAAAGGAACACAGCTGCTAAAGGCTAACCTAGCTTGTAACATTAACTATGTTGTCTTCTTTCTCTGTGTGATGCATTTAATGTGAGAATGAGTCCTGAGCTGCCCTGAATGAGTGAATAATTTCCTACCTGCAGTAAGAGGGGTTGTGCTGTGTTAAACTGACTCACCTAGCCGCTGTTTCATTTCTGTTAGAAAAATTATGCTTAGAATAATTTTGCTTCAGTTTCTTTGTTAAACCATTTGCATCCAAACTGCTGTTTTAGTATTTCTGTTTTAGTATTTCGGAGTTTCATGTGTTAATCATGAAAGCTGAGTGACCTTGCAAGGAGCACAGGATGCATCCCTGAGGGCAGAGCGCATAATGTGGAGGAGATGCCGGGCCTGACCAGAGATAAGAAGAAAAGCTACTGATTGCATGAACCAAATAACTAACATGACTTCCAACTCCTTTAAAAAGCCACTGTTGTGAACACACTTCAGTCATTTTTCTGTACTTACTCTGAGGTGCTAAAACTGACTCTACTTGCAAGTAAAAACAAATTTTGAGAGAACTGTTGAGAAACAGTGATTTTGTCCATTCTTTGATAAATAATTATCCTAACAATGTTGAAAGATGACTGCTGGCTACGGTGACCCCGCCGTCGGGAGCAACCTCCGCTCCGGGTCCACCTCCAGTGTCCTCAGTCAGTGTCCGGACTCCGCCTGCCCGCTCTCCATGTTGTAATTCAGGTTTTAAAATGTGTATTTCCAAAGAGTTGTGTTGTTGTGACTGATAAATTTAATGTATGTTAAATGTTATGCCATAGAGCTGCAATTAACAATTATTGTCCTTGATTCAAATGATAATTTCTGATTAAACATTCCTATTATTTTACTAATTGTTTATCTAGAAAATGTCAAACAATAATGTCAGAAAACGCTCATCTCAATTTCCCAGAGCCTATGGTGATATCTTTCATTCTTTTCATTAAACCAACTGAGCAAATCCAAAAGTATATAATTTACAATTACTAAAATACTTATTTAAAAAAATCACACTTGTTGTCAATTCATGTTCTGTTAACTATTTATGGTATTTACAGTAAAAAATGTAGGACTGCAACTATATACAATTTGTGAATTAGTCTATATTTGTATGTATTAATCGTTTGGTCTATTTAATGTCAGAAAGATGTGAAAAACAGCAATCACAATCATCATCCTCTTTTTTTTTTTTGTCCGACTAACAATCTAAAACCCAAACATATTAAATGTACTACTATATAAAACAGAGAAAACAGGAAATCCTCACATTAGAGAACCTTGAACTGGAGAATGTTTGACATTATTGCTGCTTGAAGAATGACTTGAATGATTAATCAATTATCAAAATAGTTGCCGGTTCATTTTCTATTGATCTAGAATGCACTTTCTATAAAACACAGCATTGAGTTTATCCTACCTTGGTACCAATATAAGCTACATCCAATTTGAATCAAGTACTTCATATCAAGATATTTCAGCGAGCAATATTCAAAAACACAGCATAAATCATTCTGCGTGAGCCATCGTGAAATGTAGCCTGAAGCTCTGTTGCTCTGGTCTCTGCTGTGTGTGGCTCTATTAGCTGGAAAAATCTATTCATAATGCATTCCTGCTGTTTGAATGACACCTTCCGACAACTGAGAGATTACAGGTTGATCTAATGGAGAGGCGGTGCTGTGGAACGATGTGACAGTTATCGAGGCATAGTATCACTTTTTCTTTTAAAGCCAACTCCCTTTCTCCCCCCCGATAACCCTCGCCCTCTATGCCCTCTTCAGCCGTACAGCCGTTACAGATACTGTCAGCGGGGCGGATGGTTAAGCCTATATTAAAGGAGTTATTTGAGATACTTCCCTATGGTTAATACTGTAGGTATTGAAACATCATAGGTTCAACTATTATAAATATTGTATTATAAATATTAATAGATTGAAAGGAATTAGTTTAAATACTTCCCTATGGTTTAGATTATTTTTAGAGAGACTCACACACCCCCGCATTTGCGGGTTCTCGCTACGGTGGAAACACCGATGACGAGACAAGAGGCTTTTGATTGACAACCTAGATGTCCCCCGTATGTGAAATACACAGCACACAGAAGATCTTTACAACCAAACAATTACAATTGATTACTCACACTCGGACAGCTACCTCTGCCTTGGTCACAGAAGCTTCCGATCAGCTGGAGGATCAAAGGTCTGCTTGTCAGATCGGTCCCCGGGGTTGCTGCAAACCGCACCGGTTAAAGAGGAGGCAACCACTTCCCCTTTCGGGGTGTCCCCGCTCACACGGGTAAGCGGCAAAAAAGAAGAAAAAGGAAAAAAAGGGGAAAAAAGTCTTCTACATGAGCAAAAAAAGACTCACAAGGTTTTTTGGGTCACCTTGCTCAAGACGAACACAGGTGGTTTTATTATTTTTTAAAAAAAGCAAAAGTTAACAAGCAAACAAAATAAATGAAAAAATGAACAGAGTTCAATCACTCAAAAACTGCTCTAAGACACAGGAGGTCCCTACAGCAAGGGTATCGGTCAAGAGAGCAGAAAACGAGCCCAAGAGCAACGCAAAAAGCAGAGCGAGAGCTGTCTTTTTTTTTTTTCTTGTTCCTCCAGTGAGGTGCCTCTCGGCCCTTTTCCTGGTCATCCAGGGAGGTACTGAACCCCTGTGCTGAGAGCACGAGGAGTCTGGTGCTGGCCTAAAAAAGAGACCTTTTGACTTGCAAAGCTTCTCTTTTTATACACAATTCATCCCCCTCCCTTCATAGATGCAGCTTGGGGGTGTTCAACCACTTTATATGACCTTACATGGTAATCCAGTCTTAAAGCAAGCATCAGGTTGGATAAACCTAAAAACATCTCATATGACGATATTTCCTATATGCATATGCATTTTGCTATCTAACATACAATCTAACGGATCGGTTCATCACTAAGTCAATGCAGTAACCTCTTTCACCCCTCTGTGCATCAAGAGCCTAGTCCCCAAGTGCATGTATACAAGGCCCCAACAGCACTTCCTCTTTCCAGCTGTGCAGGTTTTAGACAGACAGTTACGCAAAGCAATTCATGCGTCTGAGGCCTCTTGCAAACACTTCCTCTACACGACTGCGGGGTCAGACAGGCAGCTTCACACAGTAATTCACACTAAAATGTCTCTAAGCATATGGATATCAATATCAGTAACACAACGCTTAGCATGATTATATTTTTAAGCAATCATATAGTTTAAAGGCACATTAACACCCACAAACCAAAATGAAAAGCAGTATTATAGTTTCACAAGCAGAAATATATATTTAGCTGTTTTTGGGTTAAACTCATGTCACAAGCAGAAATACAGTCTCAACTGTTCTTGAGCTAGAACATGTCAAAAGCAGAAGTGTAGGTTTGGCTGTTTTTTGGATTAATACAAATATATTTCAAAAAGCAAATATATTTTTTAATTGTTTTTTTGGATTTTCACATACTCTCGTTCAACAGCGCTAAGGAATTCTTATGCTGATTCTGCACCTTACTGGATTATACGGACCCCCACTGTTTGGAGATGACATACAGTATTTAATGTGTTAGATTTTTTGGGGGCCTTTTCTGAAGCATTTCTTGAGGATTGGACTGCAGATAGACCAGAAAAATGAGAGTCTTCTTAACCTGATCAAAATGCCTGCAACAGACAATCTAATGGTTCTTTTTGTCGTCACTCGTGAATAAAGTCCCAGAGAAATTTGAAGTCCTTTGCTTCAGGCAGCTGCTTCTTTCTCCCTTACTACTTGCGGATGATGTTGTCCATTTGGTTTCATTGGAGCGTGAACTCCTATGTGCACTGGAGCGGTTTCGAGCTTTAGTGTGACGCAGACCAGATGAAAATCAGCACCTCCAAATTGTAGACCATGTTTCTCTATTTAGAAAAATGTCTGTGTGCTGGAGGGTGGTGAAATGCAGCTGCTCTGGTTAACAATGCCAATGTGTCTGACTGCATCTGTCCAGCACATAAATAATATATTCATGTCACCAAGTTATCATTACACTGAGACTGCAACAAATGATTCATACCTTTATGGATTAAGCAATCAATCGCTTGTTTAGTCTATAAAACCTATGAAAAATAATGTAAAATCCCAATCCCAATTGCCCACAGCCAAAGGTGACTTGTGTCAGGTGTCTTCAATGTGCTTGTGTTTTCGACAGTCCAACACCCAAACATATTAAATTAAAAACAAAAAAGGGAAAATAGCAGCAAATCTCGCCTTTTTATTGGCTGGAATCCACAAATATTTGGCATTGTAGCTTGATTAATCGGTTATCAAAATTGTTGATTTATTTTCTGCGGCTCCACTACTTGATGATTTGCCTCATCATTTCGGCATTACCATGGCACACGTTCCAATTATCTTGTGCAGAAAGTTAGGGATTATTGGTGAACCAGCGGTCACACTCTGCAATCAGATCTGCACAGAACAGCTCACAAATTCAACTCTTTTACCTGCTAAATTACAAATTCACAAATTTTTAAAAGCTAACCTGACACTCCAACATTCTAACTATGCAGGCGGTTCTGATGAACCATTCGTACATATAGCTATGAAAAGTAATGCGTTGTAATTTGTATGTATTCATGTATTTATTACAGTATGCGCCACGATGATTGCCGCTGTATTGCCACAATGATTTGCGTAGGGTCGAGTTTGGGATGGATGGATGGGTCCTGAAACACAGGGCTTTCAAGCGGTGTAGCAGAGCTCGTATCCCGGAAGAAGTTAAGGTGAAAAAACAATACTTTTACCTGGGAAACAGGTGTTTTTGTTTTAACACAAACCACTGCATGACGGTTACCTTTATATTGGCTTAACTTAAGTGCAACGACTCCCATCCCGGAATGCTGTATGGACTAGCCAGACCCTCCTCCGCAGCGCTGTGGAGGAAGGTCTGGCAATGCAAGACTATTCTGTACCCGTCTCTGCTAAATTTAACTGTAAAGACAGCTAAACTTAACAGTCATGAGACCAATCGGCTAAACTTGATCACTTGACCGGCGGGCAGTCGCTGTAATTTCGCAGGATATCATGCAATATGTTGTGTCTTAGATTTTGTATTATACTATACAAACCTGTTCATGAGAATACGTTGCTCTAATTAATGAAGAAGCCTTTTATAACTGTCTCTCGGTTGTTATCAACCCCTTGGTGGTTGGATTCTGCTGCCTCTGTGTGCACTGCTGTGTGCTGTAGAGGGGTCCCTCAAGCTAGCCTTACTACGGTGATAAAATATGTGATTCTTGGAGTGCCAGGATTTTAAAAGAAAGCCTGGATACACATTTTAACCGCCCCTGTCAGCTTGGTTGTTTGGGACATATCCAAACTCTGAACTATTATACCTATTATATATAATTATTATTTAAAATTGCTTTCTTAAAACGATGCTGTTGTATGATGAATTTTAGAGATCTTTTGTATCCCCCAAGGGTGCAATTTGACGCGCAACATAGTGGAAAGTTGAATTAAATAAAGGTGGTGTCACAGCACAGTGTTCATAATAGTTTGCTCAGGACAGGATAGGTCAGCACTATCCTAAGGTTTTGTCGGGGAAAGCCAATTTGTGGAGCAACATCAGTGCATTTGATCGGGGTGTGTAATTGTACAGTATGAGAGTGTGCGTGTATGTTTTGCATACCTGCTGTGTTTCTCCTCTCTCTAACAGCCTCCCAGCCAAGCGAGCGGCTTCAGGAAATCTTTGTTTTGACAACCATTTCACTTCCTGCTGTAGAGATCTACCCAACCAGCTCAACAGCCCTGTCAGCCCGGTCTCATGGAAGTTCGTGTAAATGTGACGTTATTTGAATCTATTGATACGTGTTCACGGAGACGTTTTTGTCGTTTTTTACGTGGTGGACAACACGAAAATGTAAAGTAATGTATTTCAATGGGAAGCATATTTCGTGGCCACAGAACGAAATTGTAGGGAGTAATATAAAAAGCCGAAAATCCGCGTAGGGAGGTTGGTCAGGGTGGTGGATGGGTCAAACAACACAGGACTTTCACCCGGGCGAGCGGGGATCGCGTCCCGTTTGCGGCGCTTTGTTTCCCGGGGATGGTGTCCCTACATGTGGCGTTTTGTCCCGCGTGTTACTGTGGCGCGTCTCCCCGGCGTTTAAGGTGCCCTTTCCCCGTAAGTTTTTTCCTAAACCCAACCTCCGCCATCCCGTTATCGTGGGGTGTCCCCAGCGGGCCGCCTCGCGGGCCGTCTCGCAGGTGCCTCCCGGCTTATGGAGCGTCCTTTTCGGCCGCCTCCCGGCGGGTCCCCGGCGGGTCCCCAGCGGGCCGCCTCGCGGGTGCCTCCCGCATAGGCGCGCCTCCGCTTAGGGCGCTCCGCGTCCTTTCCCCGAGAAAATAATGTGATATTTACACGTAAAAATAACGTGACAGTTACACGTAAAAAATAACGTGACAGTTACACGTAAAAAACGAGAAAAACGTCTCCGTGAACACGTATCAATAGATTAAGAATAACGTGGACATTTACACGAACTGCCGTGAGACCGGGTTGTCTGTACAGGTGCTGTCCAAGCTCATTGAAATACTGCCTTTAAACTTCAAAATTTTTCTTTTCTCTCTGCTGCACATCATACAAGATCTTTGTCTGAAAATACAATTCTACATTCCAGTGAAACCGTTTGGTAATGTGTGCACGTTGCTGATTGTTGTGTCTGTTGCACTTTGTTCAAATGTTGCCGCTGTTCCTTCTCTTTTCTCAAGTCAAACATGAAACAAAATGTAGGCAAGCAGCAGGATCGAGCATTAGCATTAGCATTAGAGTGATTATGTATCTTTTGTGCTCTTCAGCTGTCTGGTTAACTGAAGTCCACGCATAATCAGGCAGCTGAGCATGACATATTGCAGTTTGTGATTTCATGTAGCCAACACTGTTTTCAGACCTAGACTGTAATGGCAATAGAGAGCTATTATATACTGTATAACAGCCATTTGGTCTATGGGACAACATGGATAATGTATACTGTCCCTACTATAAGCTGAAACGGTTTGTTGATTACTCTATCAGTTGGTCTAACCTTTTGACATTCGATTCAACTTTTTTTAAGCAAAAATAACAAACATTTTGTGGTTTAAGCTTCTCAAATCAACAAGTCCTCCAAACGACGATATAAGTTGTTTATAGCTCCCCCCTTTTACAACCCCTAAGAGTATTTCATAAATTAGCGCCCCTAGCGGTGGCAGGAAATACAGCCTCATATCTAAAGGAGAGAAGGTAAGCTTAGGTAGATCGTACGGTCGTAACGTTGTGAAACGGTCCCAGGTTGGTTAGGTCTAGGCACCAAAACTACTTAGTTAAGTTTAGAAAAAGATGGTGGTGTAGGTTTAATTCAGTGGTTACTTCACTTCCTGAAGGTTAGGCATGTTACGCTGAACATGACGTAGCTCCGTTTGTGCTGTAAAGTCAAAATAAAAACATTGCTTTTAGTTTTCAAACAGGACACAAATCCCGGTCGCCTTGGTGAAAGTCCTGTCGTGGAAATTTGGCGCACTTCTACTTTGTCAACTTACTACCATCTTTTTTTCTCCTGCCATAATTACTTTGGCCATTAGAGGGTGCCACCATTATAAACATAAATATGAGTTGTAATTGCAGCTTCAACAACTATAAAATGTGGGGATTTGCAGATTTTTTTTGTTTTATAGCATTATAAACCGAATATCTTTTGGACAGCTGTTCAGATTAAACAAGACATTTGAAGACGCAAACGATGGCATCTTTCCTGGGAATTTGTGATGGACATTTTTTCCAATCCCTTAAATGTCTCTGGGCCATGTTGGCCTTGTTGCAAATCAAAAAGCACCACTGGTTGTGGCATTGTTGGAAAAACTATCATGTCAGGTATTAATTGCTACCACAATATAAAATTACACATTGTCGCTGCTGTTTTTCAGGAGAGGGAAAAACATTTTATTGAGCTATTTACCTCAGATAAAGTCAGACAATATTGCCTCATCCCTGTTGAAATATTTGGAAAAAAGGGTTGTAAAGGGTGACCCAGAGCATATTACATTTCTTTTTAAATGACAAAATATGGAGGTACAAGGCAGATTTCATCTATACCGCCCATCCCTATTTCTTTAAAGTAGAGGGAGTCTGGTTGGAGTCCACAGTCATACGCTGCGACACCTGTCAATCAACCAAACACATCAGAAACCATATTTCTCCTGTCATGTATATGTGGAAAAATTGCTCCTAAAAGACCTACTACCACTAAAAAGAACATTACAGAAAGAAGCTATCGAGACTCTAACTTCTTGAGAGAAAAAAATACATATATAAACTTTGTATTTCAGGAGAGAGATGGATGATTTTTCATTTGAAGTCACTGCAGTTTTCTTGGAGTCAGCATCTCGCAGCCATTAGGAGAAATGCAGCTGCAGCTGTCACTTGGCTCAGACAGCCAAATCAAAAGTTTTTTTTTTTTTTTATATTCTTTTCTGAACTTTAAGGCTGACTGTAAAGTCATTTATGGGTGACACGACAGGATTGAGCAGTTTAATGATTTGCTGTCATTACAACTTTGTCATGAATCATATAGGAGTGTGTTCGCTGAACAAAGGGCACTTTTTTCTGACCAACAACTGGATGCTGCAATAGGAAGGTAACATAAAAACTGCACTGCTGCTAATGCTGCTTTTGTGATGCTTTTTCCCTAGTCAGAGTGCAGGGAGAGGAGGTGAAACACTGTTCATTTACCCAGACATCTGCTCTCCTTCTGGCTCTCCTCCGTGTTTTTAGGGAGTCATGAGTGGTCACATAGACTGAGTTGCACTTTCACAGATGCTATTTGAATTACATTTCACACCACCTGTGCTTTAAATTCCATCTGAAAAGTTTCAACTGCTTTAGCCCTTTTCATCTCCTGCTATGCTTTTTGTCTGAGCATAGTCTACGTTATTTATATTGTTAATGAAATAGTTGTATTGTCATTATAGTAAAATAAGATACTATAATGACAATCCAACTATTTCAGTTTGAAACATGGTATGCGGTATACACGGCATACACAATGTGTGCATATATTATCTCTTTAGTAACATAAATACACGTTATATTAATATTATATTTTAAAAAAATTCTTTGCATTTAAATCCACTTAGTAGCTTTATCCTAGAGCTTTCAACCCCATGGCATGTTCTTCGCTTGCACATGGATTATTGTGGACTTACAAAACTCCTTTGCTGAGGAAGACAGTTTTGCAATTGAAAGCTCCAGAAAAAGCTAGAAAGTGATTGTTTTTGTGATGAATCTTCATGACGACTAAGCACACTCCCTCCGTTGAAGAAGGTCATGAAATGTGGTTGAAACCTACAGAAACAAGCTAGTAAATGTCCAAACACATTCAAACTGCTGTTTCCAATACCTAGAATTCATTTTCATCCTAAAGCTATATGCAACAGTTGTCGTCAGTCCAAAATGGTTTCACTAATTATAAAGAATTTAAAGCATGAATGGTTTTCAAGAAGATGTCCATTAGCGGTTAATTAGATGGATAGAATCAATTAGCTCCAGTAGAGCTTACTTATCAAGTGAAATGTAAAGGGTAGTCTGTTTACTGAGTCAGAGCCTTCACAGCATTTTAACAATACTGTATATATAACATTTATAAAGCTACTAACATCATTACTATTGCCGCTGGAAGGCCGAAGGTAAAGAATGAAAGAGACAGATGGAGAGAGAAAGAGAGAGAGAAAGAGAGAGAGACTGCAGAGTCAGTCAGGCTCTGCTGCTATAGTAACAGTAATGGGCCAAAGACCATTCCTTTGTGGATAAATACTGGCCCGTGCTTAAAAAAAAAAATGAGTCAGTTTACTTAGTATCTGACAATAAATCGACAGAATGTTTGAGAATAGAGCCAGAGCCACGGGGGCACACCCCACTCACAGCTCCAGGCTGTTCTCACACAATACACTCTGGGTTAAGTGTGAGAATGATCGGCCTTCATTGGGATTTCAAAACAGTCGCATGAATCACATTGTACAATTTGAAATCTTTTTGTGCCTTCGTGATTTGAGGACTGGGGATGAAAAGGAAACATCTCAGTGAAGCTTCCTTGGCTTTAGCTCCCAACTGTATGATTATTTGAAAATGACAAAGGCTGACTGTCTGCAGCAGATATTATTGACCATTATAGGGAAAGGACCTCCCCAAGGACAAATCACCTCATTCCTATAGAAACCGCAAATGGAAAGTGCTTCAAACTGTTTTCACTTCAACGTGGTGGAAGGGCCCTCACGGGAACCAGAGCTGGAGGGTTGAAGGCAGGAGGACTGCATGATTAGCCTGGGGATCTGATGGAAGGTCAGGATCTGTGGTAGGCCAGAGACAAACACAGATGCTATCAGGATCAGTCTGGAGAGCAGTGATAGTCCTCCTAGACCGATATACAGAGTGACAATACTGTGAGTCTCCTTCCGCCAGAAGTCCCACCGGAAGATATCTAACAGCTAATCGATGATGATGTAAATCGTGTTTCAAGCCACCGTGCTCAGGTTTACGGTTCTCATGTTGTAAATCCAACTGAGAAAATGTACTTTAGCTTTAATGTTTCTTATGAAACATGTGTTGCAGTGTTGCCATCATTGTTTACAATGATTGGCGATGAAATTGGCTTTCATGTAGTAGAGCTGCCAAGATTAATGGATTATTGCATTAGTTGCCAACTGTTAAATTAATCGCCCACTATTTTGATAATTGATTAATTGGTTTGACTCATTTTTTATGAACAAATAAAAATGAAATAAATTCTCTTATTGCAGCTTGTTAAATGTCAATATGTTCAAGTATCTTTACTTCTCTTTGACTGTAAACTGAATATCTTTGAGTTGTGAAAAAAACAATGAAATCAGATAAACATCAGCCGACCTTTTTTGGTAGACAACCAATCTTTTGGCGTCTGGATTATGTCATATCTCACAAGCGCAATAAACATGCTGATGACTGGCCGGGTTAGCTCAGTTGGTAGAGCAGGCGCACGCGTATAGAGGTTTACTCCTCGACACAGCGGCCGTGGGTTTGACTCCGACCTGTGGCCCTTTTCTGCATGTCATTCCCCCCTCTCTTTCTTCTCTGTCTTTTCTAAAAATTATCTAAACATTTTCAAAAAAAATAAGATATGCTCATGAGCTAATTATATCATTTCACATGCACATATCATACTCTTCGTGCACCAATTCAACAGTCGAGAGTTGTATTTTTGCCTTTCGCAATCGACCCATACGGTGGTTTTCTGGGTGAGGACGGGCTGGGACAGCATGTGTTGTGAGATATTCAGAGTCTAATTCACATTCTCCTTTCACTGCTTACTTTCCTGTTGAGCTTGTAAATCAATTAAATACAGTATGCCTCTGACAGGCTTCTAACTCAATATCTTTCAGGATGAATTTTGTTACAATCCTCATCTGTCCTTGTGTATAATGACTTGTGATGTGTGCATGAACAGCAAAAAGAGGAGCAGCCCCTATTATCTGCTGTGTAGGCATTTCTGTATTCACCACATGGAACACTTCCATTTGAGAACTGAATTGTGTGTCAACACATTCGTGCTTCCCATTTTCCCTCAGGCGCTTTTCTCAATGCAAAGCTGGCTTTAGCCCCTGCTGACCTGTGTAGTTCTGCAGGAAGATGCTATTAGCCCTGGGAGAAACAAACATAAAAAAACAGTCCCTCTTTCTAACACTGTCTTTAATAGTAATGTGGGCCCTGTGGGTGTGCCTCGGTCCTCGGAGCTCCTACACAATATCTCAGAAGACCAGCAGCGTGGATTCATTGACTCTACGGAGAAGAATAGAGACTGAAATCCCTCCAAGGCATGTTAATCAAAAACATTAAAAAAGGAAAAAGCATCTCTAACTAATGCTCTGAAAAATATGTGTGCTGGGAAGCATCATCTAAATTGTGTCAAGATTATATAGTATTTGTTCTCTCTACTCATTCTCTCCACTTCACTGCCTGCTAGCAACAGCAGGTATAACAAAGACAAATGACTAAACATTAGACATGTGAGATGTCACTGCGCAGTTCATAAACTTCACACTTAACTCACTTGTCGGGCCCCTATGGCTTGCTTAAAATCTGTTTAGTGTGTGTGTGTCCAGAGCACAGGCTCCATATTCTTTTCATACAGCAGAAGGTACGGGAGCGTAGAGTTATTGTCCGTCTCACCAGGAAGGACAGCTACTTGCTTGACTTTGGGCAAGGACGCACAGAGGCAGACCAGCACCACATGGGACATCTGGATTTTCACACTTCTCCACACCCATGTGTAATTGACAGCGACAGGCAGTGACTGACGGCATCAACTCCGAGTCTGAATACTCAGGTGGACAATGATTCCTCAATCATGTCTGTGGCTGGAACAGATCAGCGTCCTCGGCGCGTGGCAGTAATACTTTAGTCACACGAGTTGGAGCCGAGTCTTTGCAATGGGGACCGTGTCAGTTAAAAAGCCACATTTACATTGTTTGTTTCTCGGGAGATGGCAGGTTATTTGGAGGACGGGTGACAGCTGCGTTGTGATGATAAGGTTTCCATGAAATAGGGGTCCACATACAATCATCACCAATAGAGAGCCATCTTTCTTCATATATCAGATGTGAAGGAGGGCAAAACCAGTTACTGATCAAAGTTAGGAGATAAATTAAATCTGAAAGGAGTTAGAGAAAATATCAATATTGCACTTCTTATGCCGCAATGAATATATTGCTGCTATAAATACACACGTGCTGTAAATATTCAGGCACCAAGTAATTCTGTATGAGAAACTATATAGAAGGTTGATACAATAAAAACAACACCTGCTATCAAGTAACTCTAAACACTACTTTTGTGTATGCACTTGTATTGCATTACATTTCGCAAGTGTTAGTTTCAGTATGTCTATACCCTGAACTTGACATAATTTCAAAATAAATTTATGTAACTATACTTTGCTTAAATGTGCTAGTCATAAAGCCTTTACTGTAGCTTAACATACGTTAGGTGACTTACTTACAGTAAAGTGATATAATTTTGAAAGTACAAACTCTCACAAGTTTAGGAATACTTATTGTGAACTGTAAACTGAATAAATCGATTGCTGAACTTTTATCTTTTTATTGTTGTCACTCATTGGTTAAACGTCCACACATTGGTGCAATGTTTTCGAAAGGTTAGCAAGATTTATTAGCATGTACAGTATTTATTTGTTTTCCTGAGCTGCACATTAAGCTCTAATGAAACAAGTCATTTGCATTATTCAAATACTATAAATGATGTTATTGGCTGGCACTGCTGGTTAATTTAAAATTTGCACCAAGGAGGAATAAGGCAATTTCATTACATCAAAAGAAAGAAAGAAGAGTTCATCACAGCCCTTTTTTGGATGCGTTTATATAGACCTTAGTGGTCCCCTAATACTGTATCTGAAGTCTCTTTCCCGAAATTCAGCCTTGGTGCAGAATTACAGCCACTAGAGCCAGTCCCACTATGAGCTTTGATCAGGATGTGCCATTTCTGTGTCTGTAGCTTTAAATGCTATTGAGGAGGAGAGAGTGGGGACAAGGTGGAGGGTGGGTGTGTGGCCTTGACCAACTGCCATGCTTCGCAAGTTTGCAAGAAGTCTCTCTCTTTCTCATGGGTGGGCCAAATTCTCTGGGCGGGCAGAGCAGAAAAAGGGGAGGTAACCTTTCCCCTTACGACGACATATAGGGAAGATTCTAGATCGGCCCATCTGAGCTTTCATTTTCTCAAAGGTGGAGCAGGATACCCAGAGCTTGGTTTACCAAACCTCATAAAGTGAAATTGCCATGCCATGGGACCTTTAAAGAACCTGATCTACACAAAAACACACTTCTACCTGATTGATCAAAATAATGTGCATGCAGGTACGTGATTGGTTGGATAAGCACTAGTCTCGTGTTGCCAGACCATCCACACGCTGCGGAGCAGAGGAGGGTCTGTCTAGTCCACACAACATTCTGGGATGGAAGAAAAACATGCTCTGGTTTATTGCCATTTCTTTAAACCAATCACAATTGTACGGAGCCGTTGTAAATAATTTGTGCGAGAGAAAACTCAGACTAGATAGATAGTCTAGCTAGCTGTCTGGATTTACCTGCAGAGATCTGAGAAGCAGTTAACCATAGTCCTCACAAATCCACCGGAGTTTAGAATTCCAACACAAAGAAAGAGGAAAGAAACAGACATTGGCAAAATACGTCCATCCGGCGTAATATCCTGCGGCACCGGAGCAGTCCCGTAAGTGGAACAAGGATATAGAGTAGATAAACACCAATCCTTACAGTATATGTATGCATTATATGGCAAAGACAAGCACCAACTTTCCAAATTGAGCATCCATGAGGGAGTTAAAGACCATGATTTAGAACAGATTGAGTTCAATGTGGCAGTCTGCAGCACTGTGAGAGCATAAGAAATAGTATGTTAACAACAACATTTTTTAAGTATGTTAACAAATGTCCTAACAAGTCAGTCTATTGAATTTGATTTTGAGTTTCTAAATTCTTTTTCCCAAATTTCCAGCACCTCACCTACCTGGTTGTCGTCTGCCTGACAACCCGAGAATGGTAAGGACACTACATAATAAAAAAGAAAAAAAAGAAAGGCAAACAGGGAGAGAGAATAAACAGGTCCATACAAAAGTGCAAGAGTCGCATCATTTCAGAGGCATTAAGCGAGACGAGATTCAATTTCGTCTTGGCTGCTAGAGCTTGTCCTCGTCTGTTATTTCTGTTATTTACCAGCAGTTCCTGAGCCAAAAAGGATGCCTTCGTCACATTTCTATCTCAGCTCTCTGCTGTTCCCATTACACACTGGAAATGGTGACATGGTTAAATCAGCATACCTGACACTGATCACTGTCCTTCTGATGGAAGGCTACTATACAGCCAGCTTCTGCCCATTGCAGGTGACGGACATAACACCAGCCTTGGGTGTTCAGATCATGTGAACCTCAAGGGCAAAAAACATTAATGAAACTGCCTTGGAAAATTTAAGGAAGCCAAATTCCTACTTCAAATAGTGAGAGTGTAGGTGATTGGAAGCTCGGCCAGGCTGATTTTCACAAACTCTGCTATTTTTTAGAATAAAGCTTTGTGATACAGCCAGTTTCGATGTTAGTTTAGGTTTTGTCCAAGAAAAGCAGACACAGTAGCCAAATAAAGATTGGGCAGACATTTGAAAAAGCCTAAAGGGGTTTTTTACTTTCACTAAATACTCATCCATGGAATGAGAACAATCCCCAAAAAAGACTGACTAAAGAAAAATAAATGCTCAAGCTATTGACTCTGAATAAAATGCACTGCAGCTTGGCATTTGAGCCAATGTCCAGACAATGAAAAGAAAACTACTGTACAAAATTTTTCAAAAACAAATTATAGTTTTATGTGAGTCCAACTCTCTATGTTATTGATTTTTTTTCACACAGCCTGTCGGGAGGTATTATTGTGAAATGATTAAATGAGAAGTATAAGAGGATATTGAAACCTTTTTTTTTTATATCTTGAGGCCACAACATTAAAACCTGTGGAGAACAGAGTGAACAGAAAGATTCAACTGATTGGATTTCCTATTTCTTTTTCTAGGTGAGACCTGTAGCAAAGGCCTTTACTATTTCAATACATGAGAAAATAAACCATATTCATGCTGCCAGACATATCTCATAATAATATGCCTTTTTGTAATTAAGTTATGTTTATTCAACATGATATACTGTAGATGGATTGGAGTTGGTCATAGATCTTTTGCTGTGATTATGCAAGGTCTATACTCTAATGCAGCTTAGTGTAAGTTCAGTCAGTTCAGTCATATGTTCCTCACTCATTTTCATTCCCTTCTCCCTCCCTCTTCTCCTGCTTCCTCTCATCAGCTGATTAGGGCCGTTTACCCTTTTTAGTTAAACCAACCAGATTTAGCCACAATCTATGTCAGCCAATCACATATTTGCTGTCAATATTTAAATGTTCTCCTCTCAGTTGCTGTCAGCTGTTATTTCAGCGTAAACCTCCTCGACCCGATCCAATCAGATCTCAGCACCCTCTTCATTAATCACCATCACCACCACCAGACTCTATGGGGGGTGGGATGGGGGGGGGCATACTACACTACTCATGGCTTCTAAACCCCCTTTAAAATATGACAACGTCACAATGGGAATTTGATGACAAAGGCTTTTCTCATTTTTATTGTGCATGTCAACATAAAATTGTTTAAGTCTCTCTTGATTGAACTGCACATGGTGGGAACATTAACCACTTTCAAAAGGTATTGGGTATGAAAATAGCAAAATAGCACCAGGGAACATTTGCGCCAGAACACACCTCCTCTTTTCACTGAACCGTCGCCGGGAGCGCAAATACTTTCCCTAATTTACAGACGTGCGTCTGTGGAGGGAAAAGTCCGCTGTGCGTCGGGTGCAAAATAGGAATGATACATGCGTCGGTGTACAAAGGCAATTGTGCTGAGAGCAAGATAGGGCCCATTATCTCCAACTGGAAATGACTGTCTGCCTCTAACACTATTAAGAACACTCTTTCCATGAGGCCGTTTTTTAACTTTGACAAAGCGATCTCTTATGTTTTTCCATTCTCCAGCAAAATGCTTCTTCTTTTCTCAGTGTGGTGTCTCTCTCTGACCACATATTTAGGGCTGTTTGACTCTCTGTGGTCTGTACAGGAAGAATTGTACAGATGTTTGACATTGTGGGCTGTACATGAAGACTCATACAGATGTTTGACTCTCTGTGGTCTCTACATGAAGAATCATACAGATGTTTGACTCTGTGGTCTGTACATGGAGAATCATACAGATGTTTGACTCTCTGTGGTCTGTACAGGAAGAATCATACAGATGTTTGACATTGTGGTCTGTACGTGAAGACTCATACAGATGTTTGACATTGTGGTCTGTACATGAATAATCATACAAATGTTTGACTCTGTGGTCTGTAGGTGAAGAACCATACAGATGTTTGACTGCGGTCGGTACATGAAGACTCATACAGATGTTTGACTCCCTGTGGTCGGTAAATGAAGAATCATGCAGATGTTTGACTCTGTGGTCTCTACATGAAGAACCATACATATGTTTGACTCTGTGGTATCTAAATGAAGAATCATACAGATGTTTGACTATGTGGTGTGTACATGAAGAATCATACAGATGTTTGACTCGCTGTGGTCTCTACATGAAGAATCATACAGATGTTTGACTCTGTGGTCTGTACATGGAGAATCATACAGATGTGTGACTCTCTGTGGTCTCTACATGAAGAATCATACAGATGTTTGACTCTGTGGTCTGTACATGGAGAATCATACAGATGTTTGACTCTGTGGTATCTAAATGAAGAATCATACAGATGTTTCACTATGTGTGTTATGGGTAAGTGTCTGTTTCCCTGTCCTGCTTGTTTTCCTCTTCCCTTTTCCCCTGTGTTTGTTGTCTGTGTTTGTTCCCACCTGCTGGCGAGAGGCGTGTCCTGGAGAATCTCGGTCAAGAGGCATGGCCACTCTCTCCTGCTCTGTGTCCAGCTCAGCTGCAGCACATCTCCACTAATCACCCAGCAGTTATCTACCCGGGCTGTTCACCTCTACAGCGCCAGTTCGTTACAACCATCACAGTGGTAACTTGGCTTAGCACAGTCTACTAGTCTACAGTCTACTAGTCTACAGTCTACTAACCCTCCGGCTTCAGTTCCCACTTGGAGCTGCTCAACTGGACTATTCCCTCTTCGGCTAAATTCCAAGTTTGTTCCAATAAACACTTTAACTGCTCCTCTGTGTCCGGGTGTCTGTCTCTGAGTTCTGGGTCATAACGAGAGCCTAACAATGTGGTGTGTACATGAAGAATTATACAGATGTTTGACTCTATGGTCTCTACAGGAAGAATCATACAGATGTTTGACTCTCTGTGGTATCTAAATAAAGAATCATACAGATGTTTGACTCTCTGTGGTATCTAAATGTAGAATCATACAGATGTTTGACTCTCTGTGGTCTGTACATGAAGAATCATACAAATGTTTGACTCTGTGGTCTGTACATGAAGAATCATACAGATGTTTGACTCTCTGTGGTATCTAAATGAAGACTCATTCAGATGTTTGACTCTGTGGTCTGTACATGAAGAATCATACAGATGTTTGACTCTCTGTGTTATCTAAAGGTAGAATCATACAGATGTTTGACTTTTGGTGGTCTTTACATGAAGAATCATACAGATGTTTGACTCTGTGGTATCTAAATGAAGAATCATACAGATGTTTGACTCTCTGTGGTATCTAAATGAAGACTCATTCAGATGTTTGACTCTGTGGTCTGTACATGAAGAATCATACAGATGTTTGACTCTCTGTGTTATCTAAATGTAGAATCATACAGATGTTTGACTTTTGGTGGTCTTTACATGAAGAATCATACAGATGTTTGACTCTCTGTGGTATCTAAATTTCAATTCAATTCAATTCAATTTTATTTATAGTATCAAATCATAACAGAGTTATCTCGAGACACTTTACAGATAGAGTGGGTCTAGACCACACTCTATAAATTACAAAGCCCCAACAATTACAGTAATTCCCTCAAGAGCAAGCATTAGCAGTGGCTATTGCGAAAGTGGCAAGGAAAAACTCCCTTTTAGGAAGAAACCTCGGCAGACCCAGACTCCTGGTAGGGCGGTGTCTGACGGGCCGGTTGGGGGTGTGATGAACAGTGGCGATAATAGTCACATTAAAGATAGTGGAACAGTGACTTTGAAGGTAGTCGTTGTAGTTCATGTCACAGCAGGACGTTGCGGGATGAAACGTGGCGCTGCAGAGCATGGGTGGATGCGGCGGACGCAGCAGAACGCGGCCGGGCGTTGCAGGGAATCGCAGAGCATGGCTCTGCGAAGAAGAAACATAAGGACTCTGGGGAGTAAACTCCCCAGAGCTAGGTTAGTAACAAGCAGTTCTGGGACAGGATGCATACGAAAGGAAACAAATGAAAACATTGATGAGAGGCTGAACTGGCCTGCCTCCCTCTAATCTCACTATATTATTGATTATATGATCAATAAATCTGATGACTACGAAGAGAAGCAGGTGGGCCGGGTTAGGCGGACGCTGCAACTCCTCACTCCCTAACTATAAGCTTTATCAAAGAGAAGAGTTTTCAGTTTAGTCTTAAATGTGGTGACGGTGTCTGCCCCCCTAACCCAGACTGGGAGCTGGTTCCACAGGAGCGGAGCCTGGTAGCTGAAGGCTCTTGATCCCAGTCTACTTTTAGGGACTCTAGGAACCACAAGTAACTCTGCATTCTGGGAGCGCAGTGTTCTAGTGGGACAATAAGGTACTAAGAGCTGTTCTAGATATGATGGTGCTAGACCATTTAGGGCTTTGTAGGTCAGGAGAAGGACTTTAAAGTCAATCCTGAATTTTACAGGAAGCCAATGCAGAGTAGCTAAAACAGGAGAAATATGATCTCTTTTCTTAGTTCTCGTCAGAACACGTGCTGCAGCATTCTGGATCAGCTGGAGAGTCTTAAGGGACTTATTTGAGCAACCTGACAGTAGGGAATTACAATAGTCCAGCCTAGAAGTAACGAATGCATGGACTAGTTTTTCAGCATCGTTTTGAGACAGGATATTCCTAATTTTTGCAATGTTACGAAGATGAAAAAAGGCTGTTCTCGATGTTTGTTTTAGATGGGCGTTAAAGGATATATCCTGATCAAAAATAACTCCTAGATTTCTGACAGTAGTGCTGGAGGCCAGGACAACACCATCCAGAGTAGCTATATCTTTAGATAATGAAGTTCGGAGGTGTTTAGGGCCCAGCACAATAACTTCAGTTTTGTTACAGTTTAGCATCAGAAAATTATAGGTCATCCAGGATTTTATATCTTTAATACATGCTTGAAGTTTAGCTAACTGACTGGTTTCGTCTGGTTGGATTGATAAGTACAATTGGGTGTCGTCCGCATAGCAGTGATAGTTAATTGAGTGTTTCCTAATGATATTACCAAGAGGAAGCATATATAAGGAGAATAGAATTGGTCCAAGCACTGAGCCTTGTGGAACGCCATGTTTAACTTTCGCGTACTTAGAGGATTTATCATTAACATTAACAAATTGAGATCGATCAGAGAAATAAGACTTAAACCAGCTTAGTGCGAGATAAATGAAGAATCATACAGATGTTTGACTCTCTGTGGTATCTAAATGAAGAATCATACAGATGTTTGTACAGGCGAACCTGCTTGGCAAGTCTTCCCAGCCCACCATGCAGCGCGTGCCGAGTTACAGAAATCCAGAGGTGCATGACCACGCGCCGCGATGACAGCCACAGGTAAAACATGAGAATCATGTAGGCTGCGTTAAGTATTTTAAAATATCTAAAGATAAGAAAAAGCATGAACCATGGAGACAGGATGTGTTGAGCTCATCCATTCTCTTCCAATATTGACACCCTTCATTATCTTTATTGAGTTTGAGATAACATTTTCGATCATAGTTTAAAGGGAATTATTTGTCAAAATGAGGTGAGAATTGAAATGTTTTGCTATTAACTACTTTTTTTATGTAAAACTCCAGCCTGTTTTAGTCTAATGAGAATTGCCTACTGTTTCACTGCATTCATAAAATATCAGACTAAACTAGGGTGCTTTACATTTTGGAACTACAAGTAGGAATGGGATCTGAGCTTTTAGCTGCCATCTCAGCACTCCAGTGTAGAAACTGCTGTGGGTGTTCCTGGGATCTGTCCATGGTGCTGGAATGTTCTGCTTATGGCGCTCTTGTTAACAAGAAGACTTCCGGATTTACAGCGCACGTGCTGTCACCTCTTCCTGCCTGCAGTGTTGTTCCTCATGTCTCTAAGATCCCTGTGCACCCTGCTGTGTTGCAGTGTTGAACGTAGATACCTTATAGACCTGTTCGAGTTGTGATTCACTCGGATCTTTAACCCGAGTCTTTAAATTGACTCACGAATCACGAGTCTCTAGCATCATTAACCCGGTTCAGTTGAGTCCTACTACAATTCAATCTAACATGACAACAGTGGCACACACAAACCTCTTGCAACATTAGCTTCTACTATTCCTTGCCATCTTAGCTGCAAAAAGCTTTATAACTTACAATTTCGTAGTTAACAGCAACTCCACAAGTCAACTCAAGCGCCTGAGTGAGCAGAGAGACAGTCCCGACCCGTAGACTCAGAGCCGGAAGCTCGCAGACCGTGGGATTCACTCGAGAACTCACGAGCCCTCGATGACTCGTGAGTTGTTGGTGATTCATGAGTTGTTGATGACTCGTGAGTTCTCGCGGGAGTCAGAAAATCCTGCGAATCAACTGAATCAGCTGGCTACGTTGTCATGAGTGGATCTGATTCAGACGAGCGAGCAGCGAGCGGGTGCAGCTTCTCCTCGAGCTCAGGGTAAAGCAAATCAACAACAAAAGCCATTCTTTCACTTCTGAAATAACATACAATGTTCTGCACGTAGCCTAGCTAGGCCTACTGTAGGTCTGGTGTATAAATGTAGTATGCTAAATGCAATTAGGTTGAGCAGACAGTCCGAAACATTACAAGCTCGACTCAGCTCGGCTCGCAGACAACTCATGAGTTGTCGACAACTCACGAGCCCTCGATGACTCATGAGTTGTTGATGACTCGTGAGTTCTCGCGGGAGTCAGAAAATCCCGCGAATCAACTGAATCAGCCGGCTACGTTGTCATGAGTGGATCTGATTCAGACGAGCGAGCAGCGAGCGGGTGCAGCTTCTCCTCTAGCTCAGGGTAATGCAAATCAACAACAAAAGCCATTCTTTCACTTCTGAAATAACATACAATGTTCTGCACGTAGCCTAGCTAGGCCTACGGTAGGTTTGGTGTATAAATGTGGTATATTAAAATGCAATTAGGTCGAGCAGACAGTCCGAAACATTATAAGCTCGCCTCGCCGACAACTCGTTTTTTTTTTTTTTACTTCACAAAACTTTATTATTCAAATACAGATGCACATACACATTTAAAACATTAAATGCATACAGTGCATACATGAAAAAGGGGCGCATGGAATTTACATTAAAGAGATTTTAAGTCATTGTAAATGTTCAGAGTCCAGATGGCTTTCTTATTTGTCAGTCCTATTAAAGTTAGAAAATATAATTCCATGTCATTTTTAAATGAATATTCGGTTTTCTTTCAGACCATTTATATTTATGGATATTTTTTTCAAATAAAATTTAAAGATTCTAAATGAAAACATGGCATTTTATCCAAATCAAAAGCTCGCCTTGGATGTAGCATACAATACTGACTCAAGTGATTCAAGTGACTCGCACGACCCGGATCAGTTTAGTGAGTGACTCAGAATAACCTGAATCCTAAAAAGGAATCGAGTTTGCCAGGCCTAATACCTTAACTGTTGTATAACTTCCAGAATGGTCTTGCATTGCCAGACCTTCCTCCACAGCGCTGCGAAGGAAGGTCTGGCTAGTCCACACAGCATTCCGGGATGGGAGAAAAATGTGTTCTGGTTTATTGCCATTTCTTTAAACCAATCACAACCGTCTTGGGCGGTGCTAAGCGCCGGACAGAGCCAGGGTGCCTCTGCAGAATAGCCTCGGGAAGGAACTTGTTTTGGTGGAACACGTGTACGTTCAAAAGTTGTTTTAGTCGTGTAACAGAAAACTCTGTTTGGACAGATAGTCTAGCTAGCTGTCTGGATTTACCCTGCAGAGATCTGAGGAGCAGTTAACCATAGTCCTAATAAAAAGTAAAAGTATAAACATTCAACAGTGGCTCATTGGCCATTATTCTTACTGCAACGGTTCAGGCACTCAAATACTGGCATATTGTTAATAAGAAAAAAACTGAATAACGAGTTTCAGTGCCAGCAAAGCTCCACTCTTTTTTAAATTGAATTTAACCTTTATTTAACTAGAAGTAAAGGCTCATTGAGATTAAAATTCTCTTTTTCAAGAGTGTCCTTGCCAAGACAGGCAGCACCAACATTACCGTTTGAGACAGTTTCAAATGTAACCAAACAACAAATTAAAGAATTATAAGATATCAAAAAAACATTCAAAACATCTACAGCCCGATGTGACTCCTTCCAAGGAAGGAACCCACTGTCAGGAATGGAGACAGAAATCAGGCGCAGAAACTGGAATTTGGTTTATTGGACAGTGGGAGTGAGTTGGTAGTGAGTGGTTCTGGGTCCAAAGCAGGTTGGGGCTGGCAGTAATGGTGGTGGGTCCGGTGATGGCAGAGCAGACAGTGGAGGTACTGGTTCCGGAGAAAGCTGGGTTGGCAGAGGAGGTTTCTGGGTCCGAGGGAAGGCTAAACTGGCAGAAGATTCTGAAGGTGAGTATTTCTAGGACCACGGAACAGACAGATTAGATACTCAACAATAACAAGACTGGAAATATGGAATTTGGAAGAAAGTCAGACTGGTCTTTGTAGGTGGATGATGAGCAGATGAGTTGCAGGTGCGCTGATGAGGAAATGGTGTCATGTGCGGAGAGACAAACAGCGGGAGGGGGCGTGTCCACACACTGAGGAAAATGAAGGTGACAAAAACACACCAACCGCACTGCAGGCATAACAAAGTGAAGCAATAAAACAAAACACATTCACACACCAGACTGTCACTGGGACATGGCATCCACAGCTAATCTTTTTCAATTACAACTCTGAACTGTTGATAATTCTGATTCATGCTTCATGCGCCACAGAGCAACTTCCATAAGAATGAACGGGATTGAATACTTGATCCAGTTCACTTTATAGCACCATTGTTAAGCCGATGCTGCAGCTGATAGAAAACAACTATTGCACTGCTAAAACCGTTCCAGGTAAAACTCACTCTCCCGAATTTCTGTTCCACATGTGCGAGTAGCAGACATAAATGTGACTATATTGATGTGTCTGGACATACCGAGCAAATGTTGAATACCGAACCGAAAGACCTGTACCGAACAGTTAAGGAAGAATGCATGTGAAGTTACAGCGCTAACATTAGGTGAAACCAGTGGTGGAATGTAAACTAAGTACATTTACTCAAGTACTGTACTTAAGTACACATTTTTAGGTACTTGTGCTTAACTTGAATCTTTTCTTTTCATGCTTCTCTCCACTTCTAATCCACTACATTTTAGAGAGAAATATTGTACTTTTTACTCCACTACGTTCATCTGTTACAGCTTTAGTTACTACATTACAATTTTTGCACACAAAACACATGTAGCTTATAAAACACAATGTTTTATTATAAATGAAACTAGCCAACAATATAGGGGCCTACAAGTCCAGCTGAAATGATTAGACCATTAAACACACAACTGTTTGGATCCTTTCCACTTTCTAAAATGGGAGGATTTTTCTGCATTGTATTTTTACTTTTAATACTTTAAGTACATTTTCCTGATAACATTCTTTTCATTAAGTAACATTTTCAACGCAGGACTTTTTGTCCTAACGGAGTACAACAATAAAGGATCTGAAAACTTCTTCCACCACTGGGTGAAAGCCATTTTGAGTCTCTGACTTTGGTTTTGTGAAGGCAGGAGAAGAGTGCTACAACATAAAATCCCTCTCTACCAATTAAACAGCCAAGAAGTCAAGGCGTGAACCAAGGAGCAGGACAGGACTTTCCCTGATGTACTAATTACTCATTAACTGGGGGAAAGACACTCGTTAGTGAATGTACATACAGTATGCAGGTTATCTATTTTAAGTCAAGGCAAAGTTTAAATCAGGCTCATTTTCCTCCCGAAAACAAGCCCAGAAAAGCAGCAGAAATATGCCGCTCCTGGGTTCAGTTCTGCAGAACAGCTGGCTGATAAAAGCTTATAGTGTTGCTATTGGATCTAGAACCGTCCTCTATCAGTACACGTTCTACTATCACATAACTAATACAGCCATTAAAGTGGGTTTGCTTTTTGCAGTCAGGAATGGAAAGCTGCACCCACCTGAACTCAGTTTATTGATCTTTGACATCAATTTATGATGTATTATGGGCATAGTTTTATTTTTTTCGACATTGGGTGGGACACATTATAAATGGGGGGTCTGGGGGACCTCCACCATAACATTTTGACCATCAAACACTTTCATCAAACATTTTCTGCAGCAATTTGTGCTGACAATGTCTTCATTTACTTTATTTATGTATTTTATGGGGTTGTCTTTCATATTTTCTGAAGGGGGACAAATCTACCTCTTCTAAATATTAGGGGAACGTATCCCCCATAAAATGGCATTCTAAACTTGTTAAGAGATATCTGCATGTCACTTGTGATGATTGGGATGTGAGATTGCTTTCTTCCAGTTTCCACATAAAGTGGACACTTTGTGTCAAGGCAGAAATGAAAGGGCTTATAAATTCAACATCACAGATAAAAAGAAGGAGTTGGTCAATTAATAGTTTACTCACTTAATTCATTGCCATTACAGTTATCAAAACATGAACTTTTTTTTGCTAAAGCTGAAGAAAAACTGAGCTTAGCAAACATAGCAAGTATGGCAATTCCTTTATTTCATCAAAAATGCAATTTATAAAGAAGTCCAAGGCTGCTGATGTGACAGATATTGTGAGGGAACCAGTTGTGTTATTCTACTCAAAGTGCCCTATTTGTTGTAATCATATAGAAGAATCAATTTGATGCAAAACATTTTGAAACGACCACCCATCCATTAGCTTATCCTTGAGACGATCCCAGCTGACATTGGGCGAGAGGCGGGGTACACCCTCGACAGTCAATCCCAGGGCTGAAAGATAGAGACAACTGTTGACGCTCACACTCACACACCTACAATTTACTATGGAAGGATTTAAGATTTATTTATTAGGACAATGCAAATTAATCAGTAGTTGTGTAAATGCTCCAGTGTTAGCCAGCCAGCTAAGTTTCAGCTGTAGTCCTAGTTTTCTAGCATGCATGTCTTTCTGGTGGGAGGAAAGTTAAGCAAACACATGGGGGGAACGTGCAAACTGTACACAGAACAGCCCTGCCCGGGACGGGATCGAACTCTGCAGTGCCTCCTTGCTGTGAGGCGGCAGTGCTAACCACTGAGCCACCGTGTAAACATCAAGTAAACCCACACAGGCATTGTGCACACTGCCAAGGTGTCCAGCAGGTTCGAACCCAGAAACGTCTTGCTGTGATGTGACTGTGATCAATTTGAAAAAAATCCCAATAATTGTTAAAGCACACCCAAATCGCCAAATTATACACTGCATAGCACTTCCAAAACTAAATCTGTTATAACACATTTAAACTGTATTTGTTTTAATCCAGGTTTTTATTTATATATATATATATATATATATATATATATATATATCCAGGCTTTGGGTGTTGGAATTCACAGGGCACACTGGACATAACAAAATCACACTCTTACAATAAATAATTAGGGTCAGCTAACGCAGCAGTCTCGTTCATAGCTTATGCCCTCAGTTTCACAAACAGTACAGTGTACTTTCACACTACACGGGTTTATAGCATGTGCCACCAATAATTCTACAACATTATAAATTGAAATAACAGCTGATATCACCTGTGAAAAGCCTGCGCCAAGCCCTCAACTGCTCTGGCACCGCCACTGCAATATGTTGTTCCCTGCACTTCTGATGTATGCTCTTGTTTTTCTAAGAACAAAGAGATCTTTGCTAACGCTAATGTTAACAAACTCTAATTGGTTAATAGAGAATGTCTTCAGATGCATCATTATGAGCTTCATATTTTCTTATAATGGTTTTTGAGTACAAAGCTTCCTATCTAGTCTATCTTTGATCTTGCCATCATTGTGAGACACTCTGGGTAACCCAACTTAATGCATAAAATAAATGTTTTCTCTCTCCTTTTGTCGACTTTACTCTCAGAATTCTGAGTTAATGCAAAGGCAGTTTGAACGGACGAGCCACGCAGTGAAGGAGATGCATATGTATCTGGCCAGATTATGAGCCGTGATATGTTAAATTAAAACCGGAACAAATTAAGTAGGAGTCTTTTTGGTGTTCCATTGAATATTAATTAAGGTAATTAACTGAGGTAAATTGCAATTTGGAATGTAATTGGTAGTGAGATGACATTTGAAGTTCAAACAGGACAGAAATGCAGTCACCCCTAACCATATGCTAATGGCATTTCCCTAATCTTTAGCCTCGCTTTTGAACGGATTGGATTTGACTGTCCATTAGTTTTTACCAAACAACCTCTGGGTCTGCAATGAAAGTGTAACTGAAAAGAGTTGGTGGAAAAATAGAGGGATGTGTTGGCTGTTAGAAAGTGTGAGAGCGAGTGAAGCCTATATACTAAGTGCAATGGAATACGTCAGCAGTGAGCAGAAGATACTGGTGGGAGTAAGTTGAATGAAGGCAAATACACTTGGCTCCAGAGGAGGAGCTGAAGGCTTTGTGTTTACCCACCAGGGCTGAGCTTTGTACTAATCCCTGATTGAAGAAAATCATACAGTATGGATCTGTTGTACTGCCAAAACAACATTTCTCTCCCACAAGATTTGGGACTAGAGAAAAGAGTTGATTGTCACACTGAAGTGAAGTGTTTGATAGATAAAACGTTCAAAATCAAACAGGTCCTTTTGTAGTTTTTATTCCTCTGAAGAAGATATAAAATTAAGGACCTGATGAATCTAACAGGACACATTGTCGTTATCATTGATTACATTAAAACATTAACATTGGATCCAAACTAGGGCTGTCAAAATGAACACAATACACAACGAGTTGATGCAAATTCCAAATTTTTTTGACGCCCCTCGGGCCACTCCGTAGTTTGGGAAATCAGGAAGCGATGCAGCACTAAAGCAGAAATGTATAAAGAAAGGGGTCTTTTTAACGGCACGTTCAGTTTCAAATCCCTTCCAGATGGTTCTCTCCACAAGACTAAAGTTAATTGCAAATGCTGTCGATATGAACTGAGTTACCACAGGAGTAAGTAGAGTCTCAAACACCACTTGAGAATTAAAAACTTGAAAAATATCCCTTTTTAAAGTACATTTAGGACAGACAAATTTTTTTTGATTTATTTGCAATAATCTTGAGTTCACTACAGACAATCATTAATTAAATATTTGAATCAATTGACCGCCCTAAACCAAACAAACAAAAAACTTAAAAGATTTGACAAAAGGTTGCCCGGGTAGCTCAGTTGGTAGAGTGCGCACCCACGTCTAGAGGTTTATTCTTCGACGCAAAGGCCCAGGGTAGAAGTCTGTCTTCCCCCTCTCTCTCTCTCCTCTTTTTCATGTCTAAGCTGCCCCAGTAATTACAGGTGGAAATACCCAAAAAAAATTATCTTAAAAAAATAAAATAAAATGATCAAAAAGCAAGACAAATTGGCATAAAATGTTCTTAGGAAAGTGATTATACATCGGCTGATCTGACTTCCTGATTGAGGAAGAACCACCTTTAGGGCCCTATCTTGCACTCAGCGCAATTGCCTTTGTACACCGACGCATGTATCATTCCTATTTTGCACCCGACGCACAGCGGACTTTTCCCTCCACAGACACACGTCGGTAAATTAGGGAATGTATTTGCGCTCCCGGGGTGGTTCAGCGAAAAGAGGAGGTGTGTTCAGGCGCAAACGTTCCCTGGTGCTATTTTGCAGTTTCAGAAAACAATTCCGCCACAGACCAGGAAAAACCTGGTCTAAAGTCAGTGGCGCGTTATTCAGATGCTATTTTAGGGACGCATGCTTGGCCATAATGTAGCGTGAAAACGAAAAATATTACTGAAAATGCACTTCAGGTGTTTGGATAGATCAGGAGGCACTTTACAGTACAGTACTCAAAAAGTCCCAGCATTCTTTGTGGCTTGTTGAGTTTTACACATTTCCATGAATCATGGATGTGTTGATGTCATAAATGAGGAAATATTAGAGGACTTAAGGAGACGTGATGTTGAACTACGGTGGGATTGGACACTCGATGTGCTCCTGGTGGAGCGGGTGGACGGAGATGGAGTGGGGGGAGGAGGAAGGGGCACAACAGGAGCAGGTGGTGCGTTTGGAGGCCCACGCTCCATGGCTGCAGCAATCCTCTCCAGACTTGAGGAGATGCGCCCGAGAGGCCGCAGCAACATCGCCACCCGGCCAAGACGGGCATTTATTACTTTGCACCAGGCAAATCCGCCGTCATAATAGCAATCCGCCATGGAACAAGCGCACCTGCTCTTAAAGGGAATGTGAGATGATGCTCCAAATTCCTCCAAAACTGGAGCTTACACACTTGGAAATGGGTAGTTATTCTGTGTAACGGCCATATACCTAAATACCTATATGTGAACTACAATGAAAACGAACATGACTTGTGTCAATCAGTCCAAACATATTTTACTTCATATAAACATACAAATACAAATATATCCTACAAATGCCTGTATGGAGCTGTATATCAACTTGGTATTTGGTTTTCGCAGCTCACAACAGTAGACTTCTTCTCAGTTGCTTTGGCACATTTCTCAGATCAGAGATGACAATAATGTGTCCCATAGGGGAATAGTGCTCCCTTTCATGTGCATTGTTCATTACACTATACTTCCAGAGTGAACTGTTAAATATGGACAACGACACAAAGCAGTTTTCACTATACTGGTATAAACGATGGCGTAAGGACTGGTCAGTTTGATTGGGTCATGGGTATAAATACTTGACCAGACCAGTTCTTGCGCGCGCAAGCCATTGACAATAATGGGTTTCATAGCGCAGCGCTGCCGTTTGGGCGTACAATGTGAACGGGCCTTTCCACTGTGAGGCACTTGCTTTTATTTGACACAGTCATAATCAAATATAGGACTCTGCCACTTTCTTCCGACTTTCGATACCGCCACGATGCCAGGCGAGGGGCATGGACTATGTTGTGTTCAATTTGACGTGGAATGTCAGAATTTCTGGGTTCCCAGTCGGAAACTATATGTCTACGGCATAGACTGTATAAAACAGGTCTATGGTTGGAAATATCTACTCTGAAAGATATAACGTTATTTGCTCTGTGAAAGACATTGACAAAGAAGAAAACTAAGGACATTTACTCGATCATTTTATTTTATTTTAGTTAGTTTTGCAAACAGACATTACAGTTTTAGTTATCGTTTTTTTGTAACGCCTCGTTTTTTTTTGCGCACTTCCAACTTTGCGTGGAATACCTACAGAACAGGGACATGTAAGTTGTTCTTTTGTAGATTATGGTGAACTAGTGTGTGTTATAGCAGTGTTTTGCTATTGAGAATGAGCTAGCATGCTACAGTTAGCCACCTCGTCTTGGCTAGTGACGTAGAAAGCCGTGCAGATTTTGAACAGCTCACCCGGAGACTGAAGGCAGGATACATTCAGAAACCCGTATCTCACTCAAAACAGCATGGATGGTTTTTGTTCCAAGTTTGTATGTGTGTGGAGTACCAGAGACACAAAATAACACCCCAAATCCCAGAAAAAGTGTTTTTTTTTATAATATCGGCACTTTAACGCTGGGAAATAGGACAGACAGTGTCATATTCTGATGAGTTGAAAACAGTGGGCGAGGACACATGTCAGACACTGCAGGCGCATGTTAACCTTTAGAAATTAGCTTTACCAATAGCTGTCCTAATTAGTCATTTATTGTTACAAATTTAAAAGGCAACTCATTGGAGTACTTGTAAGCTGCCCACCAGTTAACCAGAATAAAAAATGACTAAACAATAAAAGACCAGCTCACACATTGTTCAAAATTCCATTAACTCACTGGGTTAGATGCAAGTTGTTGTGTAACTTTAAGCAAATAAATGTTACATTTTTAATAAATAGTTTATAACAGACTGTAATGCAGTTGTACACAGTTATAAGGACATTTTAAGTGTTTATTAATGCACAATGCATACAATTACAACTTCTATAAGGACATTTTTTATATTACAACAACTGTGATTTACAATATTGTCATTTATATTACTGTGTATACACCAACCTCCATGTATTGGTGTCCACGGAGGGAGTAATAGTGGATGACAAATATATTAATAAACAAACACAACTACATTATAGTGTGTTAAAAAATGTTTTTATGTACATCTTACATAATATCTTCCACCGCAGGCTAACAAGTCATCTCTTCTGACTGCACCTTGGCTAGGAAGATGATGAAAATTAAAAATACTTACACTTACATGGGGCACTTTGTAGTTGAACCTATGTACTTCGTGTAAGTAATTATTGCTTTTCCGAGTTTGGACCTTCATGGTTGAATGCACTTATTGAAAGTCGTTTTGGATAAAAGGGTCACCTAGATTTAATGTAATATTTACTGTATATACTGCTAATGAATGCAAAATATGGAGTGTTTTCTTTTTTCTAGCACTACATTTACCTACAATTATGAACAGATTTACAATTATGACTCCTCTATGTTCACTCTAACTGTGTGAGCATCTACTCTGCACCACTGATACTGCAGTGAAAGCAAACTTTACCCTAAGTATCCTTATATGACACAATGTTATATTCTTTGTTTAAGTGTTTTGTTGTCTTTGGGAGCTGCAATACACTGCAAATACAGACCATACTGTAATTACAACATGTTACTGAACATGTTGTCTATATCCATGACGTTCCACTTCCGGGATTGCTCTGCCGCTGGAAATTCCACCGGATGTCCCTCTTTTCGCCCGGATGTCCGTTACCTTCCTCTTGCTTTGTGTTGGCGTTCTAAACTCCGGTGGATTTCTGAGGACTATGGTTAACTGCTCCTCAGTTCTCTGCAGGGTAAATCCAGACAGCTAGCTAGATTATCTGTCCAATCTGAGTTTTCTGTTGCACGACTAGAACAACTTTTGAACGTACACGTTCTACCAAAACAAGTTCCAGAGGCACCGTGGCTTCTTCTGGCGCTTAGCGCCACCCAAGACGATTGTGATTGGTTTAAAGAAATGGCAATAAACCAGAGCACAGTTTTCTCCCATCCCGGAATGCTGTGTGGACTAGCCAGGCCCTCCTTTGCAGCGCTGTGGAGGAAGGTCTGGGCAATGTGAGACTAGTGAACATGAAACTGCTCCCAAAGGGAGAGAATCTCTCACTGCCTGATTCTTCAAAAACATCAGTGACCCCATTTTTCAAATGTTCTTCATTGTCAAAACCACAAAGAGAAGTTGCTGCTGTCTATAGGTGGATAAAAAAGGTGGATCTTCTGCATCTTTGAGTGCTGCCCACCAGAGCCAGCTAAAGTCGTATTGATTAACATGTTGCAGGCTTGCTTTGACATCTTTCCTATCCAAATGTGTTTATACTCAGAAATATTCTGACAATAGACACTTTTTCTCAAGTGATTCCATTGGGTCACTTTTGTTAACTGTAAAATTCTTTGATGCTATAACTTAATTTCAGTAAGTATTCTGTCATTTTGATTCATGAAGCCTTTTGATAGCCGTGCAGCATGGCTCCAGGGAGGACAACGACCTGCAAAATGAAACAATCCCATCAGCCCCAGCTGTTTTATTGGTGCTACTGACTAAAAGTTAGCATACAAATACTTTGTATTAAAAAGTAAGACATGGGGAACCTTGACCTTATCACATGGCGCACCTAATGTCTAAGTTATTGAATAATAAGGAACACTATAACTTTAACTTTACACTAAGTAGTCTTAGGCCGGTTACACACTGCCTGCGTGGCGTGAGCGTGGCGTTTCTGTTGCGTGTCAGCTGCGTGAATTTTTCTATGTCTGACGCGTCGCTGCTGCTGCTAGCCTTGTCTGGACACATGTATGTTTCCCATTGATAAATTAAATACCATTATATACATATATACTGATCTGATTACAGCAAAGACAACGTTGGCAGTATTGACAGCAAAATAGGCTACAGAATATTTTGTTCTGTATTGACAGGTGCAATATTAGAAAATCGATTTTTTTTTTTATTGCATTTATATCTGCATTTATATCAAAATCTAAAGACTTTCAAACATCAACATGTCATTTATTAATATGTGTTTGTGTCTAAACGATATATGAACATCTTTTCCTATTCTATTTTCCCTGGAAACGCTTCCAACACGCTTGCGTGTCGCGTGAAAAATAGGCATCGGTTCTATTTCTAGCAGGCACGTGTTTTCAGCGCGGCTCGAGCCGCGCCTGAGACGCGAGTGTCACGCAGGCAGTGTGTAAGCTCTAACCTGTTAACATGGGAGCCGAAACATAAACGGAAACGCCACGCAGCTGATACGCTCGCGCAACGCATCCAGTGTGTAACCGGCCTTACAGTATACTGTAAAGTAGGCAGTGTAATACTGTGACAATGTTTATATTAATCCGACACACTGTAAACCCAAAGGGAACTTGAAAATACACTCAACACTTAAATAGGTAGCCTACAAGTCTCCAAACTAAAATCACATACAGCAGCTCTGATTGTATTTAGAAACCCGTCTTTTTGGCACATTTGTATCAGCACGCATGTCTAAACAAAAGTTCCATCAGCCTTTTTCACACTCATCTGGGACTCAGCATATGCATATATCCTACATAAAACATAACTGTCTAAAAAGGAGCCATTAATCTGTAGGGTGCTCCACTGCAATAGCAAAGACACAGAAGTCAGTCTGTGGATCAAATAGAATACATGCATCTAAATTTAGGTGTTTCAGAGATTGAATCAGACAACAGCTCTGAGAGGGAAGAAGTTAAATGAGGCAGCAAATGATGCTTAGGCCGCTGATATCATCAAACCCTCATACGCCCTTGATTATACATTCAGTACGACGTTGAATTCTAAACGTTTGAGGTGGCCCCAACGAGCAAAAAAATCACTCTGCAGTCCTTGATTATTCATTAAACCCATGTAAAGTATTCTTAAGAGACTGCACAGGCAGAAATCACACCTTTCGTTGGAAAGCCCTGCAAAGGCTCACAAACAACAAGAGCGGGGTGCAAAAAGGTTCAGACATATTCTCTTTTATACTCATCAAATCCAACCAGCAATCAAAGCTGCACTTGAGAGGGCAGAATATAGTTCAATCCATTCAATGCAAAGTCTCTGAGAGTGAACTGCTATCTAAAACATCCTTGAATGTTTGCTCCTGTTTATGCCCAAAGCACTTCAAAGTCTTTATGCTCAAAGGGAAATTTACCAAAAACCAAATTGCTTCCTATCTTTCATACCATTTGATGTTTGTTTTATCTAAAGATTTCAACTATTGTGTGTGTGCACATAAGTGTACTGCAGAGATTTCTAAAGACTTTGGGATTTAAGAGCTTAACATCTAACATTAGCCCTGATGCACTGTTCTCAAAGACCAAAGTCCCATCCTGAGATTAAAAGGCACAAAACACATGCATGCAAGCTAGAAACATACTAGTTTTTTGGTTTTAATACAGTGAAAAAGAAAACATTATAAACACACAATTGAATTCTATTAAGCATTTACATAGATTTAGCTTTAAGAGATACATTCTCCCAGTACTGAAATAGTTTATCAATTATTACCAGAAAGTGAATCATCAACAATTTTGATCAAGTACAATTCCCAAACTTCACTGTTTCAAGCTTCTCAAATGTTTAGCTTTCAGATATATCAAACTCAGATTTTTGGGTTTTGGTTATTTAATGACGTTATTTTGGGCTCTGGCAAATTGTAAAGGGCATATTTCCCCATTACACTTACTATTACAGGGGTTCCCAAACGTTTTAAAACCACAGTACCCTTTCATAGTGATGGTTTTGTGTGGCACCCCTACATCCCACCAACATGATACCCATACACATGCAACCGTTTCGACTAAAAAAAACACAATTCATATCTTTTTAATCTAACTTTAACACTGATTTAACTTTACTCACAAACATCAATGTAATAAATCATTCAGAATAAAAGAAGCTATCATGTGGGTTATTTTAGGGTGTCTCTTTTGGCTGCCTTCCCAGCAGGATGAGGACAGCTTCCTCTCTACATGAAAAGCCATAAGCCAAGTAGCTTTCGCTGCACAGCCTGATTTTAGTTATTTTGGCCCGCTCAGGTTTGGTCATCTCACACTGTGCTGAGTGCTGAGTTGCATAAGCATTTCTTTGAGCTGTATTTACAGTGATAAATCTGCTCAGTGCTTGCTCCGACAGTTGCCATTTCTGACTGTTGACTGCATATTTAGATGGATTTTTAACCACGTTATTTACAATGTTTATCTTCCAATTTTAAAATGTAGTTTTAATGCTTATGTTGTAAAATTAACAATGAAAACAATTAAAATGATCATTTCTCATGGCACCTACTTTGGGAACGACTAGACTATTATACTTGATAGAATAATCTATAATGGAAAAAATGATAAACATATTTTACACTTGACCTCAGACAATAACTACATAAAATTAATGTTAGTGAACAAATGTCTCGGTTCATCATTATGCAGCACTCATTGCAGTCAGTGTGTTCCACATAAGAGCTTTATAGCAACATAAGCCTTTAGGATCCTCTGTGCTGTGGGTCCATGGCCCGTCAGTGGGATGAATGATGGGGATTATTCATGGTCCCTTGGAGACGATCTGAACTGATGACTATTAAGGTGGGACTCATTGACCTTTTCTTGACTGGCAGTGACACCAGAGAGTGCCTCATGCGGGCCAAGGTTCAAATGAGATCATTGTGAGGTCAGTGCTGACACCGAGTCCTGGACAGGTCCTCTGAGTAATTAGAAGAGGGAGGAAGCCCCGCCGCCTCCAAAGGTTAGCCTCCATCGCTGAATGCCGCCACATTTCCACTTTCACTATCAGTCTGCCTTACAGGGGCAATAAGTGAGCTTTTTACCGCTCCAAAGCACCAAATGACCACAATATATCTGGAGGGAGTTGATAGACTTGTTGACATACCAATGACTCCATGATTACTTCACAAGGTGCTGACCTTTCTGCCGCTGAAAACTCACTCTCTGAACCAGTCTGTCTGTTTGGCGAGAAAAACGTCTTCCCCATGGGCATTTCAGCATGTGATTTGTGAAGAAAGCAGAGGGGGGGGGACATTTTTTGATCGTGCACAACAAAACAAAACATGCAAAAATTAAATCCCCCTTTCAATCCCATGGCTACAGAGCCACTCGGCCAGCCATGCCTAAACACTTATGCACTTTATAGGGCTGGGCGATATGGCCTAAAAAAAAAATCCCCGATTTAAAAATAAATAAATCCGATTTAAGATTTAAATCGATTTTTTTCTCCCTCTACTTAAAATCAATCTTCTCATTCCTCGCTAAAAGTTCAAATCATTTTAACGTTATTGCACAACCTTGCCCCTATTTTCACCTGTTGCTGAGTAACGTACATCCCATGGTCTCTTGAATGTAGCATACCTGTAGTAAGCTCCTTCGTAGCGATAAAAACAAAAGTTGAAGCGGAGCTCCGTGCTACAGAGCGGCGATTGCAAGTTGTTTAAGCCGCTACAGACCTCCGTCACAGCTCGGTTGTATCAGCGGCATTTAGTATATGTGTTGAGCCGCAAAAGAGTTCCTCAACACCGCCTCTGGTGCCCCACATGGTGCTCCTTCAGCTGGTGGTTCAGTTATCCGAGAATACGTAACTCTCAGCCGGGGACAGTGCACCGCGAGCTGCCGGTCATTTCGGCGGAGATTACAGATAAGTAAGTAATGAAACGACTGGTTAAGAAAATAATTAATGTTAGTCCCTGTCGCTGCCATGTTGTTTGTGTATCTCTATGGCAAACGCGCGGGGGGAGTGATGAGCCCGTTCGGAGCTATGGGAGCCCAGAGGGGAGCGTCGGCGGATGTTAAGGAGAAAATCGATTTTTCACTACACATTCGAGTTAATCGATAAAATCGATTTATCGCCCAGCCCTAGCACTTTAATATCCAATGGAAAATAATCTCAAAATGAAATAGCACAACGTGATGTCAACATAAAACACAGCATTTTAAAGCCGGAGAGCGGAGTTCACTTTGCCAAAACAAAAGGTTTTCACCCAGGAAACGCTCATTTGTTCCTTGGGAGTGTTTTAATCCGAACCACCATCTTTTTCCTAAATTTAACGAGTTGTTTTAGTGCCTAAACTTAAGGTCATCCCCATGGCCCCTGAAAGGAGTGTCATATGGCATTGCCTATACCCAGCTCACAGTCACCTATTAGCGGCTAAACAACCACCACTGGTAGCCGGCGTCCCAGAGCTCTGTGGCTGCTAAATACAACCAGCAACTGCTGCTTGGATTTTATTGTCCTATTACACTATATACTATTCATGTTATAGCGCTTTACTTAGTTAAAATGCTTCTATTTTATAATATAATTAATATATTGTCTAGGCTATTGGTGAAGTAGCATTGATCACTTTAAAGGGGTAGATACATTTTGTCCCCACCGGGCATGAAAATAATTAAGCAGAGGCAGGCATATGTAGACCAGAAAGGGGGAAATCCCACGCATCCCCTGCTCCTGACTCCCCACCTGCCCCCAAAACCACATCTCTAACCCCGCCTGCTCACATTTTCAACTCCTCCTCAAGACGGTGCTGCACCACCAGTCAGTACATTTACAAGTACAAGTACATACCTTTACACACTGCCTGAATTGGACCCAAAATAATTGCCAATACTCTATCTCAGCAGTTGCATGAAATCATCATCTTATATTTATATGAATATCTTGGCGAAATATCACTTCTAATGTAATGTATATGTATGCATTTCATTACATACATTCAGGGCTTGGCATCACGTGTTTAGCTCAGCAGCCCCTGTGGCTAGTGGTTTTCCAATGGTCACTGTTATATGGGAAATTATGTTTTTATTTGATTAAAGTATGAAAACATGTAACCTATTAAGACGCAGACAGACACACACTGGGATGTTGTCTTCAGTGGGTTTATTAACAACAGCAGGCAGATGTATGTGTGTGGTTATGTTTCTGAACGCGCACGTGTATGGATGACTTGCAGATGGCAACTATTTCCACAATTTACATCATATAGGCTATTTAGACCCACATCCGTCTAAATAGTGCAGTGACTTACACTCTTTGGTTTTAGGATCTTTCCTTGCTTTCTGTTCCAAAGGTCAGAACTGAACTGGAAAATAAGGCGTTTAAGTTTGCTGCTCCCTCTACCTGGAACAAGTTGCAGAAAAACATACAATGTTATGTACTGGATATATATATATATATATATATATATATATATATATATATATATATATATATATATATACAGTGCCTTGCGAAAGTATTCGGCCCCCTTGAACTTTTCGACCTTTTGCCACATTTCAGGCCTCAAACATAAAGATATAAAACTGTAATTTTTTGTGAAGAATCAACAACAAGTGGGACACAATCATGAAGTGGAACGAAATTTATTGGATATTTCAAACCTTTTAAACAAATAAAAAACTGAAATATTGGGCGTGCAAAATTATTCAGCCCCCTTAAGTTAATACTTTGTAGCGCCACCTTTTGCTGCGATACAGCTGTAAGTCGCTTGGGGTATGTCTCTATCAGTTTTGCACATCGGAGACTGACATTTTTGCCCATTCCTCCTTGCAAAACAGCTCGAGCTCTGTGAGGTTGGATTGAGAGCGTTTGTGAACAGCAGTTTTCAGTTCTTTCCACAGATTCTCGATTGGATTCAGGTCTGGACTTTGACTTGGCCATTCTAACACCTGGATATGTTTATTTGTGAACCATTCCATTGTAGATTTTGCTTTATGTTTTGGATCATTGTCTTGTTGGAAGACAAATCTCCGTCCCACTCTCAGGTCTTTTGCAGACTCCATCAGGTTTTCTTCCAGAATGGTCCTGTATTTGGCTCCATCCATCTTCCCATCAATTTTAACCATCTTCCCTGTCCCTGCTGAAGAAAAGCAGGCCCAAACCATGATGCTGCCACCACCATGTTTGACAGTGGGGATGGTGTGTTCAGGGTGATGAGCTGTGTTGCTTTTACGCCAAACATAACGTTTTGCATTGTTGCCAAAAAGTTCGATTTTGGTTTCATCTGACCACAGCACCTTCTTCCACATGTTTGGTGTGTCTCCCAGGTGGCTTTTGGCAAACTTTAAACGACACTTTTATGGATATCTTTAAGAAATGGCTTTCTTCTTGCCACTCTTCCATAAAGGCCAGATTTGTGCAGTATACGACTGATTGTTGTCCTATGGACAGAGTCTCCCACCTCAGCTGTAGATCTCTGCAGTTCATCCAGAGTGATCATGGGCCTCTTGGCTGCATCTCTGATCAGTCTTCTCATTGTATGAGCTGAAAGTTTAGAGGGACGGCCGGCTTCGTAGATTTGTAGTGGTCTGATACTCCTTCCATTTCAATATTATCGCTTGCACAGTGCTCCTTGGGATGTTTAAAGCTTGGGAAATCTTTTTGTATCCAATCCGGCTTTAAACTTCTCCACAACAGTATCTCGGACCTGCCTGGTGTGTTCCTTGTTCTTCATGATGCTCTCTGCGCTTTACACGGACCTCTGAGACTATCACAGAGCAGGTGCATTTATACGGAGACTTGATTACACACAGCTGGATTCTATTTATCATCATTAGTCATTTAGGTCAACATTGGATCATTCAGAGATCCTCACTGAACTTCTGGAGAGAGTTTGCTGCACTGAAAGTAAAGGGGCTGAATAATTTTGCACGCCCACCTTTTTTTCATTTTTATTTTTTTAAAAAGTTTGAAATAGCCAATGAATTTCGTTCCACTTCATAATTGGGACCCACTTGTTGTTGATTCTTCACAAAAAATACAGTTTTATATCTTTATGTTTGAGGGCCTGAAATGTGGCAAAAGGTCGAAACGTTCAAGGGGGCGAATACTTTCGCAAGGCACTGTATATATATATATATATATATATATATATATATATATATATATATATATATATATATATATATATAATAACACTTGCACGTTCTGTGATGGCCTTGTGCTGCTCGGTAGTTTGGGAAATCAGGAAGTGATGCAGCAGTGAAGATGTGTATGGCTGGCAGAAACAAAACTCCTTTAGCAGAAATAGATAAAGGAAAGGGTCTTCTAAATGAAAAGTTCAGTTTCAAAGCCCTTCCAGTTGTTTTTTTTTTGCATGTGCTGTCGATTTGAACTAAGTTATCACCGGAGGACGTCGAGTCTCAAAAAACACTTTCTGGCCAAGCATATGGCTGATGCAGAGAACCCTCTTCCCCCTCTTAGTTAACATTTCCAAGTGTAAAGTGGGACCCTACATTGTGTTAGTATTACCAGGTAATTTTACATTCACATCAGTGTGCCCATCTGTTGTTGCTTGATGGACTTGCGTTTGCAATATTATGCTTTCAGCGTTTTGAGCATACAGTGTTTTGGTTTGTTGCAATAATAAATATTAGCATAAAGGAAGCATATTTGTCTGCTACCATGTCGATAGGAGCATTACAAACTTGAAAAATATCCCTTTTAAAGTACATTTAGAACAGATAAAAAATGTGCTATTGATTTGTGATTTATACATGTAGGGACCCTCATTATGCTACCGTGGAAGTGTGGTGCTATTTTGAGCCTTGTTATTGGTATAGAAATAGCGATTTCTTTTTACTTTATCCGTGCCCCGACGACTAGCTTTATAAGCTAATTAGCAGTTTGTGATAAAACTGGTCACATTCAATTAGCATGAAAACAAATCTCAGAGAAGGTCGAACTCGGTATACATGCGTTACATCCTAGGTTCGTTTTGCGCCGGATTTGTCCTTTAACTAAAAACAATCATGCGATGAATTGCGATCCCTACGATGTCTTTCGTCTCTCAGACACTTTTATTGCTAACTAAAAATTACACCTAGCGGCCGGCATGGGTGTTTGTCCGCAAACCCAACAATGTAGGGAACCTGTAGGGAACAGCAGCAGCATTAGGGCTTATAGAGTTAATGAGTTTACAGAGCTCCTTTCTGTATTTGCAGTGTAGGCTGTAATATGAAAAGCAACAGCTAATCTTGCTGCATTTTGTCTACACATCACTTTGCATCTTGGTTGCAGACATTTATCACAGAGATTTATCTTTTCAGGTTCATAGAGATCCAAACCTCCTGACTTTGTTGTTATTATACCAGATTTAATGTTTTGATATGTTACCTTGATATTTAGACTTACCTACTTCTCTTGGATTTCCAGTGTAATTCCAGTTTCAGAAAATGTGACGTTTTAGCCATGCCAGAGGAATTATCTCAACAACTATCACATGGATTGCCATGAAATTTTGTACCAACATGTATGGCCCCCAGGTGATGTACTTCAATGACTTTGGTGATCCTCTGACTTTTCTTATACCGCCACCATGAGATGGACATTTGTGGTTTTGAGAGAAACGTTTCAACAACTATTGGATGGATTGCCATGGGATTTGGTTCACACATTCAGGTTCCCCTCAGGATGAACTGTAATCACTTTGGTCATGCTCTGACTTTCCATACTTTGGTTTATGACTAAATACCTGCAAAACTAACTAACTGACATTTCCTGCAGCTTCAGCAGCACTTTCTGTTTAGTGCAAATGCTAGCATGCTACCAGTAATAGCCCAAAAACTGTATACAAAAAGATCAACACTACAATTCATTCTGCTTGCATTATATACATATAATAGATATGTAATGTAAACACTTTTTTGAAGTGTGGTAACTGGTAAATACTGTGTTATTTTGTTCAGGTTAGCTTCGATGTGAAAATACATTTCACAATCATTATTTTCACCACAGGATTCTTGCTTGCTGCATATATGAGTGTAGGATTCCCTTAGGGTACAGATTTGATCATTGGCAAATTATCAAAGATGTTTTATCAATATTAATAAAGTTATGAATATGGTTATTAATAACTTTATCAAATCGACAAACAATCAAAACGGGGCACCACCCTGCTAGTCAGGGACCAATAATCAAACTGTGGATCAGTCTCATTTCTGTGTAAATCCTTTCAAAAGGAAATAAAGGAAGGGGTGAATCCAAGCACGGACCTGATTGACCAGCGATTATTACAACAAGTACACAAATAATCACAAGCAACTGCTAATTAAGTATAATAAGGTTTATTAACTTCACAATTATCAGTCGCTAAACAATAATTTTTCAACAATAAACTCATATACCTTTTTATAATATCACAACCAAAAACAAAGCAAAAACAAAGCAGCATGTGTCATGGACACGTCTGTGTCTGTGTGTGTGTGTGTGTGTGTGAGAGAGAGTGAGTGACAAAGGAGGGGGGCGGTGTCGGGTGTAGTTCTAAACACCAAAACAACTCCAAAGATGGCTACTCCTGTGAGCCGCACAAACTATTTAGCCTCAAGAGGGCGGTAGTGGTGCGTGCTGCGCGCGGAGAGGGCTGAAGAAGCCGGGGGGGTTGCTAGGCAACGAGAACGCTTAGCCGATCTGGTAGCTAGTTCCTGTTTTAGCTCTGTACGAACGTAGGGAGATCCCCCGTGTGAAGCTACAGCGTTAGCTTGGTAATTGCGCGGCTAGCCTGTGTCGTGTGTGTGTGTGTGTGTGTTAGTAAAGGAAGAAAGAGAAGGAGAGTAAAGAAAAGAGGCACTATGATCTCAGTTATCGATAATGACCCAGTTCCCCTCAGCTACTCAGGTCTGGGCTAACGTTTAGTTAGGACAGACTGAGACTTCTGGTTTTGCTGAGGAAAACGTCACTATACCCACTCCAGTAGCTCACAGCTGATTTTCGCGATTCTATCGCAGACAGTAATTAAAACTCCTGAAAGGAGTTAGCAGATAACAATTACGGTTTTAACCCAGCTACTTAACACGACATAAATCAACGAGTATAATGATCAATTTATACATTCACAGAACAGATTAATAATCACATATGGATCAGTACATGATTAAATCAGATCACACTAATGGCAACAAGTGGTAGCCAACCCTTTTGCTCATTAATAAACACACTACTTATCTCTGCCCAGACGTCAGCCTTTTTACGGGTGTGTTCAGTCCGTTTGTTCCTGTCCATAGATTCCACAGAAATGAAACAGCGCGGGTCTCGGGCTCTCGTCAGAGCCACTGAGAAACTTCCCTCCAAGAAAGGCAGCGAGGGGGGGGAAAGTTTGGTCGACTTTGAGAAGAAAACGTTGTTTCCTTCTCACTGCAGTTATGAAAAACACTGGTGCGTTTTTCAAGGATCCACCGAAATAAAATCCACTTTCTCCAGAAAATGAAAGTTGAGCACAAGCGCTTGCGTGCTACCCTCAGCAACGGGAGATGCAATGGAAGACGAAGATTTTCGTAGGGTCAGGTTATTTATAGGTTAAGGCCCCCTGCTGTTTTTATGGTCCCGCTGAACCAATAGGAAGACTCGAAACTCTTGACAGGGTGAAAAACTACAGTTCTGTAGTCCTTTGACTTCCTGCCAGTTGTGAGGCGTTTCCCTTCTGGCTGGCATTTTCACATAGAGGTGTGAATTAACCAGGTTTTGAAGTTTACATACAGGCCAATTCCTTTGTCTTGGCCACATGTCCCCTTGTCTCTGAGCACATATGTGTCTTGTATCCAGAGGTCAGTTTAATCTGAGGCCTTTTGGTTAAAATCGGGTTTAACCAGACTCTCGGTCCCCAACATGAGCTCCTAAACCGAGCTGCATTGATCACTGTTACATGTGCCTCTTGTGTGTCTGTTTTCTCTCTCTCTCTCTCTCTCTCTCTCTCTCTCTCTTTGTTTCCCATTCTGCCCTCCTCCCTCTGCCAGTTGCACACCTGAGAGTAATCAGTGCTCAGGTAGAGTGGGGGAGGTGATAAGAAGGCCGAGAGTGGAGAGCACATGGAGAGCACACTGGCAGCACACCAGTGAGGAGTTTTCTCCTCATCTTCCTTTCTTCCACAAGCAAATTTGTTCTTTTCCCAACCTCCATGCACATGTAGGTGCTGGAGTTTTGTTGTTTTAGTTTATTGTTTTAGTTTGGGCTGGAGATTACCGGTAGTTCACTTATTCGTTCTTTTTGTTTGTTCTAGGATTAGTTTACCCTTTTTAGTTAGTTTAGGGGGAGACGCGGGGAGCGACGGCCCACTGCGAGGTTGGTCCAGCGTCTTCCCATTTTTTGTTCTTTTTGGCCGGGGTCTCCAGTCCCTTTTTGTTTCTTTTTGTTTGTTACTTTTGGGAGTATTTATTATTTAATAAAGCTTGTTGGATTATTGTTAACATGGTGTTTGGCATCCTTCTTTTTATATATGTTGCATCCTCCATTCCCTTTCGAGCCTTTGTTTGTTCCTTTTAATGGAGGCCGTAACATATTTGGGGACTCGTCCGGGATACCTTTTTTTTTGCATGAATGGTATTTGTAGGCTTTGTGGTGTGGTGGAGCTTTGATGGCTTTTGCTTTTTGCCTCAGCGTGTAACTGTGCATTTTTGCTTTTGGCACAGTTACTTGTGTCGGTAAACTGTATCATAGTTTTGTTTCCTCTCTGTGTTAATTGAAGCGTGGTTTGACACTGGGGAAGTTACTGTGATACTTTGTGTTGTTTGCCGTGTTTTCACATTGCCTACCTTTTTTTTGTGTGCCTTGTTGGTGATTCTTGCACACGTTTGGATGCCATTGATTTTTGTGCTGCTGCTCCTTGAGTTTTTGTGTGCTGTGACAATTTTCGGGCGGTATATTTTACCAGCCCGTTATTCTCTCTCTGACACTGCAGGGGAGGTTCTTTTTTGGTCCGGAAAATGGAGTTTAATGTTGATGACTTTGTAGCGCAACCAAGCCTTGATACGTTACATCCTTGTACAAAAGAGCATTTGGTTGTTATTGCCGATTATTTTGGTATTGCTGTGCCTAAACAGGCGAAAAAGAACGTGTTAAAGTCTGAGTTGGTGGCTGCCTTAATTGTTAAAGGGGTGTTGCCTTCTGACATCTCTGTTGCCACCATGAGTTCTCCTTCAAGGAAAGATGACGCGGAGGTACATCTCCGTTTGAAGGAGGTAGAACTTGAAATGCGTCGCTTGGCGGTAAAGGAGAAGGAGCTTGACTATGAGCTGTAATCCCGTAAAATTGAGGTTGACAGACAGCTTCGTTTGAAGGAGCTTAACATGCAGGAGAGATCTTCCCCCTCCTCACCCATGGTGCCGCACGAATTTGACATTAATAAGTGTATTCGTTTGGTTCCTCCCTTTGGTGAGAGGGATGTGGATAAGTATTTCGTTATGTTTGAGCGTGTCACAAACACTTTAAAGTGGCCCAGGCATGTTTGGCCACTGCTTTTGCAGTGTGTGTTCACTGGCAAGGCTCAAGATGCCTATGCATCTTTGTCACCGTCGTTGAGTCTAGATTATGCCAAAGTCAAAGCAGCTGTGCTGAGGGCATATGAACTGGTGCCCGAGGCATATCGCCAAAAGTTTCGGCGGTTCAAAAAAACTGATAGCCAAACTTATGTTGAGTTTGGCCGTGACAAGGAAGTTATGTTTGACAGTTGGTGGCAGTCTCAGAATGTCATTGATTTTGCTGGGTCTGCTATTGCTGGAAGATTTTAAGAATTGCTTGCCAGACAAAATTTCTACTTATATTAATGAACAGAAGGTATCTAAGGTCTCTAATGCCGCTGTTCTAGCTGATGAGTACCTCCTTCTACACAGAGACACCTTTGTAAAACCTCACTTGTCTTTTGATCGTGGTGTTCCTGCAGACAAACCTTATGCTCTCCCTGTAAAATCAAACTTTCAGGGCGAGATTAGGGCTTACCGTAGGGAAGTTGTGGATGCTAAAGGGGGCGGCTGTGGCTAAGTGGTAGAGAGGTTGCCTGCCAATTGGAAGGTTGGTGGTTCGATCCCTGGCCCTGCAGTTCCATGCCGAAGTGTCCTTGGCAAGACACTGAACCCCGAGTTGCCCCCGATGCTGCGCCATCGGAGTGTAAATGTGTGCGAGTGTTTATCTGATGAGCAGGTGGCACCTTGTACGGCAGCCTCGGCCACAGTGTATGAATGTGTGTGAATGGTGAATGGTTCCATGTTAAAGCACTCTCAGTAGTCGTTAAGACTAGAAAAGCGCTATATAAAAACAGTCCATTTACATTTAAAGACAGACCAGTCTGTTTTTATTGTAAAAAGAGTGGCCACACCATAAGTCACTGTTTTGCCTTGAATAAACGGAATAGATCTCCAAAGGCAGTAAATTTGATGAAAAGAGAATGTTTGCCAGAACAACAGTTTTTGCCTATAAAACCCATTTCAGTTAAACCTGATCTCGACGTGTATGCTCCCTTTATCATGAAGGGTTTTGTATCGTTGTCAGAGGGGGACCCCAAAGTCCCTGTTACCATCCTGAGGGATAGTGCAGCCTCGCAGTCAGTCATTCTGGAAGGCGTGCTGCCATTTTCAGGTAAATCCTCTGTCAATTCTGAAGCTCTGTTTTGAGGCTTTGGTATGCAGTTTGTGGGTGTGCCGTTGCATGCTATTCACCTTGACACTGAGTTGGTGAATGGGCGTGTATTTGTAGGAGTGCGTCCTCAATTTCCTATTGAGGGGGTGTCCTTCATTTTGGGCAACGATTTAGCTGGGGGAAAAGTGCTATTGAATCCTGAAGTAACTGCTGTTCCCCTTTCTGAACACCCAGATGACCTGGGGCAGAGGTTCCCAGAGGTTTTTTCAGTTTGCGCTGTCACTTGTGCAATGTCTACGAGACAGAAGCAAGGGTTGCTTGATGACGGGGGCGAGGTGGAGTTGGCGGACAGTTTCCTAGCTGACTCTGACTTTTTGGCTTCTTTGTCAGCAGTATCTTCTCCCACTCCGTCTCTATCAGTAGTCACTCCTGTGGGGTCGGCTGTTTCCTCTCCTGATATGGAGCCTAGCTCTAAAGTATGCATGTCACGGGAGCAGCTCATTGTTGAACAAAAAAATGATATGTCATTAGCTTCTTGTTTTGATACTGTTGTTCCAGCGGATGAAGTTGAGAAAATGTCCACCGGTTACTTTTTGAAGGACGGTGTGCTTGTGCGTAAATGGATAGCGCCGCATCTGTCCACACAGGATGATTGGGGTGTGGTGACTCAAATTATAGTACCGAAAACTCACCGGCATGAAATTCTCAAACTCGCTCACGATAATCCGCTAGCAGGCCATCTAGGAGTGAATAAAACATATGATCACGTTTTGCGGTGTTTTTTCTGGCCAGGATTGAAACGTGATGTGCAACAGTACTGTAAAACATGTCATTTCTGTCAGATATTGGGTAAACCAAATCAAACCATTCCGCCATTCCCGCTTTATCCAATTCCCGTCGTGACGGAACCATTTGAACGGGTGATTGTTGACTGCGTTGGTCCCTTGCCACGTACGAAATCAGGCAACAAGTTTCTTTTGACTATTATGTGTTCAGCAACTCGGTTTCCTGAAGCCATTCCATTGCATAATATCACGACTAAGAACGTTGTGAAAGCACTGCTGAAATTCTTTTCGGTGTTTGGGTTGCCTAGGATAATACAAACTGACCAGGGTTCCAATTTCATGTCGAGAATATTTGCACAAGTAATGAAGCAGCTTGACGTTACTCATTGTTGTTCTAGCGCATATCACCCAGAGAGTCAGGGGACGATTGAACGATTTCATCAGACTTTAAAGTCTATGCTCCGCACTTACTGTCTTGAGTCCAGTAAGGATTGGGATGAGGGTGTCCACCTCCTCCTTTTTGCTACCCGTGAGGTGGTTCAGGAGTCCTTGGGCTTTAGTCCAGCGGAGTTGGTGTTTGCACATACTGTGCGTGGCCCTCTTAAACTCTTGCAGGAGAAATGGTTGGGTAACGATACCTCACAAAACTTGTTTGATTTCGTCAGCAATTTTCGTTTTAAGCTTCACCGTGCTTGTGAATTGGCAAAGCAGAACTTGTCCGTTGCGCAAACAAAAATGAAAAGGTGGTTTGATTTGGATGCTAAAAGTAGATCTTTCAGTCCAGGTGACAAGGTTTTGGTATTATTGCCCATTCCTGGGTCTGCCTTGCAGGCTCGTTACGGCGGCCCTTATGTAGTCCAACGTAAAGTGAGGGACCGGGACTATATAGTTGCCACTCCTGATCGTCGGCGGCAAAGTAGGTTGTGTCACATAAATATGTTGAAGCCATATCTGGACAGAGAAGCGGACCCTCAGTCCTCTGTCAGTGCGGTCAAAGCGGTTGTGGTGCTGTCAAGTGCTAAAATGATTGATGAGGCCCCAGTTGTGGCGCTGTCCAGTGCTGAAATGATTGAGGCCCAGACAACTGTGGTCTTGTCCGGTGCTGATTCCACAGTGGCCCCGACAGCTTTGACCATGTCTGATGGTGAGGATGTTGTTGGTCCATCCCGTGCTGTTGTTCAGGGACAGTTGAAAAATTCTGAAATTTTGTCCAAACTTGATGAGAGTTTTCCGCATTTGACTCCGATTCAGCATGAGGATGTGGACAGTTTAATAATAAACTTAGTCTTATCGGGTTTGTTGGGGTGTGAAGCCTATTTGGACGATATTGTAATCTACTCCAGTTCATGGGATGAACACATTCAGCAGCTTCATGCAGTGTTTGGGAGGCTGAGGGATGCTAATCTCACACTCAATTTGGCGAAATGTGAATTTGGCCAGGCTACTGTACAGTACTTGGGGAAAATTGTGGGTCGGGGTCAAGTCAAGCCACTCTATTCAAAAGTCGAAGCAATCCTGTCCTTCCCTCCTCCTGGTTCGCGTCGCTCGCTGCGTCAGTTTTTGGGGATGGCGGGGTATTACAGAGGCTTTTGTAAAAACTTCTCCGCAGTTGCCGCCCCACTTACCGATCTGTTGAGTCCGAAAGTACGTTTTCATTGGTCTGAGAGTTGTCAGCGGGCGTTTGATTGCGTAAAGGCTTTGATGACTCATGCCCCAGTCCTGGCTGCGCCGGCATTTGACCGTCCGTTTAAAATGTCTGTTGATGAGTGATGCAGGGGCGGGTGCGGTCCTTCTTCAAGATGGAGACGATGGCGTGGAGCACCCAGTTTCGTATTTCTCCAAGACATTTGACCGGCATCAACTAGTGTACTCCACTATTGAAAAGGAGGCTGTTGCACTTGTATTGGCTCTGAAACACTTTGAGGTTTATGTCGGTTCTGCTAGTGTTTCACTTATCATTTACACTGACCACAATCCTCTTGTATTTATTAATCAGATGCGTAATGCGAATCGGAGGCTAATGCGTTGGGCGCTTTTCTTACAGTCTTTTAATATTTTGATCCGGCACATTAAAGGTCGAGATAATATTTTGGCTGATGCTTTGTCGCGCTGCGATTAATTGGCCGTTATGTGTGAATGAGGTCCGCGGCGCTCCCCCATTCACTATTTTAGGGTGGGGATGTTACATGTGCCTCTTGTGTGTCTGGTTTCTCTCTCTCTCTGTTTCCCATTCTGCCCTCCTCCCTCTGCCAGTTGCACACCTGAGAGTAATCAGTGCTCAGGTAGAGTGGGGGAGGTGATAAGAAGGCCGAGAGTGGAGAGCACACTGGCAGAACACCAGTGAGGAGTTTTCTCCTCATCTTCCTTTCTTCCACAAGCAAGTTTGTTCTTTTCCCAACCTCCATGCACATGTAGGTGCTGGAGTTTTGTTGTTTTAGTTTATTGTTTTAGTTTGGGCTGGAGATTACCGGTAGTTCACTTATTCGTTCTTTTTGTTTGTTCTAGGATTAGTTTACCCTTTTTAGTTAGTTTAGGGGGAGACGCGGGGAGCGACGGCCCACTGCGAGGTTGGTCCAGCGTCTTCCCATCTTTTGTTCTTTTTGGCCGGGGTCTCCAGTCCCTTTTTGTTTCTTTTTGTTTGTTACTTTTGGGAGTATTTATTATTTAATAAAGCTTGTTGGATTATTGTTAACATGGTGTTTGGCATCCTTCTTTTTATATATGTTGCATCCTCCATTCCCTTTCGAGCCTTTGTTTGTTCCTTTTAATGGAGGCCGTAACAATGACGATCCTACACATTCATGGGTAAAGTAGTCCTGATGAAGGACTGATGGAGTCATTAGTATGCAGAAGCCTCAGGTCAGATAATAATGTGCAGTCTGTCTCCACTGCGCTGTTGCAGCCAGGGAATAAGTAGCACCGTGGTGTTCGGCATTCTGCTGAGCCTTTATGGGATGCTCTGATATGCTGAAAGCAGCTCATCCCAAATTTCTCCACCTCAGCAATGCCAAGTGTGCAGGGCAGCTCTCAGATGCCCCAGCCCAGATATTTGGGAAATATTTGGTAGGTGTTCTGATGTGTGCTTCACCTGTGTGGGCTGGCCAGGGGGTGGAAGTAAGCAGGTTTTACCCAAGTCATGTTTAAATTATGCCAAAGGAAATTCATATATTTTACTAAAGCGTGTTATTTATAGTTCAGCACAGCAAAGCCAATATACTAGTTTTTACTTATGTTACTTAACATTTGAGAAAAGACGTAATCAGAGTGATCATCTTTATCTTTTTCTTGATTGCAAACGCTGTAAAAAGTGAATAAAAGGATAACAAAAGGAAAAAGAAGAAAAAATGAAGTCAAAAGTTAAACATTTGCCTGGTACTGTATGTCAGTGTTGTGTTTACAACTGCAATGTTTGTCAGAACTATTTCCAATCGTACAATCATCCTTCAAGCTCAACTTAATGAGATAGTTTCCCCAAATTAAATTGTTCAGCCTTAGTGAAAGTCATGGGATACATTTTGTAGTCATCACGTCAAAAGGACTAATAAAAGGTGAAAAAGAAAATGGCACCACTGACAGACAGTTAAATTCATGTTGACATTCTGTAAATCACATATACTGTACACTCCCATACATTGATTTGGCCGCCACATATTGATTAGGGGTCCAAGCCCGAGTCTGCAAGAACCGGCGTGCAAGAACCGGCGGTAAGAATAGCTACGCCGTTCGCACAGCAGGGCTGTGGAACCCTATTGTTTTTTTCTAAGGATTATTATTATTCTTCTCCACCTAAAACTCCAACTGCAGCCTAAACCGTACATGGTGGGGGGTTGCCATTTTCAGGACTGGTCCAAAACCCCGCAAGGACCTCAGGCGCAAAAATTGACCCATTTCCACCACTAGGTGGCGCTATAGCAGAAAAAACGCGTTTGGCCCCATAACTCCCACACCGTACTTCCGACAGTCAAAAACCATACATCTACGCGTTCCCTGGATCCAACTGAATCACGTGATATAGGCCCAGCCCATTTCCGCCTAGAATTTTATGCGTGAAAAATCACGATTTATCAAAAACCTACTTTTTCGAACTCCTCCTAGACCGTGCGACCGATCTACACGAAACTTGGTAGGTAGCATCTCCAGACTGACCTGACTAAATTTTCTGGAAAGAATTGTTATACGATAAAAATTGCGCATATAACGCACAAACAAATTTGTGTAGTTAACTGTGAAAACATCAACTTTGCCAAAGCTCGGCCAAAATGAAAGCGATCAACGCCAAACTTTAGATTCTTCTTTGCCATGACGCTCTGGACGTTCCACATGCGTTTTACGAAAATTGGTCACTAGGGGGCGCTACAAGTACAAAAAGTTTATATCTCATGAACGGCTCATCCGATTTATACAACATTTGATGGGTACCATCTCGGGCCAATCCTGAGGCCAACCCTAGAATGGGGTACCGAAGGGTCAAAGTGGGCGTGGCCTATGGGACACATGTCTAAATTTACCACTTACACTAATGTGAACAGCTTTAAATTTACAGGGTAGATGGACAATGGGCCCTGGACCACACCTACCAAAAATTACACATGTGGACTACTAGGTGGCGCTGTAATGTTTTTTTTGTGTTTAACTCCCACACTACACATCGCACATTAGACATTTTTACATCCACGTGTTCCTTTAATCAAGCTGAATTACCTGATATAGGCCAAGCCCATTTCCGTGCACGATGCGTTTTCCACCTTTCAACCCAACTGCCCATTACTGGTAAAACCAACTTTTGTCTTATGCCCAAGGGTAACTTTAGCATCTCCAGATGGACCTGACCAACGAAGTTATGGAAAATTTGCTACGTTACCAAAGTATGGAGAATTTTGCTATGTTACGGCATTAAACAAATTTTACTAGCTAGCTACCACACACATATCATATCATATCTCGGCCTAACTAAATGTTATCAGCAAATAACTTGAGGTCATTCTTCAACATCCCAATATGATGCTCTGTACCAATTTTGGCTAAGATCGGCCTTTAGGGGGTGCTATAAGCAACGTTTATTTGTTTTGGCCAAGAACTCAATGCATTTAAATGGGAAATTTGCAATTGTAATATCTCTGCCACAGTGAAAGCAATCAACACGAAACTTGTTATCCTCATTCGGCATGCTGGTCTGAGGCTCTGTACCAAATTTGGTGAAGATCGGCCATTAGGGGGCGCTATAGTCAACATATATCACTTTGGGCCTTTTAACCCCTTCTGAGGTCGAGCATGTTGTATACAACCCCAAACAGCACTTCTGATTCATAACTTTATAACTTCATAATTATAAATAGTCAAAACGTAGGGTCTTTTGGAGCTAACAGTTGCCCCTTTCTGCTGGTGTTCTTTTTTCTTCCTAGCCCTTACAGAAGGTTTTGCATCCACCCTAGAAGTCCAGAGTTGTTCGGGTCTTTGTGAAATTAATCCAAACTGTTAAAACCAAGATTGATACACTGTGTGTAAGAAATGTTAATAGTTTGTCCTTTATGAGTAATAATGTTCAAATGGTTTGTTTTTGCACTGGATGACTCCAAATAGAACTGTAGATGTGTTGCTCATTCGGCATGCCGCTCTGAGGATTTGTACCGAATTTGGCAAAGATGGGCAATTAGTGGGTGCTCTAATCAACGTATAAGAGTTTTGCCCTGTTAATCAATGTTAATGGAATATTTGCAATGGGAATGTATCACAGAGCTTGCAGCTCACACTTCTCAAAAATTACTAATGTTTACCTCCCACCGTTACGTTTTGGTTTTCGCGTTCTCCCCTGGTGTTCTACAATAAACAAACTTCCTAACCCACCTGACAAAGATTCTACAACCTTCACAGTGGACAAATGTAACTCTTTTCTCCCACTTTTTCAATCCAAAATCAACACCATTCATATACTCTGATACCGTGCAATTAAACATTGCAGTTGGTGCTAAGTGGAGAGTCTGTCATAGTGTGATTGGTTATGTCAGTGGCATTGATTCTTAATTTCCCACGAAGCTGATCGCGGTTACGTGTCAGTTAAACTTCTCATCTCCAATCCTATCTGTATTTGTGAGAAGTGGCGCTGTCCTGATTTGAAAGCCTACTTTACGGCTTTATTATCGAGTTAATAGGCGCGTGTGTTCGTGTCGGCCGCTGTCCATTTCCTAAGGTTCCTAAATGCAAACAACTTTTGACTATTTTTTTTTTTTTTAAACGACGTGCGCCTATGACACCATTTACAACAACCTGACCACCTCCCCTGCTCTTTCAACCACCACACCTGCCTACCCCCCTCCACCCTCTCAGTCACTCTCTCATTTCTCTCTGCTGTCCCCTGTCGTCAGGGGGGTTAAGAAGTTTGTTTATAGTAGAGAATTGTTAAAGGTAGTTTGTATATGCATGGAGATGAACTGTTAACCACTACATTTGCAACGGCAGAGTACCGCACGCAGACCTCGTACATCAAACCTCTCGATATTCACGAACGTTTGCCCCCCCTACGTAATGCTTCGGGTCCCGCATTGGCGTAGCTTCCCGGGTCATCGGTGGCGACTGTCGCGGCTCCCCGGGGCGTCGGGGACGACTGGCATCGGAGGCGACTGGCATCGGAGGCTTGGGCCCTGTCATAACTGCTTGCGGTTCTAGTTTTCTATTGTTTTGCTATTTAAAATCTCATTTGATTGTGAGACTCTCACAAACACATTCCGACCCATCTGTGAATAGCCCCGCTCCTGTCCCTGCACACTTTGACTGCTTAGCCGTAGTAAGCCTCTGGCGTTACTGTTTATCTACAGTAATGGCTTTCAGATCTCCTGGAACTCCCAAACTGCAAGTAAGTCTGTTTCTCTCTGCCATTGTTATTCACATAAAGCCTATCGTTAGCTAGGATAGCTGACATTAGCTAGCGTTAGTGCTTGTTCCTCTGACGGCGGACCTCTGACCAACATAATGTCAGTTAAAGGGGTGATAGAATGCAAAACCGATTTTACCCTGTCATAGTTGAATAACGACAGTTCGGTGGGTAAATAGGACATACATAGAAGCTCAAAATCCCATTGACACCCCTTTACTATGAAAATCTCATATTTTGAAACTGCCGCTGAAAACGGGCGAATCCCAACAAAGCGTGACACAATAACCCCGAACCTCCCAACCCGAACCTTTGGCAGGCCATGGGTGTATAAGAGAATGGTACGCCACAATTACATAGGCTACACAACTGACCTGAGATCAGGTAGTCTTCCGAATCTAGGTCGCGCAGATCTCTGCTATTCCATTACAAAATTTCACTTCTGAAACTTTTTTGTGCGAGAAATCAACTATGTAAGGCTCAAATATGGGCCACTTTACGAAAATGGATGGCTAATTGCAAATTTTGCCCGACTGTATGTCGGAATTCAGCGCGCCCGGTGCTGCCTGTGTTGTTGCCTCGACCGACCTGCCTTCCTTCTCACACACCCCGGCCTGCTATGAGGTACTTGGAGCTCTGTCACGACTGGCAGCCCACAGCACTCCATACCCGCGCAAAGTAACCGGTTTTTGGATAATGGACTACTAAACGCCGGTGCTCTGACAGAGCTCCAGGACCTGCAGCTCCCCTCTTCCTGCTAGCTAAATGCCCGGTGTGTGTGTGAGTGAGAGCACGGTCAGCGAGCTTGTTACGCCAGCAATCTGTTACCACAGGTTCCAGTTAATCTTTTAATGTGTGTAATTATAATGTGTTGAGTTATTTAAACAAACGATTGGGGAAATAAACGCTGCTTGTCCCTGAGTCTCAATGATAGAGCCTGCGGCTGGATGTAGCTCTATCAATGAGAGCTAGCTCCTCTTAGAATTCCTCTGAAATTAACAAATATTCATTAACTTGAAATCGGACACCGTTGTTAGCTTTATAAGACCTTTAGGGAGATGTTGTATAAGTGGCGTGACGAAATTCAAACTGTAAATATAAACAAATTACACTGAAAATGAAGCTAACTATCCGTGATTTGTAGCTAGCTAGCTACACATAGCTAGGATTGAAGGGACAGTCATAGCTAACGAAACCCCCACTGTTCACAAAAATTCATTAACTTGAAATCGGACACCGTTGTTAGCTTTATAAGACATTTAGGGAGATGTTGTATAAGTGGCGTGACAAAATTCAAACTGTAAATATAAACAAATTACGCTGAAAATGAAGCTAACTATCCGTGATTTGTAGCTAGCTACACATAGCTAGGATTGAAGGGACAGTCATAGCTAACGAAACCCCCACTGTTCACAAAAAGTCACTAACTTGAAATCGGACACCATTGTTAGCTTTATAAGACATTTAGGGAGATGTTGTATAAGTGGCGTGATGAAATTCAAACTGTAAATATACTTTATTTATGCCGAAAATGAAGCTAACTATCCGTTATTTGTAGCTACACATAGCTAGCATGAAGGGACAGTCTTAGATAACGAAACCCCTAATCTTCACAAAAATTCATTAACTTGAAATCGGACACCGTTGTTAGCTTTAAGACCTTTAGAGATATGTTGTATAAGTGGCGTGAAAAAATTCAAACTGTAAATATAGCTACTCTAGTTATGCCGGCAGCTGACAGCCAGCCTAGATTAACTGGAACTGTTTTAAGAGATTGCTGGTGTAACAAGTTCGCTGACCGCGCTATCACTCTCACACACGGGCCATTTAGCTAGCAGGAAGAGGGGAGCTGCAGGCCGGGGTCTGTGGAGGAAGGCAGGCCGGGCAGTGAGGCAGCAACACAGGCAGCACCGGCAGCTGAACTCCAACACACAATCTTACCAAATTTGCAATAAGCCATCAATTTTCGTAAAACGTCCCATATTTGAGCTTTATAAAGTTGATTTCTCGCCTAAAAAAAGTCTCAGAAGTTAATTTTAATAATGTAATAGCCCGACAAACAATGTATAACTTTGCAGTGAGACCTGCTGTCGAGTCTCCCATGTGTTTCTATGTAGTTTGCTCAAACCATTCAGCACGTAGCTCATTCTGAATATTCATGAGCATACCATATTTGGAAGAAAAGCTCTTGTTCCAAATAGAGCCATATTCACAGGGTAGTTAAGGGCCTAATAAAATAGCATTCGGGCAGTTTTCAGCCCAACCAATGTTACATACCCCATTAGGAGACCTTAAGGAACAGTGTAAAATACCCTATATAATCATTCTATCACCCCTTTAAGTTAACTTTATCCAGCCCGGTTCTATTAACCTTTCCCCTTCCCGTCAAACCCCTCAACAAAGAAAGAAATTAAATTTGAAACTGAATTTTTGTTTAGAAAAAGGCCTAGTCCGCCACAACAAATAAGCTCTAATTCTATTAATATTATTAAAACTGATAAAGCCTCCCATGCTGTGGCTCCACATTAATAATTCCTGACATTTTGACCGGCTGCATTTGCACTACTGTACAGTATGTCAAAGTCTTTCTTTTGCCTGAGGCTTAGTAGTTGGATAGTAGTGAATCTCTATGGAGTTCCTCTATTTTAGTCAGGGAATCACATGGCTGTGTTGAGAGCCAAGGCAAAGCTGTAAATGGAAACCAGGAGAAGTGCAACACCTTGAATTCTGAAATAAGTTATGATACAGTACACTGTAAAAAAAAAAAACTGTGAAAAAACGGTAATATTCCGGCAGCTGGGGCGCCAAAAGATTACCGTAAAATAACGGCAAAAAACAATCTCGTAAAAATACAGTAATTTTCCATAATGACATAACAGATTGGATCTTTAATCTTACATTAAATCTTACGTAATTATTGGGCTTTTTAATGTTTAAAAAAGGACATATACACCTTTAAAAACAATTAAATTACCTATAAATACAGTCGAACACTGCTATAATACAAATACTATGGCTTAAAATTGTGGAAACGTGCCACTATTATTTCAGTTTTATAATATTTTATTTAATAAATATTTTATGTAATAATGCTATACATCACCCACAAAACATTTGATGTAACTTTAAAAAAAGGTCTAAATACTTTTGTAAAACAGATAATAAGCTTTATATTTACAACAATCTACCCTTAATTTTAGATCATATCAAGTTTATTATACGTTTTTACATGGAAATTTACATATAAATCCTGTGTATTTAATTGATTTTTAATGTGAAAAAAGCATATTCTGTCATAAATACAATGAATGTAAGTATAATTACAGCAATCTACCATTCATTTTTAAAATGTATTAAGTATTATGAGTATTTATTTGTAATTTTCCATAAAGATCATGTATATTTAATTCATCTTCAATGTTAAATAAACATACTTTGCCATAAAAACAATGGATTCGCCTTTAAAAAGAAAAGCAAATACTGTTTTTAAACAAGTATGTGTGAGTAAAATTAGAGCAATCTACCATTAATTTTAGAGCATATTAAGTATAATGACTTTTTAATATGCAATTTTACATACAAATCATGTATATTTAATTTATCTTTAATGTTAAAAAAAGTATACTTTGCCCTAAAAACAGTGGATTTACCTTTGTTTTAAATGTCCAAATACTGTCAAAAAAATATTGATTATAGCAACAATCTGCTGATAATTTTGTCAAATATAACACTGCTATAATAATGATAACTAAACATATATTTATAAACATTCAACCTGCAAATGTAATGGACAATTTCGAAAATATCGAGGTATAAAAGAATAGTGAAATGACATACTATAAAAAGATTTAGCTTAAGAATAACAGCTCTTAGAAACAACCAGGACACAGTTACTACTGTTCAACATGTATTTATTCTGTTGACCAACAGATCAGAATAGAAAACAGTTGCTGCTCTAGCAACATACTTGCTTACAAAGCTTAACGTGGCATGGCTGCTAGCAGTCCAACAATTGGCTGCTTGTGGGCGAAAGTTCAAGAACAGTTTACAGTAGGTTCAACTAATGTTCCCAGTGAAATTAAAAGACTTGAAACAAAAAAACAAGCTACATACAATTTAAAAGTCTGTCTGGTATTGCAGATGCCTTTAAAAACTGGCCCGTTTTGGAAAGATAAAATAAAGTTTTATTCCAGGTGCAGTGTAATGTTTGCTTCCACTGTTACTGCAGTAACTTAACTGAAGGTACTGAAGTAGCCTATAATTTTAAAGTAGTAACTTTGTCCAGTACTGTGAACCAATTCTATACTTAAAATATGGTTACAATGTGTATTCACAGTGGTAGCATCTGACAACAATTAAAGAACACTCAAGAATACAGTAGTGAGACCAACATGAACTGTGCATGAGAAAGAACTAGGGACACTGGATTGCAATGGGCTCCCTTCTGAAAAGTGTTTCTTTTTACTCCCTCCATTCATAGTCCGCAATTTTTGTTATCAGGGAAAGAACCTTTGGACTGACCGCCAGCTGCTTTCTGGTAGCATTCTTCTCCACTCTTGATCCCTTGTCTGGGTTGATCTTGAGGCATCTATCAAATGAAATACATCAAACAATTTCAGTAAATTCAATAAAATGTGGACTCCTGCGTACCTTATATCCTGACATGAGGACGAATAAGGAATAAATTGGAAAACATACGTATGTGCCAAATTCAACATTTGGATTTATTATGTAAAAAAGAAAATGGTACAATGTGAGAATTCACCTGTCAAATTCATACTAAAAAAAGGAGGCACCAGGGGTGTGTGTGGGCCTTGTGTGCCTCAGCAGCACAGTGAGCAGCAGGTCCGCAATAAGCCACTTTATATTATACTCATTAAAGGAACACACCGACTTCTTGAGAATTTACCTTATTCACTGTAACCCCCAGAGTTAGATAAGTCCATACATACCCTTCTCATCTCCGTGCGTGCTGTAACGCTGTCTGACGGCCGCAGCGGCAGCAGCACATCACAGAACAGGCAGGTGAATGGTTCCAGAAATCCTACTGCTCCGAATTGTGACAAAATAACGCCACCATGTTCCTATTTACATGTTGTGATTTGTAGAGTCACAGCGTGTACAAAAAACAAGGTAACATGAGACACAGCCATCTTCTAACCGTTAACAAACCGGGAACTATATTCTCAGACAGGCTTGATGCAAAGCAAATCATTCCGCCCAAGTACTATATTATTCCGCCTGAGAATATAGTTCCCGGTATGTTTGGGGTTAGAAGATGGCTGTCTCTCATGTTACGTTGTTCTTTGTACACGCTGTGACTCTAAAAACGCCATAATAAAGGTACATGACGGCATTTTGTGTCCGCTATTGGAGCAGTAAGATTACTGGAACCATTCGCCTATGTTCTGTTGATGGCCTGATCGGGGCCCGTCGAACAGCCTTTACGCGCACGAGATGAGAAGGGTATGTATGGACTTATACTCTAGGGGGTCGGGAAATAAGCTAAATTCCCAAGAAGTCAGCCTGTTCCTTTAATGAGTATAATATAAAGTGGCTCTTTACTCTCATTGCTGAGGCACACATACGCCACACACACTAATTGATGCATCATACACATCTCAGCTTAAACTAGAGGGGAGGAGGCATAAGCTATACTGTCGGACTATCACCTCTTGAGATAAAAAGTAGCATAACCACACAGGATGGGCCGGGTTTAGCTTGTTAGCATGCTGTTGCTGTAGAGTGCGTGTTAATACACTTCTTAAAAAGGTACTATGTGTCTAAAGTTTAGTAGGGAAAAAAATGAAAATGAACTAAAAATGAACAGATTAAGAGTCTCTCTAAGAGCTCTGATGTCAAGTGTATTAATACACACTCTACAGTTGAGAAAATTTAGTGAAAAAGACAAAGGCTGTGACAGCAAGGCAAAGTTGTGAAATTCTGTCCGGTGCAAGGCTCTTTTATTGCATTGCATTAGATTTTAAAGGGGTAACTATTTTTCTGGTCATTCTATATCTGTTTTGATATTTAAAATGGACTTCTGCTTTCTTACCTCTGCAAGATTTCCAATGTTGCTCCTTTGGGTGCTGGGTAAGAGAAGTTCAGGCAGTAGTACGTGGCAAACATCAACACAAGAGCATCGGTGAAGGCACTGATGTGACCATTCACAATGGTCGGGTCCACAGAAAGCATGAAGTACTCTGCTGCCAAAGGAGAACTTCTTGTTGTAAACATACAAAAGACGGGATCTGTATTTTTGTGACAAACTGTGCTCAAAGACCATAAAGTCCAGTAATTACTAAATTTGTAAAGTTAAATTATATTTAACTAAAACACACAAAACACATGAAAAAACATCCATCGCACAAGTAGCAGGGGGAACACAGAAAAAATACAAAAAAAAAAAAAAAAAAAACAATATTACCATTACATATAAATGTGGGGTAGGTAATGTTGGAGAAACTAGCAATAGATAGCTACAAATGCCATTGGGTTGGGATGTTTTCCAAAATGCAATAAAAAAAACAACCTGTGATTTGTTAATTTATATCAACCTTTATGTGTGACAAAAGTACAAAGAAAAGAACAGTTTTACTGGCCAGCGTAATTATATTTTGTAAAAATAAACATTTATAATTTCATGCCAGCAACCAAACAATTAAGCATGCATCTGTCCCAACTTTTGTTGTGTGTGCTGCAGGCATGGAATTCCAACTTTGTTTATATATAAAAAAAATACAATTATGCTGGTCAGTAAAACTATTGGAAATCATTTGTCTGTACTTTTTTTTTTTAAATAGGGTTTGTTGTAGTTTTTAAAAGTATCCAACTGAAAAAAATCCCACTGAAAAAGACTTATCACAGTTTTTGAATGGGCATTGCACCTCCTCTCTTTTTGAAGCATGAGATTTCAGGTGACACAAAAGATCTTTCAGATCAATCAACTCTTTCTTACAGTGAGTAAGTTCACATTTAAATGATCCCTGCAAAGTCTCACACTGTGACACAGAAGATGCCTGCCGATGATGACGGAAAACATAACATTATAATTTCTATAGTGAGACCTGCTATGCAACATGCATACTGGTAATGAGCCTCATTTCTGTGTAGCCCTTGATGTTGTACATAACCTTTTAGGGTTTTCACAGAAACACCACACCTGTGACAAGTGTAATCTATGAACATGGCGATACACTCACCTCTTCAGATTACTTTGAGGTCAGCAAATCTGTTGAGAGACAGAAAATAAAGTATTTGAGTGCATAGGCAATCTTAATTAAGAAATCTGCCAAAATTAAAATTGCGTTGGAAACTATTGTGTGCAAGTAACGTTAGCTAGCTTAATAGGTAAAACAGTTAACACTATCTCAACCTAAGGTTAGCTACAGTATACTAGTGAGCCAACACTTCACTCATAATGTTGGCTACCTATTGTTACAGTAACGTTGCTTAATTTACTTGTTACTACTGTTAACAACGTCGAGGTTCAGGTCACAAGTTACAGAATTGCACGTTTGCCAAGCTGGAGTAAAGTCAAAGTTGGTAAATGATTAACAAGCTAACATTTATGCTAACTAAAGTTACCAAGCTTGAGTTGGTAACGTTAACGTTAGTTATACAGTTTATATTTCAGGCTTACGTACCTTGCAGTTCTTGTTTACGTGCAGACTGTCAATGGTATCTTTTGCATCCTGAATTTCGCACGCGTTGCACAAACTGTCTCAAACACTATGACAACGTAAAACAGCCGCGCTCCTCTGGCTCACACTGTATCTCTACCGGTCTCTACGCTGTAGCCACCGCGCTTTCTAACGTAACCCCTCCCACTCAAACGTTGTTCTTTAAAATTATTGGAAGTTTCACACGTTCAGAGTCACATGTCCCAAATCTCCTGCTCCTGACTTTGCTGAAATGAGTTTTTGTCTTTGAAGTTGACCTGAAGTTGACCTGCTGTCTGCACCTGGCAGATCCGTTAAGGACTCTGAATTCTGATTGTCTACAGAATGTTTCCTGATTTAACCCTTTCAAGTCTTTCGTGCTGTTTCATATATTTCCAAGATATTTCAATCCAAGAAGTTGTTTACAATTCCTCACATGGAAAAGCCTCCATGTGGTTGAATTTGAAAAAAAAAAACAGTCTGCTTCTTACTTTTTTTTAAAGAATTTTGTTGTTCCTGCAAAATATCCCACTTTCACTGTCCAGATTGGAATTCATGAAGGCAGACAGACACATATGAAATTATAAATTCTGAATGACAGAACATTATAAAATGTTTTAATAATGTAACACACAGAGTGGTTATTTTGAAAGTAGCTAGTACCAATGGTTTGTCGTGTGTTTAGACCGCAGATTTTTTGTGTGACTCAGACCAGATGTTATAACAATAAGTCACATAAAATGTATCTTTTCTAGTTCGAATTTGGGCTGCATAATCAAAATGAGATACAGCTAGTCTTTTTTGAGATGTGACATCAGTCTTGACAGTCTAATCAGAATTCATGCGACTTTGATGTCACTCTAGATCAGGGGTCTCAAACTCAGGGGGCTGAAGTGATCCCTGAGCAAATGTGCCGAAAGGGGCTGAAGCAAGCGGCAACCTCCAGTTACTGTACTTTTTTTACTTAAGTGCAATTATCAGACAGCTTTAATGTACTATTTCTTTCACATAAACACATGAAAAGGTTCAAAATAGGTTGGTAATGATATTACAAAAGTACATTTTGAGAATATTGCCCTTTCTTAGAGTGCTTTAATGCTGCTGGCCACAAAAATCATGTGGAATTTATTTGCATCCTCTTTCAGGCTGTGGCCAGTTTACACTACAGTCTAATATGCGGCACATTTAAAAATAGGACAGTCAATCAAAACATGTGATATGGGCAATAAACAAAGCCTGCAGTGTGAGTGTAGTAGTTAACATATTTTTTAACAACACAACAGTGCTTGACTGATGCATCCATGCCCACATAATGCCCAAACAACATACTAACAGGGCTGCCATCATATCAAGTTATATTGTCCAATCACAACTACCTTTCAAGAGTTGATTATGTTTTAATGAAAGTAATCATGCTATGTAGGAAAGCAGGAGATACATATGTATGGAAATAATCTCAAAAATCAAGACCTGTATATTTGTTTCTGTCAGGTAAAAGTATCCATTTAATCAGAGCTACCAGAGATTTGTGATAATAAGCATAGGTTAAGTCAGAGTTCTGAGGAAATGCCAGATGCAAAACACACTTCAAAAGTGCACAGAAATTATACATAAATATATTTTACATTTGACTTATTTAGCTGACGCTTTTATCCAAAGTGACTTACAATTGTTATATATGTCCGAGGTCACATCTCTGGAGAAACTAGGTAAACCATTTTGTTCAGGGCACAATGGTGCCTTAACATAACAGAGGACCTGTATGTTAACCTCAGTCCCTCTCAAATTGATGCATTTGTAGACGGTATTACGACATGCCTACGGACGACCTTAGACTCCGTCGCTCCCCTGAAAAAGAAGATGATGAAGCAAAGGAAACTAGCACCTTGGTATAACTCCCAAACTCGCAAATTAAAACAAATCTCGCGAAACCTCGAATGTAAGTGGCGTTCCACCAAGGTGGAAGAATCTCGTTTGGATTGGCAAGAAAGTCTCAAAACCTATAGGAAGGCCCTAAGAAAGGCCAGATCAGACTATTACTCATCACTAATAGAAGAAAACAAGAACAACCCAAGGTTTCTTTTCAGCACTGTCGCCAGGCTGACAGATAGCCACAGCTCTACTGAGCCATCTATTCCTCTAGCTCTGAGTAGTGATGACTTCATGAGCTTCTTCAATGATAAAATTACAACAATTAGAGATAAAATTCATCACCTTTTACACTCAACTTCTAACGGTTCACCTTTAAACGCAGAGGCGTTAGAAATAAAGACTAGTCTCGACATATACTTAGACTGCTTTTATCCTATAGATCTTCAACAATTAATGTTAAAGATATCCTCAGCTAAGCCATCTACCTGTCTCTTGGACCCCATCCCACGAGACTACTCAAAGAAGCATTACCTGTGGTTAACACCTCATTACTAGATATGATCAATATGTCTCTATTAACAGGTTATGTACCACAGTCATTTAAAGTAGCTGTGATAAAACCTCTTCTGAAAAAACCCACCCCTGGATCCTGAGGTCTTAGCAAACTATAGACCTATATCTAACCTTCCTTTTCTATCCAAGATCCTTGAGAAGGTGGTTGCTAATCAGTTATGCGATTTTCTACATAGCAACAGTTTATTTGATGACTTTCAATCAGGATTTAGAAAGAATCATAGCACAGAGACGGCACTGGTGAAAATTACTAACGACCTTTTAACTGCTGCAGACAAAGGTCTTGTCTCCATTCTTGTTTTACTAGATCTTAGTGCTGCATTTGACACAATTGACCATTCAATCCTGTTACAGAGATTGGAACACTTGGTTGGCATTAAAGGAATTGCTCTGAGTTGGTTTAGGTCCTATTTCTCTGATCGATCTCAATTTGTGAATGTTAATGATAAATCCTCCAAGTACGCTAAAGTTAGCCATGGGGTTCCTCAAGGCTCCGTGCTTGGACCAATTCTATTCTCCTTATATATGCTTCCTCTAGGCAATATTATTAGAAAACACTCAATTAACTTTCACTGTTATGCGGATGACACCCAATTATACTTGTCAATCAAACCAGACGAAACCAGTCAGCTAGCAAAATTTCAAGAGTACATTAAGGATATAAAATCCTGGATGACCTATAATTTTCTGATGTTAAACCCTAACAAAACTGAAGTTATTGTGCTGGGCCCTAAACACCTCCGAACTTCATTATCTAGAGATATAGCTACTCTGGATGGTGTTGCCCTGGCCTCCAGCACCACTGTTAGAAATTTAGGAGTTATCTTTGATCAGGATATATCCTTTAATGCCAATCTAAAACAAACCTCAAGAACAGCCTTTTTTCATCTTCGGTAACATTGCCAAAATTAGGAATATCCTGTCTCAAACACGCGCTGAAAAACTAGTCCATGCATTTGTTACTTCCAGGCTGGACTATTGTAATTCCCTACTGTCAGGTTGCTCAAATAAGTCTCTTAAGACTCTCCAGCTGATCCAGAATGCTGCAGAGCGTGTTCTCACAAGAACTAAGAAAAGAGATCATATTTCTCCTGTATTAGCTTCTCTGCATTGGCTTCCTGTTGAATCCAGGATTGAGTTTAAAGTGTTCTCTCTTGACCTACAAAGCTCTAAATGGTCTAGCACCATCATATCTAGAAGAGCTCCTAATACCCTATTGTCCCACTAGAACACTGCGCCCCCAGAATGCAGAGTTACTGGTGGTACCTAGAGTCTCTAAAAGTAGAATGGGAGCTAGAGCCTTCAGTTATCAGGCTCCTCTCCTATGGAACCAGCTCCCGATCTGGGTTCGGGGGGCAGAAACTGTCACCTCATTCAAGAATGAACTTAAAACTCTCCTATTTGATAAAGCTTATAGTTAGGGAGTGAGGAGTTGCAGTGTTCACCTAACTGGCCCAACTGCTTCTCTTCATAATTGTTAGATTAATAATACATAACAAAGTAGAGGGAGGCAGGCCAGCCAAGCCAGATCCGGCAGGGGGAGAGTTCTAAGCCCGAAAAAGCTACCTCTCCTTATGACCTGTCTCTCTTAGTTACCTGTTATAGTTACGCTGTTATAGTCCTAGACTGCCGGGGGACTTCCTTCCTTTGACACACTGAGCTGCTCTCTCCTCTCCCTTTCTATTACTGTTTCTATTACTGTTACTATTACTATTACTATTTGTGTGCAGCCCGTCCCAGAAATGCTTGTTACTAATCCTAGCTTCTGGGGAGTTTACTCCCCGGAGTCCTTATGCTTTTTTTTCCCCCAGCGTATTTCCTTGGAGAACGTTTGCACCAAGACCCTGGTTGCAGCTGTCGCCGTGGTCCTGCTGCACTCCCTGCTGAGCTCAGCGATGCCCTGCAATGTCATGCTGCGTCCTGCTGAACCCTGCAGCTTCCCGCTACATCCAGTCACTGTTCCATTATTAATGTGACTACTATCGCCACTGTTCATCACACCCCCAACCGGCTCGTCAGACACCGCCTACCAAGAGCCTGGGTCTGTCCGAGGTTTCTTCCCAAGAGGGAGTTTTTCCTCGCCACTGTCGCACTGCTTGCTCTTGAGGGAATTACTGGAATTGTTGGAATTGTTGGGGCTTTGTAAATTATAGAGTGTGGTCTAGACCTACTCTATCTGTAAAGTGTCTCGAGATAACTTATGTTATGATTTGATACTATAAATAAAATTGAATTGAATTGAATTGAATTGAATTGGATGTATCGCAGTGGGATTTGAACCCAGGTTTCTCACACCAAAGGCATATGTCTTTATTGAGTTTGTGCACAGTTAGTTGAAGTATACTAAAACACAGTAGCCAGAAATATTTTATTATAACCTGGTGAAATACTGGTAAAGAATATTCAATATTTACTGCAGTGCTTTTATGCTTTTTGTCAGTTTACACGCAATATATCTAATAGGTTATAATGATTTGCTTGAAAAGAGAAAAGCAACATAGTGTGTGAAGTGCTTTATTAGATGGCATCAATCTTCAATCAATCTTTATTTGCATTGGATATATATACAATTAAATGAGCAACTTCAATTTTCATAATCACAGGCTATAAGTCATCTATTTTAACAGAGACAGTGACTTTAGGGTTCGGGTTACGGCAGACAGGCGGTTATTTGAAATGGAATGAAGCCCACCCACGGCATTCTCATGACAGTGGTCGAACAGGCCCCACACTCCAGTCCAGTTGGTGACGGGTGCGCATGTGTGTATGATTGCGCGGGCAGCGCGGTGCGTTTGTAGTTCACAAGCAGGTAGTCGGTTATGTGGTCTTCTTGGGCGGCTTTCTGTGACGTTAACGTTATATATTATATGTTTGAAATGAACAATGTCATAAACAAAATAGATTCAGAGCTGTGCAACAGAGATTTTACGATGGTAAAACAGCCACAATCCAGTAAGGAAGAGTATTTTTCACAACAAGGACATATTTTGCGATGTGAAGGAGTGGGGCGCCATTGAAGGATTGGAGCAGCACTGAACACATTTCATGTAAGTGTTTTAATAAGCAAAAGGCTTTCTATTCACTAACCAACATATTCAGTTCTTAAAAGATCGGTAGCAAAAGATTTACAGAACGGTATTAGGCCACTTAGTGATAACAAAAGTTGCAAAACGAACTCCTTCCAAGTTAAGCTAACCTTAATGTTAGCTTATCAAAAGTGACATGCACTTGTAACGTTAAGGTTTGTAAGTTCTGCAAAGCATCGATTGCTTGGTTTATTTTTAATGTTAAAATTAATATAATGCATCTTGAAAAACATGACATTTCACCGTGGACATGTCGAAAGCTCTGCTCCTTTTATGACAGTGGGTGCACTACAAATGCATATGTAAGTTAACTTGCCGATTCCACAGGCATACAGTTAAACCAGTGCCAGAAACACATGGGAAGAAATGCTTAAGCAGCATTTTAGCTATCTCATTTTTATGTAAATATGTTGTGTATATCTTAATAACTAATCTAATATGCATTAATATCTAATAATGACAGCAAAATAATGTCTCGTTACTGAGGTTTAACTATACTTTTTGTTCTGTGCTTGTATGCAGAATTAAGAAGACCCAGCCAGCCACCTCTTCACCTGAGGGAGAAACTGCCCAGCCCTGTCTTCCCCCAGTCAAATAACCATTCCATGTGGCAGCAGCATGTGGGTGGACAAGTTCCAGGTGCCATGGGAAAAAATGAGGCACCTTTCTTAAAAGAGCCATTGATGCTGGTAAGAGGCCTTCTACAACTTCATCTTGAACAGTTGTAACGGTTACTTATTTGTTGTTAACAGAGTACAATATTTAATCCTCCACAATTCCATAGTAGTAATCTTGGGTTCATCAGGTAAACTTAGTATGAAAGGCTGACTAACATCCAAAAATGTTGCAGCTGCTGTTTCAGAATTTTATGAAATTTGAATTTAGCTTTCATACAATCAAGAAATGTGAAATCACTGTCAAACATAAACCTCTCAATTTGGCAATATTAAAAGCTTTGACTTTAAACGACAACATAGACTGATTATCTGCGTTTCCTATAAATTACCAAGACTATGGTGGCCCGACACAGCCTAATTTGTTCCATCATAGTTTCAAAATTAACCGAAACAATTTTTACGCTTTGCTCTTTTAGTAGTTCCGTTTAACATTCAGATTGGGGGTCAGTTAGGCAGTGCATAAGACACATGACTTTGGTGTGAGAGACCTGTGTTCTATTCTCACTGCAACAAATCCATTGTGTCCTTGAGCAAGTTACTTAGTGTATGTGTGTAACCTCTGACATACACTCACTGGACACTTTATCAGCTACGCTTTGCTAGTACCGGTCAAGACCTTTTCTTTGTGGCAAACAATATGTTGGAAACATTCCTCAGAGATTTTGGTCCATATTGACATGATAGCATCACACAGTTGCTGCAGATTTGTCAGCTGCACATCCATGATGCAAAGGCTATTTGAAGCCTGAACCACTGATACAAGGCAGGATGGATCCATGCTTTCATGTTGTTTACACCAAATTCTGACCCACCATCTGAATGTCGCACCTGAAATCCAGACTCATTAGACCAGGCAAAGTTTTTTCAATCTTCTATTGTCCAGTTTTTGAGAGTCTGTGCGACTTGTAGCCTCAGTTTCCTGTTCTTAGCTGAGAGGAGTGGCACCCGGTGTGGTCTTCTGCTGCTGTAGCCCATCTGCTTTAAGGTTGGATGTATTGTGCGTTCAGAGATGGTATTCTGCATACCTTGGTTGCAGTGATGCCACGTAACGCGTTACTAGTAACGCGTTACTCTAATCTGACCACTTTTTTCAGTAACAAGTAATCTAACGCGTTACTATTTCCAAACCAGTAATCAGATTAAAGTTACTTATCCAAGTCACTGTGCATTACTTGTTGTCATTTTCCTTAGTAAAAATATATATTTTTGCTTTCTTCTTGCATCTCGGGGAGTGAAGTCACGTTTTCAGCATGTGGACAGTTCACGTGTACCACGCAGCGACACAAATGTGAACAACAATGGAGGGAGGAGAGAGATGCGCGTTTTCTAGCTGGAAATACAGTCACTATTTAGAGTTTGTGTCAGCTAAAGACGGCAATATTAAGGTTGGTTGTAGACTCTGTGCTGGTGGCAACAAAGTGCTATCTAGCTACAAAAACACTACGTCAAATTTGAAGAACCATTTGGAGTCGCAGCACTGCAGTCAAACTTACAGAGCAAGTCCCAGCAGGTGGTGCGAGAGCAGGAGGTCCCCCACCACTCAAACAACAAAAGCTGGACTTCGGTGATAAACCAGTAAGTGGGGGAGATTTGAAGAAGTTGGTCGGGCAGTAGGCCTATATTGTAGCGGAAATGCTGCCCTTTAACACAGTTGACTCGCTCTCTTCCGTGCCATAATAAACCAGATCCCTACTACTGGCAACACCGAGCTGCCTCACAGTAAACCGGTTGTCATTTTTATGTATAGGCTGTAGGGGTGTTGTCGGCATCTGCTGAATGTAACTAATAAAGTAACTTCGTTACTTTTAAAATCAAGTAATCTGTAAGTAACTAAACTACTTTTAAAATCAAGTAATCTGTAAAGTAACTAAGTTACTTTTTCAAAGTAACTGTGGCAACACTGTTTGGTTGTAACGAGTGGTTATTTGAGTTAATGTTGCATTTCTACCATCTCGAACCAGTCTGCCCATTCTCCTCTAACATCAAAATGATATTTTGTACAATATGTGAACACACACTGAATATGTATTCCCTTTTCAGGATGTTGGAGACATACCAGGAAGATGCAGTGGCTCTGGTAGCAGTGGTCAATGAGGAGCAAGAGCCTGCAGGAATCACCTTTTTCAAACTCACCACGTCATTCATACTCAACCATCAGGTTTTAATGTGTCACAGACCTTGGATAGATATTCTGATGATTTTGTTTGGCGTTATTTATGCTTTCCAATTAAGCTACCTTAAAAAGCTTAGTGTTTTTTTTTTTTACTTCATCCAGAGGTTTTGTAGTATAAAGTCAGAAGAGTCCAAAAAAATTACTTTGGGCTTGCATGCTGTACTGGCATACAAATGGATTTATTAAGATTGCCCTAAATGTTCCATATATTGTACAGTGTGCTATGGACATTCAGTGTATGGTGTTTAAATAGTTATAATACAAACCATTTATTTATTTATATGTTAAAATGTTCTGGTTGGGTTTTGTTTGGATCACATTCCTGTCTTTTTCCCTGCATGGATTTTCATCTATTTTGTATACCAAGTAACCCCAGCGCACACAGATACACAAACTTGGCTCTAGAAAGTCATAAAATATAAAATTGAATCAAGAAAGTGAGGAAGTCTTTTAATTGTACATGGATGTTCACTGTATGGAATACCACCATTTTGTATTAGCCTCTCATATCTCTTACAGTCCTATCAAAGCAAAATGGCAACATTCATTGCTTTATGTCGCCCCAGTTGGATTTTAAATAATATATCTGAAAATGCTATCAGTAATGTAAATAAAATGAAATGTTTTTGTGTTATGAAGGATTTTAGATGGACTTTTTTTGTTGGGGGGTGGACAATTCTGTAAGCAGAAATGTTTGACTTATTTCTAGCCCTATATTGTGGTTCTGTGATCCCTGTATGGTAGCTTCTGCTAGCTAGTTAGCTCTGCTTGCTGTGCATCTATCCATCCTACTGCTGATTCTGGGGGAGGGGTGGGGGGGGGGTGTTATAGATTTAAACATTAACATTAGTTAATGGGTGTGACCTGTGTGCTCAGCCAGCAGCAAATACCAGATATAGGAAACCGGCTCAGCGTGTCGTCACATGTAGCCCAGAGTAAAGTAAACTGTTGAAAACAATTCTGAACAGTGGGAAATCTGAGGTTTTGGCTCACAGGGATTTCTTTTAAATATGTTTAACTCAATATTTGACACTTTGGCCATGTTTAGCATGAACATCTGACATTGTAACATCAGATATGACAGAAAACACAGAAAAGTTTAATAGGTCTCCTTTAACAAATAGTATGAATCAAAAAGGGTTTCTGGTCTCTATTCTAACATAAATTAATAATATATACTACTATACTGTAATATAAAATGTAAATGTGGCAATTTAAGTAAATTAACAAGCAAATCCATATAAAATTACTGAAGAAATATCTTTTACTGTCAATTGTCACTAATTACACAAACAGTTTTATTTATTTATTATTTTTAAATAAAATATTTGTGAATTGTACATGTTCTTCTTTGTGTGTGTAATTACAGTGATTGTGGCTGTTTTAAATGATAAAAACTGTATTTTGGCAGTTTAATAATGCTTATAGACAGTTTAACAATGCATATAGACATTTATACACTGATTAAAAAGCAATTATTCAAGGTTTTTGTTTTCAAAATGTCCATAATTTTACGAGATATTTGTCAATTTACAAGTATTCTATGTAAAATGACAGAAAAAATACTTTTTTTGTTGGTAATTGCCACTAATTGTATGGACTTTTAGCAGTGTTTTTACAGTATTAAACTTACACTTAACAGTTTTATCTTTTAAATAAAAAAATAATATTTGTGAAAATACGATACATTGTGAATGTATTTTGAAAGTCATTTTATGTGAAAAAACTTACATTTTCTTTAAAATAATGGAAATGCTATGCTTATTCACGGCTACAGGTTTTTTATGTTATTTTACATTAGACATTTAAATTCACAGTTTATTTTCGTAATTTATTGGTGTTTTCATGTATTTAAAAAGTACAGAAAAAATCTGTAAAATTAACAAGAAAAAGTATGTAAAATTACAGATTTTTTTTACAGTGTAGGCCTATATATTTGCAGGAAAACACCCATATGATTACATTACAGTCTTATTTCCAGTTGAAGAGCAACTCCATGTCTCAGAAGAATGTACATTCTACAGTAATTAGCAGCGGCCAGATAAACGGCAGGCTTTGCTGTTATATCCTATATGCTGAGAACATAATTATGAATTTCCCTTATCAATGTGAATGGACATGGGAGTTTTCATTGGGTTTTAACAATCAGCCAGGGTTTGTAAAATCCAATTTCTTTCTGTAATAAACGGTTTGATAAAGTCATCCATGGAAAACAACCCACAAGTCTCTATTCATCTGAATCGTATTTCCTCAGGGGCTGTGCCGTCCAATAATGGCTAGTCACCCAGTGCTACAGATTTTGACTATTTTAAACCGAGCCTCAGTCATTTCATTTTAATTGCTAGATGCACTTTAGTTACACATAAAGTTCATTATTAATGAGAAGTAGAAGACCATAAAGGAAATTATGAGATAAATAGATAGATAGATAGATAGATAGATAGATAGATAGATAGATAGATAGATAAGAGAGAGAGAGAGAGAGAGAGAGAGAGATGGAGAGATAGCCTTTATTGTCATTTTACATGGTAACAACATTTGGAGAGCTCTTCTGTTCGGTTATGTTTTAAAAATGAAAACAAAACAATATATATCACATACATTTAGGGCATAAATTGAATAGATAAATAAGAATTGCACATGAGAGGGGGGCAATAATGAGATAAATAAAAATGAACGGCTTTATATGTTGTAAGGTATGGTTATTTGCAGGAATGAAGAGTTCTGATGGCCTAGGGGAAGAAACAGTTTGTCCGACTCTTTATGTTCAACCTCCTGCCCTCTGGCAGGCGGTACAGGTACTGACGGGGGTGGGAACGGTCCTTATTTATATGCCACGCTCTGCTGAGACACCGAGAGCTGGAGAAGTTTCAAGTTTCAAGTTTCTAAGTTTCAAGTTTATTTCATTTATATAGCACTTTAAAAGCAAACAAGTTTGCAACAAAGGGCTTCACAAAGATAAAAAAGCATGTACACCAGCATAACACACACATAGATATGCACATATACATAGATGTGGTAGAATATAAAAAGATTTAAACAGAAACAAGTAAAAACTATTAAATACAGGGGAAAAAAACAGGTTAAACACAATTGAAAGCCAGAGAATAAAAATGTGTCTTAAGGCATGTCCCAAAAACATCCACAGACTCATCCTGTCTAATGGCTACTGGCAGGCTGTTCCACAGAAAGGGCCCTATCCCCGGCCTTTCTTTCTCCACGACCGGGGGTCTGGTGGGTTGATCTTAAGGGTCTGGTGGTGCTGTAAGGGGTGAAGAAGTTCTGATATGTATGTAGGGGTCTACATACAGGGCAGTGGGCAGCCAATGGTTCTCTGCCCAGTATTTATGACGCTCTGTAGAGGTTTCCTTTCTGCCGCAGGGCAGCTGGCGTACCACACCGTATTACAGTATGTCAGTCTGCTCTCAATGGTGGCGCGGTAGAAGGCTACCAAGAGCTTCTCTTCAATGGTTACATTCGTACTGGTAGACATTGAAATAAGTTAATACAGTTCAGTTAGCATAACTGACAGACGCTGTCACAGACGATATGTGGATGTGTCGGTCGACTTGTGCTCCTCAGCGTTTTTATGCCAAACTGTCAAACTGTATTAATGCATGTTTAAAATAGCAAAAAGGGCAAAGAAATTCAAAGACTATGGAAACATTTTTGAAAATGCTTGTCTTAATCAAGGTCGAGAAATCTCGAGGTCCAATCTGACTTTATTCTTTGTCAATAATTTAAAGCTTTTGGGCATCCCACACGTCCATCCATCCATCTTCTTCCGCTTATCCGGTGTCGGGTCGCGGGGGGAGCAGCTCCAGCAGGGGACCCCAAACTTCCCTTTCCCGAGCCACATTAAGCAGCTCTGACTGGGGGATCCCAAGGCGTTCCCAGGCCAGGTTGGAGATATAATCCCTCCACCTAGTCCTGGGTCTTCCCCGAGCCCTCCTCCCAGCTGGACGTGCCTGGAACACCTCCCTAGGGAGGCCCAGGGGGCATCCTTACCAGATGCCCGAACCACCTCAACTGGCTCCTTTGCGGGGCGGAAAAGGCAGCGGCTCTACTCCGAGCTCCTCACGGATGACTGAGCTTCTCACCCTATCTCTAAGGGAGACGCCAGCCACTCTCCTGAGGAAACCCATTTTGGCTGCTTGTACCCTGGATCTCGTTCTTTCGGTCATGACCCAGCCTTCATGACCATAGGTGAGGGTAGGAACGAAAACTGACTGGTAGATCAAGAGCTTTGCCTTCTGGCTCAGCTCTCTTTTCGTCACAACGGTGCGATAGATTGAATGTAATACCGCACCCGCTGGGCCGATTCTCCGACCAATCTCCCGCTCCATTGTCCCCTCACTTGCGAACAAAACCCCAAGGTACTTGAACTCCTTCACTTGGGATAAGGTCTCATTCCCTACCTGGAGAAGGCATTCCATCGGTTTCCCGCTGAGAACCATGGCCTCAGATTTAGAGGTGCTGATCCTCTTCCCAGCCGCTTCACGCACTGCGGCGCCGATCCAGTGAGTGCTGAAGGTCACAGGCCGATGATGCCATCAGGACCACGTCATCTGCAAAGAGCAGCGATGAGATCCCCAGCCCACCGAACTGCAACCCCTCCCCCCCCGACTCGCGCCTTGATATCCTGTCCATAAATATTACGAACAGGATTGGTGACAAAGCGCCAGCCCTGGCGGAGGCGCCAATCCTCACCTGAAACGAGTCCGACTTACTGCGGAGACCCGGCACACACGTCTCACTTTGTGCGTACAGAGATTGGATGGCTCTGAGAAGAGACCCCCTCACCCCATAACTCCGCCGCAGTACCTCCCACAGTATCTCCGGGGGAACCCGGTCATAACGCCTTCTCCAGATCCACAAAACACATGTAGACTGGTTGGGCATACTCCCAGGCTCCCTCCAGGATCCTTGGGGAGTAAAGAGCTGGTCCGTTGTTCCACGACCAGGATGGAATCCGCATTGTTCCTCTTCAACCCGAGGTTCGACTATCGGCCGAACCCTCCTTTCCAGCACCTTGGAGTAGACTTTACCAGGGAGGCTGAGAAGTGTGATACCCCTGTAATTGGCTCACACCCTCTGGTCCCCCTTTTTAAAAAGGGGAACCACCACCCCAGTCTGCCATTCCTTTGGCACTGTTCCAGACTTCCACGCAATGTTGAAGAGACGTGTCAACCAGGACAGCCCCTCCACACCCAGAGCCTTGAGCATTTCTGGACGGATCTCATCAATCCCCGGGGCTTTGCGACTGTGGAGTTGTTTGACTACATCAGTGACTTCCGCCTGGGAAATCAACGACAATCCCCTGTCATCCTCCAGCTCTGCCTCTAACATAGAGGGCGTATTAGTCGGATTCAGGAGTTCCTCAAAGTGCTCCTTCCACCGCCCTATTACCTCCTCAGTTTAGGTTAACAGTGTCCCCTCCTTACTGTACACAGCTTGGATGGTTCCCTGCTTCCCCCTCCTGAGGTGGCGAACAGTTTTCGAGAAGCACTTTGGTGCCGACCGAAAGTTCTTCTCCATGTCTTCTCCAAACTTCTCCAACACCCGCTGCTTTGCCTCTTTCACGGCAGAGGCTGCAGCCCTTCGGGCCCTTCGGTACCCTGCAACTGCCTCCGGAGTCCTCTGGGATAACATATCCCGGAAAGACTCCTTCTTCAGTCGGACGGCTTCCCTCACCACCGGTGTCCACCATGGTGTTCTAGGGTTACCGCCCTTGAGGCACCTAAGACCACAGCTCCTGCGCCCCCGCTTCAGCAATGGAAACTTTGAACATTGTCCACTCGGGTTCACGCCCCCAGCCTCCACAGGGATGCACGAAACTCGCCCCGGAGGTGTGAGTTGAAAGTCTGTCGGACACCGGGCCTCCTCAGACGTTCCCAATTTACCCGCACTACCCGTTTGGGCTTACCAGGTCTGTCCAGAGTCTTCCCCACCCCTGACCCAACTACCAACCACCAGATGGTGATCGGTTGACAGCTCCGCCCTTCTCTTCACCTGAGTGTCCAAAACATACGGCCTCAGATCAGATGAAACGATTATAAAATCGATCATTGACCTTCGCCCTAGGGTGCTCTGGTACCAAATTACGCTTATGAGCACCCTATGTTCAACATGGTGTTCGTTATAGACAATCCATGACTAGCACAGAAGTCCAACAACAAACAACCACTCTGGTTTAGATCAGGAGGCGGCCGTTCCTCCCAATCACGCCTCTCCAGGTGTCTCCATCATTGCCCGTACACCGTTAAAGTCCCCCAGCAGAACAATGGAGTCCCCCACTGGAGCCCCATGCAGGACTCCACTCAAGGTCTCCAAGAAGGCCGAATACTCCGAACTCCTGTTCGGTGCATATGCACAAACAACAGTCAGAGTTTTCCCCCCCACCACCCGCAGGCGTAGGGAGGCGACCCTCTCGTCCACCGGGGTAAACTCCAACGTAGCGGCGCTCAGCCGGGGGCTTGTGAGTATCCCCACACCCGCCCCGCGCCTCACACCCTGGGAAACTCCGGAGAAGAAAAGAGTCCAACCCCTATCCAGGAGTATGGTTCCGGAACCGAGACTGTGCGAGAGAGGTGACGTTCCACGTCCCCAGAGCCACGTCTGCCGCCCGGGTCTGGTCCGTCGAGGCCCCTGACCTTCCCTGCCCCCCATGTGGCAGCGCACCCGACCCCAGAGGTTCCTCCCAAAGGTGGTGGGCCCATGGGCTGGAGAGATGAGGGCCACGTAGCTTTTTCGGGCTGTGCCCGACCGGGCTCTGTGGCATCCCACACGTATTTCTTGTTATTTCTATACTTTTACTACTTGACAAACTCAGCCTTAAAAACATTGACATGCCACCAGTTGTGCCTCATTATTTATGAGTGCGATTGAAGAATTATATTTTTATTTTGGTGTTAAGGGAAGCCTCGATATTAGTGGAACTGTAGACTGTCACTGCCTTCAAAATATCAACAGTCTACATATACACTGTGACATATAATGTGTCTTTTACTACTTTGAATGCAGACATCATTTTATTCTAACACTCACCCAGAGTCAGCCGACTAGTAAATATGCCACTTAAATTTATTACACATTGGCTCATAAAGAGAGTAATTATTTGGAGTCCTGTGCCTCCATCCGGTTAGCGTAAGAGTCAATTAGGGTGAACAACTGAATGTTAACTGGCTCATTAGATGGCGGGAAACAAAGCAAATGTCACATTTCCATAGGAGTGCTGGAGCTTTGCATAGCAGAGAGTTGGCGTGCCAGCCTAAAGTAGTTAGGACAATTCATACAGAGAATTAAATAACTTTTAAACACTTTGCACCCACATCACCACATTAACAACTCACAGTTCAATTGTCAATTGTTTCCTGTATTGAAATATTATTGTTGCACACATTCATTTTTGCACAATTTATTTTCTATTATATCAAATCAAAGCATTCTTCCAGTGAGGAACTTTTATAATAAAGATAAGAAACTCCTTTTTATTTGACACAATGCTTCGATCTGTGGACGACAAAATTAATTTCTGACACACTGCAGATGACATACAGCGTTCACCTTAGGCTATGTTTAGACGGAAATGATCTGAAGAGAAAACGCAAAAGTGGCGTTGCGTTCTCACTTTTTATTCTGCGTTTAGACGAGCGTTTTGGGGGGGAAATCTGTGTGCATATGGTGACGCGAAAGTGTGTGAAATTCGATGTAGTATGCATACCAGGCGGCTAGGTGGTAGCGTGAAGCACTGCCACACAACACCACCAAGTCTGTGCGAAGCGAACAAAAAAAGCTGACAATTTTGTCTGGACAGACGAGGAGGTGGAGTTATTGCTCCAAACAATGCACACACACACACACACACACACACACACAGACACACAGAAACACACAGACACACACAAGCATGCACAGCACAAACACATGGCACACACATACACACACACGGCACACGGCACACACACGGCACACACACACATGCGGTGCACACACACGGCACACACACACATGCGGCGCACACACACACACACTCGCACAGTGCATTTTTACCCTTTAGGCAGTAACGCGACGGTGGAACGTTTTTAAGATTTCCACTCTGGACGGTGGTTTCACTTTTGCATTTTTAAGCCCCAAAAACGCTGTCGCCGTCTAAACGAAATGCACATTCGATAAAATATTTTGTCATTTTCACCCGCGAGCACATGCTGTGTAGCAGTTCATCTCCATATGCTGTTCTGATGAGGGCAGAATAAATTAGTTAACATGAGAAACAAAGACTTTACTTTTATCTAGTTCAAAGAGGTCTACCTATATCTATATAACACAATGACTGGATACATTGTAAATAGCGATTATCCGCAATGATAATCGGAGAGCCTCTCCGGGAACCATCACCTTATCGTGGTGGAGAGGTTTATGTGTCTCTATGAACCTGAGGGCTGTGTTGTCTGGAGCTTTGTGCTCCTGGTAGGGTCTCCCAAGGCAAAGTGGTCTCAGGTGAGAGGCCAGACAAAGAATGGTTCAAAAAACCTATGACAAATCGAGGAAGAGGTGAAGTGACCCTGCACGGAGGAAGCCCGGGGCCCCCGTCTGGAGCCAGGCCCAGATGGCGGGCTCGTCAGCGAGCGTCTGGTGGCCGGGTTTGCCACGGAGCCCGGTCAGGCACAGCCCAAAAAAGCTACGTGGCCCCCATCTCTCCAGCCCATGGGCCCACCACCTGTGGGAGGAACCGCTGGGGTCGGGTGCGCTGCCACACGGGGGGGCAGTGAAGGTCAGGGGCCTCGACGGACCAGACCCGGGCAGCAGACGCTGGCTCTGGGACGTGGAACGTCACCTCTCTGTGGGGGAGGGCGAGCGGAACTGGGCGGGAGGTGGAGCACTACCGGTTAGATCTGGTGGGGCTTGCCTCTTACGCACCGTCTCCGGTTCCGGAACCATACTCCTGGATAGGGGTTGGACTCTTTTCTTCTCCGGAGTTTCCCAGGGTGTGAGGCGCGGGCGGGTGTGGGGATACTACAAGCGCCCCGGCTGAGCCTACGTTGGAGTTTACCCCGGTGGACGAGAGGGTCGCCTCCCTAGCGCGCGGGTGGTGGGGGAAAACTCTGACTGTTGTTTGTGCATATGCAACGGAACAGGAGTTCGGAGTATTCGGCCTTCTTGGAGACCTTGAGTGGAGTCCTGCATGGGGCTCCAGTGGGGACTCCATTGTTCTGCTGGGGGACTTCAACGGTACGGGGCAATGATGGAGACACCTGGAGAGGCGTGATTGGGAGGAACGGCCTCCCTGATCTAAACCAGAGTGGTTGTTTGTTGTTGGACTTCTGTGCTAGTCATGGATTGTCTATAACGAACACCATGTTCGAACATAGGGATGCTCATAAGTGTACTTGGTACCAGAGCACCCTAGGCCAACGGTCAATGATCGATTTTATAATCGTTTCATCTGATCTGAGGCCGTATGTTTTGGACACTCAGGTGAAGAGAGGGGCGGAGCTGTCAACCGATCACCATCTGGTGGTGAGTTGGGTCAGGGGGTGGGGGAAGACTCTGGACAGACCTGGTAAGCCCAAACGGGTAGTGCGGGTAAATTGGGAACGTCTGGAGGAGGTCCCTGTCCGACAGACTTTCAACTCACACTTCCGGCGGAGCTTTTCGTGCATCCCTGTGGAGGCTGGGGGCATTGAACCCGAGTGGACAATGTTCAAAGTTTCCATTGCTGAAGCTGCGGCGAGGAGCTGTGGTCTTAGGGTCTTAGGTGCCTCAAGGGGCGGTAACCCACGAACACCATGGTGGACACCGGTGGTCAGGGAAGCCATCCGACTGAAGAAGGAGTCTTTCCGGGATATGTTATCCCAGAGGACTCCGGAGGCAGTTGCAGGGTACCGAAGGGCCGCAGCCTCTGCCGTGAAAGAGGCAAAGCAGCGGGTGTGGGAGAAGTTTGGAGAAGACATGGAGAAGGACTTTCGGTCAGCACCAAAGTGCTTCTGGAAAACTGTTCGCTACCTCAGGAGGGGGAAGCAGGGAACCATCCAAGCTGTGTACAGTAAGGAGGGGACACTGTTGACCTAAACTGAGGAGGTAATAGGGCGGTGGAAGGAGCACTTTGAGGAACTCCTGAATCCGACTAATACACCCTCTATGTTAGAGGCAGAGCTGGAGGATGACGGGGGATTGTCGTCGATTTCCCAGGCGGAAGTTACTGATGTAGTCAAACAACACCACAGTGGCAAAGCCCCGGGGATTGATGAGATCCGTCCAGAAATGCTCAAGGCTCTGGGTGTGGAGGGGCTGTCCTGGTTGACACGTCTCTTCAACATTGCGTGGAAGTCTGGAACAGTGCCAAAGGAATGGCAGACTGGGGTGGTGGTTCCCCTCTTTAAAAAGGGGGACCAGAGGATGTGTGCCAATTACAGGGGTATCACACTTCTCAGCCTCCCTGGTAAAGTCTACTCTAAGGTGCTGGAAAGGAGGGTTCGGCCGATAGTCGAACCTTGGGTTGAAGAGGAACAATGCGGATTCCGTCCTGGTCGTGGAACAACGGACCAGCTCTTTACTCCGCAAGGATCCTGGAGGGAGCCTGGGAGTATCTTAGCCCAACCCTACATGTGTTTTGTGGATCTGGAGAAGGCGTATGACTGGGTCCCCCAGGAGATACTGTGGGAGGTGCTGCGGGAGTATGGGGTGAGGGGGTCTCTTCTCAGGGCCATCCAATCTCTGTACGACCAAAGTGAGAGCTGTGTCCAGGTTCTCGGCAGTAAGTCGGACTCGTTTCAGGTGAGGGTTGGCCTCCGCCAGGGCTGCGCTTTGTCACCAATCCTGTTCGTAATATTTATGGACAGGATATCAAGGCGTAGTCGGGGTGGGGAGGGGTTGCAGTTCGGTGGGCTGGGGATTTCATCACTGCTCTTTGCAGATGACGTGGTCCTGATGGCATCATCGGCCTGTGACCTTCAGCACTCACTGGATCGGTTCGCAGCCAAGTGTGAAGCGGCTGGGATAAGGATCAGCACCTCTAAATCTGAGGCCATGGTTCTCAGCAGGAAACCGATGGAATGCCTTCTCCAAGTAGGGAATGAGTCCTTACCCCAAGTGAAGGAGTTCAAGTACCTTGGGGTTTTGTTGGCTGGGTCATGACCGAAAGAACGAGATCCAGGGTACAAGCAGCCGAAATGGGTTTCCTCAGGAGGGTGGCTGGCGTCTCCCTTAGAGATAGGGTGAGAAGCTCAGTCATCCGTGAGGAGCTCGGAGTAGAGGCGCTGCTCCTTCGCGTCGAAAGGAGCCAGTTGAGGTGGTTCGGGCATCTGGTAAGGATGCCCCCTGGGCGCCTCCCTAGGGAGGTGTTCCAGGCATGTCCAGCTGGGAGGAGGCCTCGGGGAAGACCCAGGACTAGGTGTAGGGATTATATCTCCAACCTGACCTGGGAACGCCTTGGGATCCCCCAGTCAGAGCTGGTTAATGTGGCTCGGGAAAGGGAAGTTTGGGGTCCCCTGCTGGAGCTGCTCCCCCCGCGACCCGACACCGGATAAGCGGAAGAAGATGGATGGATGGATGGATAATCGGAGTATAGCTCACTTCACATCAAACTGTGGAAAATTTATGTTGTCTTAAATCAGAGCCGTCTTTGTCCTTAGACAGTCCTTCCATAAAAACGCAGAGTTTTTTTGTGATTGTTGCGGGCAAAAATCCTTGATTATGCGGCACGTTTTCTTAAAAAATGCGATGGAATATGCAGGAAATTTATGCAATTTTATGCGATGAAATTGCGGGAACTTGCAAAAAATGCGGGAACTTGCAAAAATTGCGGGAACTTGCAAAAACTGCGGTTTGATGAAAAAGAGAAGAAAAAGTAATTCCCCCAACACCCTGCTTTTTTTAAACTTAATTTCCAAAAATAGTTTACAGATATTCAGTCATCACAATAAGTAAAAAAATAAGATACAAAAATATATACAAATAATATAATATTAAAGTAAAAATAAAAGTAATAGTCTAAACAGAGGGAAATAAAAGATACAAAAGAGACAGACTTTTAAAAATCGTTAATAATATAGACAGCAGGAGCACTTAAACAAAGAAATTTCAGATTATATCAGATATTAAGATAGCTTTCTTATTGGATACCAACTTAAGAGACTCAAAGTACATGTCAAATTCAACCTCCAACACCTGCTTTTCGATGATGTTCACGTCGGGTAATTACGTCACTTCATAACGTTCCCATGGCAACAGGGGAAAATGGCTGCTCTTGTGTGAAGTAAACACAAAATTTTTTCAACTTTCTGCTAAGATATGTGACTTTTTTGCAACGAAAATGCAGGGATTATGAAATCATGCAAGCACCGCATATTTTGCGCGGAAATCGGCAATTTATGCGGCGAAAGTGCGGCATATTTGAAAAAATGCGGCCCCCGCATGAATATGCAGACTTTGGCTGATTATGCATTGAATTATGCGATCGCATAATCACGTTTTTCTGCTTAGATATGAAGTTTGAGCTTTTGTTTGTCAGTCATGTTGACTATCACTGCCGCTGTCTTCTTTTTCTGTGTTTTCTTTTTCAAACAAACTGCGGTGTCATCTACACAAAAGGATAAAACATGTAGGGCTGCAACTAATATTTTCACAATTGATTTATCACAGTGTATTGCTTGTATTCCTTCTTCTGTCCGCGTGTGGAAAACATGGCAAGGTCACCTATTGTCAACACACCATATACGACAACTGTGTTACAGCGAGTCACAGCTGCTGCCTTTAATTCAATTCAATTCAATTTTATTTATAGTATCAAATCATAACAGAGTTATCTCGAGACACTTTACAGATAGAGTAGGTCTAGACCACACTCTTTATGCTCTTTTTGAGAGGTCAAAGACTTAAAGGTATAGTGGAGGATTATCCCGAATTTTAGAAAAGAACCGCCCTCTCCACTTTTTGAAAAAATGCACATGTGCAACACTCTACCTGCTCCCGAGAGGGAACGCCTATTAAACGTGTGCACAAGAGTGCACTGTTTACAAGTTGCTGTCGGCATGGCTCATACAAGCCTACTTTCCCAAAGAAGATTTGCACTTTTTCACAAATTGAGATGTTTACCGTGTCTGCGGTCGCGTTGACTATGTGCGAGGGTAATCATAGCTTACATCAACTTTTACTAGCAGTGATTTTTAATGGATTTCTCCAAATAGCATGCCAAACTTTACCTGTTGAGTAGAAACTTCGCGACTGAGGCATCAGTGGGAAGCCCAACCTGTGCTTTTAGCGCACGCCAGCGTGTGAAATATTCTCCCAAAAACACTCCGGTCTTGTTTCTTTCTTCAGAGGCCTTTCTCTTCTTGTCATACAATTCCTAGACACTTTTTCTCTTGCGACCCTCAGACATTTTGAAAAAACACGGTGAGAACGGCGAGCTTCAATGAATGGCTGAAACCGTAGCTCACTACCTATGCTCACCACACATATACACCTGAAAGTGCGCATGCGCAGAAAGCGAAAACTACCTAGGGACGAGCACGTACGACGGCCTTACGTAAACATATCACCAGAATGATTGACAACTAGGAGGACCAATAGTCTTGATGATCCACCCGGAAAAAGAAAATGCTCCATAATACCTTTAAATGTTGTTCAGAAGGAGATTTGTCAAGTAAGTCTTCAGTAGATATAACAGGACTCTGGGGTCTGGGTATAGCAAACTAAAACATCACTAGTATCTCAACTTCCAAAAGAGTGTAAGAAAACATGGTACACACACACACACACACACACACACACACACAAACACACACACACACACACACACACTCATATGAAAATATGAAGGGTTATTATGTGAAATGCAAAATCTGGATCCCTTTCACTGAAATATTAACCATTGTTTTGCACATGCTAAGTTATGTACACATATATTAACTAAATAAAGACAACGAGAGATGTGTTTATTCCAAGACACCGAGAGACGTGTTCCACGTGGATGTTTTCTTGAACAGTCCGTGTGACACTTACGTCAAACTATAGTTCCCTTTACAGAACAACAGTGACTGCTATGTCTCTCCTCTACAAATCACACACTTCTTTTGTCTCCTGCAATTACTGCAGTTTAGTGGCATCTAGTAGTGGATACATGTGTGCTGTCTCCTGTTTATAAGTTTCCTTTAAATAAAGTTTTAGGGCCTTTTCACACCTGAAACTCCCAACCAAGGTTCATGTTTTATTACATTGCATACATTTTGGTTTCACACTGCAGTTATACATGCACACTAAAGAACTATTCATGACATGAATACGTCCTGTCGTCATCACATACATGAGCAGCGTCTCCCGATACTTCGTCATTGATTGGTTTGTTGACGTAGACGGGCAAGTTTTTGTGAGTTTTTCCAATGGAGTCCTGCTCTCCCCGTGCTACTGCAGCCCTTTTTTTGTTGCATTGTTGAAAAGCAAGACACAGGAACTGTACACTGTAATAAATTTCATGTTAGTTTAACTTGGAAATGCAAGTTCCCTTGCTGCCTTGAAAATCGAAGTTCACTCAACTTGAAGACTGCCTTTGTTTCAAGTTAGAAATTAAAGTTAATGAGGTTGATGTAACTACAGTGTTCTAGTTTTGTTAAAGTTGTTCTTTTAGTTGATTTAACTTTGTATTACTTGCTTTAACTTCATACTTTAAGTTAAAACAAATCATTTATTTTCTTTAATAATGCCAGAAACATTCCTTGCCTAGTATAACAGACCTTTCTGCTTTATTTCAACTCACACTTTCAAGTTAAAACAACATAACCACATTTATAGCGGAGATACCGTGGGTGCTTGGGTGGGGCCACCCCGAACCCCCTTGCAAAATAGCGGTCTCTCTGCTGATCTTGTGTCACTTGACATAAAATGGCCGCTAGTGAAGTGACACGCCGCAGATTAATGGCTGAAGGAAGCCTATTACTGCTCAATGTCTAACACCGTAATACTCCACCTCTTATCAAACGTAACAGTCACTTAACTCATGGTTACAAATGTAAACCAGCACAACAATGACAATTACCAGGCAACAAAACACTACATTCTAAACACACGTTTAATAAACAGAATTCATAAAGTTACATTTGTATTTCGAACAAACTGCAAACTTTTCAGCAAATTTTAACAAAACTCTATTTACCGCCTTGCATCATGGGAATTGGCCAGCCAATGAACCAGTTGCAGTCTTGACTGCAATTGGTTGATAACTTAACTTACATACCTAAGTTCAATCAACACATACATTTTTTTAAATAGTCAACCCAACGAATAAATGCAAGTTTAACTTTCAAAAACTCATAAAGTTGAGTTCAAAATCGACAACTTGTATAAGCTCGTTCAGTTAAAAATAAGAACTAAGTGGACATAACTAAATAGGTCTGTAATATTTTACAGTGTACTTGGGTTCTGAGGAGCTGCAGCATTTATTCAGAGACAAACTTAAACCTACACTGTACATTTACTACCGCTTAACAAGTAAACTCCTAATTTATTCTCTGCTCTGATAGCCGACAGCTGTCTACTCTGAGCTCTGACACCGTCACTCTCTCACGTACACACTGAGCACTGAGCTGTTCCTTAAAGGAGCTACGCTTCTCTTACAACACGACAGTAGCCTGCCAAAACTTCCAGCGTTTGGTCCAAGAGTTTGAACCATCCAAAAAATGCTTTCACACTAGAAACAAACAGGAACCATGCTTCAGTTTGATCAGGACCGATACTACCTCTTTTGGTCGGACCAAATTTCAACTCTTTGGTGGTCTGGGAAAGGTTTCCCACCTGTAATTTTGGTTTCGGGTCAAACTCAAAAGTCTGAAAGTCCGAGCCAGACAAAGTAGGTGTGAAAGCCCCCTTAGTTTATACCAGCACATGTTGGTATAGAGGGAAATGAGGTTGTAGATAATATTGATAAAAGCACATTAAACAAAAATGATGGTCAGAAGCAAGGTCAGAAGCAAACTCAAAAAATCATCATGAAAGAATTACATCTCTGGAATAATGACAATAAGGGTAGAGATTATTACAAAATTCAAAAGTCTGTCAAAGTAAGAAGTTATAGAGGTAAATGTAGGAAAGTAGACACAGTTGTTGTGGGTTCAGATTAGGGCATGCAGGACTCAATGCTACGTTATGCATGATGAAAAAGACAGCATGTGCATGTGCTGATAGGTTGCAGAAAGATTACTGTAGAAAGAGAAAGATTGAAGGACGGGGGGGTAGATATGGGACGGGAGAGGAGCATCACAGGACAGTTAGAGACCGGGGAAAAACAAGTACAGGTTAAAATGTTTTATTCAAATCTTTAATATCCAAACATATAACTTCTTTACAATTAGTTTTGTGAGTTTTTTTAGTGATGGTTGTTTAAAGTCATGAAATTACACACTCTGGTAGTTTGAAAACGCCATTTTGTTGGAAAAACCACATTGTGGAAGGCTGCTTGTTGTATCGTTCCACTTACAGGAATTCAGCCAGATGTCCCTCTTTTTGGCCGGATGTCCTTTACCTTCCTCTTTTCTTTGTGTTGCGTTCTAAACTCTGGTGGATTTATGCAGGGTTAATCCAGACAGCTAGCTAGACTATTATGGAGCTAAATCAGGGCCAAATGTTTTGTTAATTTGAAAAAAATATATATAGTTGAAAAACTAAAGCTTGAAATTGAAAATTTAAGTTTTGGTCAAAACTTGGAAAAAATAAAACCATGTATTCAAACTAAAAATAAGTATACCAATTTTTCTTTCAGTTTCAATAAAATTTAGATTCAATTCTGGAATTATTTTGAATAAATTATAAATTTTCATTTTTCACTTTTATATTTCTTTTCAGTTTCACATTTCATGTTTTCAGATTCAAAACTTATTTTTTTTACGGCTTCAAATCTTTTTTTTTCGGTTTCAAATCTTTTTTTTTCGGTTTCAGATCTGTTTTTCACTTTCAGATCATTTTTTTTCAGTTTCAGACTTTTGGCCCTGACTTTGCGTAGGGGGCGTGGCTTCAACTCAGAGGGGCGTGGCATTATGAGTGACAGCCTAACAAAGAAGGCAGAAGACTCCTCTGTCATGTTGCCTTCAGGAAATGGTGTTACTGTGAGAACTATGACTGAATGCTTTCTATCCACTATATACATGTGCTTTTTACTTAACAAACTGATACCAGTGACAAAGTTCCATTTAAAAAATTGTTTTGGACAACACATGGTACCAATTACACTATAAGAGCAATAAACTGTGCCAGATTGTGCAGTTCAGCAGGAAAGCAGGAAAAACCCCAGCTAGTGTGAAGCTAACGTTAGTTAATGCTAACTTTAGTGCTAGCGATGCTTGAATGCCAGCTTTGTCCAGCTGTCCACCTATTTTCCCTTTATGTGTTAATCACAAAAAAAATGCCACTGCGGAGATAATATCGCAAAGTATCTATTCAAAAATACTAATATCTTTCACATGTCTTACCTGTGGGCATGTGCCAGTGAATACTGTGGTGATATAAGTCATACATGGAAGTGGGAGAAGTCATTGTTCCTGCTGAACTGCACAATCTGGCACAGTTTATTGCTCTTATAGTGTAATTGGTACCATGTGTTGTCCAAAACTATTTTTTAAATGGAACTTTGTCACTGGTATCAGTTTGTTAAGTAAAAAGCACATGTATATAGTGGATAGAAAGCATTCAGTCATAGTTCTCACAGTAACACCATTTCCTGAAGGCAACATGACAGAGTAACATAATGCCACGCCCCTCTGAGTTGAAGCCACGCCCCCTACGCAAAATCAGGGCCAAAAGTCTGAAACCGAAAAAAAATGATCTGAAAGTGAAAAACAGATCTGAAACCGAAAAAAAAGATTTGAAACCGAAAAAAAAGATTTGAAGCCGTAAAAAAAATAAGTTTTGAATCTGAAAACATGAAATGTGGAACTGAAAAGAAATATAAAAGTGAAAAATGAAAATTTATCATTTATTCAAAATAATTCCAGAATTGAATCTAAATTTTATTGAAACTGAAAGAAAAATTGGTACACTTATTTTTAGTTTGAATACATGGTTTTATTTTTTCCAAGTTTTGACCAAAACTTAAATTTTCAATTTCAAGCTTTAGTTTTTCAACTATATATATATTTTTTTCAAATTAACAAAACATTTGGCTCTGATTTAGCTCCATAGACTATCTGTCCAATCTGAGTTTTCTGTTGCACGACTAAAACACCTTTTGATCATGCACGTGTTCCACCAAAACAAGTTTCTTCCCGAGGCTATTATTTTGCAGAGGCACCTTTGCTCCATCCGGGGCTTAGCGCCGCCCAAGACGATTGTGATTGGTTTAAAGAAATGTCACAATTCACACAATACAGTAACGTGAGCTATTTAAATTAGCTGGATACATGGTTATTCCTCATTGGCTCTTACCAGTGTATCGCCTTGTGTACTTCGTCCACAGCCATCCCATCAATTGGTCCCAAAACGTCTCAGTTAGAGAGTAAATGCCCTAAAATATTCTTTGTAAATCTTTACAATCATTCCCCGAAAGAACCAAGCAGGCCTGCCTTGTTGCACCATCCAAATGTTTTTCAAAACTTGTCATTTTTAGCATGTAGCTTGCTAGCTCGAAGGTTGTTGTTGTTTCCTGAAGTGGACAGAGTTTGAGAACGGCAACACACAGAGAGCAGAAGGTGACACTTTAGGCAATTATCCTGAAAAAATGTACTTCCATTGATCCAGACTAGCAGAAGACTGACTGCCATGCTGTGTTTCCACTCTGCTTTAAAGCAGACACTATGCTACACATTACTTAGCTCTACAGGGAGTTCATAATTACTTTACAGTAATAGAGAGAGAGGCCCCCCACCTTCAGATCCTATCTGCTCATTTAAAACATGTACGATTTCATAAGTTAGGAGAACAGAAGCAACAACACTGTAGAAACTCATCTATAACCTGTTGTCTGCTGGTGGCTTGTGTAGATTGTTATCTGTAGTGAGGATAGATACAGCTCAACAAAACAAGCCAACATCTCACACAGCCACGAGGGGATGGATTACACACAGCCTGACAGATGTAACAAGCAGACTTTCAGGGCGGTGATAAAACACAAGGAATAAAAAGAGTCACTCTGGACAACAGAGGAACCACATTTCCTTTCCGAGTGGCAAAGGGAAGTGATACTCCAGTATATGGAGCCCAGAGCTGGCTGCAGCTGCAGCTCTGATATGAGAGAAACAGCCAGATACACAGGACACACTCCAAAAGAAAAAAAAAACTAAATTCAAAATACAAAGGACACTGAAATATAACTCCAAATAATAAATGATCTCTGGATAAAATTACACACACATGCATCTAGACTCAATCCAGTGTAGCAGGTTTTCTTTTCCTGGTCACAAATAAGAGATGGCTGGAGAGAATGTGATGTAAGCACAGGATAAATATTATTCAATTTTTATTCTCATCCATCTCCGTATATCCCCATTTCTCCACTGAAAGTGTTTTCCTATTGGCAAATATGGCAGCGCTTGTGTAATAAATCATGAGTAAAAGCTGTGGCCCCCAACTCGGCTGACAATGATTCTCAACGATTGGATTTCTCCCACTGTACATTAGTTATCATGGCACCGGCACCATGAAGAACAGCAGTTTAGCCTGCAGGAAGGTGCAGCTTACTGCCAATTCAACCCAGGTGCTATGATTACTGTTCTTCTCACAAATATAAATTTAACCCACAATTATTCATCCTTTTCATTTGTCATTTTACCGTCATTATAAACTCAGGTTAAAAGTAGGGCTGCCAATAGATTAATCGCATGATTGTCAATAGTTAATTTGCGATTAATCGCAAATTAATCACACATTTTATCTGTTCTAAATGTACTTTAAAAAGTGATATTTTTCAAGTTTGTAATGCTCTCATCAACATTGGAGCAGACAATTATATGCTTGCTTTATGCAAATTTGTATTATTATTGCAGCAAACAATGACAAATACTGTCTAGTGTATTCTCCAGAATAACCTAAAAGGTACTGTGTGCTCAAAAAATCGGCTGAAAGCATGATATGGTAAATTCTAGCCCATTAAGCTGCAACAGATGGGCACATTGACCTGAATGGAACATTACTAACACAATGTAGGGTCTCACTTTACACTTGAAAAGGTTAACTAAACAGCAGCTCAACAAAATCAATGGACCTCGTGCTTTACAGCAACAGACACATTGGTCAGCTGAATGTAACAATGTAATGTAACAATGTCATTGTGTCACGTGGGAAAATAAAAGCTCACAAAAAACATCCCCTTCTGCTAAGTGGGATAAAAACAGGCTCATACAATAAATAAATTCAAACAGACAAAAAGTCTGAGAGAAACTGTGATGGCTCGGTGGAGGCTATGTACGACGTAAAGCGTGATTTATGGTTGTGCGGAGGCTCCACGCGGAACTTTCTCCGTAGCCTACGTAAGTGGTCTGATGTTTATACTTGTGCGTTGGTGTGTGTGTCGATCTCTATAAGAGAATAACAGGGTTGGCATGTGTGTGTGTGTGTGTGTGTGTGGTAGAGTGAATGAAAGAGTGACGGTGATTATCGCCGGAGCAAGTACCGACTCTAGAGTCCTAGTGAGAGAAACAAAGTGTCTCCCCTGTTCTTTCTGACCACGGTGGGAAATCTGTAGCAGGAAAAGTTAGCCCTTTCCTTGACTTCATATTGTTTATGGAGAAGGAGAACCAGGAAATGAGTCGCGGGAATGCAACGCTACCAAGCCAAGGCTGAGCGGACCAATCACAGTTGCGCGACGTGTAGTAGCATTTTTTTGAGAGGTGCATGTCAGGCTACGGCATAGGGTCGGTATCTCCTACGTACGTACGTACCCACAGCGTCGATTTTACACAGAAGCATAAATTGGCCTTAAGGCATATGCTAGATGGGGAGTTGCCGCAGATATGTTGACTTTATGTTCCATGACCCCCGGTCTGGCTACTTTTAGAAAGTGCTTGGGGCATGCATCGGCTAAATGCCTCTCCTCTATCTTCAGTTACAGCATGTGACCAAAGCTCCCACTGTGGCTCAAAATAATGTGCTGTGACCCCAAGGTAACTGTGATTACTGAGAGAAATCTCCGGTGTGAGTCTAGCGGTGCTGCATCGCTTCCTGATTTCCCAAACTACGGAGTGCCGGAGGCCCAAATCACAGAACGTGGTGTGTTGATCGCGCATCAAAGACATTAGTGCCGTTAACCCTTGTGTGGTCCTTCGGGTCCCAGTGACCCGAAGGACAACACAAGGATTATGTACTTCCCTTTACTTTGTTGAGAATTGCTCTCTAATCCCTGTTTCTTGTAAAGTAAGTAAGTAAAGTTTATTTCTAGAACACATTTAAACACAGTTTAAGCTGACCAAAATGCTGTACAAACAAGAACTAAGATGCTGTATTAACCCTTGTTTTGAGAGCAATTCTCAACAAAGTAAACGGAAGTACATAATCATTGTGTTGTCCTTCGGGTCACTGGGACCCGAAGGACAACACAAGGGTTAAAATAATTTTGCGCTAACTCGTTATCACGGCGATGATGTTGACAACACTAGTTGGGATACTATAGAGGGAGTTTTTCCTCGCCACTGTCGCACTGCTTGCTCTTGAGGGAATTACTGGAATTGTTGGAATTGTTGGGGCTTTGTAAATTATAGAGTGTGGTCTAGACCTACTCTATCTGTAAAGTGTCTCGAGATAACTTATGTTATGATTTGATACTATAAATAAAATTGAATTGAATTGAATTGAATAGTTTAAAGACTCGGTCAATATAATTTAGCACTAACGTGTAACAAATAATGTTTTCACATCAATAACGAAATGTGTGGTTCATTCATAATATCCATTAATAAAGGATGGATATATTTGTTTACCCACAGGCAAAGCTATGCAAATTAAACCATGCAACTACAGTGGGCACATATTGCATAGGTCCAAGTCGTATCCTTGTTTCCAAATAAAGCTAATAAAAGTCTAAGCATAACAATTGGACCTTCAAGCTAGGTTAAACATTTGCAGCTGTGCCCTCTGCCTGCGCTATTTTCATCTCTGTCCAGCAAATAGTGAGGAGTGTTCAGTGAGAGGAGGCTGAGGAGAAAAAAATAAAATGCAGATTAGTCACCAGAAATTGGATTTGCGCTTGCCAGAAAAGCATGAAAACATGGGATGAGCTTCACGCAGCCGGAAATGAAGAGAGTGAGAGGGGAGAAGAAGGGACTGGGAGTGGAGGTGGGCGTCAACAACAATTACTGTAAGAGTTCTGAAAATGATCCACGGGGCCAGATGGAGAACGTAGGTCTCATCACAGCCAGCAATTCACAAACATAACGGCCCTTCTAACGGCGGGCTGCCAATAATTTGCTCTTTTCCCCAATTTTGTTGTTTTGTGTTGTTTTTATATACACTTTCATAAGAGGACGATGCCCATGAACGGTTTGTCAAGATGCAAAGGGTGAAAAGCTTTCTTGATTGTCGGGGATTTCCTCTAATGGATACCCAGAAATTCTTAATTGTCATTCCCTTTTGCCACTTGCCACACCTTGGCCATGCTTAAGAGTACCACCACGGCCTGTGAAGTTGTCAGTAAAGTGTGTTTGTGTGCGCTATAGCCGATGGGGAGCAAAAGAGCATCAGAGCATGACAATATAATGAAGCTACTAATCATAGCCTTCAGCCAGAAGCCATTGTCAACAGGTACAGTACTGTCTCTGGCAAAAAACTTTCATGTGGACTGTCCTCAGAATCAGGGGAGAACAGGCACACATTAACATCGACAACACGAGTATAGTGCTCTAATATTGTGTAAATACACATACTACACAGTATTTCATGTTTGGATTAACCTTTGGGCTTCAATAGCATCAAACAGCAAAACAAGCTGATTAAGTCTGAATCCTTCTGAAAGCCCTTATCGAAGCAATCTGGCTTTCTGCAATTTAAAGTTAAGAAAAATTAATATTTAAGAACGTAAGACATATTTTCTATTTAGTTAAATGACTACATTTGGATTTGTTAAAATGGGCAGATGAACTACTTCTATTTCTAACTTTATTTAAGAGACTAGCATAGTGGAGCATTTAGCAGCTAAAGAGCCAGATATCAGAGCTAAAAGGAGGGTGAATATTGGACTTACATTCAGCAGATGGCCAGAAATAACTCACCAAAGGAATTAAAATGTTCTTTTGTGTGAAAAGGCAACTGTTTGCTAACATGCCTGCTAAAACAACTTAATTAGCTGACAACACATCCGTGTCGTTTTTACAGCTTGTTGCGCTGCTGTGTGAAACACTGTCAAATGATTTCTCAATTTAAGTAGTTTGGAAAAATCTTGACTAAGATGAGGAACTGATAGGGATCTGATTAAAGAATAAATACCAATAGACTGTGAAAATGATGGATGTAGCATCAGTGACATCACCCATTGGTTTGTGGACTGCCGTTTTGAGGCCTCGAGCTTGACAATTTGGTCGTCGCCATCTTGTTTTTTAAATGGACGGGATGATTTTTGATGAGAGGGTGTAGCTCGGGAGGATGACTACTGGTTGCAGTGGTACAGTGCTAAGCTATATGCTAAAGGGGAAAGTTGCCGATTGTTAAACCTTTCTGACACAAGTCATCCAGTGGAGATATACCGGAGGTACAGCAGTACAGAAAATCAGCAAACTTTTCCTTAAGTTACCAGCTAATGGTAGTGGTGTTGGCAGAACGCTTAAAGGTCCCATGGCATGAAAATTTCACTTTATGAGGTTTTTTAACATTAATATGCATTCCCCCAGCCTGCCTATGGTCCCCAATTGGCTTGAAATGGTGATAGGTGTAAACCGAGCCCTGGGTATCCTGCTCTGCCTTTGAGAAAATGAAAGCTTAGATGGGCCAATCAGGAATCTTCTCCTTATGAGGACATAAGATTACCTCCCCTTTCTCTGCTTTGCCCGCCCAGAGAATTTGGCCAACCCATGAGAGAGAGACATCATGGCTTTCAAATTAGCAAAGTGGCAGTTGGCCAAGGCCACACCTCCACCCTCCACCTTGCCCCTCCCTCTCTCCTCCTCAATAGCTACAGGCACAGAAATGGCACATGCTAAGGAAAGCTCATTGTGGGACTGGCTCTAGTGGCTGTAGTTCTGCACCAAGGCTGAATTTTGGGAAAGAGACTTCAGATATAGTATTAGGGGACCACTAAGGTCTATAGAAAAGCATCCAAAGAGCAGCATGTCATGGGACCTTTAAACAAGTCATTTTTACAAAATGAACATTGAAGAAGACTTGAAACTAGCGATTGAGACCATAAACACATTATGAAAATCTTTACTGAGGTAATAAATCAAGTGAGGAGTAGGCTCATTTTTTTCAGACTTCTATAGAAACAGACTAATTTTTGGAGCCAGTGGAGTCGCACCCTGCCGGACATTAGATAGAATGCAGCTTTAAGGAGCTTCAACATTGGCTTCACAAGCTTTGTCCATTTTCCAGTTCGTAGCTGTATACTAGACCTTTGATTATCCTACCAATTATAAAATATGGTCAGCAAAATATTCTGGTATGACAAAATGTGGACCACACCTCACTGAAAATATCAAATATGGATAAACACACACTAAAACGTTTATATAGCATTCAACTGCAAAATCAGGACATTTATTCTTCTGTTACATAACAGTAGAATAAAACTGGCAATATAAAGTGTGGTGATGTCACACACTGCTACAAATAGAGTAGGTGATATTCTTTTATAGACACAATAGGTGTTTCAAGCCTTGTGATCTTCCTCAGACAGGTTCACTGTTGTCAAGTTTCCATTCTGCCTTCATAGACAGTCATTTCTTAATGTTCACAGACTTTTTTTTTTTGTTGTGTAGCTGATGAGACACATCACAGTTGCCTGTGCAGTCTAATGATGACAACTGGCCCTGACATTGTTAAATATCGCTTTAGTGACATCAAATATTTGAGATCACATAACAAAACTAATGATCATCTGTCTGAGGGTCTCATTTTTGGCTCCTGAACTGACACCCAATAAATGAAAAAGTGTCAAATGTTAAAATCATACAAAGATATTTACTTATGACAAATTTCTTCTTATGTCGATCAACCAAACCATTAATAAACTAATCATTTGAGCTCCAGTTTGGACTAATGTATCATTCTTTATCTCCATCCCACTGTCAACATCCGAATAAAGCTGCTACATTATTTTGTGCATAAAAAAACAAACAGTGAAGCTATCAAGAATTGCCCTTTAATTTATCATTGGACACAGTACAGGTAATATAAATATAAAAATGGGATACTATATGTATAATTGCATGTTTTAATAACTTGACCATGTAAAACACAAAGTATTTGGCTAATTTAAAATACCAGTTTGACTAAAAGCTGTCCGTGCACAGAATGTCAGCTATTTTTCTTTTAAATTTTAACCCAATATTCAAAAAGGTGTTTTCATGTAGACCTTCACGTAAGAATTTCTAATCACAAATTACCATTATGATGTTATGCGTACACTTATTTGAAAAACCAAGCAATGCAACAAAGGAATTTAGCACAAAGGACAGCGCCTTCAGTAACCATGCTTTCAACCAGAATCTTTAGTACAGGAATGGGAAAATACATGTGTGACCCCCTCAACACTGCTTCTGAGAAATGGTTTATGTCAAGAGGCTTGAGTGATTAACATTCACATTCTATTTAGCTGTGATATAATCACCTTGAATATCAGCGGGGCACTTCGTAATGTTGGAGTTTTGGCACAGCACATAGGACCCACTTAAATTTTAATTTCCTCTCCAGGTTCATTGCTCATTTCCCACGACGCTTGTCAGAGCTTATACAATTCTTTGTGACCCTCAGCTGTCACAAAGTACTGCATTACTACAAGTCTTGTTATACAACGCCAGGAACTGTCTTAACTAAAATAGACTGGATAAGGATTTTAATATACTTCAAATCTTTCTTCTGGTAAAGCTTTGATTTTTCCACAACAGTTTTATTCTCCATCAAATCCAATTTATATATGAGCTGTTTTTTGTGTTTTGTCAATCAGTGAGAAGACACTTTGGTGGAAATTACAGTAATATCTTAATATTTGAGTTATTATTTCTAGTCAAACAACTCAAGCTGTAACATTGCAATGAAAATTAATTATAGAATGAGTGCATGTTGTGGGGGTGATATATATATATATATATATATATATATATATATATATATATATATATATATATATAACTCCGAGGTGTAAAGCTATAAATTGCAGTGTAAGCGATCAGAAATTTAAGCAATAAGTGTAGAAACTAAAGATTGTATAAATCCCATCAGGGGGCATTATGGGAGTCATGTGGAATTTGCCATTTTCGATTTAAACCTTTTTCTTTTCAGCGATGCCACAATAAGAGCCACTAGATGGCAAAAGGGTAATTTGCAACAACAGTGTATATCTTCAAATGAATGAAGTGCAATTGAATGCACCATTAGTTTAACAAGATGCCTCTGAAGGCACCATGAAGTCCCGTTGGAGCCCACATGCTTTACCGTTTGTTTGTTTGTTTACATCACTCACTCACGGGGAAGGTAAAATATTGCCACACCGATGACTTCAGGGAAGCTTCAGGGAAACAGGAGGATTTTCTGTTATTTCTCCTAATCTCTGACTCTGATGCAGCTGCAGGCTACTGGTAAGCTAACATTACCCTGTGTACTTAGCTGCATGGCATGCTACCATCCGATAAGCTAACGTTACCCTCCCTGTGTCTTTAGCTGCATGCTACCAGCCGGTAAGCTACACTGTGTCTGTTGTTGTTTCCTTCTTACTTGTGCAAGTAGGCGGGGGTGGAAAGAGAAAAAAATACTGGGGGGAATCAATGGTGTTTTTTTTATTTCAATTGATTGAAAGCTCATTCCAAACAATTTATATATATATATATATATATATATATATATATATATATATATATATATGTATTTTATTTTATATAACTTCATTGTTTAATGCAAATGTTATTCAATTTGGTACAACATTGTGATTTTGCTCTGTGTAGCCTCTGTACACCCCCCAAAACAGACAGAAAAGGCATGCCATATGCCGTTGTTTCACCATACACTACCAATAGCTCATACAGTTTTTGGGATAAGTGACCAATGAAATTTAACTTGATGATGTTATTCTCCACCGCCCACTGTATTAGACAGATCCACAAGTGATGACAAGCAGTATTTACTGTCTGTATGCATGGGACATCTATTTGAGAGCAGCTTATCATTGCCTGCTGTAGTGAAGACATCAACTAAGTTAAATATATATCTTTAGTTCTGAAGGTAGTAGCACAACCATTGTAATTAGCTAGACAATGGAGGTTATTTTTATAGGGCTTATGCTGGCATTTCATGCCTGTTTTCCTACACCCCCGCTGTTATTTGCTGTGACGCAGACTCCTTTCTGAACTTCAATTAGTGCAGAATAAAAGAGAGAGGTCAAAAATACAGTGCTCGGCAGTTAGATGTTACAGCCTTAAAGCTTAACTCACTAGTTGAGGGCTGGTGCTATCAACAGAGCTATCTCTAAATGAGTTATGCTGAGAATGACATCACTTGGATCCCTTCTCAAATCTACAGAAAGCTGTTTGATTAGAGGAATGATAAGCAAGATATCATCTGCTCTGTTGCAGATTAACCTTCTTTCAGAGGAGACTACTTTCCAGTATATTTTGTAATCCACTTCAGATGCATTACAAAGCTATATTCTCTTTCATCGCTCAGATGCTCTATAGGCCAAGACATTCTACACATGGAGAACCATGAGTCGAACTGAAGTCAAAGCTAAAATAAAAACTGTAGGACTGTCCTGCCTTCTCCCATGACACATCTCTGAGGACAGAATAGGAGCGATGGCAGCATTTGTTTGTTCCACCGACATTTCTATGATGTTTACAATAACAAAACAAAACTGTGTCGCACGAGTAGTTTTGTTGCAGCGAGACATTGAATTATATCATTTTACAAGGCTCAAATACACACAGATATTGTATCATTAACTATGTGGCAGTGATATGCGACTAATAATGGCTTCAAGGAAATTATTCCTTTTTTTTCTCTTGAAATATACTAGAAAAGAAGTGAAATGTGTCCTTGTTTTCTGAACCAGTTTGGTATCACACAATGTAAGATTCAAGATAAATGATTCAAATAGAGGGGGCTGGTGATGTTTCTGCAGTCACTTCTCAGAAGTTCCATCTGAGTCGTGTAAAAATCTCACTGGAATATATCCAGTATGATATTCAGCCATGACTTTCAAAGACATGAGGGATCTTATTTAGATAATTTTCTATATTGGAATTATAGGAATTAAAAGAAAACTGATGAAGACTCAACATTCAGAACTGATTTGTTTTGATGAGTTCAAAGGTGTGTCAGGTTTTAAGCTACTTTAAGTACATCACAGATCATTTGACTCCGTTTGAGAGAGACTGCAGCCTGACGTTCTCAGGTTTCTTTTGATTCGAACAGTAGACTAAAAATAAGGTGTGATGCGTTTGCAACCAGAATTCATTTGAATATTTATTCACTTCTTACAGCTCATTTTAAAAGATCCACTTTTATGTGATCTCCTTTTGCCTTAGTTTTTTATTCCTTGTGAAGTGCTTTGTGGCTATGCCATATAACTACTTATTTGTGTTATTTTTGCCTTTTTCGTCATTGTTCGTTTTGTTATTCTATTTAGTTCGTGCTACATCCTCTAACAAGCTTCACTTTTGGTTTACCCCATCGATGCTTCGCCATGGCAACATGAGACAGATTTTTGCCCAATCAGGAGGTAGCACCCACACACTATGAATTACCACCTTGAGGCACCGATCTACACTCGCCATCTCCAGCAACCCTCGACTGTTTTCAAGTAATGTGTCCAACTGGCAGCAAGCTTTAGGCCGTCTGCTTTCTGGCGCCAAAACACTGAGTCAGTTCACCCACCCCAACGTTTTTATTACTCTTATTGTCATTTTTGTTGCTGTTGTCGTTGCTTAGGACAATTTTTGTCTTGGTTAATGTTTCTATCATTGTTGGTGGTGCTGTGGTCGTCATCATTTTTGTTAATACTGTCATCGTTTTGTATTATTACTGTCCTAATTGTTACTATTGCTGTTGGTCAATCAACATTGTTGTTGTCGTTGTTGTTGTTGTTGTGAGACAGCAAGTATAATTTCCTCCTTCCTGAGTCGACACTTTCCACTTTTTACTTGTCATCATTTGCTACCCTTGATTTTAAACAAATAAAAAGGGACAATTCTTTTTTTCCACTTCCATGAGAAAATTAAGTACAGCATTTAACTTTGTTCTAGCTAGAGGTAAGACGCAGTAATTGGAACACACTCTGTGCACCACAACATGAGTGAATAACGGTCTTTACCTTCACAAACTGCCTCATTAGTATCATCAACCACAGAGGGAGAGCGGGACCAATGCACCCTCCCTGAGTTACGCCAAAACATTGCCCACATGAAAAGCTTGAACATAATGCAGTGTGTGAGCAGAATCTCAAACAAAGTCCTAATGGTGAACCTTGTCTTGCATTCCTTAATAATGCATTACCGTGCCAAATTAATTCAGGAACAGTATGAAAAATATGATTTCCATGATTATATAGCATTATGGAGGTGACTTTCTTCATGTTTAGGTTACTCCTTGTAATGATGAACTACTATAATGGTCACATTATGGAAACTAAAGCAGAATAAACAAAACAGAACACCCCCAGGGAAATATATATTCCAACGTTTTACTGCAGAATAATCTGTCTGTTTTCTTGTTGTTGACTTTGCACTCTAAGCTGGAGATGCAGTGTGAGGTGTTGCACACACTATTCAGGATGTGTGACAGAGGCCTGCAGAGCTTGCAGAGCAGGTAGCACCAGCTCCTCACAGGCAGAAGATACCAGAAAGAATTATTTATAGTTGAAAAATATTTATTTGGGATCTGTCTCCCATCCCCATTGCTAAAATATAACATAGGTTATTGAGCAGAAAACTCAGAGTGGGCTGAACATTGAAAGATGAATCTCTCCTCATTTCTCTGCTATAATGATAAAATATTTGATGGTTTCGGCAACATAAAACCACAGCAAAAGTTAAGGTGTACAATATATATGCATTCTCATGAACGGTTTTGTATGATATCATACGAAAACTTATGCACACCAATTTGTATATTATCTGAAATTATAGCAAGTGCCGGCCGGTCACATGACAAGTTAAGTTCAGCGGTCTCTACAGTCAAATCTGACAAAAGGTTACTGGGAGCCGACTACAGAGCACCATGACACTGCTGGTCGTTTCAGAGGCCGTTGCTAGTTGAGTTTAGCCGATAAAAAGTGGGCGTCATGCGGCGACGAAGGTTAACTTTAGGCACCGAAATTACTATTTAAGATTACTATTAGATTAGATTAGTGGTTTGGATTTAAACACTCCCAGGACATGAACAAGCATTTCCTGGGTGAAAGTCTTGTGTTTTCCCGGGGATATTTAATAATAATAATAATAATAATAATAATAATAATAACACGAATAACTATAACGAATAGCTTTACTCGTCATAGCTATAGGATATGTACAAATGGTTCGTGAGAACAGCCTGATACTGTATGTAAATAAGTGATTAGTGGTTTTCCTCATCTGGGATAGCAGTTACACTTAGTAAAAATCATAATAAACACCACTGCCTAACTACCTGGGATAGAAAAGTCCCTTTAAATTAGAAATGTATCAGTTAATATACAGAACATTTAGAAATGCAGAGACACATCTTCACTTACCAGATTTGGTGTGGGTGACTTCATAACAATTTTAATGAACTATATTGTCCGATGCAAAATGGAAATCAGGATTGACGTTGTTCAAATATCGCCGTGTAGCAGAATTACCGAGTAAACATTCTCCCTGTTCAGGTTCCAGAGGAGATTTAACAAGAGGTTGATGGGAACTGCTAAAAACTACACAAGTCATTGCACTAGTGAGACGTCTGTCACATCTCTCACCAACTCACATAGAACAGAGTTTTTTTGTGATTGTTGCGGGCAAAAATACTTGATTATGCGGCACGTTTTCTTAAAAAATGCAATGGAATATGCGGGATATTTATGCAATTTTATGCGATGAAACTGCGGGAACATGCAAAAACTGCGGGAACTTGCAAAAACTGCAGTTTGATGAAAAAGAGAAAAAAAAGTGATTCCCCCAACACCCTGCTTTTCGATGATGTTCACGTCACGTAATTACGTCACTTCATAACGTTCCCATGGCAACAGGGGAAAAGGGAAAATGGCTGCTCTTTCTGCTAAGATATATGTGACGTTTTTGCAACGAAAAAGCGGGGATTACGAAATCATGCAAGCCCCGCATATTTTGCACGGAAATCGGCAATTTATGCGGCGAAAGTGCGTGTATTTGAAAAAATGCGGCCCCCGCATAAATATGCAGACTGTGGCTGATTATGTATTGAATTATGCGATCGCATAATCACGTTTTTCTGGAGGGACTGATTGTAGTGGTAATATTTGACATCTAGGTTCTGACATTGTCGCTCTCAACAAACATACACAAAGTTTAGCACCGCAGAGACAGATAAGTGATGATCATGAACTAAACCCTACAGAGCAGCATGCCAACTTTTAAGCTGAATTGACTAGGCTATGAGTTGGCAAGCAACACCAGCTGCTTCTCAGTAAAGCACCTCTGACCGTTACAGAGGATTTACTATCCAGTGAATTGTTGAGATATATAAATCTAAACCCAGCAATGCAGCAGTAGGTGGAGACATGCCAGCTATGCAACAGATAGTTACACTATTGTGGGTTAAAACATGTATTAATCAATGCATTGCAATATAAATCCCAAATTCCATATCGATTTAAACAATTCTGTGTAGAATAAAAGTAGATTTAATTTTCTTTGGCATTTTAGGCCTTTATTTGATAAGACAACTAAAGCATGAAAGGGGAAAGAGAGGGGGAATGACATGCAACAAAGGGCCACAAGTCAGATTTGAACCCTTTTTTGTACTGACCCTCTGTACATGGGACGCACTCTCTACCAGGTGAGCTACACAGGCATTTCATTTTCTCTTGTTATCATGTTCCACTCCTGTAGGAGTCACCCTAGTTTAATTTTGCATTGTACAGAGACTCAACTTGACCAAATGACGGCGGTGGCTGATCAGGGACCTCATTTATAAACGTGGCGTACGCACAGAAGAAGATACTGGGACAATTGTGTTAAAGGGGAACTATGCAGTTTTTTTTTAGCTTAATTTACCTTAACTGAACAGCTTCGGAGTCATTGGAATGGTTATATGACTTTTTTTCGGGTTGAATGGTGGTCATCTTGCTTCCCCCTAGCGCCTTTGAGCGGAATAACCACCCTTGCAACTTTGGGCCAGCAAGCTCCTGGCCTCAGCATCAGGAAGTATCACGTGATATCAGGTCTCACGATGTAACGAAATGCTTTACAGCACTGCACACATACAGGAACCGGCTAGCTATAAGAACAAGGCAACGATGGGGTTTTTCTCAATGTGCTCGTCTGGCAGAGCACATCGTTTTAATATGGTCATCATATACAGTATCAGTGTTTTATACAGTGTTCATTTTAATGGCTATAGATCGTTTTATTTTTGTTTTAAATGTTTGTTTTTATTGTAGGTTGAAGCATGTTTTAACCATTGTGAAAGGTACAATAGAAAGTTTTACTAATTACATGCTCCTTGCGCAGAACTTTGTCATTTCTAATTAGATTAATTCCAACACCTTTAGCTTTTTAGATACAATCAAATTGATGGATGGACAAAGGCATGCCATGCATAGTGACGCACAATGGCTGGCTTTGCACTGTTGGGAGATGTGGCAAATGCAGACGGACAGCAAGAAAACTTGCTGGCAAATGAGGACGAGTGGCCTCAGAGCCTCGAGCTGTCCTGTTGGATCTCTGTGCTGTTTTGGGCCAGCGTTACAGAGGAGCAATCTGGAACGGAGGAACAAAACAAGTCAAACGGGTCTAGGGAACAGAGGATAGCGGAAACTGGGGACCATGGGCACTCGGGAACTAGTGGGCAAAGAGGCCCAGGGGAAACAGAGGGCCACTAGGTGAAGCAGAGGGGCCACTCGGGACAGGGAATAGAGAGGCCAGCACAGATGGGACCCCACTGGCAGCCAGCGGTGAAGGCGATGTCCGTCTGGCGGCCGGCGGCGAAGGCAGAATCCTTCAGGCAGAATCCTTCAGGCAGACGATGGCGAAGGCAGAACCCTTCAGGCGGCCAGTGGTGAAAGCGATGTCCTTCAGGTGGCCGGCGGCGAAGGCAGAATCCTTCAGGCGGCCGGCAACGAAGGCAGAACCCTTCAGGCGGCCGGCAACGAAGGCAGAACCCTTCAGGCGGCGAAGGCAATGGCACAATCTATGAAGTGCCGGGCAACGGCACAGTCTCTGAAGTGTCGGGCAACGGCACAATCCCAAAGGTTAGAAGCACCGGCACAGGCATAGGGAGACTGTGCCTGGTCAGCTGAGGGTGTAGATGACTGGTCAGCGTAGACTCTAGGAGAACGGTCAGCACAGACTCTGGGAGAACGGTCAGCTCAGGCTCTGGAACAGTGGTCCGCTCTGGCACTAAAACGCTGGTCCACTCTGGCTCTGGAACGCTGGTCCACTCTGGCTCTGGACTGCCGCACCGCTTGGGACCGCTGGAAAACACGTTGGACGAGTCTGACTCCGGTCCGCTGGGGAGCTGTTGAACTGGTGCATGGCGTCGGGGACCATGTCGACCACGTCCTCTCTTGCCGCCTCCACGGTTCCCAGAAAATATGGCCAGGCGGGTGCCCTCAAAGGACTGCTTGTTGCTGGGGTTGTCCGCAACACAGGTTGCACTAGAGCTGACAGACAGGTGGTCAGGGGAGTGGTTAGTCGCTGTACTGGACTTCTCCCTACCAGCTAGAAGGCTGGCTGCTTCGGCCTCCTCTGTCCTTCTAGCACACAAAGCTAGGTACTGGAAAACAGTTATATAAGTCTCTGGCTCACTACCAGGTGGAGACAAGACAGGACTAGGCATAGTGGCCAGAGGAGCAGGCTGGATGAAAAACAGAGAACCTGTAGCCACAATGCTAGCAGGACTAGAAGCAGGCAGGCTAGTAGATGCTAGCTGGCTCGGAGTCTGATGAGGAGCTGGTACTTCACTCAGTGAAACATTGGTGGAGTTAACAGGCTTGACTGAACACAATCCTTTAGTAAGTGGAGGAGCTGGAGCAAAAATGAAGCTTGTAACCCAGTTTGGAATAGAGTCCTTTAACCAAGGTTTATCCAAAACCTTCCTACGAGCCAATGCCAAAATTGCCTCCTTCTGGCATTCATCATTAGCCTTCCTCCACCAGGCTTTGAGTTCCATCAGTTCACACAAAAGGAAAGTTCATCAGAAATCATCTCTGCTGGGTCCATGTTTGGTCAGATTATTCTGTCACTGTTTGTCAGGAAGGCTTGGACCCAAATGCAGTTTAAGATGATTTATTAACAAAAATAAAGTACATACCAAAAGAAATCCAGAAAGCAACAGGCAAAAACTAATTCCAGAAAAGCAGAACAGGAATACAAAACTGGAACTCAGAGAGAAACAGTAGACTCCATACACAAACACACCCACAGAACATACAGCAACAGAATACAATAATCCAACAAAAGACAAGGGATACACAGAGACTAAATACAAGAGGTAATGAGGACTAACAAGAGACAGGTGATACAACAGGTGAAACAAATCAGGGCAATCACAAGGGAGGGAAAACACAGGAAGTAAAACAGACTAGACAGAAAACTAGATTTCAAAATAAAACAGGAAACAGAACATAACCGAAACCCACAATCATGACACATTGAGTTAAAGGCCTTTGCTTTATTTCCCTCTGTGCACATGATGTCGGTATGGATGAATATTAATTTGGGGCGGTTCAGCGGTCAGTGGCGCATTATTAAGATGCTATTTTAGGGGCGCATGCTTGGCCATAATGTAGCGTGTGCACAACGTGCATACACTTTGCTTCTCTCATCTACACGGACGCAGCAGTTCCTATTTTTGCAAACCATACATAATTACAAGGACAAATATTACTGAAAATGCGCTTCAGGCATTTGGATAGGTCAGGAGGCACTTTACAGTACAGTCTTCAAAAAGTCCCAGCATTCTTTGTGGCTTGTTGTGTTTTACACAACATTTCCATGAATCATGAATGTGTTGATGACATAAATGAGGAAATATTAGAGGACTTAAGGAGACGTGATGTTGAACTACGGCGGGATTGGACACTCCAGCAGGATGTGGTCTGGGAGTGGCAATGCGCGATGCGCTCCTGGTGGAGCGTGTGGACGGAGATGGAGTGGGGGGAGGAGGAAGGTGCACAACAGGTGCGTTTGTAGGCCCACGCTCCATGGCTGCAGCAATCCTCTCCAGACTTGAGGAGATGTGCCCGAGAGGCCGCAGCAACATCGCCACCCGGTCAAGACGGGCATTTATTACTTTGCTGCATCCCGGACAGCTCCCGCTGGCGTGCGCCAGGCAAATCCACCGTCATAATAGCAATCCGCCATGGAATAAGCACGCCTGCTCTTAAAGGGAATGTGAGATGATGCTCTGATTGGTTCATTGCACGTTACGCCCAAACCACACCTAGCTACTTCGTCAGGCGCAAGAGTCATTTATCCCGCCGTTATAATAGCAACAGCGCCCGAGATCCGCCCAAAAAGCTACTTGCGTTTCTCGTTTGATACTCAGATCGTTAAAATAGGGCCCTTAGAGTCAATTGTGATTTATAAAGGGAATCTGGAGTGTGAGTGAAAAACATTGCACCATAAAATAAAAATGTCCTAATGGATTCCTTCTTATACGACTTGAGTCAAACACAGTGTTTATCACCATGTACATTGAGGGTCTACATGATCTGGCTCCTCCATCTTGTGGAAACACCAAGTCAGATTCTAAAATAAACACTGATGGGGATCTTTTTAAAAGACTTCCAAACACATGACAATCAATTGGCTCTTATTGATAGCAAGGTCGGTCAGTCTGCATACAAATGACCTTTGCCTTCACTTGAAATAATGAGCAGGTTCTCCTTTGTAGGACAGCACCGTTTACACATGGTGCTGTCACAATGGGCTTACACGCCATTAAGTAACCCTTCTAGTGTCTTTATCCAGCCAGGTTAGTCCATTTGTTAAGATGACCTTTTCTGTATCAACTGTACCCATTATTTTGCTGTTTCCTGTCCACGTTGTGTGCCTCACGATCACTACAATCATTAGGAAATGCAACAATGATGGTTCTTTAGTGCTTCAATAAGTTTCATTTGTATTAATAGTGAAACATTCCCAGGGACAAATCCAGGCTCATGTGATTATGTCAGGTGCTGTTATGCCACTCAAGATCCAGATTTCCCCAATACCCCAAGACACAAGACATGTACAGCTTTCTCTGTATTTAGAAATGCTCTGTAAAGCTATCAAACACATCACAAGAACATGGGCATTCACAAATAGTCCACCTCTTTATTTTAGTTCATGGCTGAATAAACAGGGCAAACCAACTGGAAAAGCATGCAGTTCTACCCTGCTTGAATTGTATAGTGCCAAATGTGCCCCATACAAAATCTGTGTCACACAAAAACAGGCATACTGCCTCATATTTTGCCTCTGCATACATATGCAGTGCATGCAGTATGATAAATAATAAAGCATTTATTTTTTCATATATTATCCAATCCTTTACAGTTTATGTCCATCTTTAATGTAGTACATTTGTGGAACAGAAAAACGTATTCAGTGGAAACTAGAAAACCAAAAAGGAGCTCTGTATGACTGACTGCTGCTGTCACGTGAGGGGGAGAAGTGACCCCCCTCCTGGCAGTGCGTTACCTTGCATTGCTTCCTCCTCTTCACCCCCCACTCCAGCTGTGTGCTCCCTGGGTCCGTCTGCATCCTGTCTCCGTAGGCTCTAAACCACCAGTAACAGGCAGAGTAAGCGCTAATCTCTCCCAGCCCCTTCTCTCTTTCTTCCCATGCTTTCACATAAACATAAGCCTCCTATGTCGAGCCTGGCATTCTTGAAATGTCAGAAGAATTGTCCCAAGGCTTTCCGACCCGTTAAATTAAGCCAGACATGCAAAACTGAACCTCTAATGAAGTACATTAACCTGGAGCAGTGAGCTTCCATTTACAGCATTGTGTTGTTTGCTTACAAGCCACCATGGGGAAAAAAAAGATAGTGAGGGGAGGGAAACAGAGAGAAGATACACTTGACAAGCATATTATTGAGGAAAAGAGTCTCCCAACGACTTGGTGGCTGGAATACACTGATACATTGCATCTTCTTTAAGGACAGAAAAGATTAAACACTTTGTCTAACATCACTGATACCACTGACAAAAGAAGATGAAGCAGGAGAAAAAAACAGAAGTCTCTCTGGACCCTATTTGTCTGGCTGACACAGCCGATGTGCCCACAGCCTGCTGCGTCAAAATGAGCTAGTGTGTCCAGATTTCTGAAAAGGCCTAAAAAATGCATTCATCCAGTCGTACATTTGAGATGATTCAGTGTCGCCGACTTTCTGTGGAACTCACACTGGCATTTAGCTTTGGACTAACACTGAGATCTGTCAGCTCTGGATTTTGCCAGTTGAAAAAAAATCTCTTTTGTTTGTATCACATAGTTTACTAAAAGTGCATTTAGTGAAGTTTTGACTGCCTGATCCACAAAAATGACCATCATATGTCTGCAAGGTTCTGCTGATCAATACCAGTGACTTTCATTACTTTCATGCAGGAAGAAGTCTGTAAGACACTTGCAAGCTAATGCAGTTCATTTAACTTAAATAAAAAAGCTGCATCATCTCGCACACCTTACTCTGCTTTTATCTGTTCAGACAATGACCCTCATTAAGACCAGTAAGCTTAACTGTCAGCTGTGTTTCATTTGCATCTCAGTGGCAAAGAACAGAGTTTTGAATGTTAACTCTTAGAATTGTCACCCCAAGAATCACAATAACATTGTGAGATAGAGTGAGAGAGTGGCAATTCCCTATTAAGTTATTGTTTAAATTCTGCTCTATTCTTGCTTACACATCTCTCACTAAAATATGAATATATTTAATTGCAGGCTAGCATGAGCTGGTTCAGAAAATGTAAATTTCTTTGTTGCCAATAGAGACCTACATGAATGGTGTCTTTTAAGATACAAGCTGCCATGAATATGCGGTTATTTATTCGGCAGGAATATGCAGTTTGATAAGTTACAGTGAGTATGTTTACATGCACACTTATATTCCAGTATTATTCCAAATATGAAATTTGATACCCGTTATGTAAACAGCATATTCCGTTTCAATGTTCTGAATAAGGCTTTTCTTTCTTCGAATTTAACATTTTCTGATTAGGACACACATTATGTGGGATATGCCAGTATTATTCAGGTTTTAGAAGCATTCTTTGGGCATGTATGCAGCGCACTCGGAATCTGCGTCTCAATCAGGGTTTTACACCGCAGTTTGTGACAGTTTCTGGGTCTCTTGCCTGTTTACGGCTTACAGTCAGCTCTGTGCATTGTTGTACATAAAACAACCAGCCTACAGTTTGCAGGGCTGTGGTAGAGATGGTTGGGCAAAAAAAAAAAAAAAAAAAAACAAAAAAAAAAAAAAAAAAAAAAAAAAAAAAAAAAAAAACAACAAAAAAAAACCAACAACAAAAAAAAAAAAAAAAAAAAAAAAAAAAAAAAAAAAAAAAAAAAAAAAAAAAAAAAAAAAAAAAAAAAAAACTAAGAGTTCAAAAAAAAATGGTCGATACAGGTGAGGACCATTGGTAGTCAAGTCATGCACCATTGAAATGGCATCTGCCACCCATTAAGGTGTTCACAAGTGTAATACTTAACATGGTTAACAGATATATTTATTTTTCATGCTATGTAATGAAATGTACAATAAAACAACATTTTATTTGACAATAACATGACAAATGATTCAAATTCATCTTGGTTTTTTTTAGCCATCATTGGTTGGTTCGATCCACCACTTAAATATCTAGACAACTAATGTATGGATTGTCATTCAATTTGGTGCAGATATTCATGGTACCTGGAGGATGAATTTTACTGACGTTTGTCATTAACTGACTTTACCTCTTGCACCACCATGGAGTTGACATTTGAAGATTTTTGGGGGAAATGTCTCAACAATGATGGGTAGCCATGACATTTGGTACACACATTCATGTCCAACTCAAAATTAATTTTAATAACTTTGGTGATCCCTTAACTTTTGATTTAGCGCCACCATCATATCAGAAATAGGATTTTGTTAAATACTTTGGTTTATGACCAAAAACCTGCAAAGCTAATGCCATTCATGAGCCTTAGCTGTAATGTCAGCATGCAAGCACACTAAGCTAAGCTGGTTAACAAGGTAAATATTATACCTAGTAAACAGCATGTTAGTATTGTTACTACAAGCATGGTAGCATGCTGCTGTTAACATTAAGCTCAAAGTAGTCAATGGGCCCTATCTTGCACTCAGCGCAATTGCCTTTGTACACCAACGCATTTATCATTCCTATTTTGCACCCAACGCACAGCGGACTTTTCCCTCCAGAGACGCACGTCGGTAAATTAGGGAATGTATTTGCGCTCCAGGGGGCGATTCAGCGAAAAGAGGAGGCATGTTCCGGCGCAAACGTTATGTGGTCCTTTTTTGCAGTTTCAGAAAACAATTCCGCCACTGACCAGGAAAAACCTGGTCTAAAGTCAGTGGCGCTAGTCTAAAGTCAGTAGCGCGTTATTCAGATGCTATTTTAGGGACGAATGCTTGGCCATAATGTAGCGTGTGCACAACGCGCATACACTTCTCTCATCTACAGCAGTTCCCATTTTTGAAAACCATACATAATTACAAAGAAAAATATTACTGAAAATGCGCTTCATGTGTTAGATAGATAGATAGATCAGGAGGCACTTTACAGTACAGTCCTCAAAACGTCGCAGCATTCTTTGTGGCTTGTTGTGTTTTACACATTACCATGAATCATGGATGTGTTGATGACATAAATGAGGAAATATTAGAGGACTTAAGGAGACGTGATGTTGAACTACGGTGGGATTGGTCTGGGAGTAATGCGCGATGCGCTCCTAGTGGAGCGGGTGGACGGAGATGGAGTGGGGGGAGGAGGAAGGGGCACAACAGGTGCAGGTGGTGCGTTTGGAGGCCCACGCTCCATGGCTGCAGCAATCCTCTCCAGACTTGAGGAGATACGCCTGAGAGGCCGCAGCAACATCACCACCCGGCCAAGACGGGCATTTATTACTTTGCCGCATCCCAGACAGCTCCCGCTGGCGTGCGCCAGGCAAATCCGCCGTTATAATAGCAGTCCGCCATGGAAGAAGCGCGCCTGCTCTTAAAGGGAATGAGAGATGACGCTCTGATTGGTTATTTTCACGTTACGCCCAAACCACACCTAGCTACTTCAGACCAACCCATTTAAGATTTGCGTCGGGCGCAAGACTCATTTATCCCGCCTGTATAATAGCAACAGCGCCAGAGATCCGCCCACAAAGCTACTGGCGTTTGGCGTTTCATACTTGCGTTTCAGATCAGAGGACTATGGTTAACTGCTCCTCAGATCTCTGCAGGGTAAATCCAGACAGCTAGCTAGACTATCTGTCCAATCTGAGTTTTCTGTTGCACGACTAAAACAACTTTTAAACATGTTCCACCAAAACAAGTTCCTTCCTGAGGCTATTTTGTAGAAGCACTGTGGCTTAGCAACTGCCCATGACAATTGTGATTGGTTTAAAGAAATACCAATAAAGCAGAGGACATTTTTCCGCCATCCCAGAATGCTGTGTGGACAAGCCAGACCCTCCTCTGCAGCGTTGTGGAGGAAGGTCTGGCAATGCGTGACTAACCTCAAAGCATGGCTGTACCCCCTTAGACTTGTTATGGTTTGTCCACTTCTATCTTTACTAATTTTCCTGTCTTCATTATCCAATGCATCAAAAATGATAAAACACTGTGTATTGCACTGTACCCTAAAATCCTGAGTATATGATTGATCAACTGTCATTCAAATAAGTCAATTACAGCAACAGAATACAACTCAAAGCCCCCCATTGGTGCATGATTCTCCCTCACGTCTGTAAAAGGATGGTGCCTAGTGCTAGCACTATATGCATATTTTTTTGGATCTCACTGATATTTCTTTTTTTTAAAGGATGAGTGACGAGTTTAGCAGATTTGACGTCATCCTGGATAATACAAAAGTATTTGGCAACAAGTGTGCTCGTAATCACACCACTGTCACTTTACCTTGCAATTTTGTCTCTATATACCCTTAAATAGTTTATTTTTTATTTTTATCCTATTCTTAATTTAGTTTTTTATTTATTTATTTATTTATTTTACTTTCTTACTTCTTACTTACATGATGATGAGACAACCAATCTGTGTAGGAGAGTAGGAAGAGCAGGAGGGCAGTCAGCAGAGGGCCCTCCAACTCGCTGGACAACTCTTGGCATGTCAAATGGGTCCGGCATTAAGGAGGAACTGCCATGTTAGCCCCGAATGGGTTAGCCACCATTGGGAATACAGTACTTGGCCAAATGTATTATTAATCTGGCCCAAATGGCTACTGAGTATAGTCCAACTGATAAAAGGCTGGATAGTAGGCCCTTTAAATCAGCCCACATGGGTTTACTGTGAACTCATAGGAATGTGTCATATTGTACCCAGTTTCAGCCTTTGTTCACATGGCCCACACTTGGGCCTCGGGGGGGAGGGGACAATACAGTTTGCCAATTTAAAGCCCACACCCTGTTGTTACCCATAGTCCATGTCACAGCCCACATGGACATATGCTGAATGTTGACAATCCCTGGTCCTTGGTTAAAACAATGCAAACACACAAAAAATAGATAGACGCATAGCTCTTCTTTAAGAGAGATAATAGTCCAAAAATTTGCATATTGCATTAAAACAATTAACTCTGATGATAGTATAGCATCAGGTTATGACTGCTGGTGCCTTTTTGAGCTGCCTGTATCTAGTTTCCTTGCAAAAAAAAACTGGCGATGCTGCTTTGAGCTCTTTTTTTTCCTGATAGCTATCAGCTGTAAGTGTTTGCCAGTGACAGTGGCTTTGTGACTGTGGAATCCAATTCTATGGAGACAGGTGAGTCAGAGAAAATTTGAGAGGCATTGATTATTGTGGGCAATTTAAAGCCCACACCCTCTTGTTACCCAAAGCACATGTTACGGCCCACATGGACATTTGCTGAATGTTGGTTAAAACAATGCAAACACAAAAAAATAGATAGATGCATATCTCTTCTTTAAGAGAGATAATATTCCCCAAATTTGCATGTGGCATTTAAAATTTTACCTTGATGATATTAGTACCGGTATTACAGTATAACATCTTGTTATGACTGCTGGTGCCTTTTTGAGCTGCCTGTTTCTAGTTTCCTTGAAAAAAAACTGTTGATGCTGCTTTGAGCTCTTTTCTTTCCTGTGAGCGTTCAGCTGTGTTTGCCAGTGACAGTGGCTTTGTGACTGTGAAATCCAATTCTTTGGAGACAGATGACTCAGAGAAGATTTGAAAGGCGTTGATTATATTGATTTTGACGCCCCCCTCCCGCCCCCGCACTATGCATCGCACAAGTATACGTCTCACAGATATTCTTGTCTTTGCCAATTGGACATAAGACATGCTTGTATGTGGCCAGGAGAAGACAGTGACAGAGTCACGAGTCAGAAATAATGAGAAAGGTAACAGCACAGGCGGCGAGCTAACTGACATTAGCTAACTGGGTTGTCATAGTTTTCAGGGCTGGAAAGTGTGAGGTGTGAAAAGCAAAAGATTTAAGGGATAAGTGTAATATGGGAGAAATAATCAGGATAAACTTAAACAGGTAAATAATCATATAACAAAAGAGTAAAATAGCATAAATATAGATATATGGAATATACTGTGTATGAAACAATGATATATTCAAAAGTTATTTTTCAATAATGTATTAATAAATTCATGAACTCACACGCCCGTTAACTTATTCATGGTCACAACATATGGTGTGTGTGTGGACTGTGGAGTCACAAAACCATTAGGTTAACTCTAATGGCACAACCATTGCTAATTCAACATATGCTACACACTGTACGTATTCTATATTCTGTATACTGCAGGACAGAAAATGTTCTATTGACTTGAAAGCTTCTTCTTTACTGTTATCTTCCCTCCAGACTGTGACAGCCATGGTGCCTGAGCTTGGAAAGTTGGAGAAACTTCAACAATGAATGATGTTGTGTCATTGGAGCTGTAAGTAAGTAAGTAAAGTTTATTTATATAGCACTTATCACAGATAGTCACAAAGTGCTTCAGAGGCCAAATAAATAAATAAGTTATAACAAATCGATAATGATAAAAAAGCACAATGAATCACAATAAATCGTAGTAAAACACAAAAGCATAAAATACATAGGAATCAACATCAACAATGTGGTTAAACAAACGCCTAACTAAAAAGATGAGGGTTCAGCTGATCACTAATGTAGGCCGGTCTCTGACCATTGATGGCTCGGTATATAATTACAAAGTGTATCAGTCAGTACGTTTACATGCACACTAATATTCCACTATTATTCTGAATTTGACAATATTCCGAACTTGATACAGGTCATGTAAACAGCATATTCTATTTGGATATTCCGAATAAGGCCTATTTCCGAGTTTAGCTTTTTTTTTATTAAGACGTGTGATACAGTATGCCGGTACTTTTCAGAATAAGGGCAAAAACCGGAGGATTATGTGCATGTAAACTTAGTCCGTGATAATGCCACTCACTGAACACTATGAACCATGGGGCTTGAAATTGCTGAAATAGCTCCTTGTAACTGCTTGTCCATCACTCTGAGGTGAGCTGTCAGCTAGCACATGTTAGTAATGGGCCAGCACCGGGATAATTGACTCAATTTATAAACTTGAATAATCGTGCTCGTGATGAATTAAGTTTCCAAAAGGCTACTGACGACTAGTCCAACTAAAGGGAGAGGCTGTCGAAGGGGACTCTTTGTCAAAATGTTACCCACAGGGAACCCATAAGAGGGTTCCACATGAGTCCAGGCCTCCTGAATAAGTCATATTATCATTCATCTACACAGGTGTAGACTTATGTTTAGGGCTGGGAATTCTTAAAAAAAAAAAAAATGATGCTGGTTCCATATTGGTTTCTGAACGATTTTTTGAAACCAATTCCAATAAAATAAAACCAATTAAATAAATTTTAACGAGAAGATATTACAACATTACGGTACGATTTTTATTTTTAAATTCAAACTCCTTTACACCTATGTGACGCACAATGTAGTCAAGCCTCAAATACAACAACACACACGCCTGGTCTCTGTGTAATGTAGAGTTTTCTTGCGTGCCTCTAAGATGTTTAATGTTAGACAGCCAATCACAGACATCATTAGATCTTGGTAGAAGCATACTACATGCTAATTGGCTAACTGATGAGATTTACTCCTTAGTTATTGAAATTTGGTATTAAATGAGAAGGCATTTTTCGATACTTCGATATGGAGGCAGTTTGGTCGGTGCCTAAAAGTACTGAAATTTGGTACGCAGCTCTACTTATGTGTGATACTTGACACTCTGTGCAATATATATAAAAAAGAAAAAAGAAAATTAAAAGATGAATAGTAGAATGGGAGCCAGAGCCTTTAGTTATCAGGCTCCTCTCCTATGGAACCAGCTCCCAATCTGGGTTCGGGGGGCAGAAACTGTCACCACATTCAAGAATGAACTTAAAACTCTCCTATTTGATAAAGCTTATAGTTAGGGAGTGAGGAGTTGCAGTGTCCACCTAACTGGCCCACCTGCTTCTCTTCATAATTGTTAGATTAATAATACATAACAAAAGTAGAGGGAGGCAGGCCAGCACAGCCCGATCCGGCAGGGGAGAGTTTCAAGCCCGAACAGGCCAACTCTCCTTTGACCTGTCTCTCGTAGTTACGCTGTTATAGTTCTAGAGTGCCAGGGGACTTCCTTCCTTTGACACACTGAGCTGCTCTCTCCTCTCCCTTTCTATTACCATTTGTGTGCATCCCGTTCCAGAAATGCTTGTTATTAATCCTAGCTTCTGGTGAGTTTACTATGTTTTTTCCCCCAGCGTATTTCCTTGGAGAACGTTGGCACCAAGATCTTGGTTGCAGCTGTCGCCGTGGTCCTGCTGCACTCCCTGCTGAGCTCAGCGGTGCCCTGCAATGTCATACTGCGTCCTGCTGAACCCTGCTGATTCCTGCTACGTCCATCCATGCTCTGCTGGGCCACGCTACATCCTGTAACGCCCTGCAGCGCCCTGATATGACATGAACTACTACGACTACCATTTGAAGTCACTGTTCCATTATTAATGGGACTATTATCGCCACTGTTCATCGCATCCCCAACCGGCACCGTCAGACACCGCCTACCAAGAGCCTGGGTCTGTCCGAGGTTTCTTCCCAAGAGGGAGTTTTTCCTCGCCACTGTCGCACTGGTCGCACTGCTTGCTCTTGAGGGAATTACTGTAATTGTTGGGGCTTTGTAAATTATAGAGTGTGGTCTCGACCTACTCTATCTGTAAAGTGTCTCGAGATAACTCGTGTTATGATTTGATACTATAAATACAATTGAATTGAATTGAATAATAGTTGCAGAATACAGCAGTAGGTAGTTTTTTGTGTAGATAATTTATTGGATTAAAACATTTTTGGATTTATATGCTGCCACAATTGCTCATGATAGTTACATAGATAGCCATGTTTTGAAATAATACAGTGTTTCTATGATAACGTGCAGGAGTCTCTCATGTTGTCTGCCTAATGGTCTGCCTATGGTTGTCGTTCAAATTTCCCTGCCAATTCCAGTTAACAGCTGTAGTTGTCGTGGAGCACTGGCTGCCAGTGACATTATCCAACACCTTATGTTGTATCAATAAAATATAACTGTCTCTAAACAGCTGATTTCCTAACACACAGTTGCCTACATGAGACATCTAATAACCCTGAACACATTTGTTGCAAGCCAGACTGCTCCTTCCCACCGGAGGGACCAGTTTTGTTAACGCCCCCACCCTTAATTAACACCGCGTCTCCTTCTGATGTGCATGAATCATCAAAGATGCAATCTAATACCTGGAGAAGCGCGGAGAAGCACTTTAGTCCCTCCTTTGCTCTGCGTATGCTTGTAGCACCCTTTGAAACTGTACAGTACAACAATGTTATAGACCCTGGACCAAAGGCACTTTCTAGGAGGCTGTTCTGAGAAGTTATTAGACTAGGTTTAGACTTGTAGACAGCTATGATCAAGGTATATGTTAGTTTGGATAAGTCTAGCGCCACCCATGATGATTGTGATTGGTTTAAAGAAATGCCAATAAACCAGAGCACGTTTTTCTCCCATCCTGGAATGCTATGTGGACTAGCCAGACCTTCCTCTGCTCCACAGCATGTGAATGGTGTGGCAAAGCGAGACCAAATTGTCCCTGATAGGTGTCACGGAGCGGTTCAGACTTGGACCCAAATGCAGAATAGGTGAGGACAAGGCAGTAGTTGGTATGAAGGACTTTAACAAAGAACACAACGAGAACTTACAAACATGTAAGCTGATGACTGTCCAAACACAGGAAAAAAAAACACGAACACAGAAGGCATGGGAAAAATCCAAAAACACAGAAGCACGGGAAAAACCCCAGGAACACTGGGAAACACCAGGAACATAGTACACAGCTGGCACAGGCAGAGACTTCTCGACAAAAGTAGAAGGACGAATGACGACGTGCCAACAGCAGACGCAAAAAGCAAACAGATACACAAGGTAATGAGGGAAACTAATGAGGGACAGGTGACATGAGGGCTGATGAACAGGTGGAACACATCAGGACAGGGCAGACTATCGCAAAGGCCGGAAAACACACAAGGCAGGAAGTAACACAAGACTACAAAATAAAACAGGAAACTGAAGCATGAAACATACACAAGGAATAAGCTAGGGAAACACACCGAAAGAACAAAGAACTGGAGTAAGGGAAACATTAACACAGAGAATGAATGACAACATAAAACAGGAAACTAAATGACAGAAGGAAAAACGCAACATGGACTGACAACACAAAAACAGGCTGACTTGGGTGAGACCAGCAGGTAAGGACTACAGAGACACATGAGATAAACACACATGGTCAAATGGAAATAAACTTGAAGTCCAAAGACCAACTGGCCAAGAGTAAGACCGTGACAACAGTTAGATAGCGTGAATGCAAAGAGAAACTTAAATTTGGAAATATCTCGAGTATTCACTGGTGCTTAATAAGTACCTGATTTTCATATTTTTGCATATTTGGATGGATCACCTTCAAATGATGCCATCAGTGTAACTTTGATGAAAGGCTTCTATGGAATTTTCAGCTGGAGCCCGAGCTCCTGCAGAGTTTACACAAGGTGGCAGAGATTGGACTTCAGAGTGCTGACGGAAAAAAGATGAGCGACACAGGCAGAGTTAAGGAGACAGTTTGATCAGATCTGTGTGTGTGGTTTTTAAATTTCTGCTTTCTGTGTCTTTTCAGGTCCGAAAGCTAGCTGCTGGTGCAGCAAAATGGACAGAACTGAAAGAAATCTCAAATGAAAAATGACATAAACTTTTGTCCACTGGGCTCCCTACAGGCACTGTCGTAATGCTGTAGCAGTGCATGAAAGCCTGCCAATCACTCACTACATCGGGGTAAATGCCACAGTGGAAGACATGATGAATAGTTCTTTAAAAACACCCACAAGTTGCCTCTTCATGATAAAGCATGACATTTTAATCATGCAAATTGTACAAATCAAACACCCTAAAAGTAACGCTGGCAATACAGATAAAGAAAAGCTGCGCTCATGTCAGAAATCAAGTGATAACTGGTGTAATACGGCGGTGGTGTGAATCCAAGTGCTAAAAGATGATAATGAGATACTTGTTTAAATTCACATAAACATCATAAGCTTTTAGCTGACATTATTATTCAGAGTGACTTGCAGTGCAGTGAATTTAAAGGAGTAAATTAGCCTAAAATGTCTCACATCACAGGCAGCAAAGAATAAGGGTCAAAGGTCACAGTCACACTGATAATAGAGGTAACAAAGGATTACTGTGATCATGAATAATCACTCTAGATTGTTGTCCCGCTTCCACACACACACACACACACACACACACACACACACACACACACACACACACACACACACACACACACACACACACACATGCTTCAACCTTTTTGAAGTGTAATGTATTAAATGACTTTCTACACACCCCTTATCTCTGACTGCGTTTTTGTTTATCTGCCTCCTCACTGTTGCTCTCCATTTATCAGCTGCTCTGGCATTCCTGTTAAAGCATCCCCGGGCTCGATTCCTGGATATGGATGGACACAGGTGGTCAGAGAAAGTGTCCACATGGCTGAGACCAGAGCACCATCCTGGGGCTCTGGCAGTGGCCTTGAAGGCTTATCATCTCTCCACAGAAGTGCTCTTTCATGCTTGATCTTGAGTGAATTAGTTTCTCTGGCTTTTCTGTTAAAAGCAATTTCTCCTCCCCGCCCCTGTCTCAGAAAATCCCAGTGGCGATGGTTATGATCAGAAGCTTATGGGAGTGTCATTTCCACTGCCGTCGTGGCTGTGACTTTGATGGACAATCTTAAGGAGGGTAGTTCATGAAATACCACTTACTGTACAAGGAAACAACATTCATTATCTGAGCATTTAAACAGAACTGCTATTAAAAGGTCACGACAGACCTATTTATGAATTTATAATTCATTTTTTGGGGGGATTTGAAACCTATTACACGTTTTACTTAAAGTAACAAAATAAATCAAATAAATCGACTTGGGTCTGGCTTGTCAGGCTATACTAATGCTATCTTTTTTGTATATCTTTGCCGATTTATTTGATTGACAGGGCACAATCCGAGGGGCTGGATAAACGGTTGTCTTTCAAATTCCCTCTGCACGCAATAGGATAGCGCTACAACCAGGCAGAGCAACGAAGGAGCTAGTTGATAGATTAAACTTTTGCCGTATCCGGTCGGCAAAACTCCGGACACATCTTCCTTTTTTAAGAATGATTTCAGTGCCGTTCTTTGTTCTTTTCTCCAAGAAAACCTTAACTCCAAGTCTTCCAGAAGACCGCTGTTCCCAGCAGCAGCAGCAGCCATACGCCCGCCCACCGACTCTATACACGATGTGATTGGCCTGACTAGAGTTTGGTTTTTCCAGCTCGCAAGCCAACGGAGAGTGCCTAGACCCCAGCTTGCAAGCCAACGGAGAGTGCCTAGACCCCCCTTGCTGCAAATTAAATTTGCTGCCGCTAGGGTCCGTCTAGATTCCTAGGCTAGCATTAGTACACATGTTATTTGATGAAAACCGTAACATCCAGAGTTTACATTAAAATAGCAATAATAGTAAGATTAGAATAGTAAAAAAACACTACAATACAAGTTTTTATATAACAAAAGGCTGGGCTATAACTCAGTCTTTAAGAGCCATCTACATGACAAAAATGGTTCCCCATTTCATGAAGCACCTGTCTAGTCTTTCTCTCAGGAAAAAGGTTTCTTTTCATATATGCTGCCTCTCTAGTGAAGTGAGAAAAACAGACCTTCATTATTGTACCATCATGTTTAAGATATCAGTGAAGGAGTTTTATCTTTTAGAGTCCGTGGAGTCTGGTGCAATGGAAGTGCATTTTCAGGATCAAGCCTGACATTCAGCGCACAGGATGCCAAGCTTTGCCCCTCCCTTTCTGCTATCTGTGTGTAACTGCTCTCAAAAACCTCCATGTGAGTTTTGACGAAAACATTTGGAAAATGCAGGCCTGCTTGGTTCTTTCGTGAATGATTGTAAAGGCATACTGAGACGTGCAAGCATGTTTGCCAACCAGTCATGGAAGAAGTTTCATTTTCCAAGCATATCTGCAGTGAGCAAGCAAGGGAAACGTTAAATGCCGAGGCATGGCGAGAAAACGCAACGTTCTATTTTGTATAGGCTTCACCCTCTAAGAGCTGTTGCTATTGGGTTTATCCCTCGCGCATGCACAGTCTTGAAGATTTATTATGCGCGAGACCAGAGATCTGCACCGTATTTTTCTTCAGCGACAAGCAGTTTGAAGACTTTGAAGAACAGCGTTGTCTGCCTGTGTACCGATTGACTGACCGGCTCCATTCTGCCGCCAGATCTCCAGCTGTGAGGCGTGTCTCGGCCTTGTTCGCCGGGCTGGAACCCCGCCAGCCGCGAGCTGTTCTGCGCCCACTTCCCGATGGAGGAACTGAAGTGGCAGAATCCCTCCTCCCCGTTGGGAAAACTGGAGCTCGAAACAGAAGAGAATTATGGAGCCCCGCCACTGCGGCTGTCTCCGTCCCAGAAGGGGAGCAACGCATCATTGGCTTTCTTCTCCGCATCAGGCGAGCTCCCTGCTCACCGCTAAGGTTTTTGTTCTCAACCGTGTGAATGCTGAGTAAGCATTCTCCGAACCCGGGAGATGGACGGCACCAGTGTCCCGCTATGCACCGTGCACCAGTGTCCACAGCGACACGGAAACGGAGTTCCTAGCGGCCCCGCCACTGCGGCAGAGCCTGGCCTCCACATCCTGCTTCCAAGGACCACTTTTTTCAGCTGACAGAAGTCCACACCACCATATCCCCGGCACCAGGTCCATGCCCGCTTCACTGACCGCGCGCAGCTGTGTGCTGCCTAGGTGACTGCGGCGCAGAACAACATTGCTCTGCTGTCTCCGCCATGACCGCTAAGCCTTTGGCTACCCCCCAGAGTTATATCGACATCTGGCTGCATATGTCACAGCAGACCATCTGCCTTGGACAGTCCCATTTCCCCTGGTGGGTTGTTTGGACCTCACCTTGGACAGCCACGAGCTATAGGTAATGGAGGGGATGCGGAAACACACCTCCTGGAGAGCGGCGCCTCGGCCACAACAGCGGCACCAAGATGCCAGCTCGAGAAGACGGCGCCCTGCAGGCTGCGGCTGCACCTCCCCCTCCTCAAGCCCGGGCTCCAGCTCCACCGTACCGCCCTCATCCCTGTCGGCCGTATCACCCGCCAAACATTAAACCTACGCGGCCATAAGGTTCTGCGGGCGGCTCCCACCTGGTCCAATCCACCCCTGAGCCGATTCAAAAACGGTGGCGTCAGTGGCAGTGACAGTGACGGGGCGCTGGGAACGCATGTCTCACATTAAAACCAATCTGGAAGAGTCCAACATACTCTATTGAACATTTTGAAGGGTATTAACCTTGTCCCTAACTCATTTTACACCTTAAAATAACTTAAATATTACCGGTTCTTCTGTAAATACAATATCTATCTCTTTCTTCAGGTATTTTCAATGAATTTGTACTTATACACTAATGAAATAACAATAGTATAGTAGTAATGTAGTATCCATACCTACAGTCTCAACGTAAAGTATCAAATCTTTTTTTTAGACTAACGTCAGTGGGATTAATACCAAAATGAATGGTGTCTCATGGGATATCACATTCTGGGCACATGGAATAGTGCATACACTCTTTGCTTCTCTGCTGCTTTTGTGTGAATTTGCATAGTCACCTCATTAGTTAAGAGAATCCATTTACCATAAAAAGCTGGCTTGTGTTTTAACAAGCATGTGATCAAGTTATTAACAGAAAATACCTTGTAGCAAAAAAAAACAACAACTGAATTGCTCAATCGTGGAAAATCACTCAGAGGTAATAAGAAGTAGCCTATTATTGATGTGTTGCACCCTTGAAAAGAAACAACTCTGTCTTCTTTGTTGTTGTGTGTTTGTTGTTGTATAGTTTAAATGCAGCAGCCAGGTATGACAGCGCTGTATGCACCAACTCAATACAACTTCAGTCACCCACGCTGATATGCCATCAGTGTCACTCAGAATTGTCGTACTTCAACATCAGCATATTAACAATGAAGGAAGTTGCGTAACATCTTTGTAGCTTGGTAAATAATATTTTCTTGTACATTTTTATCCTCATGACATTTGTATATCTTAATTTGTATGTATTGATATTGTATATACAGATGCAATCATCTCATGACACAGTCACTGTTAGTCACAAAAGTGTCTGTATAGGTATAGTTTTCCTGTAAGCATGGATGCATCATATTTGGCATAGTTTTATAAGCTGAATCTTTCAATCAAAACAAGCACACGTCATCAACAAAGCTGCAACAAAGCTAAGACAGTTTGACAGAAGTTGGACTACATTTTGATACATATGCTGTCCATACTAGGTTTAGTGGGGGGAACAAAACCCTGAAACAGATTGACAGACTGACATGATTACCTCTAAGCGATTGGTAATTGTCAGGTAATCCAATCCATTGCTGTCTGTGGCTGTGATGAAAAGCAGTTTCTCAAGATCCTTCAGCATTGTGTGCCTCATTGTGTTTTATTGCACGGTGAAAAGGTTTTTTCATTTCTCGCAGATGAGTCCTTGCTCCACTAATGTGAAAAAGAGACTGTATATTTAACTTGTCTGCTTCTGTGCTTTCTCCCTCCAGGCCAAAAAAATATTCATTATTTGGCTTGTCATATCAAAATGAATTCCCCCGACAAGATAGGAGGACCACTTCTAAATATGAATCAGTTTGCAAAAACTTGAGTCACAGTATCAATAAACTTCAGCCAAAGTTGGCCGACCAGAGCTGCTCTCCCATCCCTAAGTGATTAGGAAAAGGAGAAGGGATTTACTCTAGGGATTGGGTATGATGTATAGCAGGAGGGATAATGCTTATTAGTTGTGGCCACTGTGAGGAAAGGGCCCATCTCCCTCTGCTGAGGAGTGTCAGATAGAATTTGTTTCCATTTGCGCAAGGCAGCGAATCAGTCAATTTCATCTGTTTCCTTTTCCTCTTCTATGCATCCCAATGAGCTTAACACAATGTTAAAATATGGCAGATAGCTGATGAGAAAAAATGAGAGTAATGCCCATCTGAGCTGCTGCTTCTGTACTGCCTGTCCCTGTTTCCTGCATCCACAGACGAGCTGCATCGATTCTGACTGCTAGTAAACATCTACAGTATGATGCATTAAAGGCTCGTACCTGGAATGGGTTAGAGTATGCGCAGCGGGGGCATTTCATTGGTTCTTTCCAAGCGGACCGCAAGGCAGTGATTGGTGGGCGTTTTTACAGGATTACAGCAGCTACAGATGACTGATCTTTTTCGCTCCTTTTTCGGAGTCCAAATATTTATTGTTGTCGGGGTGTGAAAACCATTTCAAAGAATATATTAAAAAGTGCATATTGGAAATAGTTACCAACCCTGCCTTTATAGTCCACACACACGCATGCATGCACACACAAACAGAGCCAAACAGATGCATTTAATATGCTTGTCTGAAAGGTCAAGTGTTCAATAGAAATTGCCTTGTCCAACTTATTGGAGAATGTAATGAGATGGAATTGTTTATGTATCCGCTAAACACTTGTCACAATTGATGCTTTTTCCAGGGTTATTCTAATACATTACAGAAGATGAGAAATCACTTCAGGTTCATTTAATATGCTCCTGGTCACTTCCATCTTTGATTCTGGGTGTGACAGAGATCTCTTTAAAGCCTGTACACACAGTGGAGCCCGACAGTGCAATTGGTCACAGACATGTTGCGGGTGTGCTGATAATTCCCATACAGCATGCCGGAGCTTAGTTTCCCTCTTTGCTATGCCACCTCGTGTGGTAACCAGGGAGCTTGTTAGAAAGCCGAGATACAGGAGGAGGTGGACAAAATAGCTGGAAACGGTCTTTGCCAGGAAAAAAAATCAGTTTTTTACTGGCAATTTGTCATTTGTCATTTGTTCAAAAGAATAAAATGAACAATGTTTTGAGAAGAACATCCTGGAAACTGTACTTTGACTGTGTGACACTTCTAGTGTGTAGTACTGTACAAGCAAATTACTCTCTTCAAAGTGGGTGGTGGGTGTTGAGTGAAGATCCATGATGGGTGTTAAAGCATATAAAGCATCTGACTCTGCCACTGGAGACCCCTGTCCCCATCCTATCTTCTCCCAACAGTTTAGGTTCCCTCAACCTCCTCTAACCTTACAGAGGAAGTGTGCTGATTTTACAGATAAAAATTGGTCTTGAAGATTACTACTACTGCATATTTGAAGGAAATTGTTGTGTGATAATTGCCTCAAGTGATGTCACTTGGAGGGGTAGGGGGGTGTTAGAAAGAAGTGATCTCACCAGACCTCTGTAGCCTGTCCCCCGTCTCTGCTTCAGGCTAGCAGCTCGAGGCTACTTTAGCTGCTACGAGCATAACAAACACTAAATCTCCAACTGAAGTGTCTGCAGTTATGTTGCATTGTGGGTAATGTTGGCACCAGGTTTTAACAAGGAAGAAGAATTCATAAGATTACATTTTTTATTTTTTTTTAAATATCTCTGGTTCTACTGCATCGATGTTTGAAACAAAAAAAAAACTGTATCTGTATCTGTAAATTAGTCTTTTAATCCTAGAGGTAGCAGATCAAAAATCTCAAACCTCACTTAACCCCCAACCCTCACATTAAACATACCCAAAACGCAATCTGGTTTTCATCAGGTTTTCATCAGCTATACATCATTTGTGTAACAGTCATATGCATTCTGGAAGGCTGTTGCAAAAAAACGCTCATATGCAAGCTACTTGCAAATAGCTTGTATTATCATTTAGGGTTGGATGACTTGTTGATAGGCCTGCATATCAAGAGCTACTGTACAGTAATTGGTATTACTAGAGTCTGTGCATTTACATGCTGTATCTGTCTCTGTGACGCTTTTCATGTGTCACTGAGGTGTTGATCCGCTCTACAGTTATTTCTGAGCCTGTAGATTGTGGTGTTGTATCAGATTGCATATTGTACATATGTTCCTGTTATTCTGTCCAATTATTATTTTGAAGATCTTTTTTTTTTCAAGCAAGACACCTGCATTGGTTACACCAGTGGTTACTCAAAGTGGGGTCCCGGGACCCCCAGGGGTCCTAGAGGGGGTTCCAGGAAGACCCTAGCACAAACATGAATTATTTTATTGTCACTATAATTCCATATATAAGTAACACAGAATGTATGACTATTTTGGTCATGGGTTTCATACTCTTTATGTAATAAAACATCTAAAAGCAAATATTATTTTAGGTGGGGAACCCTGGGACGAAATCTTATTAAATTGGGGTCCGTGGTCTAATTTGTGTCAGTTTAGGGGTCCTTGATGTAAACAAGTTTGGGGAATACTGGGTTACACCTGAAGCCACTGAAGAATTTGAAATTAAAGTCGGCATTTGTTGTAGACCTTTGTCTGTGACATACAAAAGCTAATCTACCTGCAAAACTAGGCTCTGTTCTAATGTCATACTGCAATTGGTATTACTGAAGTCTGTATTGCTGAAATATCTGTTACACAGATATTATAAAGACAAAGCAAATTAGGGAAGAGCAAAAGAGGAGCACAGCAGCATGTTACATAAAAGTGACAAAGAGGATTGGTTCCAGGAGACTTCACCCAATCCAATCATGTGGGCTTTTCTGGATGAGTTCTCAAGCGATTCTTGCATCTCTCAGGAGAAAGCACTCAAGTTAACCTGTCCTTCAGTAATGAGCTTTTTTTTTGTTACAAGTATGATATTCTGCAGTATTCGGTAGTTTTTACTGCCCACACAGACAGACTTACAACAACAGCACTGAATGGTTCTGACTGAATATGGGATATTTTGCATGCACAAAAAAGTACTAAATAATTTAACATGAACACCGTCAAATTTGCAATAAAGACTTACAATAGAAAACATATTTAAGTATTTATTAAGTATTTAGACATGGTTCCTAATACGTTTAATGCTATTCCATTGGCCATTTAGCCAGGAAACAAACACATATTGTCACATCTAGCTCCCGCTCTTATTTTGTTTTCTGTTGGTTTTCATGGACTTCATGGTTTTATTTGAAATTCACTGTTTGTCTGTAATCCTGGTCACTTGTCTTCCTGTGTTTTTTTTTATTTCCCGCATTTTGTGATTACCTGTCCCCGCCTTAATGTTATTCACCTGTGTGTAGTTGTCTTCCCATCCCCCGTGTATATATTCCCCCCTTGTTTTACTTGTTCCCTGCCAGATTGTTGTAGGACCTTGTGTCTCTCTTTCCAGCGTTAATTCCCAGTGTATGTTTCCATCGCACCAGACCTTTTGTTTGTACTCCTGACCATGTCTTCTGCCTGTCGATTTTGTACTTTTGCCTGCATTTGTTCATTGTACAATAACCGTACCTACCTTTACTCCAAGTTCCAAGTCATGCATTTGAGTCCGCCATTGTACCCTAACACTTATGGCATACAATAACAAAAACATTATTCCATATAGTATTATTAGATTGTGAGTTAAATATTTTTATGTGTCAATTGTCTCTTGATTGTCTTATAGGCTGTATTAATTTAAATGGTCTTTACAATGCTTTTTGCATGTTTAAGCTAATTTGCATGTTCTTCAAAACATTACTGTTGATAATCCAAAGCATCCTTTTTTCTCCCCAATTTACTCCTTCCAGTCAGCCATTGATTAATGCTAATGTAATGTAATATTATTGACTTAATTTGTATGGCTCAAAAAGGAAAGAAGGCTCAAATTCAAAATAATTATAATAGAGTTTACCCAATGCCCCTAAAAAACAGTGAGCTGGGATTCTGGTACTGTGGCCACAGAAAGACATGGGACCCAAAAAAAACGTTTTGTCTGACACACACAGAAATGGCTGTAAAAGTATTAAGACAATTATCTTGAGTGTGACACACGTTCAAATATTACCACAGTTTGAACCATGAGGTCTAAAAGCCACAACGATCCATATATATTATTTTAGTACCATTCATGTGTGCAGGGAGTCAGCCAGTGACAGACACTAATAACCAAAGGCAAGGAGCAGTAGAGTCTTTCGAAAACATATTTTTGGAATTCAGCTTTCAGTGGTATAAAAAGGCCAAAATGTTTGAAGGTGCAACCTTCTGCAATTTTTGTGAGAAAATGGCTAAATCTAAAAATAATTTTAACAGAGAGAGAGTGTGTGACCCACCCACACTAACACACACACTCTGAACATACACACACTCACACACACACACACACACACACACACACACACAACACACACACACACACACACACACACAAAAACATCCATAAAAATATCTGTACATATGTTTATCTAATGTACAATTCTGTCAACAAATAAAAAGTATTTCATATATTGCTTAATAACTTTTGTTTTCATATTTGCTATGTAAATTGATTTACATTAGTGTTGTGTTAATGTTCATATAACTGTTTATTGTGTTCTGTCCAATTATTTGGGCAAATTGTATATTGATGCTTTGGCAACACTGTTATTGAAACTTGTATGCCAATAAAGAACTGAATTGAATTGAGATATGAAGAGAGAGAGAGAGAGAGAGAGAGAGAGAGAGAGAGAGAGAGAGAGCGAGAGAGAGAGAGAGAGAGAGAGAGAGTTTTTCTTTGAACGTGTGTGTTGCTCAGGAAATATTCATTAACTTTTGTAATGGGATGTTTACGGTGTTTCTGGACATAAAATGTCTTCAGCATGCAGGTCTGACTTTGCCCGGCTCTGTTCCTGGGGGCTTGCTGCAGGCTACACACTCTCTGACAGCCAATCAGATCACCTCTGGCTTTGGCCAACAACTGGCTACAGATGATCACACTGTAATAGTGATGACTGATCATAGTGTGATTTATTAGCAATCTAACAGAAAGTAGTTTGTTGACATAGCTAACTCGTATTAATAGGGAATGTAGCTAGCAGCTAATTCTAAGCTAGCCAACTAAATGTTGACATGATTTCAATATATGCAATCCCCCAATGTTATAACGTAATTTTAATTTAGTTATGCACTAACTGCTCAGCACCAAACAGCACAGCATTATAGTTATTTAATAATTATAATAATTAATGTATATGGTAATACAACCAATACACTTAATTCATGAAAATACTCAAAACAACTATAAAACCTGTAAAAGTCCTGGCAGAAAGCAATGCATACGGTTGTTGTCTAATGAGGTCCAGTTCCAGGAATGCACTAATATTTTGTTGGTAGTACCAGTTTGCAACAATTATTAGGAGGTTCAAAAGGAAAACGAGCCATATTTCAGAAAATAACTTGTCCATGATTCTTCTTCCAGCTGACGGGGGTCTGTGAGCATGGCCGGCCAGCGAGCCGGCGATCCCGGCGATCCAGGCCGCCACCAGCCTGGAGCTTCTCAAGTCCGACAACATCGGAGCAAATGTGCAATTGGCCATACATTTTTGTAAAACTGCCCATATTCAAACTTGTTTTGAGATTTCTCGCATAAAAAAGTCTCAGAAGTGAATTTAGTGGTGAAACAGCAGACGAAAATTGTAAAAGGTTTCCAGATGCTGGCTGCTGCAAACTCCCAATCTAAATTCTAGAATCGATTGCTTTTTTACAATTTTCCCAGACCCCGCTGTCAGTCTCTCAATAGAATCATGGACAAGTTTATTTCCTGAAATATGGCTCATTTTCCGTTTGAACACATTGTCATCAATGGTTTAAAATGACCCATTTTTCAAATTTGGATATCATTTCAAAATTGGAAATCAAATGAACGAAAAAGTACGCGGGCCCAATTAGAGTAACTACATGAAAACTTCAATGTTGTTGCATGAAATATCGTTTGTGTTTAGCCTAACATTTGAAAAGATGAATCTTAAAATGTCAAGGCAATTGCCAAATTCAGTTTAAGCATTTATATTTAAGCTTTGCATTTTAAATTTGACTTTTTGCATTTCAACTTTGCTTTTTCAGTTTCCTTTTTCTTTTTTTAATTCAATTATGGCATGATTTTTCCTAGTAGCGTAGTAAAATAATAATATTTTTAATTTGATCTCGCTTCATTTTCTCTTTGGACTTTCAATTTGAATTATGAATAAATATATCTTCCATATTACTCAAGTATTGCATTCAAGTACTTTAAACAAGACTGATACTTACATACTTTTACTTAAGTAACATTTTCAATGCAGGTCTTTTTACTTGTAAAAGAGTATTTTTACAGTGTGGTATTAGTACTTTTACTTAAGTAAAGGATCTGAATACTTCCTTCACTACTGCTGATGAGATGCGGTGGACATAGAGGGGAGAGGAAGGGGTCTCACTCTACTTCAAATTCTACGTCCTGCAGCTTTAATGCAGCTTGAGACATGCATACATGTGTTGACAATAGAATTACAAGCACTATAACATGGGTAGTTTGTGAAGTTTAATGTTAAACTGCATGACTTTTTGTTCTTTTTTTCACACATTGGATATATTGTTAATATTTACATCAAACAGAAATCAAAATGTAATAATAAAAAAAACAGGTTACATTGTTTCATGTCTTTTCATTATTTCAGAAACAAAAAGAGCTCATAACCCCCTAATAATTATTCAGGTATTATCCTTTCACAAATATACAATACATGTCAAAAGAAAATGCTGTAGGTCTATATATATGTTTAAAAAAAATAAAAAAAATAAATGTGACAGTCTTACAAAACACAAAACAACAAGGTTGACAACAAACATGGCGATAATCTTCAGGACATTCAAAATAATGAAATGTGTCTGAAAACATAAGTATTTGACAGTGAAAAATGAATACATGTAAATGCCATTTTCAGCATGCTTTGCAGCAAGTAGCAGCACTTACACATAATAAAAATGATAAGAACAATAATAATAATAATTATGATAATAATAATAATAATAATAATAATGAAAAAGGAAGGATCTCATGAATAGTAAATGTGTCACAAAAAGACAAAGTAGTGTTTCAGTGTTTTTTCACACAGCAGTTACAGCAATATCAAACTCCGTCAGTGGTTTGAACCACGGACCACTGCCTAAACTAAACGCTAGCACATGTATTGAGCCAATGCGAGACAACAAGGTGAGCACGGGAGAAAGTCTCACACATTTTACTCGATCGCATTAACCATCATTAAGAGTAAACACTAAATTACCTTCAACACCTCAAGGATTTGTATTTTCACATTGAGCACTAACACAAGTATTTTCTTATCTTTATTTTTTTTTATTTTCTCCAAACATACATTAATCTGACATGTCAAAAAATGTGAACTTTCAATTGACGCACATTTGCTGTGTCTAGAGGGCTTGTGTGTAGGAGGCAGTATCCTGAAAATTGGCTCGTCAAGCACATTAGCTTATGTATGGTTTGAAATGAACAGTCATAGTGTAAAATGGACTCTGGAAATAAGCGGAGTGCTATCGCATATATAACTAAGCATTCTATAAAAAAATACAGTAGCAAGTTTTTTTTTCTCTTCAGTGTTCCTTAGACTGATTTGAAACTATTTAGGCTATATTAGTACAAATCATATATATAAAAAAAAAAAAATAGATATTTAAATATGTTAAATGTGTGGGCTGTCCTATGAAAAAGATTTCCCTTTTAGGTATGAGTAGAACTATTTGAACAGTTTTTCCCCCCAGGACAACCCAAGTATATGTGATTGTCTTCACCTAGTGCACCTGCATAAAGAACGACTCCTGTTGGTTTTAGAAATCCACAAAAGCACACAGGACCCACAATGAAATGGACCTCAAACCAACCTCCATGAGGAACTTAGGTTTTCACATACAGTTATGGAAAATACCCATATGGCAAGCCATGATGTAAACTGGGAAAGTGTTGCACATTGCCAATCAACTATGTTCACTTCCCATTAAACAAGGTAGTAGCAAATGGACACAAACGGAATGAAACTATATGTCTTTGGCAGCTACTGTTAATAAGATAATAATAATAATAATAATAATAATAATAATAATAATAATAATAATAATAATAACCTGGATGGATAGATAATTGTACATGGAGGAATATCAGAAAGTAAATACTGTTGGTTTTCCCCCCCTTTTTTTTTTTTTTTTTTTTTAAGATATTTTTTTTTTTTTTTATAGTCCGAAATATCCAGTCAAACTCCATAACAGCAAAGCTATTATGGAAAGTAATGAAGGATTCAGTTGAGAGACTGCCAATTCACATCTTCACATAACAACCCTGTCACTAACGGTCATTAAAGGGGTAGTTCATGTCATTATAGATAGATAATTAGCTTTACAAATGGCAAATTCTTTTTTTAGTTTTTTTTTCAACAGAACACAGCCGATCACACGCACAGAACAGTATATGACTTTCAAAGAAGCAAGCATTTGATTGACAGACAAACAGAAAACGAACATAAGAAGCACGTCGCTATAAAAGGTCACTACCATTGTAGGGAATGTAAAAAAAATGATAAAAATAAAAGAAGAAGAACAACAAAATAACATCTTCTTCCACGACATACTCTGTACACGGTTTAGGCGATTGGCAAAAAAAAAAAAAGCCATGTATTGAAAAGTGAGGGAATCAATCAAAAACAAACAGGAACAGTGGGCACGGGTGAGGGGTGAAGGGTGCTGGGGGAGGATAGTGTTGGCTACGCTAACATCACAGGGTGAGCAGGGCTCCCACATACAGCCTCAGTGGATCGAGCGGTGCACAAACACACAGGGGATTGAGGGCCACACATTATTTTCATCATGGCTGGGGGAAAGCCCACATGTGGTTTAAGCTTTTAGAACAAACAGAAGCAGAGTGGGAATGGATGAACATCTGTTCAGCAGAGCTTTGTTTTCCATGAAGCGTTTGCCGCACTATCATGTCGCCTCTTGCAGAGCTGAGAGTAATGCGGCGTGTCACACGGATTGCTCCTTGGGGAACGTGAACAGGGCTCGAGGGTCGGGGGCCGGGAAGCTGGTGTTGGAGTACGTGGGCTCATTGGGCGGTTGCTGCGTGTAGGCGTGCTGGGGCAGGAAAGTAACGGGAGGGTAGGCCGGAGCGGGCTGAGACTCGGGGAAGTGTTCCATGTTGCAGACGCGCTGGTAGCTCATGTATTCGGCCGGGTTCAACAGCTCTTCTGGAAGCCTCCCAGAGTCCTGCAAGGAGAAGACAGAAGAAGGGAAAAAAAAGAAGACAATACTGCAGGGTCAAAGGGTTTTCTCAGTCGGAGGAAGGTTGGCTGAAGCCGAAATGGAGCGTCATCACATCAGTACTTTACAGTGCACAGCAGAACAGTGAGTATTTTATACAAGACTCTGCCCAATTTTTACCAGTACATCACGTGCCCAACAAGACAACATAAAACGCTGGATCTCTGTTATGGGAATATAAAGGGGGCATACAAGTCTGTAACTTTGTCAGCACTGGTATCTGCTGATCATAATTGCGTACAGCTCCTTCCTATTTATAGACCATTATTTAAGAGAGAAAAACCTCAGATAAGAGAAGTTAAAATTTGGTCAGAAGATTCTACCGCCCGTTTGCAAGGGTGCTTTGATTGTACAGACTGGGAGGTCTTCAAAGACTCTTGTGAACATATTGATGAACTGACTGATGTTGTATGTTCATACATAACCTTTTGTGAGAATATGATTGTGCCTACACGTAAATTTAAGGTTTTCTCTAATACTAAACCATGGATGTCAAAATCAGTCAAATCAAGTTTGCTGTATAAACAATTAGCCTATAGGCAGGGGGATAGATTAGAGAGGGTAACAGCGAGGAAAGAGGTTAGAACAGAGATCTTTAAAGCTAAACAAGCATATAAAGTTAAGTTAGAAAAAAACTTGGCAGATAATAACTTAGGTTCAGCTTGGTCGGGTATGAAGAAAATTGCAGGAATACACCATAATGTAAATAAGAGCACGGCGTGTATTGACGGTTTTAGATCAAATGATGACTTTTCAAATGCTCTTAATATGTTTTATTCAAGGTTTGAGAGTTTTGATTTTAAAAATGAAGTAGAAGAACTAAGATGCCTATGTAAGGATGATTGCCATATAGTCTTAGAACAGGCAGCGGTGGAGAAAATGTTTCTCACCACTAAGGTGAACAAGAGTCCTGGTCCAGACCATATATGTGGGAGAATTTTAAAGCACTGTGCAAAGCAACTAACTTCAATATTTTCTGATATTTTTAATTGGTCACTACGGGTACAAAAGGTACCTAACCTGTGGAAAAAGTCTATTATTATTCCTGTTCCTAAATGCAATAAGCCTAAAGTATTTAATGACCTGAGACCGGTTGCCCTCACCTCCTTAGTGATGAAATCATTTGAGAAATTAGTGAAATCTGAGCTTTTAAGTAAGACTGGACAAGTCCTCGATCCTTTGCAATTCGCATATAGAGTGAATAGAAGTGTTGAGGATGCTTCACTTATGTTGTTAAACTTACTGACTAAGCATCTAGAGGGTAAAAATACTCACGCAAGATTGTTGTTCATTGACTTTGCGTCCGCTTTTAACACTATTCAACCCCACATATTAGCCAGAAGACTGCTAGAGTATTTTAAGTTGAACCACAATGTAGTGGGATGGTTACTAGACTTTTTAACTAATAGAACGCAGAGGGTAAAAGTAAATGGTAGCTTTTCTGATGTATTATGTTTATCCACAGGATCACCACAAGGCTGTGTTCTTTCACCCTTACTATACATTCTATACACCAACATGTGTCAAAGCTTACATGAAAATAGGATATTTATAAAGTTTGTGTGACGATACAGTGATAGTGAGCCTGCTACAGGGGGATGAGTCTGGGCCACGGTCCAGTTGTAGAGGATTTTGTAACCTGCGGCGATGATTCCTATTTAAAGTTAAATATTACTAAAACTAAAGATATGATAATTGATTTTAGAACACGCCCTGTTGATCATGTCACTACGATTATTAAAGGGGAGGCTGTGGATCAGGTAGAGAATTTTAAATATCTTGGTATTGTTATTGATTCAAAATTGTCTTTCGAGCTGAATTGTGAAATGGTTTGTAAAAAGGGTCACCAGCGTTTGAGTTGCCTTAGGAAACTTGCAAAATTTCACGTTGATGGACGCATGTTGACATTATTTTATTCTGCGTTTATTGAATCTGTTCTGTCATTCTCCATTGGGGTGTGGTATGGAAGTCTGTCAGTGAAGAACAAAAACTCTTTAAACCAAATTGTAAGGTGGGCGAGTAGAATAATAGGAGTAAATCAAAAGAATTTAGGAAGTATTTACACAAATCAGCTGTATCGGAAAGCAAGTACTGTCTTGAGTGATCTGTCGCATCCCTTACGAATTGATTTTAAGTTACTTCCGTCTGGTTGCCGGTTTGCAGCCTCAACATGGAAAACAAGACGGTACAGGAATACTTTTGTTCCGGCCGCAATTGAAGTTTTAAATAATATCAGTACGAGAGAAGTTTTAGTTTTTTCATAATTACCATGGATAGAGAACATCTATGTGTTGCGGTGCAGTTTGTCATGATGATTATTAATTATTACTTGTAAATTTGTATGTGAAATAATTGTACGTTGTTATGTCTATTATGTGTGGACGACTAAATTCTTTTTACTGCATAATGAATTTACCTACGGGTATGAAATAAAACGACCTTGACCTTGACCTTGACACAGGTTCACTAAGCGGTTTACTTAACAGACATCAGAAACACTATTTGGCAATGTCACATTTCAGTAGTATTTTCCTACTGATTAAAGGTGCTGTAGGTAGGATTGCAAAGATCCAGGACTTAGCCAAAGAATTTGAACATCGACAACTTCTCAGTCCCCCCTTTCTGTTAAAGCCCAAACGGTCTCCTAAGCCCCTCCCCCCACAAGGGAGAATGAATGCGTGTGCATGAGCAGTGATTGACACGCAGTTAGACACCCCCCATGGCCTTGATTGGTGCATCTGAACAGGGAGCAGCGGATTTTTGCAAATCGCATTACAGGCTGTAGGTGGTGCCAGAGGAGCCAGATTTTTTTTTTTTTAATTACATGCTTCATGTAGTTCTACTGGAACATAGGGTCAGTTTCAGCAAATATGACAGAAAGTTAGTTTTAAAAAGTCTTACCTACTGCATCTTTAACAGTATACTAACCATCATTTTAATACATATTTATGCATATGTTTCTGCGCCACAAAAAGGGTTGGATTAACTAATTACTAATATCTGTATTCATGTTTCCCATCCCAACGAGACTACTCAAAGAAGCATTACCTGTGGTTAACACCTCATTACTAGATATGATCAATATGTCTCTATTAACAGGTTATGTACCACAGTCATTTAAAGTAGCTGTGATAAAACCTCTTCTGAAAAAACCCACCCTGGATCCTGAGGTCTTAGCAAACTATAGACCTATATCTAACCTTCCTTTTCTATCCAAGATCCTTGTGAAGGTGTTTACTGTTTTTGCTAATCAGCAACCAGATTACTAAAAAATTTTATTTGATGACTTTCAATCAGGATTTAGAAAGAATCATAGCACAGAGACGGCACTGGTGAAAATTACTAACGACCTTTTAACTGCTGCAGACAAAGGGCTTGTCTCCATTCTTGTTTTACTAGATCTTAGTGCTGCATTTGACACAATTGACCATTCAATCCTGTTACAGAGATTGGAACACTTGGTTGGCATTAAAGGAATTGCTCTGAGTTGGTTTAGGTCCTATTTCTCTGATCGATCTCAATTTGTGAATGTTAATGATAAATCCTCCAAGTACGCTAAAGTTAGCCATGGGGTTCCTCAAGGCTCAGTGCTTGGACCAATTCTATTCTCCCTATATATGCTTCCTCTAGGCAATATTATTAGAAAACACTCAATTAACTTTCACTGTTATGCGGATGACACCCAATTATACTTGTCAATCAAACCAGACGAAACCAGTCAGCTAGCTAAATTTCAAGAGTGCATTAAGGATATAAAATCCTGGATGACCTATAATTTTCTGATGTTAAACCCTAACAAAACTGAAGTTATTGTGCTGGGCCCTAAACACCTCCGAACTTCATTATCTAGAGATATAGCTACTCTGGATGGTGTTGCCCTGGCGCCTCCAGCACCACTGTTAGAAATTTAGGAGTTATCTTTGATCAGGATATATCCTTTAATGCCAATCTAAAACAAACCTCAAGAACAGCATTTTTTCATCTTCGTAACATTGCCAAAATTAGGAATATCCTGTCTCAAAACGACGCTGAAAAACTAGTCCATGCATTTGTTACTTCCAGGCTGGACTATTGTAATTCCCTACTGTCAGGTTGCTCAAATAAGTCTCTTAAGACTCTCCAGCTGATCCAGAATGCTGCAGCGCGTGTTCTCACAAGAACTAAGAAAAGAGATCATATTTCTCCTGTATTAGCTTCTCTGCATTGGCTTCCTGTTGAATCCAGGATTGAGTTTAAAGTCCTTCTCTTGACCTACAAAGCTCTAAATGGTCTAGCACCATCATATCTAGAAGAGCTCCTAATACCCTATTGTCCCACTAGAACACTGCGCTCCCAGAATGCAGAGTTACTGGTGGTACCTAGAGTCTCTAAAAGTAGAATGGGAGCTAGAGCCTTCAGTTATCAGGCTCCTCTCCTATGGAACCAGCTCCCGATCTGGGTCTGGGGGCAGAAACTGTCACCTCATTCAAGAATGAACTTAAAACTCTCCTATTTGATAAAGCTTATAGTTAGGGAGTGAGGAGTTGCAGTGTTCACCTAACTGGCCCAACTGCTTCTCTTCATAATTGTTAGATTAATAATACATAACAAAGTAGAGGGAGGCAGGCCAGCCAAGCCAGATCCGGCAGGGGGAGAGTTCTAAGCCCGAAAAAGCTACCTCTCCTTATGACCTGTCTCTCTTAGTTACCTGTTATAGTTACGCTGTTATAGTCCTAGACTGCCGGGGGACTTCCTTCCTTTGACACACTGAGCTGCTCTCTCCTCTCCCTTTCTATTACTGTTTCTATTACTGTTACTATTACTATTACTATTTGTGTGCAGCCCGTCCCAGAAATGCTTGTTACTAATCCTAGCTTCTGGGGAGTTTACTCCCCGGAGTCCTTATGCTTTTTTTTCCCCCAGCGTATTTCCTTGGAGAACGTTGGCACCAAGACCCTGGTTGCAGCTGTCGCCGTGGTCCTGCTGCACTCCCTGCTGAGCTCAGCGATGCCCCGCAATGTCATGCTGCGTCCTGCTGAACCCTGCAGCTTCCCGCTACATCCAGTCACTGTTCCATTATTAATGTGACTACTATCGCCCTGTTCATCACACCCCCAACCGGCTCGTCAGACACCGCCTACCAAGAGCCTGGGTCTGTCCGAGGTTTCTTCCCAAGAGGGAGTTTTTCCTCGCCACTGTCGCACTGCTTGCTCTTGAGGGAATTACTGGAATTGTTGGAATTGTTGGGGCTTTGTAAATTATAGAGTGTGGTCTAGACCTACTCTATCTGTAAAGTGTCTCGAGATAACTTATGTTATGATTTGATACTATAAATAAAATTGAATTGAATTGAATTGTTTGTTTTTAGACTGCTTTGAGTTTTTAAAATAATATTGTTCGTGTGTAAACATCTGTATTAACTTGTTAAAAAATTGGGATTTATAGTCACACATTTCTACTTTTATATTCACAGTAAAGGAAAATTGTGGGAGCAGTCCATTCATTACAGGTGGTATTAAATATGCCTGATGTGCATTACTGGCCACTAACTCTTGCTCACTGGGGGCCCAATTTCCATGAATCAGAAAGGTGCAGATACAGATGGTGGTGCAGACTGGTTTAGGCCAGCTGGAGTTTTGGTAATGTGGCTCTGCAGTCGGGAGAGGGGTTGCATACAGAAAACAGTGGAGGTGTTTGGTTCAAGGCTTGTGTCAGTTCAAGCATTAAATCATCTGGATTTGAATCTGGATGTTCAACTGACGTCAGATAATGAAGATACAAAACATTCATCAGTTGCCTGTATTTGTTTGACTGAACAAATTTAAATGATTGCATTCACTTTAGCTTTCATGACTCAAATGATGCCAACTTTTAATACTTGGAGTAAAACTGTCTTTTTTTAAAAAGGCACTCCAGCAATTTAGCATTATTTGGACTCACAAAAGGAATGATCAAAATCGATGCAGCAGAGGCATTGACTTTACGTCCCTAATATGGATCAAGCTCCAAAAGCACTGGGTCCTACAATTCCCATAATGCAACTCAATGACATATTTTTATTTGACACTTTCTGATGTCCCACATCTATCACACCCCAAGTTTGTAACATAGGCTTTCTTATAATTGTAAAACACAAGCCCAATCCAAAATGACTCTGATGATGTCATCTGGGTCATTTTGTTATACTATAAAAAGCTCACACCAGAGCAGGGTTATTATAGTAAACTAAAACTAAAACAGATAATTATGAGAAAACTAAAACCTTCAAGAAAACTAAAGCTGAACTGAAACTATATAGCAAGGTTAAAAAGCTTGTAAAATGAAAAAATGAATCATTTCAGTTTTAGTTGTTTAGCTATAATATATCTCTACTGAAAAAAAGAAGGCAGCATGAATTTCTGTCAACTCTCGTGACGTTAAACCACAGAAAGCGAACGGACCTGACATGAGATGGGGCTGTGCTGTAACTGCTTTACATCAGACACTGAGAGTGCAAAGATTAAACGTTAAACATCATGGTTATTCTCCAACCATGTATTTTGTATATATGTGTAGCTCAGTGTACCCATGTATTTAATAAATTATGATGTTTTATTATGAATGAAACTAGCCAACCATATAACAGCCTACAAGTCCAGCTGAGATGATTGGACCATCAAACACACAACAGTTTGGATTGTTTCCAAAAACGTGTTTTTCTTAAAAAAAGGTTGATTTCAGCAGGACTTATAGCTTTTCCAGAAGCAGAAACTTTCATGCCTCGGATGGTTTAGACATTATGGCTAATAATCAAAATCCTTATGGAGAAAATCTATGGGATTTTTACTTCCAGAACCACACTGTTGAGCCCTACTATCTGACTGTTTATCTTTTAGAATTAAAAAGCAATGCTTCTAGTGCTTCGTGAAGGTTTATAATGGCTATAAGATCGTTCATGGAGCTGTGTACACTGTGTCCTCACGATGTCAGGCAGCATGCTGATGGCCTCGTATAAACTTGAAATGTAGTCACCCAGCTGTGACTTGGAATTCTGTGTTAGAGTCAACAAGTCTGTAGAAAAGTACCAAGGTTGTATTTGTTTTGCATCATTCAGTGCTAGCAGTGCAAGTTTTTAATCAAGGTACTGGCACTGGATGAGGATTGCTAAAACTGTGTTGTGCTTTGTAAGTGCACATCACACTCCTATTGCTACATTATTTGAATCCACTGAAAGAAAAGGCAATCATGCATTCCACCTGGGGTGACATTAGATTTGGCTTAACGAATGAATAATTACTGAGAATCCCTTTAATGAATTAAAAAGTATGCACCAACATGTGCTTTGGATGGGTGGAGAGTCAAGTTAGTTGTATTTTGCTATTCAATGTGTATTGACACTGCTATCCAGAATGCTCCCTGCTCATTCCAACAGAAAGGATATTATTCTGTAGCACAACCCAAACAAAATGCAGGGCAGAAACAAAAGGGCCTTTGTGGCAGTTTAAGGTCACTGATCTTGAGCTGCACAAACACGAATATAGTGCCTTCAGCCCTAAACTGTGTTATGTGTTGATTCCAGTGCTTGGCTGGTTGAAAACATGAAGAATCTGGCTTTTGAACAACATTAGGGCATTAGGGTTATTTCAAGATATTTGCAGGGTCTCCCAAAGAATATTTAGGGCCAAACTGGACCAGAATTAAATCTCCCATCTCCCCCAAATAAAAAAATCACTGCAAGAAAATAAATGAACCTGCTACATTCAATACGTTTTTTAGAAGTTTCCTTCTTATGGACATTTTGTGCACATAAAAAAAGATAAGACATGATAATAATAATGATAAATAGTATTTTAATTGTTGGCTCTCTGTAAATTATAGAGTGTGGTCTAGACCTACTCTATCTGTAAAGTGTCCTGAGATATATATATAAAATTGACATGAGTTGAATTTTCCATTGTTCGTGTGTCCCCTGGTGGCCCAAGGGCCCTAAGCAGCTCTTAACTCAGCATTTCTTTTGAAGGAATTCCTTGAATATGTTTGATGTTTTCAAAGGAAAAGCATTATGATTGAAACATGATTATGAAATAACAGCAGACATGCAAAAAGACAACATGGATGACAGTGAAAATGGAACTTACGAAAACTCTTCAAGCATCTCTACATCTACGAAAACGATGATCCCAACTCTGCAAGGGTTTCGGCGGGGCAACAAAACCACAAACAGACTTAAATCTGTCTCCATTTTCTTAAACAAAATATAAAAACCTGAACATTTACTTTACACAATAAAACTGCCATAGCACAAATATATACTTATTGGGTAAAACATGCAGAAGAAAACAAGGAATTTTATTAAGCAGGCCATAAGCACACCAAAGTTCATCTTATAAAAGCCCAACTTGTGTGTTGTAACTATTTTGTCTCAACTAAAATTGTATCTTCTTTCAAACTATGTGCCCTTAATTGTTTGTGTGTGTTGTAACAGGGATATTAAACAACATGTACTTTGAGAGATGCAAAGAATAATTAACCAAAGAAAAGGTTCTAATTTAAAATGACTGTGAGGGATGAATGGTTAGATAAGCACAGTGGATCTCAGGAAGACAAAGGGTGAACGGAGATGGTGTGTGAAGGTAAATTGGTGTTTTCACAGCAGCAGACATGCAAGTTAACCTCTCCTGACACGCATGCTGCAGACACAAGCGCCTGGAAAGCTTATTTGCTTCAGGTCGGTATCAAGGACCACTCAAGCAGCTGAAGAGAACTTTCAACTTTGTCAGGTTATTAATTTATTTGCTCGCTGAGAAGAACTTGGCAAATTCAAGCAAAATTAAAACCAACAGTCTGAGGCACAGTTTTTTTTTTCTTTTTCGGATGGGTCAAACAAGCACAGGACTCTCACCCAGGAGACTGGGGTTTGTGTCCCATGTGAAACCAAAAGCCAACTTTCACATTTTGAAAGTAACAGTTTTACGGACCTTAGTCCATAATGCAATGCCATCACATTACGCCCTCATTTTAGTAGTTTTACGTGACTTTAAGGCAATCCCTGATATTTTACTAACCATAACTAATTCTTGTTGCCTAAAATTAACAAGTTCCGTTTCACAACATTTACTACGGTACATTTTTCAAACTGCGCCCCTTACGTTTACAGTCTCATGATTGAATTTCCACCTTGGTCACATGTTACGGTCACATGTTACGGTCACGTGTTACGGTCACATGTTTAAAACAGCCACTGTGTGGCGGTAAATAGAACGGTCATATAACGTTGTGGAAGTCATTGACAATTAACCTATTCTGTCCCTTTAGGTATGAGGATGTGTTGTAGGTATATAGTGTCTTTTTGAAGAAAAATACACTACCGCTACCAGTGAGTAATGCTTCAACTTAAACCTTTCTCATACCAGTGAAAACTGGTGTGTTTGACATTTTGGGATGCTTATTTGCTTTCTTGCTGAGAGTATCTGTCTGTCATATATGAAGCTGGAGCCAGCAGCCAGTTAGCTTAGCACAGCACAAAGACTGGCAACAGAGGGAAACAGCTAACCCGGCTCTTATAACAGCAAAATAGTCTGCCTATACGAGGACCTTTAAATCTCAGTGTTTAACACATGATATGTTTTTAGTACACAAAACAAAAATGACATTATGTGGGTTCACGGGCATATGTGCCTGGCTATTTTTTTAAATGATCTTTAAATGTCCTGGTAGGCATATTTGGGGGATTTTCTACAATAAAAATATCCCTGTTTGTAGTCTTATGCTAAGCTAAGATAACCAGCTGCTGCTAGCTTTAGTATTTACCACACACATAAGAGAGGGCTGTCGCTTTTCTTATCTAACTCCTTAACACATTATCATATTTCCCAAAATGTCAAACTATTTAATAAAAAAAAAAAGTATGAACTAGTTCATAGTTCTTTTTTTCCATATGTTGCTTCAGTTCAATGTGCCATTTCAGGTTTGCTGTGGATGTGACTGAAGTGCGGATTTTCTTTTTGAAAGCCGGCAGGCAAAGTTTGCAGAGAAATGTAAGATTTTCCCATCCTCAACCGACCTTTTCATAAAACTTGTTTAAATGATCATACGCCTCCACGCTGCTTCGTCGCCTCCATACTGCTCTTTGTTTTGATGATGCATGCGGTGGTGAGACACTGGTGGCTGGTGTTGCCAGATTGGGTGTTTTTTCTGCTACATATTAAGGCCTGTTTACGGTGTGTTTTAGCTGTGGTTTTGGCCTTGAAGGCTCTATAGAAATCTGGCACCCTGTTGGACGAAGTTAAACTGAGTAGAGCGTGCCGTTCACAGACACCAGAATGAAGGAGTTCACAGTAACGCTCATCAGGCAGTAATACGGTACGTTCAGTTCACATTCGTCCAAAATATGAACGACTTCATGAACTATCGTTCAATGGACGCGTTCAGGCACAACACTGCATACACGTACATACAAACTGACCTTCCACAGAAAGTTTGTTTTGTTATCTGTTCACTTTATGATAATTAATTTGTTACATTACATCAAATCTGATGTAAGTGCCTCTTTTATTATTAACCCTCATGCCCTCTTCGGTCATTTTTGTACATTTTTCTCAAGTTTTTTTTTTCATTTTGTGATCATTTTTGCTGTGTTACTTCTTATGGCATGAAATTTTGTAGGAATCCTTTTCAGTCAAATTTTTGAAATCCAGTGTTTTTTACTCTTACATGTCTTTTATACTTAAATGATTCATTTTGTACCCTCTGGACACCTTCGAGGCAAAAATGTCCACGCACACAAAAACTGTTATTAAATCATCATATATCAATATTTTTTTCTGCTTTTTTTTCATAAATCACTTAAACAACTTCTTACCTAATCAAAAATGAAATACTTCAAATACATAAACTGGCATTTAAAGGGTTAAAATCCTGAAAATGATTGAATGTTTGGTAGTTTTGATTAGGTTACAAGTTGTTTAAGTGATTTAAAAAAAAAAAAAAAAAAAAAATATTGATATATATAATGATTTAATAACAGTCTTTTTGTGCGTTTACCAATAATCGAAAGGTCCGATTTTAAGGAGGGCATGAGGGTTAAATAAGGACGAGCACCTGCTATGTATGTATCAAACTTACGTGGATACAATGCAGGGCACTGCGGGCGTTTAGGATTATCAGGTGTGTTCCTTTGCATCAGAGAAGTACATTAGAAAAGGTCAAATACATTCCAGGAGGCATGACTCAGTGCAGTCTGAGCTGCACACAATTACAGATTTCTATGACTGCTGCAAGCAACAGATCTGCTACACTGACAGCACACCTACACTGAGCTTTACATTTACATGTGAGCATGTAGAAACCAAGTAGTTTCCACGATAAACAAAACCAACCCAGTCTCCCATCAGTTCGTGATGGCATTACGAAAATTAAATCTATTAGAACGTGATACCCTCACGTTATTTTGAAGATTTACGTGTTGGGGTCACGTTTTTTATACTAATGTATTTCAATGAGAAGCATCTTACGTAATCACAGCACGACTCTTTCTGCCAGTCGGGCTGCAGCAGAGAAGCTGGATACAGCTTTGATATTATTGGTATTTTTAGCCCAATAATCGCTGTTTTAATCAACATTTATTCACCAGATCTTATCACAGTTTATATGTATTTCTTTTAATGTTATTATTTCGGTCTATTTCGGCCAGGGAAGCTGGATTGCTTTGTTGTTTATTGATATTTTTAAAACTATAACGCTACATCTTTCAACATGTATTTAGCTGTTATCATGGTATGAATTTCTTTATTTTAATAATATTATTTCGGTCTTATTACCGGTGAAATATTACAGTAAATAAGACAGAACAGTAGGTTACGATATGAGCGAGCTGGGCGCATTCAAAGCCGATGTCCCACGATGCAATGCGGGCATTCATTCACAGAATCAGACAGCGATCAGCGGATCTTTAACGCCTGTATCACTTCAATGTACGTAAGGGATCATGTAGAGCGTTGCTATAGCGACTACAACAACGGCAGGGTGATCAGGACCCCGACGCCAATCTTCTTTCAGCGGATTTATTGATAGCTCTCCTCCAGAGGGAACAGAACTGCGTCCATGGCAACGCTCTGCTATGCATGGCAACGGTGTGTTATACTTAGCAACGGTCTGTTATCAAGAAAATAACAGACCGTATTCTACATTAGAATTCAAGCAAGCCATGTAACAAATATAATATATAAAATCAGTGGTTTTGTCAGCAGCAACAACATGTTGCTCAGTTTTGTTCCAGTAAGTTATGCACCGTTTAAAAAAATCAGCTGAAGACTCCGGAAGTGACGTCGTAATTACCGCTCGGCGGGTAGAAAAGATACAAATACATAATATTCGTAATATTGATGTTTTTGTCTAACGTTGTATTTGAGGAGTTAAAGAATAAACATAGCAATAATAATAAAATACAGTTTCATGTATTTGTCTCATGTATTGTGTTCTCGGCCGGCCAGCTGGCGGCATCAATCTGAAACAGAATGAAGCCCACTCACGGCAGACAGCAGAAACAGGAGCCCAACACGTCCTCCCACCCACCCCGGAAGAACTACAAGTGCTCAAGCTTTGTAACAGATTCTGGGCCGCGTCTATAGTGGGAGTTGTAGTTTTTAAATATATTGGTATATTTCTCTTAGAAGTTGGTAGTGTAGAATTTTGGATACACCCTGGGTTTTTTTGGGGATGGGGAACACACTGGTGTCATCAGATTTAAAAAATCGAATCGTTAAATAGGTGAAAATAGCTTATTACCATATTTGACAGTGCTTACAGTAGGTAAACTTTGGTGACCATCTCTACATGATAGCTAAGGTCCAGAGAGCTTTTTATGTGTGTTGCACCTTCTGTTGCTAAATGACATCAGCTGAAGACTCCTGAAGTGACGTAGTAATTACCGCCGAGGATAGAAAAGATTGGCGGCACGTAAAAAATAAAAACAAATTGCTGCACGTTGTATGTGAGAATTTATACAATAAAAATACCAATAATGAAAAAATTGTGTTTTATGCTAAGCACTTTGATTTGCTTGTTGCGGAAAAATACTAGGCCTATATAAACAAACTACAGTTGAGTGTTTAGAACTACAGCCTAATGGCTTGTTTGACTAATGGGCATTTGTTTTGACTTTGTAGGCTACTGTTGTGAAAAACAAAAATAAACTACTTACAAAGAGAAGCATTTTTCATTTTATTTTCCATGCATAGTTTTATTTAAAAACGCATTTTTTTTAAATTTGCAGTTGATGAATGTTAATAGCAAAGACTAAAGGAGAAAAAAAACATAAAGTATTTATATGTGGGACTTAATTTGATTTAAATCACACTGCATTATTAGTTGTTTTAAATAACTGACTTTTTTAAAATAACAATTAATGGTAGGCCTATCATTAATTATTATATTCAGAAGATGATCCTGATATCAATCAGCATGGTTACAGTACAGCTTAGCTATAACCTCTGTAGCCTTTACTGAGACTACCTTTTCAAAATTAAGAAGGGGCTAGTTTTAGGAAGCATTTTAAGCAGATTTTTGCTGAGGTTTTTGTTCACAGAGATATATATAGCTTTGTATGGGTATGTGTACACAAATGTGTTTTGGCATTTTTGGCACACTTCTACCTCAGCCTACTGCACACAGACACAAGTACTTTTGCATATTCTGCTAAAATAGAGACCAGAATGTGGTGCCAAACCAACAATCTCATTCAACCATTTCACAAAATGAGGAGTAGGTCGTGACATGGGTCAGAGGGTATGAGGTCATAAATGATGAACCAATCAATGGGCTCTGCTCCTACAGGCACCTTGGTGTGTACAGTGCCTTGCGAAAGTATTCGGCCCCCTTGAACGTTTCGACCTTTTGCCACATTTCAGGCCTCAAACATAAAGATATAAAACTGTAATTTTTTGTGAAGAATCAACAACAAGTGGGTCCCAATTATGAAGTGGAACGAAATTCATTGGCTATTTCAAACTTTTTTAACAAATAAAAAACTGAAAAAGTGGGCGCAAAATTATTCAGCCCCTTTACTTTCAGTGCAGCAAACTCTCTCCAGAAGTTCAGTGAGGATCTCTGAATGATCCAATGTTGACCTAAAATGACTTAATCTATGATAAATAGAATCCACCTGTGTGTAATCAAGTCTCCTTATAAATGCACCTGCTCTGTGATAGTCTCAGAGGTCCGTGTAAAGCGCGAGAGCACGAACGAAGAAAGGAACACACCAGGCAGGTCCGAGATACTGTTGTGGAGAAGTTTAAAGCCGGATTTGGATACAAAAAGATTTCCCAAGCTTTAAACATCCCAAGGAGCACTGTGCAGAGCGACATTATTGAAATGGAAGGAGTATCAGACCACTACAAATCTACGAAGACCCGGCCGTCCCTCTAAACTTTCAGCTCATACAATGAGAAGACTGATCAGAGATGCAGCCAAGAGGCCCATGATCACTCTGGATGAACTGCAGAGATCTACAGCTGAGGTGGGAGACTCTGTCCATAGGACAACAATCAGTCGTATACTGCACAAATCTGGCCTTTATGGAAGAGTGGCAAGAAGAAAGCCATTTCTTAAAGATATACCCACAAAAGTGTCGTTTAAAGTTTGCCAAAAGCCACCTGGGAGACACACCAAACATGTGGAAGAAGGTGCTCTGGTCAGATGAAACCAAAATCGAACTTTTTGGCAACAATGCAAAACGTTATGTTTTGGCGTAAAAGCAACACCGCTCATCACCCTGAACACACCATCCCCACTGTCAAACATGGTGGTGGCAGCATCATGGTTTGGGCCTGCTTTTCTTCAGCAGGGACAGGGAAGATGGTTAAAATTGATGGGAAGATGGATGGAGCCAAATACAGGACCATTCTGGAAGAAAACCTGATGGAGTCTGCAAAAGACCTGAGACTGGGGGCGGAGATTTGTCTTCCAACAAGACAATGATCCAAAACATAAAGCAAAATCTACAATGGAATGGTTCACAAATAAACATATCCAGGTGTTAGAATGGCCAAGTCAAAGTTCAGACCTGAATCTAATCGAGAATCTGTGGAAAGAACTGAAAACTGTTGCACTCAGCAAACGCTCTCCATCCAACCTCACTGAGCTCGAGCTGTTTTGCAAGGAGGAATGGGCAAAAAATGTCAGTCTCTCGATGTGCAAAACTGATAGAGACACAACCCAAGCGACTTACAGCTGTAATCGGCAGAAAAGGTGGCGCTACAAAGTATTAACTTAAGGGGGCTGAATAATTTTGCACGCCCAATATTTCAGTTTTTTATTTGTTTAAAAGGTTTGAAATATCCAATAAATTTCGTTCCACTTCATGATTGTGTCCCACTTGTTGTTGATTCTTCACAAAAAATTACAGTTTTATATCTTTATGTTTGAGGCCTGAAATGTGGCAAAAGGTCGAAAAGTTCAAGGGGGCCGAATACTTTCGCAAGGCACTGTATATGGACAACACCTTTGGCTGGAAGGCCCGTGTTGAAAGTGTGTCTTATCATTTAGAGCAGACACTCACAGTGAATCAGATGGTTTATGTTATACAAGGCTGCATTACAGAGCATTTTAATATGTCAGCAATATCTAAAAACATTTCATTTAAAGCTTACTTGTCAGGGGAGCACAGAGAATATGGTCTGATCAATCTTTATTCTCCATGCCAAGTAGCTCTTATCCTCTGACAGAAGAAATGGGTACCCTAATGTAAACTAAATAATTCTAAACTATAGCCCTAATTTGGACCTACCTCAATTAAAACTTAAAATAATGTTGCTTGAGGCTGCAGGGGAATAGCTTCATGATATGATGCATATGGTTGTGTGTTGCTCACTGTTTGTGAAACATGAGCAATAGATTGTGGCTGTGTGATGTGCTTCGATCTGACTCCATATCACTTTGTTTATTTTTTTTTATCGTAAGTATGTCATCTGTATGCTGATAAAACAATACGTCAAGTGTTATTTGTGAAGCATTTTAACTCAAGGCAAATATCCCTTTGGGGGACTATAGCAAACACATCGTTGGAAAGGTCTCAACCTGGAGAGTAACATATGTCAGTCTGGAGAGCATACATTACTCCTGCTTTGAAATATTGACCTCTGAACCTTGAACCCAGTACATCTTTGAAGGCTTGTCATTTAGCAACAGAAGGTGCTACACACATAAGACCAGCTGTTCTAGAAACCTCTGGACCTTAGCTATCATGTAGATATGGTCACCAAAGTTTACCTACTGTAAGCACTGTCAAATATGGTAATAAGCTATTTTCACCTATTTAACGATTCGATTTTTTAAATCTGATGACACCAGTGTGTTCCCCATCCCAAAAAAAACCCAGGGTGTATCCAAAATTCTACACTACCAACTTCTAAGAGAAATATACCAATATATTTAAAAACTACAACTCCCACTATAGACGCGGCCCAGAATCTGTTACAAAGCTTGAGCACTTGTAGTTCTTCCGGGGTGGGTGGGAGGACGTGTTGGGCTCCTGTTTCTGCTGTCTGCCGTGAGTGGGCTTCATTCTGTTTCAGATTGATGCCGCCCGCCGGCCGGCCGAGAACACAATACATGAGACAAATACATGAAACTGTATTTTATTATTATTGCTATGTTTATTCTTTAACTCCTCAAATACAACGTTAGACAAAAACATCAATATTACGAATATTATGTATTTGTATCTTTTCTACCCGCCGAGCGGTAATTACGACGTCACTTCCGGAGTCTTCAGCTGATTTTTTTAAACGGTGCATAACTTACTGGAACAAAACTGAGCAACATGTTGTTGCTGCTGACAAAACCACTGATTTTATATATTATATTTATTACATGGCTTGCTTGAATTCTAATGTAGAATACGGTCTTTTATTTTCTTGATAACAGACCGTTGCTAAGTATAACACACCGTTGCCATGCATAGCAGAGCGTTGCCATGGACGCAGTTCTGTTCCCTCTGGAGGAGAGCTATCAATAAATCCGCTGAAAGAAGATTGGCGTCGGGGTCCTGATCACCCTGCCGTTGTTGTAGTACGCTCGCTATAGCAACGCTCTACATGATCCCTTACGTACATTGAAGTGATACAGGCGTTAAAGATCCGCTGATCGCTGTCTGATTCTGTGAATGAATGCCCGCGTGTGTACGTGGGACATCGGCTTTGAATCGCGCTAGCTCGCTTATATCGTAACCTACTGTTCTGTCTTATTTACTGTAATATTTCACCGGTAATAAGACCGAAATAATATTATTAAAATAAAGAAATGCATACCATGATAACAGCTAAATACATGTACAAAGATGTAGCGTTATAGTTTTAAAAATATCAATAAACAACAAAGCAATCCAGCTTCCCTGGCCGAAATAGACCGAAATAATAACATTAAAAGAAATACATATAAACCGTGATAAGATCTGGTGAATAAATGTTGATTAAAACAGCGATTATTGGGCTACAAATACCAATAATATCAAAGCTGTATCCAGCTTCTCTGCTGCAGATTCGTGCTGTGATTACATAAGATGCTTCTCATTGAAATACATTAGTATAAAAAACGTGACCCCAACACGTAAATCTTCAAAATAACGTGAGGGTATCACGTTCTAATAAATTTAATTTCGTAATGCCATCACGAACTGACGTGAGACTGGGTTGAACAAAACTCACAAACAACTGCTGTCAGATTCAAAAACATTTCTGCATCGCTTTTAGCCATCTGTGTATTCTACCACTGAGGGCATCAGAGTTAGACCTTTTCAAATCATACACGTTGAGCCTTTACATTTCTCCAACCATGTCCTTAAATGGCCCCAAATTACAGTCTGTAACTTTAAGATTTGCCTTTTGGTTTTGGCTTCTTACACATTTTTTTTATCTGCTTTTATTCATGTATTTCATTTAAATTGGACGTCTCTGTATGCCTGTGTGCCAATTGGCAACTGCTGAAGTTTGATCTATAATATCTCTTAATACCTCTTTTTATGACTGCAGATTATTTCACTTTAGGGTGATCTACAGCAGAAGTCAAGCTGAATGTCTTTTTTCTGTTTCTAAGCATTTCCACAGCTTCAACACCAAACTCTGGGCAGTGGGCCAAGGATTTGGATGATTGAGAATAATGGCCTGAAGACATATACTTACTTCAAAAGGTAATTATGGGAAGAAACACAAAGAATATTTTAGGGGGCTTTCAAACCTAAAAATCCGAACCAAGGTACGGACCAAGGTTCATGTTTTGATCCGGTAAGTTTTGGTTTCACAGTGCAGTTATGCAAGCGCAATCAAGATCTATACGTGACGAAACTAGGTCCGGCTGTCATCACATATGTGAGCTGCATCTCCTGATACTTATAACGGATTGGTTTGTAGATGAGCTTCCCCCATCCTCTCGAGTATCTTTTTGTTTTGCTGCAATATTGAGAAGCAAGACACAGGAACTTTCTTTCTGCATCATTTATTCAGAGACAAACAGAATCCTACACTGTACATTTACTACCACTTAACAAGTAAACTGCTGATTTATTCTTTGCTCTGATAGCCGACAGCTGTCTGCTCTGAGTGCATTCACCGTCACCCACTCTCTGACGTACACGCTAAGCAATGAGCTGTTCCTTTGAAGGAGCTTTCCCGGTCTCATAACACGATGATAGCCTGCCAGAGCCTGCTGTATTTGGTCCAAAAGTCCGAACCATCCAAAAATGCTTTCACACTATAAACGAACCGAACCATGCTTCAGTTTGATCCGGACCAAGACTACCTCTTTTGGTTGGACCGAATTTCGGCCGTTTGGTCCAGACCGTGGTCCTGGGGAGGTTTTTTCTTGCTTCCTGCTTCTTACAGTGCAGACGCTCTATTGCTTGCTCCTGCTTCTGCTTGCATATTTCTGCTGATAATCTTGCTTTTCCTCTGAGAGAAACTACAGTGCCTTGCGAAAGTATTCGGCCCCCTTGAACGTTTCGACCTTTTGCCACATTTCAGGCCTCAAACATAAAGATATAAAACTGTAATTTTTTGTGAAGAATCAACAACAAGTGGGTCCCAATTATGAAGTGGAACGAAATTCATTGGCTATTTCAAACTTTTTTAACAAATAAAAAACTGAAAAATTGCGTGCAAAATTATTCCCGCCCCTTTACTTTCAGTGCAGCAAACTCTCTCCAGAAGTTCAGTGAGGATCTCTGAATGATCCAATGTTGACCTAAATGACTAATGATGATAAATAGAATCCAGCTGTGTGTAATCAAGTCTCTCGTATAAATGCACCTGCTCTGTGATAGTCTCAGAGGTCCGTTTAAAGCGCGAGAGCATCATGAAGAACAAGGAACACACCAGGCAGGTCCGAGATACTGGTGTGGAGAAGTTTAAAGCCGGATTTGGATACAAAAACATTTCCCAAGCTTTAAACATCCCAAGGAGCACTGTGCAAGCGATAATATTGAAATGGAAGGAGTATCAGACCACTACAAATCTACGAAGACCCGGCCCGTCCCTCTAAACTTTCAGCTCATACAATGAGAAGACTGATCAGAGATGCAGTCAAGAGGCCCATGATCACTCTGGATGAACTGCAGAGATCTACAGCTGAGGTGGGAGACTCTGTCCATAGGACAACAATCAGTCGTATACTGCACAAATCTGGCCTTTATGGAAGAGTGGCAAGAAGAAAGCCATTTCTTAAAGATATCCAAAAAAAGTGTCGTTTAAAGTTTGCCAAAAGCCACCTGGGAGAAACACCAAACATGTGGAAGAAGGTGCTGTGGTAAGATGAAACCAAAATCGAACTTTTGGCAACAATGCAAAACGTTATGTTTGGCGTAAAAAGCAACACAGCTCATCACCCTGAACACACCATCCCCACTGTCAAACATGGTGGTGGCAGCATCATGGTTTGGGCCTGCTTTTCTTCAGCAGGGACAGGGAAGATGGTTAAAATTGATGGGAAGATGGATGGAGCCAAATACAGGACCATTCTGGAAGAAAACCTGATGGAGTCTGCAAAAGACCTGAGACTGGGACGCCGATTTGTCTTCCAACAAGACAATGATCCAAAACATAAAGCAAAATCTACAATGGAATGGTTCACAAATAAACATATCCAGGTGTTAGAATGGCCAAGTCAAAGTCCAGACCTGAATCCAATCGAGAATCTGTGGAAAGAACTGAAAACTGCTGTTCACAAACCGTCTCCATCCAACCTCACTGAGCTCGAGCTGTTTTGCAAGGAGGAATGGGCAAAATGTCAGTCTCTCGATGTGCAAAACTGATAGAGACATACCGCGAGCGACTTACAGCTGTAATCGCAGCAAAAGGTGGCGCTACAAAGTATTAACTTAAGGGGGCTGAATAATTTTGCACGCCCAATATTTCAGTTTTTATTTGTTTAAAAGGTTTGAAATATCCAATGAATTTCGTTCCACTTCATGATTGTGTCCCACTTGTTGTTGATTCTTCACAAAAATTACAGTTTTATATCTTTATGTTTGAGGCCTGAAATGTGGCAAAAGGTCGAAAAGTTCAAGGGGCGCGGAAAACTTTATAAGGCACTTTCTTGAGCAGCGGCTCTTGGATACTTATAAATCACTGGACTATACATTTTTTGTAGACATAGTAGGCTATTGTCATATTTGAACATTTTTTCTGCGTGGCGTACTGCCTACCAATAGCTCAAGCCTGTCCTAAAGTGACTGTAGCTAAAGCTAATTAGCAGCAATACGCTCCCTTCTCCATAGAGGACTACTACAAACTCCTTCAGAAGATTGCAGTTCTGGAAACCAAAATTTACCGGTTAGAAGTAAACGTGGAAGTGAACAGATCATGTGTAAATGACACCACTTTACCAGTGACCCAAAACAATGGACAAAAGCATGCTAACACACGGCTAACTAGCACCAGCAAGACCACAAAGAAACAAGAGGGCTGTGGAACGGATAATAAATCAACAAGTGGCAGTCCTCCCTGGAACTCTTTTGGTGCAAAACCTAAGAGTAAATCATTTTCCTGGGAAAAGGGAGGACGACTAACGGGCAGGGCACAGCGCCCTGAGATTTGTGATACGACCGGCTGGCCTGCATTATCCTCCAGGCAGAGCGCCTCTTCAACCCCTGTACTTAGCAGGACACAGTCGTGGACAGCTGCAAAAGGGAAAATCAGCAACAAAATGCCTCCCCAACAACTGAGTGCGCAGGTGAAGAACAGATTTGCTCCACTGCTGCAGGGACCCTGGACATGACCTGGATTACGTCTCATCGTAACAGCAGGGTAATGACTGAGAGCAATTCTAAAAGTAAAAGCTACAGGAAAAGCAAGGCACGGGCCCCAAACTCTGATTGTGGGTGACTCTGCTGTGAAAGATATAAAAAGCAGTAAAAACACCAAAATACTCTGTTTTCCCAAAGATATGGTGTCTGACTTGGCCCAAAGAATCCAGGATATCATAGCAGCACACCCAACTGTGAAGAACATTATACTGCATATAGGGTCAAATGATGTTGTAAAGCAAGAGTCTGAAGTGCTGAATCGTGACTTTATGAATCTGCTGAACACAGTCAGCTCCCTAAACGCAAAGGTGTTTATCAGTGGCCCTATACCGCCAGTCAGAGGAGGAGCTGAGAGATTCGGCAGACTGTTGGCACTGAACAGATGGCTTTCAACTGCATGTACCAACAACCATTCTCTGCAGTTCATTGACAATTTTAACATTTTCTGCAGACACCTTTTTAAAGCAGATGGACTATTCCTTAACAAGCCAGGAGTAAAGCTGTTCACCTCTAGCCTACTTTCTGCGCCACACATCTGCTCCCTTGGCCAAGGACACGAGACAAGATGAACCAAAACAAGAGGAAGACACAACAAAGTGCGGCAGTGAGCCACCACAGCCCCCACCTGAGCAAAGATTTGACCATGGGAGACCAAAGAGCAGAGATGATAAATCTCAACACCCCTTCTCACCCGTCCAACACTCCTCAAACCCCTTGGACAACCACGACAGCTTTGAGGACCTCTTTAAGGATACGTCGCTCTCCCCTCTTTCCCCCATCCCCATGTTGGAGTTCACTGACCAGATGAAGCAGCTGGTAAATGCTGGAACCAAGTATGCCCCCCTTCCTTCTCCCATCGTAAAACGCCAGGCACCTCTGCCCCCTCAAGGACGGTAGTTAACTCCTTCTCCCCAAACTGATAAGGATGCTTGTGTGCAAAAGGCAACAAGCATTAACTGATATGGGCCGGGTCCAGGCTGCATGCCTAGTAGCACTCATGACTCTTTCCAAGACAAGCCTTGGCCCTGCGCGTGTAAATATTTTTTCCTACTACTATGGGCCAACAGTTAACATAGAAACGATTAGAGATACATTTAAATGCCCTCTGTAAATGGTGCCCTGCTGGTAGGTTTTACAACATGACCTACTTTCACTTAACTACAGTGCAGTAAAATCAATCAGATGTCCTGATCTGCGTAGCGACAGTACAGTGGGACGTCTGCCTTCAACAGAGCGACAGTAATAACCTAATATACCATCATTACTGAGTTTAAACTACATTCACGGTTATGTTTGCACTGAATAACGCATTCAATAAACAGAAACATAACTCTTGCAGCGCACATGAACAGATGCGCAATATTAGCTCACACATAAAATAGCACCCTCGTGAATTAGCCTGTTGCTAACGTACATTCATAAATCCTGCATAACATCGTCCCGTACCTACAGGACCTCAGACTTACTTATTGATGCACGCACACAGACAGTAGTGTCGGCAAACTTAGTCCAATGAGGGGAGAAAGGAAAGTGTGATAGCGCTCCACTTTTAACGCTTTTTTCTCTCTCACTCGAGACCGCTGTGTCCAACGTTAGAAGGTAGAGCGAGCTACAGCTGACAGGGAGAGAGAGAATGTATCACTACAGCCAATCTTGTCTTTGTGTCTTTGCTAGTTTAAGACCGACGCACTTGTCAATTTCCCGTCCAGCGCCCGCGACTAGGATTAGTGTGTTTGACCGGGGGGAGGGAAAGACACATCACAATGGTTGCTCTCCATCGTGATGTCGGGCAGCCATCGGCACAACCCTAGAGTGAATAAGAAAGGAGATGGAGTCGCCATTTTGTTTAATGACTCATTCCAATGTACGCAATTATCTTACGGAAATTTTGCTTCTTTTGAATATGTGGCTCTTCAGCTAAGATCCTCCCCTCAAGCTCTACTTCTAAATATCTACAGGCCACCTAAATACTGTGCATATAATAATATATAATCTGTATTAACTTTGACCGTGTAATTATTGCTGTACCCCACCGAGGGACCAAAGAACTGTGTTGTGTTTTTGAGAGCTATGGACTGACTCAGCATGTGACACAGCCCACGCACAATAAGGGGCACACTCTGGACTTGATTATCTCCAAGGGTCTGAACATTCCCAAGGTTGTGGTGACTGATGTTGCTCTCTCTGATCATTCCTGTGTTTTCTTTAACGGCACTATCTCTGTGCCCAAAAGTGTTCAAACAAAGTTAATCAGAAAACGGTATATCACTGAAAACACCAGTGAATCATTCATTCAGCTTTTCTCCTCTACACCCACCCTCATTGGGGCCTCAGTCACTGAGCTTGTAGATAATTTCAACTGTAAAATTACAAACGTTATTGATGCTATTGCTCCCACTAAGGTCAAAGCTGTCTCTGGTAAGAAAAGATCTCCATGGAGAAATTTTATAGTTGTGAGAACAGAAAAAAGAGAGTGTCGAAAAGCTGAACACAGTTGGCGAAAATCTAATCTCCAGGTCCATTATAACACTTATAAAGAGAGACTTCGCATTTATAATCTGGAACTAAGAAATGCAAGGTGGTCCTTTTTCTCTGACATTATTGCCAGAAACAATAATAATTCACGTGCTTTGTTTGCTACTGTTGATAGATTAACAAACCCTCCAGTACCAGTAGCATCTGAACTGTTGTCTACCAAGGCTTGCAATGACTTTGCCTCCTTCTTCACAGACAAAATTCTGAAAATTAGACAAACAGTCAGTGCTTCCATATCAAGTACACGATATGTGTTGTCACAGTGTGCACACAAAACAAATTCCAACATGACACAATTTTATACGATCAACCTTAAAAACCTGGAGGACATTATACAACATCTGAAAACCTCCTCCTGTTACCTTGATATTCTACCAACGGGTGTTTTCAAAAATGTTTCGAATTGTTTGGCTTCTGATCTTCTACAGATTGTAAACACATCTCTGCTGTCAGGTATCTTCCCACAGGCCCTGAAAACTGCAGTCATCAAGCCACTCCTAAAAAAGAACAATCTAGACACGACACTAATAAGCAACTATAAGCCAATATCAAACCTTCCATTTTTAAGTAAAATCATAGAAAAAGTGGTTTTTCAACAACTCAACCTTTTCTTATCGCTAAACAACAGTTTTGATGCCTTCCAGTCAGGTTTTCGACCACACCACAGCACTGAGACGGCTCTTGTTAAAGTCTTTAATGACATCCACTTAAACACAGAGAGTGGCAAAATTTCAGTCTTAGTATTACTTGATCTCAGTGCTGCATTTGATACGGTAGACCATGACATATTGCTTGACCGATTGGAAAACTGGGTTGGTCTTTCTGGCTCAGTACTAAAGTGGTTTGAATCCTATTTAAAGAATAGGGACTACTTTGTGTCTATAAGTAATTATACATCTGAGCAATAAATATATGCGTCGGTGAGTTCCCCAAGGCTCAGTTCTGGGGCCTCTTCTATTCAACATCTACATGCTTCCACTGGCTCAGATTATGGAAAACAACAAAATAAGTTACCATAGTTATGCGGATGACACCCAAATTTACATAACCTTATCGCCAGGGAACTGTAGCCCAATACAACAATTAAATATGTGCATTGAACAGATTAATGATTGGATGTGCCAGAACTTTCTTAAATTAAATGAAGAAAAAATGGAGGTGGTTGTTTTTGGAGCAAAAGAGGAACGATTGAAAGTCAGTGCTCAGCTTCAAACGACAATGTTGAAAACAACAGACAAAGCCAGAAATCTTGGTGTAGTCATGGACTCAGACCTGAATTTTAAAAGCCACATTAACATAATAAAAAAAAATCAGCCTATTATCACCTTAAAAATATATCAAGGGTTAAATTACTTATGTCTCAGCAGGATCTGGAAAAACTTGTCCATGCTTTTATCTTCAGTAGAATTGACTACTGTAACGGTGTCTTTACAGGTCTCCCCAAAAAATCAATCAGACAGCTGCAGCTGATTCAGAACGCTGCTGCTCAAGTCCTCACTAAGACCAAGAAAGTGGATCACATCACTCCAGTACTGAAGTCTCTACACTGGCTTCCAGTGCCTCAAAGAATTGATTTCAAAATACTTTTACTGGTTTATAAATCACTAAACGGTTTAGGGCCAAAATACATTTCTGATCTGCTACTACATTATGACCCACCCAGACCTCTCAGGTCGTCTGGGACAGGTCTACTTGTTGTCCCCAGAGTCAGAAGTAAACAGGGGGAAGCAGCGTTCAGTTTTTATGCTCCACATATTTGGAACAAACTCCCAGAAACCTGTAGGTCCGCTCCAACTCTGTTCTTTTAAATCTAAGCTAAAGACCTATCTTTTTGATGTTGCTTTTCTTTAAATAATCTATTTTATTAACTTTAATTTCTTATACTGCACTGTAACTTTTATTCTTATACTGCACTATCAATTTTATTATTGTCTTTTAATGTTTGTTGCTGAAATGTGCTATACAAATAAAGCTGCCTTGCCATGCCTTGCCTTCACACCTGTAATTTTGGTTTGGATCAAACTGAAAAGTCCGGAGGTCTGGACCAAACGAGGTAGGTCATGTAAAAATATACGCATCTTATCAGCCTAAGTCACAAAATTAGGGAAACGAAGATTCCGAAGCTTCCCATCCTTGACTGACTAAGCCCTCTGTTCAGAGAAACTTTAACCAGTGTCTTTCCAACAGCTCTTATACACATTGACTTGTGGCCACTGCCTGGTTCAAACGGGACTATCCTCCCCTGAAAAACACCCACATAGGTCGTTTGTTCAAGGAGCAAAGCAGGAAGTAATGTGACAAAGTTAAAATTTCCGTGTAAGGAGGGAAACAAATTGGACTTTCACCCAAGGGTTCGTGTCCCATTTAAAAAATACAAGTAAACAGAGTTTTTTTTTACTTTACGGAACAAACAGGAGCAACATTACGTTCCGCGTCACATGCGTAACTGCAAGTGAAGTAATGTCTGATGTAAACCCAAACCAAGATCTTTTTCTAAACTTATTGAAGTCGTTTTTGTGCCTAAACCTAACCAAAATTACCCGTTTGACAACGTTAACGACGTTTAAAACCTCGCCCGTTACACTCTCTGGTTTAGATATGAGGTCCTATTTCCTACCACCACTAGGGGTGCTAATTTATGAAACGCTCCTGTGGCTCATATTAAAGGAGAGGAATAAACAACTTACTGTATATTGCCGTATGATTTGGCGGACTTGTTGGTTAAATAACATTAAACTGAAACAACACTGACAACAGAAGTTAACTGAAAACATTAACTTTTAACTCTACTGCTCTCACTCTAATTTATTCCTGTTCTTTAACACTAGACACAACCATATGCCACATCTGCTGACACAGAGATGTTCAGTACCATCTGGAGCATGAATGTTGCTTTCCCTTTACAGTATGTTACAGGATGAACGGGGATTGTGTCCTCCTGATGCCCATGTCTGATGCCACCTCTTCTTTCCAAATGACTATCATAAGTCATTTTAACCTCACTACTTTTGCCCATCTTGTACTTCATTAGATGGACCTTGCACAGCATTAGCTGGGGCCCTTTAACGCATGATGACATAACATTCGTTTTTCCATTACATCACCATTCTGTAATAAAACAAATGTATTTCTATAGAGCAAAATGTATTGTTGACATATGATAGATCTACTCAGTTATGACGTTAAATTGTTCCATTGGATTATCATAGAAGAACCCAACAGTGCTGCATCCTCTCTCAAATCTACATGTGGTCATAATATATGCTTTTAGCTGACAGGAGATTTCTGTTTTGAATAATGTAAGGTTTTGTGGTATCTGAAAGTCAATATATTGTTTCTCTACATGCACCTGTGTTGCCTTTTACCTTGATCAAAATTCAGACTTCTCAACACCAAGGCATTGTTTTACCAAGGAGACATGTGTTTTGCTCTTTTTGCACTATTCTTAGGAAGCTATTTATCTGTATGTATATGGCGCCATTGATCACCATTGATCCAGTATATCTTACACTATGTGTGTTACTTGTTACAACATTTAGCTGGACGGTAATTGGACTTATTGACCCTGTTGATTTGATTTACAGTATGCCTGTGATGCTTAATGACAGCTACAAGTCACATTCTCCGAACACAGTTTCCTCTGTCATTTCTGTGCAGCTGTGGTTCTTTTGAGTGATTCCATGTCCTTAGTCGGCCTACGGTTGGGCCTAAGATACGGATGAAGTTGAGGTTCTGGTACTAGAAATGTTTTTAAGCATATAAAATTATTCTTATAAGAGCGCCAAATGTCCATGTAACGAGTCATGTTGGGGTGGTGGATGGGTCAAACAAAGACAGGACTTTCCCCCAGGTGAATTTTCATTTAATTTTAAGAACGTCACGTTCAGTGTTTAACCGGAAGTGAAGTAACTGATTATAACCCAAACCACTATCACTGGCTAAACGTACGTCGTTTTTGTGCCTAAACCTAACCAAATCGCCACTTTTACATACAAACCCGCAACAAGCCTGTTAATTAATCCTAAACCTAAACTAAATTATAACTCGTTTGAGAGTCTTGTTCTTAATCTTCAACATCCAAAATGGAAAACATTACAGCCAATTATATTCGTTGTTATTTACAGGGCTCCAGGTCCGTATTCTGAATTTTTATCTGAATTCTCCGAGTTTTTATCATGTTTAGTCCTTAAATCAGACAAAGTACTTATTGTAGGTGATTTTAATATCCATGTGGACGTTGACAATGATAGCCTTAGTACTGCTTTCAACTCATTGTTAGATTCAATCGGTTTCAGTCAGAGTGTGCACAAGGCGACGCACAGTTTTAACCACACCCTCGACCTTGTGCTGGCATATGGTATTGAAATTGAGGATATAATAATAATATTTCCGCAGAATTCGGTATTATCAGATCATTCTTTAATTACTTTCGAATTCTTAATACCTGACTATACTAAATTAGATAAAACCTTCTACACTACATGCCTATCTGACAGTGCTATAGCTAAATAGCATTTGACTCTATGTCATGCCTTAACATAACAGAGGACCTTTATGTTAACCTCAGTCCCTCCCAAATTGATACATTTGTAGACGGTGCTACGACCTGCCTACGGACGACCTTAGACTCTGTTGCTCCCCTCAAAAAGAAGATGATGAAGCGAAGGAAATTAGCACCTTGGTATAACTCCCAAACTCGCATAATAAATCTCGCGAAACCTCGAAAGTAAATGGCGTTCCACCAAAGTGGAAGAATCTCGTATGGATTGGCAAGAAAGTCTCAAAACCTATAAGAAGGTCCTAAGAAAGGCCAGATCAGACTATTACTCATCACTAATAGAAGAAAATAAGAACAACCCAAGGTTTCTTTTCAGCACTGTAGCCAGGCTGACAGATAGTCACAACTCTACTGAGCCATCTATTCCTCTAGCTCTGAGTAGTGATGACTTCATGAGCTTCTTTAATGATAAAATTATAACAATTAGAGATAAAATCCATCACCTCTTGCTCACAGCTTCTAACGGTTCACCTTTAAACACAGGACCACTAGAAAGAACGACTAGTCCCGACATATTTTTAGATTGCTTTTATCCTATAGACCTTCAACAATTAATGTTAAAGGTATCTTCAGCTAAGCCATCTACCTGTCACTTAGACCCTATCCCAACGAGGCTACTCAAAGAAGCGTTACCCGTGGTTAACACTTCATTACTAGATATGATCAATATGTCCTTATTAACAGGTTATGTACCGCAGTCATTTAAAGTAGCAGTGATAAAACCTCTTCTGAAAAAACCCACCCTTGATCCTGAGGTCTTAGCAAACTATAGACCTATATCTAACCTTCCCTTTTTATCCAAGATCCTTGAGAAGGTAGTTGCTAATCAGTTATGTGATTTTCTACATAGCAATAGTTTATTTGATGACTTTCAATCAGGATTTAGAAAGCATCATAGCACAGAGACGGCACTGGTGAAAATTACTAACGATCTTCTAACTGCTGCAGACAAAGGACTTGTCTCCATTCTTGTTCTACTAGATCTTAGTGCTGCATTTGACACTATTGACCATACAATCCTGTTACAGAGATTAGAACACTTAGTTGGCATTAAAGGAATCGTTCTAAGCTGGTTTAAGTCCTATTTCTCTGATCGATCTCAATTTGTTAATGTTAAAGATAAATCCTCCAAGTACGCTAAAGTTAGCCATGGCGTTCCACAAGGCTCAGTGCTTGGACCTATTCTATTCTCCTTATGCTTCCTCTTCGTAATATTATTAGGAAACACTCAATGAACTTTCACTGTTATGCGAATGACACCCAATTATACTTGTCAATCAAACCAGACAAAACCAGTCAGCTAGCTAAACTTCAAGCGCGCATTAACGATATAAAATCATGGATGACCTATAATTTTCTGATGTTAAACTCTAACAAAACTGAAGTTATTGTGCTGGGCCCTAAACACCTCCGAACCTCATTATCTAAAGACATAGCTACTCTGGATGGTATTGCCCTGGCCTCCAGCACTACGGTCAGAAATTTAGGAGTTATTTTCGATCAGGATATATCCTTCAACGCCCACTTAAAACAAACCTCAAGAACAGCCTTTTTCCATCTTCGTAACATTGCCAAAATTAGGAATATCCTGTCTCAAAACGATGCTGAAAAACTAGTCCATGCATTTGTTACTTCCAGGCTAGACTACTGTAATTCCTTACTATCAGGTTGCTCAAATAAGTCCCTTAAGACTCTCCAGCTGATCCAGAATGCTGCAGCACGTGTTCTGACGAGAACTAAGAGAAGAGATCATATTTCTCCTGTCTTAGCTTCTATGCACTGCTTCCTGTGAAATCTAGGATCAAATTTAAAATCCTCCTCCTGACCTACAAAGCTCTAAATGGTCAAGCACCATCATACCTAGAAGAGCTCTTAGTACCTTATTGTCCTAGTAGAGCACTACACTCCCAGAATGCAGAGCTACTTGTGGTTCCTAGAGTCTCTAAAAGTAGACTGGGGGCCAGAGCCTTCAACTATCAGGCTCCGCTCCTGTGGAACCAGCTCCAACTTTGGTTTCGAGGGGCAGACACCGTCACCACATTTAAGAGTAAACTGAAAACCCTCCTCTTTGATAAAGCTTATAGTTAAGGAGTGAGGAGTTGCAGCGTCCACCTAACCCGGCCCATCTGCTCCTCTTCGTAGTCCTCAGTTTTATTTATTATATAATCAATAATATAGTGAGAGTAGAGGGAGGCAGGCCAGTACAGCCCGATCCGGTTGGGGAGAGTTCTAGCCCGACCAGGCACCTCTCTTTAACCTGCCTCTCTTAGTTATGCTATTATAATTCTATACTGCCGGGGAAGTTCCTTCCTTCCTATGACACACTGAGCTTCTCTCTCATCTCTACTTGTTTCCTTTTGTATGCATCCTGTCCCAGAAATGCTTGTTACTAACCTAGCTCTGGCAAGTTTACTCCCCGGAGTCTTATGTTTCTTCTAGCTCTAGCTCTGCAAACGCCACACCCCGGGGGAGGACGCCTAACACGCCGGGAGACGGCCGCGGGTGACGCATGACAATAACGGGAAGGAGGAGGTTGGGTTTTATGGAGGAAATATTTATTCATAATTCAAATTGAAAGTCCAAAGAGAAATTGAAAGTCCAAAGAGAAAACAAAGCGAGATGAAATTAAAAATATAATTTTTTTCATTTGGCTTTGGCTTTTGAATTTAATATTTGGCTTTTGAATTTCAATTTATCATTGGCTTTTAATTTTCATTTAATATTTGGCTTTTGAATTTCAATTTAACATTGGCTTTTAATTTTCATTTAATATTTGGCTTTTGAATTTCAATTTAACATTGGCTTTTAATTTTCATTTAATATTTGGCTTTTGAATTTCCATTTAACATTGCCTTTTCATTTGGACTTGACACATGTCAATGTAAATGAGGAGGCGTGGCCCAAAGGCTGGTGGGAGGGTCTGAAATGAAAGGGGTGCAGAGGCACCTTATGAACAGCAGGGGGAGCTGACTGCTGAGGAGCATCTGTCTGCAGCTTCACAACCAGGCTGGTTTGGCCTCTTATTTCACATGATAGAAAATGAGGATGTAGGCTAAACACAAACGACATTTCATGCAACAACCGTGAAGTTTTCATGTAGTTACTATAATTGGGCCCATGTTAGTGAGGACTACATTAGGACTGTATTTAACGATGATTCTGGTTCCCAACTTCACCCCAGGTGTGTCTGTTTAAAACACGGACTCAGACAACTTCTCTCTTTTGATGTTTTATTTAATTAAGCAACAGTAGAAACATGGGTGTGGGTAGCTCTGCTACGTGTGTTTGTGTGTGGTCAGATCTCGAGGACGCACACAATCTCAACCGGATCGTCGTCGTCCGAACTGTGACCTCTCCTTTTTCTTTCTCTCACTTTTTTCTCCGGGTGGTCCGCGCTATTCTCCAACATGTACTCACAACAATCACTCCTGATTGACAGCCTTTTGTACAGCCCGTGTAGGCAGGGGCGGATTAAGGTGGTCAGGGGCCCCTAGGCTGCTCTTTGTGTGAGGCCCCCCTAATCATTGCGCTTTACTGGAAAAATGTATTTAGACACACACACACACACACACACACACACCAATTACCACCACACCACATACGTAAAATGAGAAAACTACATCATAAAACTAACATCAACAGAGATGTAAGTGGAAAGAATACCAGATATTATCCTCTGCCACCACAGCACCAAAACAATTACAATGGAAATGTAACTATAAACAGCAAAGCAGCAGAATTCCCTGGAATCACAGTTCAACAGGAAGCTGGTAATCACTTTTAGCTTTATAAGTCAACAGGTAGGCTACAGGATCTGCATCAGTGCAGAACAAAATCACAACATCACTACCAGTGGTGGAAGAAGTATTCAGATCTTTTACTTCAGTAAAAGTATTAATACCATACTGTCCTGCATTGAAAATGTTACTTAAGTAAAAGTATGTAAGTATCATCAGGAAAATGTACATGAAATAGTTACAGTGAAAGTACTGAATGTCGAAAAATCCTCATATTCTTTAAACAAACCAAACAGTTCTGTCAATCAACTAGTGTTTAATGGTCTCATCATCTCAGCTGGACTTGTAGCAGTTATATTGTCGGCTAGTTTACTTTAGAATCAAACATCAGATGTTATAAACTACGTGTGTTTTGTGTACAGAAATCTTAATGTGTAAAGTAACTAGTAACTAAAGCTGTAACAGATGTAAAGTACAAGTACCTCAACGTTTGGACTCAAGTACAGTACTAGAGTACATGTACTTAGTTACATTCCACCACTGATCATTACTGAGACACAAACCACTGTGCAATACACTAAACTGTGAATAAAATAAAAATAAAAAAACAGCAGCAGCAACACATAACACTGTTATTAACAACAATAATGAAACAGCAGCACAACACGTAGGCTACATATTGTTGCATAATCATCACACCTTTCGAATTTTTTTAGAATTCACATGCAGGATCCGAGCTATAGGTAGCAGCAGGGACGGACTGGGACCAAAAATTGGCCCTGGCATTTTGGCCCACCACGTAAGATCACAAATACCAGCCGTCCTTGCACTCCCCTGAATATGTATAGCAACTCCTACTACTTAAAACTACTAACGCCATGTAATGAGTAAGCAAGAATCAGTGAGAGTTGACACATTAAATACAAAAAAGTGCCATTTATTGATATAATAAAAACGGTATACTCCTCATGAATCATAAAACAAGATATATATATATATATATATATATATATATATATATCTCATTTCACGACTGAAGAGGCCCTGTGCTTTAATTTGAATTGGTCTATCATGAGTTTTTGTCTGCCAGTGCAGATAGAAAAGCTACAATTCTCGTTAAGAAAGTTTGCATGATGTGCAGCGTTTATCTAGGCTACTTTAAGGACACAAATGCACAAGCTTAAGGTTTGATGAACCTTAAGGTGGTGTTTTGCTTATTATTAAGATGTAGGCTACTTTGTTGAATGAAAGGCAGGCTAATATAGCCTAATAATAATAAAACGGTGAGAAAATGATCAGTCAAGACTCAGATACCCGCGCACTTAGCCAAACTAATGCAATGATACAGTATAGCATGCCTATTTCTTACATTATTGTAGTGTTATCATCAACAGTTTGTCCACCACTCAGTTTTATCAAACACCAAAGTGTTTTAAGGGGAGTTGTGTTTACCGCAGGTTGTAGCCTCACTCCCTCATCTCTGTCCCTCTCCTCCTGAGTCTCCTCCTCACTGTGCATGTCACTGTAGCCGACACCAGCACCGCTATCATCGGCCACGGGAGCTGATGAAGGTCCTGCTACTGCCCAAAACATGTCTGTCCATTTGGCACATTTGGCAGCGCTTCTGTTTCTCACGCAGCTTCTCAGCCCCTCCTTTGCGTTTCTTCTCCATGACCTCTATCACTATTCTAGCCTGGCAGATGCACACCCGAAACTGCATGCAGGCAGAAATCCCAAAGAGGGTGCTGTTTAAAGATATGACGTCCTCTGCATTGTCTTGGTTAACGTTATCCTCACCTAGCGCCACTCCACAGCTAGCTCCTCCTGTAGCGGCATGTTCATCGCTTTGGACTGTTGTTCATCATGTCTGTATCCCCAACAGTAGCCGTAAAAAAGTTTGTCATCTTTGGCAGCGTTGCCAAATACTTATCGGGACTTTTTTCTTTTATTTGAGCCGCTCGGGTAACTTAGTTTAATTTCGCTCTTAGACTCGTCTTGCTTCGTCTCTGTTTGTGTACTTCCCAGTTCTCCGGTCACTGTGTGTTTATCTTTCGCGCCGCGCACCGTTATGGACTAGTCCATTTCAATGTGAAACTAGGGGGTGTATGGAAAAAAATTGTCTATGTGATATTTTTGAATAAAGTGTTTTTTGGCCAGCCCAGAGTCAATTGAAAAAAGCAATGGGCCGCCGATCTAGGCCTAACACTTTTATGGGACGGACAAAAAAAAATCAACGTTTGTAAAACTGCCCATACTCTACACAGTTAATTTATCGCATAAAAAAGTCTCAGACGTGAATTTAGTGGTGAAAAAGCAGATCGCCTCCCTGCTGGCCGGCCAGTGATGCTTACAGACACCGCTGTTAGCTGGAAGTCTGAAAAAGTAGCCTACACGGGCTGTACAAAAGGCTGTCAATCAGGAGTGATTGTTGTGAGTACATGTTGGAGAATAGCGCGGACACGCACCTCACACCGCGCGCACCACCCGGAGAAAAAAGTGAGAGAAAGAAAAGGGAGAGGTTGCAGTTCGGACGATGACGATCCGGTTGAGATTGTGTGTGTGTGCGTCCTGGAGAAAACACACGTAGCAGAGCTACCCACACCCATGTTTCTACTGTTGCTTAATTAAATAAAACATCAAAAGAGAGAAGTTGTCTGAGTCGTGTTTTAAACAGACACGGACAGGGGCGAAGTTGGGAACCAGAATCAGCTTTAAATACAGTCCTAATGTAGTCCTCACTAACACGGGCCCATAGTAACTACATGAAAACTTCACGGTTGTTGCATGAAATGTCGTTTGTGTTTAGCCTACATTATCATTTTCTATCATGTGAAATAAGAGGCCAAACCAGCCTGGTTGTGAAGCTGCAGACAGATGCTCCTCAGCAGTCAGCTCCCCCTGCTGCTCATAAGGTGCCTCTGCACCCCTTTCGTTTAAGACCCTCCCACCAGCCTTTGGGCCACGCCTCCTCATTTACATTGACATGTGTCAAGTCCAAATGAAAAGGCAATGTTAAATGGAAATTCAAAAGCCAAATATTAAATGAAAATTAAAAGCCAATGTTAAATTGAAATTCAAAAGCCAAATATTAAATGAAAATTAAAAGCCAATGTTAAATTGAAATTCAAAAGCCAAAGCCAAATGAAAAAAATGATATTTTTAATTTCATCTCGCTTTGTTTTCTCTTTGGACTTTCAATTTCTCTTTGGACTTTCAATTTGAATTATGAATAAGTATTTCCTCCATAGGGTTTAGAAAAAAAACCCAACGGGGAAAGGACGCCTCACATGCCGGGAGAGGGCCGCAGGGAACACGCGACAATAACAGGACGGTTAACGGGGAAACAACACGCCACACGCGGGACGCGATCCCCGGCCTCAGGGGTGAAATCACTGCCGTAGTCGTGCTGTGACCACGACATATGCTTCCCATTTAAATACATTAGTTTACATTTTCGTGCTGCCCACCACGGAAAAAAACAACAAAAACGTTCCCGTGAATACGTATCAATAGATTAAATAACGTGACCATTTCACGTACTGCCATGAGACTGGGTTGGTATTTTAGGCTACTATTAGGTACGTATAAGATACACCTGCTGGATTGTGGGTAACTTTAGCTTCCGTTGTTGGTGTTAGCCATGCTGCTGTAAAGACATGCGTTTGGGCTAATAAAGGGTTAATATACCGTCGTAGTCCGGTTTAGCATTGTTATATCTAGTAACAAGAAAGAGTGAAGAATATAACAACAGGTTTTGTCACTTTATCCTCATGTTCACATCTCTGTCCGCTGAAAAAAAACACAATGTCTTTAAAACAATCAAATAAGACAGCATCTTGTGTTCTATCCAAGTCTGGATCCACCTAATAAACAAGAACTGTAAGAGGAAATGAAAAAAGGTGAAAAGAGAAAGGTCTAACTAAAATAGATGGATGACTTCACTTTGATACCGTTTCACTACCTTATTTCTGTCTGCAGTCATAGTGTTTATTCTGCCAAACGTCAAGAATCAAACGTGAGACAAAACATACTTCAACGTGCCCATTCAGCTTCCCCAGCATCTAACACTGAGAGATCAGAAAAGACAGCAGCTTCAGAACTGTTCTATGAAGATTCAACAATTAGTCAAACCGCAAAATGCAACAGGAGGCTGCAGGTGTTTGCTCGTGTGATCGGGAGAAGTTTATTGTTAACGCAACAGCACCTGTGGCTTTTCTACTACGTCGCTAGATTGTAAGTGGGCAAAAAAAAAATCAGGTCAAGATGTTAGATCCAACATCGGAGTTCAGCGACCCATTACAGATCTGATTCTAGGTCAGTCTTGCCACTGTTTCTCTTTCTGTCAGGTCAGAATTCTTCATCTTTACTGAAATAAAAGCTTTGGGATTTATTTCCAGCTTCGTACAAATGTAAAGCGAAAGAGGACAAGAAGAAGGACATTTTTAAAATGCATACATTTAAGATTTAGAGTTCATCTAAATGAAATCTGGCTCGCCTTGAAATATTTTTTTTAAGAAAGTAAGTATGTAAGAAGTATGGCCCAAATACGTTTCCATATCTGATGATGTAATAACTCTGCCAAAGCAAATATATGCTAGAAAAATACAATCAGGCTGTGATTAACACTTGGCTGATGTATTTCACTGATTGCCTTTAACCGACTGACCAAAGGTGAACTTGTATTACTCTTAAAGAATAAAATAAGGTGTTTTGTCACCCTGGATGTGAACTAGTAGTTCAGTCTTTGGCTCAGCAAACACAGATTTCATTGAATGGTGTAACCTCAGGAGTGGAGCCTGTCAAGGCCAGGCTAATACCTTATAACAAACAGGGAATTTCAACAGGCACTTCTCTCTGTGCTGCTACAGTCCTATTTTATCCATCACAGAGCTGCTAGTCTTGCATTGACAGACATTCCTCAACAGCGCTGTGGAGGAGGGTCTGGCTAGTCCACACAGCATTCCAGGATGGGAGAAAACATGCTGTGGTTTATTGGCATTTCTTTAAACCAATCACAATCGTCTTGGGCGGTGCTAAGCCCCGGACGGAGCCCCGGTGCCTCTGCAAAATATCCTCGGGAAGGAACTTGTTTTGGTGGAACGTGTACGTTCAAAAGTTGTTTTAGTCGTGCAACAGAAAACTCAGATTGGACAGATAGTCTAGCTAGCTCTCTGGATTTACCCTGCAGAGATCTGAGGAGAAGTTAACCATAGTCCTCATAAATCAACTGGAGTTTAGAATCAACACAAAGGAAGGGGAATGCACGGGAAATCCGCCCGAAATGAGGGACATCTGGCGGAATTTCCGAAGGCACCTGAACAATCCCGGAAGTGGAACGTCATGGATATAGACTACAGAGCTGCTAACTGGACACCTCCTTAAAGCTGACATAAGAATTAAATCTATTTGTCTCAGAACTGTCCAATCTATTGAACATGTTTTCAGATCAGATATTACATTTAAAACACTCTTTTGTGACCTGTCTTGGGGTAAAACCTGTATTTACAGTATAGACACGTTGAAGACGTGTATTATACAAATGTTTTTTTTTTATGTAGATTGACACGTCCACTGTATTAGATAAGTTAATGCCTTGGGTTCTTGATGAATACATATTACTATCAGTAGAAATGTTTAATATTCTTAAAACGGTTTAAAAAGCCAATAAATGTAGATAATATCTCTTGTTCTAATTCACTTCTACCTGATTTAATGATGAAACGAGGCTCTTCTTCGCTCCACTAAAGATAATATCTTTACCCCTGTTTCAAGAAAACTGAAGATATTGTAATGAATGTTTTCTTTTTAAACCCCAAAGCCAGAATAGATTATGTTTAACTATGGATATTTTTGGAAGACTGTGAGGGGCCTATTCCCACATGCAGCTCCTAAAGACTTAATATCAAAGATAAGTCTGGGATGTTAATAGGACGGTATGCACATGGTTTTGCAATAAAGCTACTTATGCGAGAATATTTACATCTGCTAATTTGCATGGCGGAGTTTATGTTCTATCAGGAGCAGGGCAGGTTAGACCATTGCTCTATTCATTAGTCAGAATACTGAATAGATTAACTAACTCCTATGGAATACTACATAAAGCTACAGATATAATGAGTGCAGGCTCTCACACTGAACTCACATGTGATGTCTGTTCCATGTCGATGCCCTAATGGTTTTATTATTTTGATGAAATCATTGTTGAAAACAAAAAGCAATGACTTTAATGTCGCTCCCCCAATCTCTGCTGTTTATTTACATTCTACATTCCCATTAACATCACAGGTTATTCATTTTTGCAATTACTGTGCCACTGTCCACTGCAAATATGTATTATTTTATATCTTATAAAAGTCATATTTTATCCCTATATTAGAGTGTCTGCACTTTTTCACGTCTTAGATTCTTAAAGGTCCCATGACATGGTGCTCTTTGGATGCTTTTATATAGACCTTAGTGGTCCCCTAATACTGTATCTGAAGTCTCTTTTATATAGACCTTAGTGGTCCCCTAATACTGTATCTGAAGTCTCTTTTATATAGACCTTAGTGGTCCCCTAATACTGTATCTGAAGTCTCTTTTATATAGACCTTAGTGGTGCCCTAATACTGTATCTGAAGTCTCTTTTATATAGACCTTAGTGGTCTCCTAATACTGTATCTGAAGTCTCTTTTATATAGACCTTAGTGGTCCCCTAATACTGTATCTGAAGTCTCTTTTATATAGACCTTAGTGGTCCCCTAATACTGTATCTGAAGTCTCTTTTATATAGACCTTAGTGGTGCCCTAATACTGTATCTGAAGTCTCTTTTATATAGACCTTAGTGGTCTCCTAATACTGTATCTGAAGTCTCTTTCCCGAAATTCAGCCTTGGTGCAGAATTACAGCCACTAGAGCCAGTCCCACAATGAGCTTTCCTTAGGATGTGCCATTTCTGTGTCTGTAGCTATTGAGTAGGAGAGAGGGAGGGGCAAGGTGGAGGGTGGGGGTGTGGCCTTGACCAACTGCCACTTTGCTCGTTTGAAAGCCATGATGTCTCTCTCTCATGGGTGGGCCAAATTCTCTGGGCGGGCAAAGCAGAGAAAGGGGAGGTAACCTTGCTCCTTATGACCTCATAAGGAGAAGATTCCAGATCGGCTCATCTGAGCTTTCATTTTCTCAAAGGCAGAGCAGGATACCCAGGGCTCGGTTTACACCTATCACCATTTCTAGCCACTGGGGGACCATAGGCAGGCTGGGGGAACGCATATTAATGTTAAAAAACCTCATAAAGTGAAATTTTCATGCCATGGGACCTTTAATGTGTGATTTTATTTTTTCATACACATTTGATGAATATTGTTGGATGGAATCTGACAACTATGATTTTGACTGCTTCTCTGTAATTGTTGATATAAATATGACAGTCTTGAAACTTGTGCTGTGCGCGAGTATGCTTGCAGGGAGCCACAATGCCTCATATAAATTATGTTACGTACTACTAATTTGCAACAGTAGCTATGTTTCCATCCACACGTTTTTATCCGATTTAAGTGATATTGAATGAAAAATGCCTTATGGAAACCGTAAAATTCGATAGAATTTCATGAGTATCGACTCAAACGAAATACGTTCGGTCTCATCGGATTTTCTCTTGATCGATATACGGCTTATGCGATAAACGCTGAAGGAAACGTTATTTGCCGAATAAATTAATGAATTGCGATTAAGTTTTAGGTCATTTTATGGTTGCAACCCACCACAAAACGAAGAAGAAGTTTCCGTTCATTTCCGCTCATGTTTGCACACATGACAGGTGTCAACAAAGACAGATGTAAGTGGATGAGCGAGGACACAAGAGACTTTTTGAATTTAATTTACGAGCAAAATATAACGGCTATTTTAGATAGCAAAAATCTAAGAAATGCCATAATTTATCAGGAACTCGCGAAGGAAATGACCAACAAAGGTTAGGACAAGCCGTGGGACGTCCTCCGGAGTAAATGGAAGGCGCTCTAACAGCGATACATGTCTCAAAAATGAGAGTTGTCTCGCAGCGGTGCCGGAGGGAAAATAAAAGGCAAGTTCCACCTTTTTCATGAGCTGGATCAGATCCTCGGCCAAAGGCCCATCGGAGCTTCCTTGGCTTCTAATATTAACAACTACTTTTGTCTAGCAAAACTTTGTTCGCAAATGTTTGCTTGAATGTTGTGCGATTCAGTGCGAAAATGAATGGAAACACCTTAAAATGTCTCAAATCAATTCGATATACCAATTTAATCGCAAAACAGCATGTGACGTCATTACGCACAGGTTTTTATTCACTTTAAAGCTGTTGGATGGAAACACACTTTCACCAGATTAATTCGCATGAGATTTTTTACCAAACTTCAGATAATTCGATTGACAAGTGGATGGAAACTTAGATACTGAACATATCTCCAAAACGATCACTGACTATGTATTTCATTCACAGCAACCAAGGATGATCACTTTTTTTTTTTTAAATGGTTATTTATGCACTTTTAGCATTGGGTAATGTTAGGTAAAGATTAAATATTGGAAAATTCAGCTGTGAAGCGTTTTTCTTTATTAACACTAAACCAGTCTTTCCCGAAACTGAACGTTGTGTGCACCGAACCACACGCAAGACTTTGTAGCCTACGTGTGAAAATGAATTAGTACTGTACATAGACGTAATATTTTAGCAGACAGGGTTGTGGGGAAAGTGTATTGTTGTCACGCCTCAATCCCTTCTGTGCCGAGCCTGGCGTGTGCTCGAAGGGAGTGGGGAAGTAAAACTGTACATACTAAAAATAAAATCCGTTTCATGTGAGTTGGCTGACTGAAACACATTTTCTGTGCTGCTCTGCTGTCGTGTTTACTCGTCAGCTCGTCAACGTGTTTACGAGCTGAATGAGTGACAGAGAAGCCGCGTGGCAAGAACAGATGTAATTATTCATCGTGCATGTCAAAGAATGTCTAATTGAACTGACTTATGTATAAGTCTATAAGGGTACATTGAGGAATTATTCATAATTGCATTCACATTGGGTAAACCAATCACCACAAAGCAAATAATTAAAACTAAGTAGGACAAAAACTGTCTCTTGGCAACCAGGCTCGTTTTCCAGAGAAAGCTGGACTCTGGTTCCTTGTCTCTTTCTCTCTCTCTAACCCTTAAGTCCAAATGTTGAAGTACTTCTACTTTACTTGAGTCTTTTCTTTTCATCCCACTTTCTACTTCTACTCCGCTACATTTCAGAGAGAAATATTGTACTTTTTACTCCACTACATTCATTTGACAGCTTTCGTTACTAGTTACTTTACAAACTATGATTTTTGCATGCAAAACACATGCATTCTATAAAATACAGTGTTCTATTATAAATTAAGGGGAGACACCCCAGGTGAATAGGAAAACAAATTACTAATAGATATCACCATGAAACAGTTGATGACTTACATTAAAGGAACACGCTGACTTATTGGGACTTTGTCTTACTCACTGTATCCCCCAGAGTTAGATAAGTCCATACATACCCTTCTCATCTCCGTGCGTGTCGTAACTCTGTCTGACGCACCCACCGCTAGCCTAGCTTAGCACAGATCCTGGAGGTAACCGGCTCCATCTAGCCTACTGCTCCCAATAAGTGACAAAATAATGCCAACATTTTCCTATTTACATGTTGTGATTTGTATAGTCACAGTGTGTACAAATAACAATGTCACATGATACACAGCCATCTTCTAACCGTATACAAAAAGGGAACTATATTCTCAGAGGGCGAAGCATTGCTACTTGGGCGCAACACCTGAAAAGCACCGTTGTTACTCTCTGCTCCTCACCACGGGGCCTCAGGTGCTGTGAGCAAATCACTCCGCCCAAGTAGCAGAAGTAGCAGTGCTTCGCCCTCTGAGAATATAGTTCCCAGTATGGATACGGTTAGAAGATTTATAACTGTGTGACTTTGATTATCTGTCCGCAAGCGCTATATACAAACAACATGTAAATAGGAAAAAGGTATATTTTGTCACTAATTGGCTGTGCAGTAGGCTAGATGGCCTCCGGATCTGTGCTAAGCTAGGTTACAATGGTTCCTTGGGTGTCTCCCCTTAAACTAGCCAACAATATAAGGGCCTACAAGTCCAGCTGAAATGATTAAACCATTAAACACACAACTGTTTGGATCCTTTACGCTTTCTAAAAGGGGAGGAGTTTTCTGCATTGAGTACTTTTACTTTTAATACTTTAAGTACATTTTCCTGATGATACTTAAATACTTTTACTTAAGTTACACTTTCAATGCAGGCCTTTTGCTTGTTATAGAGTATTTTTACTGTGTGGTATTAGTACTTTTAAGAAGTAAAGGATCTGAATACTTCTTCCACCGCTGCAGACAGACGAGTGAATACAGCTTCAAATTCTTGCTGCCTGGTGATGTCGAATCGCCTCAATAATGATTACCAATGTGCAGTTCAAGATGACAAACAGTAATAATGTGTTCTCCTGTCTGTTCTGTATACATTGGTGTACCACACTCGCAGATGCACAAACATACAAACAACTCATTCCAGTTATGAATTTGATTTGTTAAGGCTTTATGTGCAATAATGCATTTTACATCTACATTTACTCCCTGTAAGGAAATTGTTTCTAAATGAGAAGAGAATTGCTGCAACATTATTTCAATAAAATGCACTTTGCGGTGCGCCTCAGCACGTCTCAGAAATTGCTTCCAAAAACCCTCGTATACTGCTTGGAGAATTACCTGCCTTAGGAAATGCCATGGAAACCAATCCACAGGGCACAAATCGCGATGTTGTTAGACTTAGCAACTTGGCGATTTGTGCCCTATTATATCCCTTTTTGCTGTAGGTCTGTAATGAAGACTTCCAGTGGTGCAGGGGTCTGGATTGGTGTGTGATGGAAGGACTTTTCTCCAGATGAGATGGAAGCAGCAGCTTGTAGATGAGAGCGTGCTTCGCCCCACTACCAATCATGGTTTTCAAGTGTGGCGTAATCACTTGAGAAACACATTTTGTTTGTGACTGTTCATAAAAAAAAAAAAAAAAAAAAACATTTTACATGAGATACCTTCAATATTTTTACAATATTGATGTTGTTGAGAATCAGCATAACTTTAAAAAAAAAAACATCCTCAAGCACCGTCTTATTGTAAATGCAATTGAACGGAAAACACATTCATCTCAGTTCATGCAAAAGACTCATGTGGCTAAATTGCCAATATTATTGACATTAGTCAATTCAGGATTTTAAATGTTTGCATGGCAGAAACTATCTCTGCAGATTTCTCTACGTTCAGGATCCATGCATAAGAAGACTAAAAGACGAGAAGAGGATGACGTGTTCCCAAAAAAATAGTATTAAAATGTTTTTTCTGTTTGCCGGTGAGTCATATTGTACATGACATTTTGTGACAATAATAATGGACTTACTGTATATGGCTGATTTTATGATCGCTCGCAGTAGGCTTGATTTATGGGTTATTGTGTCTCTGTCGTGCCAAAGAACTGCACGACTCTGCCACGCGTACTATATTCCGTAGAAATAATAGCCCGAAAATAGCTCCACCTCGATCAAACTCTCTGCAGAGCTGCGAGGGGAAAATCAAAAGACGGCCAAGACTCAATAGGAAGGTTGACAGGGGAACCACATTGGGCAAATAAAGGGGGGTCAGTGCATGTGAGAGTGGGATGAACGAAAGGGAAGGAGTGCATCAGTCTGTGTACCTTGAGGCCAAAGTCTGAGGGGAAAGGCCTATAATGGCATGCGCTAGTGTGAGCTAGGCTGGATGGTTGCATACTCGACAAGATCCCCAGGGCCAGTGTGAGCAGAGCTTCGTGGGCTGGGAGAAGAGGCCAAGGCTGCAGTATCCAGCTCCGCATACTGGACATCACAGTCCCTGTGGCCAGAGTTCTGGAGACAAGAGAGGTGAAAGGTGTATAAAGGAGAGAGCAAAAGAGAAAAAGAAGAGAGAGAGAGATTGACAGAAGGACTAAGGTTGCTTTCACACCTGCCTCTTTTCGTTCAGTTGAATCGCACTAGAGTTGGTTTCCCCCCTTGGTGCGGTTCGTTTGGGCAGGTGTGAATGAGGAAATCACACTCGGGTGCACACCAAAAGCGGACCAAAAAGAGACCTGCTTGATGAGGTTGTCTCGGTATGCTTTCAATCAAACTCTGGAGCTAGTGTGGGATGAGTGATGCGACCTCGAACTGCACTAACTACTGTATGTGTACTCCGAAAAATCTGAGCTAATCTCTCCTGTAGTCAGGTGTGCTTAGCAAGCTGTGATACAGCAGAGCAGCAAACTGTAGCAGCCTGCAGTGTTTTTCTCACAGAAATAGACTGCGGTCAAGCTCGCCGTCCGTCACTCACATCTCCGTGTTCCAACCAGCCGCTGCTAAAGTTGGAGACAGTGCCAGCAGAGCAGAGCAAAGTCTTGGTGACAATGTCTGATTATTTAAATGAAATGAGCTGGTTTGACCGTGGAGATGCAAGAAATATGCACTAGTCCAGAACACAGGACCTTCTTCCTGTATTTATACATCCGACCAATAAAGGAGTGAATGTTCTTGCATAGTTTGTATTGACGGATTTTGCTACACTTGGAGTTTTCTGTGTGTGAAATGAAACCGAACCAAAGGGGAAATCGCTCCAAGTTTACAAACTCATCATCTGATTCGGACCAGAGAGAGAGAGAGAGAGAGAGAGAGAGAGAGAGAGAGAGAGAGAGAGAGAGAGAGAATGAAGATCTGATCGTCATGGTGACATTTTGAGTTCGTGAGCAGCGGTGTTACAGTGGAAGGCCAATGGGAGATGTCACACTGAAAACCATAACAGACAGAAATTAATATATGACGATAAATAAAAGGTTAGAGATGAGGAAGGACTCTGACTTTGTTTACATGCACATAATGACATTGTTTTATTATTATGATTTATTATGTGGTAGAATGGCTCGAATGGGCTTATTTCAAATTATTTTTTTATGATGCTGTTGCTCACGTATGCATTATTGAGGAATGATGCAGTGCTCCGAGTTAAGCCATCAGGCTTAAACAAAACCAATCGCTGCAACTAAACAGACATTGGGCATGTGTTGCAACTATGCTTGGAGTATGGTGAGTGCATGTCCAGACAATCCTTTGGAAAAAAAAAAATTATTTAGATTGTAATTTATGTGTCCTGATCACTGCATGAATGGACTGATTCTGGCTGTATCCGTGGTTACTGGGCTGCACACGGAGGTATTTACACAACCCGTGAGGACATTCATGGAGATGCTGGAACGCTCGCTTTAAAACTGGAACATCAGCGTGCATGTAAACACCGACAAATGCCTTTATTCAACCAGCATCTGACCACTGTGCACAAACACCAATGATTGACTCGGGGAGCAATTGTCCAAGTGAGTGATGGGTAAATGACCTTAATGTGGTAATCAATAAATAACAATGACAGCTTTCAGCGCTGTTTATCTAATTACAAAAATACTTCTCAGATTGTTGTCTTCTGCGCTAGAAAGACTCAAAGGCACTGGGTCAGTACTAATCTGAAAGATGGTGAATTTAATCACACCGACAAGACATTATATGCATATAAAACACATTGTAATGTATTTAATGTAGTAAGTAAACAGGAAATGTTGGCATGGGCTTGGAAGACAACATGAAATAGAAAGGTAACTTTGGAATGCCATTTTATTCAAAATTAAATAAATACAAGAACAAATAAATAAATAAACATGAAATGCATCCTAATAATATATAAATACATGTAAATATAAATATATGAAGGAGTAAATATAGTTTAATAAATAAATAAAAAGGTTTTTACTTGTATTTCTTTCAGGGAACTTTTATCTTCTCATTTATATATTTATAGTTACGTATGTATGTGTATTGTATCTAATTTTTTTAATATTTCATTACGTATTTTATAGGCATATCTGTGTATTTATTTATTTATTCAAAATTGAATAAAATGGCATTCCATACATAACAGGACATTAAGGCAAACACAGTTTTGATTTCCTTTGCTCCTGAAAGGTGATGCCTTTTCTTTCAATACAGAGGAGGAGTCCGACTGCACCGATGGTTGTATCACCACGGAACTGGAATTAGAGATGACAGGAATCGAAAGATAACAGACAAATCTTCCATTCCAACTGGCAACACGTTGAAAAGCTCCACAATCTACTTTGCTGTATTTTTCTATTGTGAGAGCAAAAACGAGTGTCTGAGAAAGACAGCGATTGTGTCTCTCCTTTTAGTCAGTCTGCTTGTTCTTGGTAATGAATTCAACGGAGCAAAACAGAGGGAGTTATGTGACTAGGTAAATGCAAAGCAGAGATGGCAGCTGTCTTTTATCTACCTAAACAACAGCTGCCATGGTGCAACGCAGTCGCACTCCCAGCGCCCCAAAAACCGGCCAGGTGCCTTTGGTGTTAGTTACTGACACAAAAAGTCTCTTGTAGCATCTAACCCTTATTTTCCACAGGGCGCTGGCCCCCACGAGCAATCGCTGTCATTCATGTCGATGCTTGATATTCCACCGGCCGCGCCACGCCGCGTCCCAGACGTGTGCGTGCAGCGGCTCTCCGCTCTGCTAAAGATACGCGCCAGGTCTATTTTCACACGAGATGCAGGGCGTTCAGACAGCAGGGCAGGAAGTGAGACATCGAGAGTATCCAGTCAGTTTACTTAAAGAAACCCTCCAATATGTCTCCCCTCCCCCAATATACGGATGACGAGAGATTCATCTTGAAGGTGGAACAACATAATAGACATCATAGATAATTTTTTATAAGGACAATGCCAGAAAAGAGAAGGCATGGAGTTTAACTGTAGGAGTGCTTGGAGTGGAAGGTAGATACTAGCTTAATAAAAATATGATTGCTCTGTAAAGTACTTGTAGAGACAATTTAATCTGCGAGTCGGGCAGCAAGACGCTCCGCTTCTGAGATGCTCCCGGTGTGGTATGGCGTGTGGCGGAAGACGGAACAAAACCGGAACACAGCAGGAACGCATCACAGACGGGCCCAGTGTAAAATCGGGGTTAGGGCCCATTCAGGCCAAAAAAACTGAAACAGCCCATTTGTCTGACATCCTGTTGTGTTTAGTGTTTTTATATTTCACAGTTACTGTTTTATGTCCGATCGTTTAAAGATCTCGACATTTCCGACTGTACTCGAAGGCAGTTTCATTTCACGGAGAAAGAGAGAAAGAAAAGAGACAGATGCTTTGTTGTCTGGCAAGCATTCAGCTGTTCCACAGACTCCTGGTCAGTCCAGTGCTTGTGTTAGGTATTTCAAAACTTCCTTGTGGCAGCGATAGAGGCAGTGATGTTTCCTGTTTCCTGTACTGGGTTCTCACAGCGCCTCAAAACAAGCTGACAAGTCTGATCAGGCCCGCTGCAGTTTATTACGGCTCCCCCCCTGTGGCAAACCCCGCCGCAGCCTAAACGCACTATCACCATTCAAAGTGGATGGAATGACCTGCGTTTTTGCCACACCGTCTGGCAGCCGACGCAGGCTTTGTGAATGCAGACTTAGCCAGACGCAGGAGCTTTCAATTAATAAAGGTTTCAATATTTGACGCTCTGGGTACCCCTTTGGCGCCACATTTCAACACTCTCGGTCGGGAATCTCTTTTCAAGGGTGACCTGGCCAAGACAGGTATCAGCATTTAAAAAACACATATTTACAGACAACGAGACACAAGAGGACAATGTTAACAGAACTAAAATAAAGCAAAGCAATTCATATTACATCAATTTAAAATAGCCATTTTTTTAACCAGGAAAAATAAGTGAAAACACTGACATCTTAAAGAGTGTGCCTCCATTTCTTAAATTTTGGATGTAAAAGCATTCACCAAGATTAGTCTCAAGTCATTCTGCAGCGTATTCCATGCAGAGGGGAGCAAAGTACACAAAAACCTTTTGTTCCCTGCTCTATGCGCGCATTAGGGACAGAAAGCAAAATGATGTCCTGAGAACGTAAGAAGTGCCGACCAGCATTTCTCCGCGTGGTAAGTGAACAAATGTAGGGAGTTAGCACACCAAGCATTGCCTTATAAATAAAGTTATACCAGTGACAGAGCCTACGGGTCACCAGAGCAGGCCATCCTACCCGAGAGCACAACAAACAAAACAACAACAAAAAATAGATGTGAGAGCCACTGACCAAGCGTCAGTATTTGACAAGTTGGGAGTGAGAACGGGTCGGATGGTGAGGTGGTGTAAGGGAGGAAATGCATCAGTGTACCTTATATCAATCTGAGAAAGAATTACATAGAAATGGTTGAAGCTTTTACAGAATCTCAAGTTAATAATTGAAATCTACTGTGCAACCTCTCAGCCAATCGGATATTTCCCCACACCGCCCTGCACTCAAGCTGGATATTTAAATATCTGGAATATTTGTCATGACCAGAGTGCAATCAGGGGGAAAATTACAGCCACATTGCATTCAAAATTGGCAGATAGTGTTTTACCCCGAGAGAATCGTCATTAGTAACACTCGGCGCTCAGCAGTCAATGCATGTCTCTCGCAAATAGTGTTTTGAAAACCTCGCCAATACCCTGTTCATCTTAAGAGCGGCCCTAAACTTCACTTTAAGTGGAATGTTATCAGAGATAAGAAATAAATCTAAGAGAAATCTACTCTCTGTGTCCAAGGATTATCAGAATTAAACATCCAGTTCCTTTGAGAATAGAATTGAAGATGATAGTTTGATATCCTTGAATGACTACACCGAAAATCTAGATCAATTCATCCGGGGGGTAAAGAGTGACAGTAATTGAGTTATCCCGGCTTTGAGTCAAGATGAGTCATTTAAAAACACAACATAAATGCAAAGCAGTCATTTTAAAAAGCTTGGCTGACAGGCTAATACACGAAAATGCAAAGCAAGTTGGTAATAAAGAGCATCAATGAAAGCACAACAGTTACAGATCATTTGGGTGTTGTTGAAGAGAAAGTTTAGCCAGAGTTGTCCATCAGTTTCATATGAAAGAAAAGTAACTTTTAGTAAACACAGCAGACAGCAATTACACTATTCACTGTAGTGTCCATCATCCACTGTAACAAAAGCCATTTCATTCAACTCAACCTGACTCAGGCTGACTTGTTAAGTAAGTTAAAGGCGCCTTGCCACACGTATTTCTGTACGTTCTATGTCTGAAGTTCTACCATGAACTCTGTAATATTTTTTGTGGAAAAAATGTCTTGGTTACCATGTTTCAAACCATTCTAGCGTGGTATAGAAAGCCTGCAGGAAGACTCAGCTCGATTTGTGCCAGTTCTCATTAATATTCAACGAGCTAAGCTGCTTGACTCTGATTGGCTAACAGCTAGCCAATGAGAGCCTGGCTATCAGCATCCTTTAACCAGCGCAACTGGGCGAGCTCATGAATAGTAATGAGCTCAGGCAACACCACGTCAGACTGACCAGCTTTTGTAATTGGCCTGATTTCTCCGCTTATTTCATTTCAGTGGCTAGAGCTGACAAAGTAGGTAGCAGTTCATTTTCACATTCACAACATAATGGACCTAACATATTTTGTGTGGCAGGGCACCTTAAAACGAAATAGTTGGTTCCATACAGGAACTCTGATGGCTTGTTCTAATGTAACATTTACACATAGCAGTCTTGTTGTCAACGAATCCCATGACAAGACCAGAGCTAAATGTGCGTCAGTCCATCTCTTGATGCTTTCTGACTTAGAGTCTGTGGCTCTCATACCCAAGCTCATTGGTTCCTACTGACAACATCAATCTTTGACCACGGTACATGGAAACAAATATCTGCTATACACATACAGTGGAGTGATGGTGTCCTGAGCACAAAATGAAGTAACGCTCCCTCTGTGTGTGTTGTAATCTGAGCTTCTCTGTTCTTGGTTTCGATTGCCTGTCCAGCCGTGCGTGCATGTTAGTATTCCACGTACGATCTGTGAGAGACGTTTTTTTTTTCCTTCCGGTATTTCGAATACAGCCCCTTTAAAGACTCTGTAGTTTATAGCTAATGTTACTGAAAGAGGAGGACTATTTTCCGCAGCGGATGAATACACATTTGGTTCTCTAGTGAGTATCCATGGCAGCATGACAGTGTTTCTGGGACAGACTCAATCAACTTCATGGTTATAAATAGGGCTGATATTCTTAGTCGACTAACACTCATTTGATTTTGTTGACTAATCGATTCGACGATTTAATCAACAGATCTGTAAAACTCAGAATCATGCAAAAGCACCACTTTAAATCTCTAAAGTGTCAGCACCAAAATGACCAATTAGGCGACTAATCGACTAAGAGGGGGCAGCCCTAGTAATAAAGGGACATATCAGTCAGTGCAACAGTGTGGCTCACTGATGTGTTATAATAGTTAACAATATGTCTTTTAGACAACAATGACACAGAGGAATGAGATATATCAGGTATTGGCTACACAGAATATACTGAACTTGTTAGTAGTAAGAAAAACATAGACGCCCTTGATGAAAGTAACCGTGTCTAATTACACTGACTCAACTCACTGATACCAAAATATGCTGATTTCACTGAACTGATTATGAGATTGTACGGTGCTGTTACTGTGTTGTACGGTACAAGGTGTTCAAAGCAAACTCTGTGATCAAAATGAACACCCACATGTTATTGTCATCAGTTTCTGCACATCAGCGTTCTGGAAGTTGCACTTTCCCATCTCCACCAACAGCAGGTGTTTGTCTGTTCCAAAACGTCTTCCCTTCGCCATGCAGGTAGCGCTGCTCATACTAATTTCAAGCACGCACGCACACACAACACATACAGCCTTACACATGCCAACACATTGTCTAAAAGTCCAAAAGAGTTTTATTTTCTTTAACTCAAAGCCGAGACCCCAGCCAAAGCAAATAAAGCCCCCCCGAAACACTCGAGCATCTGTGGCCCTGAGGGAGGCTCTGCACACTTAGCAGAGGCATCTGATACAACAAGGCAAACACTTCATAGTCAACAGCTTACACTCCGGGGCGATGATATACTGTAGAGCATCACACTGCAATTTATCTGCACACGGTTGCCATGAAAACACACACGTAATTACGAGGGATTAGAGGAAGTGGAGGGGAGGAGAGGCAATGGGCAGAGCGGGTGATGAACGCTGGGGTCAGAATGTAAAATAGTCCACACACACACACACACACACACACACACACACACACACACACACACACACACACACACACACACACACACACACACACACACACGCGTGTAGACATGAGTGTAGGTAGACAAAAAGTGTTGCACACTCTGGCTTCATATTCATATCTGTGTTTATTCTGACCGTGTTTATTCTGACCATTCACAGATACTATATATAGGCCACACCCTTGTTAGACATCTGATGTCGATTAAATAATCATCTAGCATCTTTGGGGTAAAAAAAAAAACATAAATATTATTACTACAACAACAATGTTTAACACTATGTAGAGAGATGTCAATTTCATATTAGTATGTTTGAAAATACAGAAAACTTCTAACAGACATATAGCAGAGGTTACAACATCAGTTCTGGATGAACATCATGAACAACTTTGTCTAGACATCCAATAAACAATCCAATAAATGAAGGTGCATTACATTTCATATTGAAGAAGGGCCGAAATGTGGTCAGAATAAACCGAGATATGCATATGGAGCCAGAGCGTGGATAGAAATGATGACATAAGGAGTTTAGTCAGTGGATTTACTGGTCAGCAACACCAGACGGCATTCAGGAAGCATCGCAGCACTGCATTTCACTTGTAAATCAATTCACAAATACCTCTAAGCATAATGGCACAGAAAGTTGGCCCTTTCACCAGCAATTACTGGTGGCCGGCGGCGGCGGAGGCTGTCGATGACCCCTGCATACAGAAGCTCCCGTGAACCCGCTTGTGGCAGAACTACTCACCGGTTTATCAGTGAAGGGGGTCGACTCAGAGGGCGCCATGTCGTAGTAGGGAGGCTGGAGAGGAAGCTTCTGCATTTCCTCCTCCTTGTCCAGATGAACCACCTGCAGGAATCACAGAGAGCTCAGCAAAAAGTCTACAAACCAGGCAGGTCGGATGATTTCTACTGGAGCTGCTCAGCAATACCTCTGCAACTATGCAACAATGCTGTTTGAGGCTGTAGAGATTGGGCAACAGTTTCATAATAATAATAATAATAATAATAATAATAATAATAATAATAATAATGTATTAATCCCCAGGGGAAATTACAATGTTTTCACTCTGTTGTTAGACAAACTAAGCCTAGAAATCTAGACGCACCCTAGCAGCAGCAAATGTAATTTGCAGCCAGGGTCAGTCTTTCAACTCTGTTGGCTTGCGGGCTGGAAAAACCAAACTCTAGTCAGGCCAATCACATCGTGTATAGAGTCGGTGGGCGGGCTTAACATAATGACGGCGGAGTTGCGACGCTTCCGTGTGAATTCCCTGCTACTTGAAAACAAAGAAGATGGCTGCTGCTGCTGGCGAACAGCAGCCTTTCGAATCGGCTTTGGCCTTGACTCTGGAAGACTTAGGGCCCTATCTTGCACTCAGCGCAATTGCCTTTGTACACCGACGCATGTATCATTCCTATTTTGCACCCGACGCACAGTGGACTTTTCCCTCCACAGACGCACGTCGGTAAATTAGGGAATGAACTTGCGCTCCTAGGGGGCCGTTCAGCGAAAAGAGGAGGCGTGTTCAGCAAACGCCCCGCTGCGCGTTCAATCCTGGTGTGCTATATTTTCAAAAAAAAAAAATAATTCAAGTTGCGTTGTATATCGTCGGTTGTTCTACATCGATTTCGTCAAGAATCCAATAAGGAAAAATCAATTATATGTATATGGTATCGTCTTGCAATCCTCACCGAGATTATCTTTTTAGTGCATCGCTGAAAACTGTTGCATGCACATTAGTTCCGGCAGCAGAACATAATGTGGAAAAGTAATTTTTTGACTTGATTTGCTCACACTTGTTTTTCAGTGCCAATAAGATGAAACACGATCTGAAATCTGACAAGGAATGCATCTTGACAGCAGTTTGAACTCTAGTCGCTCGGCTGAACTCTACATGTGCATCAAAGTTGTTTTGTCAAATTAATCGCTTTCATGTCACGCAAAAGACATGATGCAAACTTCTGAAATAGTGGAGCAGAAATGTAAAGCTCCAAGAGCTAGCTGTGCTACACAAACCACTGAAGGAAAGAATTGCAGGGAATTGAATTCCTACATGAAGGTGACATGCGATTACAAAAACAGATACGCTGCAGATTAATTACAGCTGGGCAAACACAGCTTGTCAATATATGGACGTGGCTCCTTGAAACCACCTTATAATATTAAAAATATTATCGTTCTTTTTACTGGAAAAACCAAAACATGAACATATGAAGAATGTTAAACAATATCACAAACTGGACATCCTGTCTCGATGTAAACTCCCAGTTAACTTCAGTTCAGAGGCATCAAACCATTAAAAGAAACCTGCAAAATATTTATATTTGGATTCATCCACCAGCAAATACGCCTTTGAATGGAGCTTTTCTACAACTGTGCCTTGGCTTTGTCATATTCCAGAGGAATATCTGCTGCTCTGTGTTTGAGGATTTAAAGCTGGACTGCAGATAGAACTTTTACATTCAATGTGCAGTAAGCGATATGCTCAGAAAGATACATACTGTAGGCTGCTATTTCAGTCGGAACATTTTCAAAGTGTTGAACATAACAACAAACAGGAAGTCTCACACCATGAACTTACACAATTTTTGCAACCCATGGCTCTTTTTTTGAAAGAGGAGTGGAAATAAAAGGGACGACAACATTCATGACAGGTTCCTTTTTTACCGTTCAGCAGAATAGTCGGGGCCTAAGCTAAGCCATATATCTAGGCTCCTCACTCTGAAATTCAAAGTGCAGCTGCAGTATTTGTTTTATTTTTTTTGGTGGGGGGGGGGTTCCTTCAACAGGTTGCCACCGGTTTTAAACTTTTCGCACAGCATGCCCCTAATTGATCTGTCAAACTCAACCATGCTAAAGTTTGACGACGCTGACAGCGTACCGTTCCAGGGCTTTTAAGGTGGATGTTCACAACAGGCTCTAGACACCTTTCACTACATGAAGGAATGACTTCATTATGTTGTAACGGCAAATGAACACCTTCATTGAACATTTGTCAGACCTGCGCATTGCACAATGAAAAGAAATAAAAGTGAGTGAAAGAAATCAACGTCGCCCAGAACAATGACGTTATGAACGTAATAAAGGTGAGATTCAGATAATAGATGGTGAACAATGAGTTTTCTTTCCGCGCCTCTGTGCTGTGTAATTTGAGGGATCAAAAGGCTGCCAAATGCTGTCCACATTTTTTTCTCACACTCAGAAATAGCTGTCCATATGGTTAGGTTGGGGTGAGCTTTTCCATTCATATTACATCAAAACGTGAAAAATTTAATAACCGAGTGTTCGAACGGTGAGCTGAGCACCAGACTTTATATGTAATTAGCTGGAGGAAAGGTTTGTTCGGAGCATAAAGACATCAGCCTCCTGGATGCTCGGCATGTGTTTGGCTCGGTTTGCGTCCATCTCAAAGCGACATACCCCAAGTGTTGTGATGCAGCGAACGCAGATGTTGATGCTTTGGCTGCGTGGCTGGTTTTGCTCTGTGCACTGGGCAATGATAAATTCAGGATGCTGCCAATTTCTCCAGGCCAGCCGAGTCACCTAGCAACCTATTCTGAATTAAAGCTGTAATAAGGATCCGGTATAGGGGACTGCACTACTCAGTATGACACGATGTGCCCTGCTATGACATGAACTTCCACGATGACCTCCGAAGTCACTGTGACCTTTAATGTGACTATTATTGGCACTGTTCATCACACCCCCAACCGGCCCGTCAGACACCGCCTACCAAGAGTATGGGTCTGCCGAGGTTTTTTCCTAAAAGGGAGTTTTTCCTTGCCACTGTCGCGATAGCCACTGCTAATGCTTGCTCTTGATGGAATTACTGTAATTGTTGGGGTTTTGGAAATTATAGAGTGTGGTCTAGACCTACTCTATCTGTAAAGTGTCTCGAGATAACTTTTGTTATGATTTGATACTATAAATAAAATTGAATTGAATTGAATTAATATCCAACTTTTTTTAACTCCAAATTTCAGTAATAGGGTATATAAATGCTGATATCTGGGTTTTCACTGATGTCCAGGATGTTTTGGTCAGAGCTGTGCTATAGCAGCCAAAGCAATAACTTAATTAAAATTTTAAATTTTTGAGGTTCGGTCGAATATCAAATCCACTAGTTAAGATTCTGCCGAATCCGAAACCGAATCCTACTCCCATCCTCAGTCCATTAACACAGTAAACACATCGTCAATGTCCACAGCCTCTAAAATACTTAAATGTAACAACTAGTGCTGTCAAACGATTAAAATATTTAATCGCGATTAATGTCATAGTTAACTCGCAATTAATCGCATTTTTATCTATTTTAAATGTTCCTTGATTTCTTTTTGTCCCATTATTTATTTCTCATTTTAATGCGAAATTTAATTTAATAATCTTGTCAACAGGATACGATACTTTTAAAACGGTGCCTGAACCGAAAGATATATATATTTAAAAAAGGAGCACCTTGTTCAATTGTATTTGTCTGTTCTGTACTACTCTTTGGCCGGCTCGCAAGCAATTGCAAACAAGTGTGTGCAGCGTGCATGTTGTTTTGTTTCCGGTCTAGCTAGATCCGGTGTGGTGTTGTAGTTTTTCTAACGTTACTAGTTGTTGCAACAGCATGTGAAAAAACTACAAAGTTTGCTGGGCCAAAAAGAATGTTAATCTCGCGATAAAAAAATTGACGGCGTTAAAATGGGTTTGCGTTAACGCCGTTAATAACGCGTTTAACTGACAGCACTAGTAACAACTTAATGTTGAATTCACACACTCTTTTCACATCATAGGAAAGCACATGGTTATCGCCAAATGAGTGACAATTTAGTTTGGCGAATTTTCGCTAACCAGTGTATTGTGAAGGCAAGTTGGGTGGGTGAAATTAGAAAGCTAACGCTCCCACTGTAGGGAGACTCATTTGCCGAGAGAACAGCTGACAGCCCGGGACAGGCACTGTCTGGTTAACACAAGTTTTTTATGGCTGCTGTCTGTAGATTCCTTCATGCACAACTCATATTCTTTTGGATGATTCATACGCAAATATTTTAACAGTGGCAATGTTGTGTATTGTTGAGGGTCCTTAGGGGCACCACGAGACAAATCGGCATTGCAAATTGAACATGTAGCTCGACTTGAATCGCCTTCTTTTGACTGAAAGTACTGCCAAACAACACTTTTCCTGCTCACGAGTTCCATTTTCACTTTCTCACAGCATATTGCATTGAACGGTCCACCTACGTAAACACTTTCCCGTGATGAACGGTGGCGTTATTACGTCGACCAGCATAGCGCGCGTAGTGCAAGCGTAGGGTTCAGTGGAAAAAAATTCTAAGGTTCACCAGAAACCAAACCCCGTCAAAAAGCCCAATATTCGGCCGAATCCTGGATTCGGTGCATCCCTAGCAATAACACATTTTTCAGAAAACAGGAAATAAGCAACAGTTTGGCCGCTCCATTTGAAATGGTCTAGAACCGTCAAGGTTATGATAAAGATTTGTCATGAAAGACATAGCTCACTCTCTTCAGTGATAGAGCAATGTATGGTAACCTTGTGTCTTCCACAAATCAGACCATTGTGAACAATTAATAGAACTGTGATTTTTTTCTTTTAGAGAAGCAGCTCATCAAGATGATTGGCAGGTTTTGGGACAGGACCTTGTCTGACCTTCGCTTATCCAATGTGAATGCGCCACAGGAAACTCAGATGTGTGGGGGAGTGGGTAATTTCTAAATCACACGAGGTCCCCAGATGATACTAATCCTGTGAGAATAGTGCTCAAGATAACTTGTTTTTATGTTGGGTGTATGGGTCACTTGGAAACTGTTCCACTGACGAATGAATGTTGAAGGTGCAGCCATTGGTGTGTCATAACCTGCTGAATGAATTACAGCCACAGATAGTACAAAAGTTTAACGCTTGAACCTTTAAAAAATCTTTTTGGTCATTTAATACATACAGTATATTTTGTTCTGCACATGTCTACTTGTATAACAGTAATGCTTATGGTGTATGCATCAGTGAGGATTATTTATTCATGCGTGCTTTACCCATCATGTCATGAACCTATATTTCTTTCTTTTGCTTACTTTTTTATGTTTTTTCAGATGCAAGCTTGCTGAGCATGCAGCTTCTTTTAAAGCAATTACATCCATAAAATGGAAGACATTAAATCCTGTAAAGTGTCTATTACAGCCTCATCTGTCCACTAATCACCAGTGAGCGTGGCATTAGGTGCCTTCCATCACCTTCTCTGCCCAGATGTCCGGGAGTTTGACCCTGGAGCGATAAAGAGTCTCAAAAAGTTGGATTTAAAATCTCAGCGGTGTTGATATGCAGTGGCCAACTCTGCGCTTAGGTGAATCTTCACTTATTCAGATTCTAATAAAAAAAATTCTCCACTTTATCTCCCCAATTTGGAACAGCCAATTGCTTAATACTACAGTCCTTGACAACACTAAAGGTCTGAGAAAAACTCTCTGCAGCCTCTGCTCACTCATGCACACTGTACCCAACCTTTAATGTGTACATACAGTACTATTACATATACTACTATTGCACTTGTTTGTGCTAAACTACAGCAGCCACACTGGGAAGGTTGATGCAAAACCAAGAACTTCTAGGAAATGCTTTATGCAGTACTGATTCTTTATTATTTAAGCTGCTTACAGTGTTTTTCCAAGGTGTGTGGAAGACTTAGATGCACGTTTTTGGCGAGGGGTTTAGGGGTAAAAATATGCAATTTCATATAATTTTGGACCATTAGTTTTACCATATCTGTGTCTAAAACGTTGGGAAAGCTAAAGCAGATGATGAATAAATAACTCTCAAAAAGCTCACAGAAAAAAAACTTGCTTAAGAAGTCAACTGGGGACCGACTTACAATCATTAGATCTGAGAAAATTAATGTACGTAGTTTTTATGCTCACATTGATTTTACATTCATTCAGCTCAGTTGGTGCCAAAAATGGCTTGGGTGCTGCGCCTAATTATTATATAGGTATGGAAAACCAGACTTTCCTCCAAAGCGCTTCTGGAGGAGGGTCTGGCTAGTCCACACAGCATTCCAGGATGGGAGAAAAACGTGCTCTGGTTTATTGGCATTTCTTTTTGGCATATTTTACCAATCGCAATCGTCTTGGGCCGCACGGAGCAACGGTGCCTCTGCAAAATAGCCTCGGGAAGTAACTTGTTTGGGTGGAACATGCGTACTTTTCAAAAGAGTGTTGTTCATGTAACTGCTCCAAACTTTGCATGTCTGTCCAACAAAACAGTCCCACTGCCCAGGACTTAACACAGGTCTTTGCGAAAGTGTGAGTGTTTTTCCTCTTCGCACCAGATCAGTGATCTGAGAATACTGCTATATCAGTCAAATTCTCCTCACTAATCCAATCGATGTTGACATTTCCATTTGTCTCTGACTAATTAAACTGATCATTGAAATTATCAAAACACATCTCGCCATTAAAAACAAATACTGCTGTGAAATTAAGACGTCAGATGTGAGTGATACTCAAACTATACCACTCATCTAATAAGGTCCAAATACAATAGAATGAATTAACACCATATAATGGATGAAGTGATCACGTCTCAAATAAATTAATATTAATGCTGCAGTGTGAGGTCAGTATTTATATGTCAAAGATGACCCACTTACCATTACTTTACTTATTAAGAGAGAAATTAATTAGCGTTAGACTGGTAATTACCATACATGTTACTGGCTTCACTCGGAGAATGAGACATTTCTATACTTAGATATTGAAGCTGTAACTTGGTTGTTAAAGGAAGTCTGTGACGAGAGGACGAGAAACACTTGGGCAGCTTTATGGGATGAGAAAGAATGAGAAAGAATAGCCCTTTCCCACTAAAACATTTCACTGGATTCCCATAATTACCTTTGGACCATAAAGTGATATAGACTAAAATCCCTTTTCAAGAAGAAAAAAAGATAAAGCTATGATACATATATTATGACAGCTGTGTTATGAACATAATTATGCATGTCCTGAGCATAAACTGAGTATAATGATGGATGGCTTGACAGCTCCCCAAAAGTGAAGCCAAAACATCTGGACTGTCCCCTGGTGGCTGGCTGCAGTATAGGTCATTAACCAGGTGACGTGCCGACGTGTAAGGTGAGCGTATTGTGTCACTTCCGGTGTTCCCGTGTTACAAACGCTAGTTTGCTGCTCCGGCAAAAACTTACTGAACTCTGCTTCACTGTTTAAATTAGCAGCTATTTGCCTGGATTGCATTTGAATTACAATTGTTTTACTCAAGCACTTATACTTAGCTTCACTTACAGCGACTGACTAGCTGAATTTACAATTGTTAAAACACTGTTAGCTACTTTAGCTTAGCCATTAGCAATGGCTAATTCCTCTCCCTCTCCTGCTCTCTCTTGCTCTGTGTGTCAAATGTTTAGCTATTCCCCTGCCTCCTTTAGTGATAACGATACATGTAATAAATGTAGTATATTCGCTGTTTTGGAGGCAAGGCTTAGTTAATTTGAGTCACGGCTCCGCCCATGGAATCAGAATCGTATGCTTCCGTAGCTAGCCAGCACCATGTAGTTAATGCGGGCCAACATACTGTAGCTTCTGTAGCTTCTGCTAGCTGTCCCCGGCAGACCCCGAGCAGCCGGGCGAGTGGGTGACTGTCCCGGAGGAAGCGTAGGGTTAGATCTAGACCAGGGAGTGCACATGATGAAGGTCGCTCTAAACCGGAGCGTCTTCGCCTCTCTAACAGGTTCTCCCTACTCAGCGATACACCCGCTGAGAAGCCAGTTCTGGTTATTGGGAGCTCTATACTGCGATATGTGAAGCCAGCGGCCCCGGCTACAGTAGGCCTACCTACGGTCATATGTGCCCCCGGGGCTGGAGCGGGCGATATAGAAACCCATCTAAAGCTGCTGGCAAAAAGAACCGTAAATACAGTAAGATCATACTTCACGTAGGTGGTAATGGTCGTAAATCGGAGATCACTAAAATGAATGTTGAGTCACTTTGTGCATACGCGCAAGACAATGTCGGACTCAGTAGTTTTCTCTGGACCCCAGCTAAACCTGACCAGTGATGAAATGTACAGCCGTACGTCATCCTTCCACCGCTGGTTGCGGGGTGGTGCCCACCTAATGATGTGGGCTATGTGAATAACTGGAGGGCGTTCTGGGGAAAGCCTGGTCTGATTGAGAGGACGGCATTCATCCCACCTGGGACGGTGCCGCTCTCATATCAAAAAATCTGAACGGAGTTTATCAGACATAAACCATGACAACCCAAGTTTGATATTAGTAATCAGAGGTGGCGTCGCTGCCGCGCCCTCTGTGCTTCCGTTGGAGCAGTCGCCCACTCATAGTCTAATAAGCACGGTGTCTGTCCCCCGACTCAGATCGGTTAAATCAAAGGTAAAACAAAGATGCGCTATACTTAACAACCTAATTGGAATTAAAACTACTGCAATAGAACAAAATAGGAAAATTAGATGTGGACTATTAAATATTAGATCTCTGTCTTCTAAAGCAGTACTGGTAAACGAGTTGATATCAGACAATAAAATTGATTTATTTTGTCTTACTGAAACCTGGCTGGGCCATGAAGACTATGTTAGTCTAAATGAAGCCACTCCTCCCAGCCATATTAATACTCAAATTCCCTAGAGGCTCAGGCCGGAGGGGGGAGTTGCAGCCATCTTTGATGCAAGCCTGCTAATTACTCCTAAACCTAAATTACATTATAACTCATTTGAAAGTCTTGTTCTTAATCTTCAACATCCAAAATGGGAAACATTACAGCCAATTATATTCGTTGTTATTTACAGGGCTCCAGGTCCGTATTCTGAATTTTTATCTGAATTCTCAGAGTTTTTATCATGTTTAGTCCTTAAATCAGACAAAGTACTTCTTGTAGGTGATTTTAATATCCACGTGGACCGACGTTGACAGCCTTAGTACTGCTTTCAACTCATTACTGGATTCAATCGGTTTCAGTCAGAGGTGTGCAGCAACGCGACACTGTTTTAACCACACCCTCGACCTTGTGCTGGCATATGGTATTGAAATTGAGGATTTAATAATATTTTCGCAGAATTCGGTATTATCAGATCATTCTTTAATCACTTTCGAATTCTTACTACCTGATTATATTAAATTAGATAAAAGCTCCTACACCAGATGCTTATCTGACAGTGCTATAGCTAAATTTAAAGAAGATATTCCAACAGCATTCGACTCTATGTCATGCCTTAACATAACAGAGGACCTGTATGTTAACCTCAGTCCCTCCTCAAATTGATGCATTTGGTAGACGGTGTTCACGCATAGCCTACGGACGACCTTAGACTCCGTCGCTCCCCTGAAAAAGAAGATGATGAAGCAAAGGAAACTAGCACCTTGGTATAACTCCCAAACTCGCCAAATTAAAACAAATCTCCGGAAACCTCGAATATGCTGGCGTTCCACCAAGGTGGAAGAATCTCGTTTGGATTGGCAAGAAAGTCTCAAAACCTATAGGAAGGCCCTAAGAAAGGCCAGATCAGACTATTACTCATCACTAATAGAAGAAAACAAGAACAACCCAAGGGTTCTTTTTCAGCACTGTCGCCAGGCTGACAGATAGCCACAGCTCTACTGAGCCATCTATTCCTCTAGCTCTGAGTAGTGATGACTTCATGAGCTTCTTCAATGATAAAATTACAACAATTAGAGATAAAATTCATCACCTTTTACACTCAACTTCTAACGGTTCACCTTTAAACGAGAGTCGTTAGAAATAAAGACTAGTCTCGACATATACTTAGACTGCTTTTATCCTATAGATCTTCAACAATTATTGTTAAAGATATCCTCAGCTAAGCCATCTACCTGTCTCTTGGACCCCATCCCAACGAGACTACTCAAAGAAGCATTACCTGTGGTTAACACCTCATTACTAGATATGATCAATATGTCTCTATTAACAGGTTATGTACCACAGTCATTTAAAGTAGCTGTGATAAAACCTCTTCTGAAAAAACCCACCCTGGATCCTGAGGTCTTAGCAAACTATAGACCTATATCTAACCTTCCTTTTCTATCCAAGATCCTTGAGAAGGTGGTTGCTAATCAGTTATGTGATTTTCTACATAGCAACAGTTTATTTGATGACTTTCAATCAGGATTTAGAAAGAATCATAGCACAGAGACGGCACTGGTGAAAATTACTAACGACCTTTAACTTGCTGCAGACAAAGGTCTTGTCTCCATTCTTGTTTTACTAGATCTTAGTGCTGCATTTGACACAATTGACCATTCAATCCTGTTACAGAGATTGGAACACTTGGTTGGCATTAAAGGAATTGCTCTGAGTTGGTTTAGGTCCTATTTCTCTGATCGATCTCAATTTGTGAATGTTAATGATAAATCCTCCAAGTACGCTAAAGTTAGCCATGGGGTTCCTCAAGGCTCAGTGCTTGGACCAATTCTATTCTCCTTATATATGCTTCCTCTAGGCAATATTATTAGAAAACACTCAATTAACTTTCACTGTTATGCGGATGACACCCAATTATACTTGTCAATCAAACCAGACGAAACCAGTCAGCTAGCAAAATTTCAAGAGTGCATTAAGGATATAAAATCCTGGATGACCTATAATTTTCTGATGTTAAACCCTAACAAAACTGAAGTTATTGTGCTGGGCCCTAAACACCTCCGAACTTCATTATCTAGAGATATAGCTACTCTGGATGGTGTTGCCCTGGCCTCCAGCACCACTGTTAGAAATTTAGGAGTTATCTTTGATCAGGATATATCCTTTAATGCCAATCTAAAACAAACCTCAAGAACAGCCTTTTTTCATCTTCGTAACATTGCCAAAATTAGGAATATCCTGTCTCAAAACGCACGCTGAAAAACTAGTCCATGCATTTGTTACTTCCAGGCTGGACTATTGTAATTCCCTACTGTCAGGTTGCTCAAATAAGTCTCTTAAGACTCTCCAGCTGATCCAGAATGCTGCAGCGCGTGTTCTCACAAGAACTAAGAAAAGAGATCATATTTCTCCTGTATTAGCTTCTCTGCATTGGCTTCCTGTTGAATCCAGGATTGAGTTTAAAGTCCTTCTCTTGACCTACAAAGCTCTAAATGGTCTAGCACCATCATATTTAGAAGAGCTCCTAATACCCTATTGTCCTACTAGAGCACTGCGGCCCCAGAATGCAGAGTTACTGGTGGTACCTAGAGTCTCTAAAAGTAGAATGGGAGCTAGAGCCTTCAGTTATCAGGCTCCTCTCCTATGGAACCAGCTCCCGATCTGGGTTCGGGGGCAGAAACTGTCACCTCATTCAAGAATGAACTTAAAACTCTCCTATTTGATAAAGCTTATAGTTAGGGAGTGAGGAGTTGCAGTGTTCACCTAACTGGCCCAACTGCTTCTCTTCATAATTGTTAGATTAATAATACATAACAAAGTAGAGGGAGGCAGGCCAGCCAAGCCAGATCCGGCAGGGGGAGAGTTCTAAGCCCGAAAAAGCTACCTCTCCTTATGACCTGTCTCTCTTAGTTACCTGTTATAGTTACGCTGTTATAGTCCTAGACTGCCGGGGGACTTCCTTCCTTTGACACACTGAGCTGCTCTCTCTTCTCCCTTTCTATTACTGTTTCTATTACTGTTACTATTACTATTACTATTTGTGTGCAGCCCGTCCCAGAAATGCTTGTTACTAATCCTAGCTTCTGGGGAGTTTACTCCCCGGAGTCCTTATGCTTTTTTTCCCCCAGCGTATTTCCTTGGAGAACGTTTGCACCAAGACCCTGGTTGCAGCTGTCGCCGTGGTCCTGCTGCACTCCCTGCTGAGCTCAGCGATGCCCTGCAATGTAATGCTGCGTCCTGCTGAACCCTGCAGCTTCCCGCTACATCCAGTCACTGTTCCATTATTAATGTGACTACTATCGCCACTGTTCATCACACCCCCAACTCGCTGCAGACACCGCCTACCAAGAGCCTGGGTCTGTCCGAGGTTTCTTCCCAAGAGGGAGTTTTTCCTCGCCACTGTCGCACTGCTTGCTCTTGAGGGAATTACTGGAATTGTTGGAATTGTTGGGGCTTTGTAAAATATAGAGTGTGGTCTAGACCTACTCTATCTGTAAAGTGTCTCGAGATAACTTATGTTATGATTTGATACTATAAATAAAATTGAATTGAATTGAATTAACCACGCCCCTTCCTTGTTAGCGGATGGGACATGGGCCAAACTGAAAAATCAAAGTACACGTCAAATACATTTTTCTCAAAGATGGTTTCTGTCATTTTAGGTGGTTCTTATCACGCCGATATTTGTTGAAGTGTTCATCTTCTAATACGTTTTTTTTTTATTAGAAACCTCATGATTGACAGGTGTGATTGACTTGTGATTGGTCGGGCGGGCGTATGGGCGGGACTTTGATACCGCTCGATCACTACTGCTCTAGTCTTGCATTGCCAGACCTTCCTCCAAAGCGCTGCAAAGGAAGGTCTGGCTAGTCCACACAGCATTCCTGGATGGGAGAAAAACGTGCTATAGTTTAATGGCATTTCTTTAAACCAATCACAATCATCCTGGGCGGCGCTAAGCGTTGGGCGGAGCCACAGTGCCTCTGCAAAATAGCCTCGGGAAGGAAATTGTTTTGGTGGAACATGTGTACGTTCAAAAGTAGTTTTAGTCGTGCAACAGAAAACTCAGATTGGACAGATAGTCTAGCTAGCTGTCTGGATTTACCCTGCAGAGATCTGAGGAGCAGTTAACCATAGTCCTCAGAAATCCACCGGAGATTAGAAAACCAACACAAAGAAAGCGGAAGGTAACGGGCATCTTGCCGAAATGAATGACATACAGCAAAATTTTCACCGGCAACTGAGCAATCCCGGAAGTTGAAGGTCATGGATATAGACTACTACTGCTCTGGTACTTCCGGTCTCTGGTTCCAAAATTATACAAGATGGCAGCGCCCGTATCTGGGATACTTTGGCTTCACTTTCATACAGTGGGAGGCAGTGGAGATGCGTCGTCCATCTTTATATACAGTCTATGGTTCTGACTTGTTTTACATAATTTTTTTTAAATACACTTGGGCTTAAATTGGCAATATTTCACTCAAAAGAGTGACAAAGTGGCAAGAACGTGAGACAGAAATCTGAAAAGTTCTCAGACTTTGTAACTCTTTGCCAGAGTGAACAAGATTAAGAAAAGAGGAGGAGATGCAGGAAGCTCTTACCTGGATGTCATCGGATGTCAGGTGTCCCTTCATGTCACTGTTCTTCTTTTTAGGCGGGGGAGGGGCTGGCTTGTGGGCAGGTGGGAGGTCGGTCCTGTTAAGAGAGCGAGAAGATAACATGACACTCAGCACAGTAAGGGATCGCCACTCTTCAACGTCCCTCACCTACTACAGCACTCTATAATGAGAAGTCCTGCCTGCACTTGCCTTTTTCACTCTTTCCTCGGATTTTGATAGATCTGGTGTTGGTGGCTTTGTTGCGGCGGCAGCCCTTCCCCCTGCCCTTTCAAAGGCTCTCGCTGGAGAGACACTGTGCTAATGAGAGTGGGCTGTAATTGGACACTGAGGTGAGGAGATAGGGATGGGGGGAGTATAGGGGGGCAGGGAGAAGGGCATGTGTGAGTCAAGTCCTCAGGGTGGATTGAGCCTCTTTCAGAGTACCACGCGGACACACAGCCCGCCCACTGTGCAGCCACTCTTTGATTGACGTGTTGTCCTGAGCTGTGGCTCAGAGAGCTCAGCAGGCGGCTTCTGCTCTCCACCTTTCCCTGGATCCCTGGCAATAACACCCCCTAATCCCAAAGTGCCTGCCCCACCCCTCTGTGGACACACCTGGGGAAGAACAAAGCCTCGACAGCTGAACACCTGTACTCATGTACATGCTGCCATTAACAGGAACAGCAAACAACTATTTCCTTCACACGGAGAATGAAGTTTTCACTGGAGATAAAAAGGCCAACCCGGCATACAGTCGTGGCTATGATAATAAAAAGGGGAAATTAAATTGGGAGCGGAGAAAAGACAGCAGTAATTGAAAGCTTGATGTTGGAATTGTTTGAAGTGCATCTGGATAATTATTTCAGACAAGGAAGCAGAGGGGCTGTTGCTTCCAAATCGTTACAAAGAAAACCCCTTCCCTGCAACACGCTGGCAGTCAGATGTCATCTGCTGCATTCTGACATGATATCAGGAGTGATCAAAGATAATGAAGTGGAGCACAGACACTGAGCTGTGTACCTACATGCATTATCTCCGGCTCCTCCCACATCCCATTCGCACTGGTTCACATCCTTATTGAATAACATGACCTTTCCGCAAGGCCAAGCCAGCGTTTTAATGTGCAGAAAATGTGTGCATGAGTGCACCTCTTAACTCTTCCTTTCACGCTCATTATTTCCAGTCCGTATCACCTTGTCTCCAGACAGTGCTGCCGTGCCACTGCCAGATTCATGTGGCACCCTCTTCAGCCTGCCTGCAGCACAGAGGCACAGCAAACACACAGAAAGACAGCACACAGTAACCTCTGCTGTCGCAGAGCCTTCAGACGCGAGAGCATCCATTTTCTCCGAGACGGATAATTATGAGTCTTGTGGAAACGTGGTTTCCGCAGCTACAGCAGCAGCGCCCTCATTATAAAAGTATTGTAATGCGTTGCCTATGATTGACTGGATTCTGATACAGGTGAGAGAAAGAAAAGCCGTGACAGCCGACAAGATCATTTGCTTTCAAGAAATGCATGAGACAAAGTGTGAGTGTCAGCCTCTGCCATCCCTGTGCATACACTGAGACACCGAATTACATTTCTTCAATTAGCTGAAACAAATAGCTGATGAAAACCTCATGCTCGGACCTAACTGTCATTTCATTAAAAGGAAATGCAGCATTATCCAACATTCAATACAATATTTACTGCGTTTCCAGCAGGGCTGTCAAAATGAACGCAATAATGATGAGTTATTAGATAATAATGCCACTAATTTGTGTTGACGCGCCATTAACACCCACACAATCTGTGATTCGGCAACACATTCTCACTATCCCATCACGTAAAATACGGATGCTTGGTCATGTGCCTTTTCACGCTAAATGTCTCCTTTAGCGTTGGGAATCTTGGCGTCACTTTTGACGCTCTGGGTGGGGACGTACTGACTGACATGCGGCACAAAAACGGGACAGTTAGGTTTAGGAAAAGATGGTGGGTGGGGTTACAAAATGTACGTTTCTGTGACACGCGGGACAAGAACGGGACACAAACCCCGGTCTCCTGGGTGAAAGTGCGGTTTTGTTTGACCCATCCACCCTCCTAACCAACATCTTTACGCGGCATTTCGGTCTTTCATACTACTCGTTACTGTTGGATATCATACGGCGGATGCAGAGAACCCCCCTCCCCCTGATCAAAGGCACACCATGCTGGATAGTTTACAACGGAGACGTCTGGACAACTCTACAAGAAACACAGTTTTAACAGTGATAGCTAAATGGGTGGCTACAGCTAGCAGGCCAATAAACACTGTAGAGAACGAAGGTCTGCTTGAAATAATTTGCATCGCATCCAACGCCTGCACGTATGAGTTGCCTTCGAGAGCCACCACTGACAGTATTTGTCATTGTTTTGGAGGATTGCAACAGAAATAAACATTTGCATGAAGCAAGCATTTTTTATTTGTATCTTCTCACATGTTGATTTGAAGAGCATTAAAACCTTTAAAAATATCCCTTTTGAAAGTACATTTCGAGCAGATAAAAAATGGGTGATTAATATGCGATTAATCGCGAGCTAAATATGGACAACCATGCGATTAAATATTTGAAATCGACTGATAGCCCTAGTTTTGAGGCAAATCAGTTGCACATCTTCACGTTGGAATCATTCAAGCGGGATGAAATCATACCATGTTTATATGTGATACAGCATTTGCATTCAGAGCCAGCCATTTTCATAGGACCTTCGATGATTGCATTTTGTTGCACATTATGTGAAGGAGGCCTGTTCAAATACGTAGTGTGTTGTGGGGCACCCATATGCAGAGTGGGTTTATCAAATCTGACCCGAAATGAAGAAACTCCCTCGTCTCATGACTACCACCCAGCAGCAACCATTTCCTCCCTGTCATAGCTCCCTTTTCTTGATTGAATTCAGCTACGTCTGTAATCACGTTACGCACAAACAGCAGCCTCAGGAGACCGCCAGTGTGTACGCCGTCACTACGGCTTGACACAGTAGCAGGAAAACCGAGCCAAAAGTACAATCTGTGTTTAATGGAGTGGCATGAGTGCAGAGCGCACAAACATACAGTATAGCTGTGTGCTCAAGCTGTGTCCCAATTCCAAAACTAACACTGTAAAGCACTCATCTTTAAAATACTCTGTGTCTGTTAGTGTGCAGGACATTAATGCCCTGTCTTTCACTAGCAGGAAGTAATACATGAAGAAACACTATTGCTAATTGAACTTTGTAAGATAAATGTTTTTTCCCAAGATTTGCTACTTGATTTTTTGTTTTCCGAGATGCTCCTGAAGCTGTCTCATCTCTATCTGCAATTCGTTTTCATCTCTCCGGCTGTGTGAACCTCCTTTCTTTGCTGGGAGCATTGCATGCTGACATCTTTGACTGTATCTAAAGGATAACTTCAGTTTATTATAAGGTGGGTATAATTTTCTTACTTCTGGACATAATTTCTATCAGTTATGATGCTGATGATCTCCCCAATGTAATTGCTGAGATCTACTAAAATGACATTGCCACAAGTACCAAGAAACAAGTGGTTTAGAGAATTTGGCCACATTCTCAAAACCACAGGAGATAGAAATGAAAGGGAACAGCTATGGCAATTACGGTAGGTCATAAGTAAACCCATAAACTGTGATGAATCTTTACAACGGACAGTTTGGTAAAGTATTCTACCATTAGCATGTAGCATTTGGAAATACATGTTTACTATTTATTCTCTTTACTTATATTTATTTGTTTATCTTTAGTGTATTGTACTTTCCCCCTATCACGTGCTGCTGCAGCAGTGTGAATTTCCCTGTAAAATAAATTTTATATATATATATATATATATATATATATAAAAATTATTTTATATATATAAAAAATAAAGGATTTTGAATCTTGGATCTTGCACACAGAATAAGCTACAAGTGCAAAACAGGTATCTAGTTGTATAGAATAAACTTAAATGCACGTGACAAACTAATTGAAAGTGGATTGAAATGCAGCAGTGTTTATGGTTTGAATAATTCATTATAAAAAAGATTCACAGTGTCAGCTGTGGAGTCACCCAGGAACCGTTTTGCAGCCTCGCAGGTGAATGCCTTTATTTCTTTACAATAATACTCTACGACGGCGAACTCCAGCTAAATAATTAAATAACTTTCCCATCCAAAGCTTGCTTTCAAGCTTAATAAGCTTAGCCTTTGATTTTAAGCATTTATTTCATTATTTCCATTTCTTCTTGCTTCTTGTGAATGTTATATATGGCTAATGCAGTCTCTCGTCTTAGCATTTGAGCATACAACTGTGGAGATGGAACCTTTTGACTAGCCAAAATTGCCATTGGGAATAAAAAGATCTAAAGTACAAGAGACTGTCAACCCAAATAAAGAGTAAGTAAGAGTTAAAATAAGGGTTGATAAGCTGTGCAACATTAAATATTTATTAAGGTGGCTGCTATGATATGTCATAGGGTAGGTAAGATATTCACTACTTGAAATGTGTGTGAAATATTCTCCCCCGTGATGCATTACAATCAAACTCATTCTGCGGTTTGAGCTTAAAGTTTGCTCGAGCAGTCATTAGTCAGATGCATCTCAGCTTGACCCCCCCCCCCATGTGCATCTATATCTCAGCTGTGTGCCTACACACCGACTTCCTCAGAGCTGAATGGGATGCAGGCAGCGTGTGGGCGTTGGTTCTCTGTGAGACTCAGACACTAATGAAAGCTGACAAGCACCACAGGCCTGTGGGGAGCAGAAAGCACCGGGCAGGGAACCATAAGCTACATTCAAGTTTGCAGCATTTCCCACTCAGACATCCACCTTGAAGACCTCGCTCCGCCTCGCTCTGTTGGCTACAAAAGGCTCAGGGCAGCTTAAGGGGAGATTTAAAGGGGATAGCGAGGAGAAAACATAACTAATCCTTAAACTGAGAAGAGTAATCTGCGAGGGAAGATTTACAGCAAAAGAAAATGACAATGCACTCATGAAAGAAAAGTGAGCTTTCTATTAGGAATGCTTGCAACGACGAAGGCAGTTTTTGAGCTGCAGATACTCAAGAGTTAGGACGACCCTCGGTACGATGGTTAGAAAACACTCTTGCTGTCCGCAGCATGTGGGAGAAAGTGAAGTGCTGCATCCCCAGAAGCGCTTGGATTAAAAGAGCCGCTGTATGACCGCACAGCCCCACTCGTGGAAAACAATGTGAAGCCAGTCCTCGGTGCTCTCATTGATTTCTGTTGATCACAATCTTATTTGGCAATTTAAATGCTAATGATACTTTTAATTGCAAGACGGGATAAATGTGATTTGATCTTTGGGAGGCAATTACTTTCATGCTTTGTCTCGCTCCGATCTTTTCAAAAGGCGGACAACAATTACCCCGCAGAGCTCAGGCATTTTTTATTTTTTTTTTATTTCTCTTCACTCCTTTTCTCGCAAGAGATGAAAGAACTAAACAAGAATAAAACAAAATGACTTCTGTTTTTGTTCTTTGACAAGTTTATCAAAAAAAAAAGTGATTTCTGTTGTTGGAAGGTTTTTGCTTTTTTTTTGTAGTTTTTTTTGGAACATTTAACTTTGCAATTACACACACACACACACACACACACACACACACACACACACACACACACACACAACACACACACACACACACACACGCGGGACAGTTTCCAAACCTTTTTCAACACCTCGGGCATTGATGCTAGATTACATACACTGCTATACAAACCAACATGAAATTAAAAAGGTGATTGATATAGACAGTTGCACTGCATAACATTATGTACAGAGGAAACCAAGTACCATTTTTTAAAAACAACAACAGTGAATGATTCCAGTTACCATTTATAACATTTGAAAAAGGTCTCCACACAGCAAAGGTGAAAAACACACTGGTGGCCGGTGTGTAAATCCAAGGGGCACAAAAAATACAAATAATATCTCTAGCAATCATCTTTCAAATTGTGCTTCACTTTGACTTCACTGTAGAGTCTTATCAGTAATTTCAAGTGTCCTCCAAAGTCACAATGGGTCTACATTTCAGTCCTGGAAAATCCTTTCCAACCACTACGGTGGAAGGGTTTGTACCTACGTTGAGAAAACACAGTTGATGTTGTTTGATGACATCCCGCTCCAAATCCATCATCCATTTTTTAACGTTCCGCATGGGATTCTTTTTTAGATATTGTCGTAAATAGGGGCCAGGCAGTTGGCACCAGAGTGATTTATTCCGGCGAGTGTTTGCAACTGTGTCAACGACAGCAGCTGCACGTCAGGAACACAAGCGAGTAGATTTATTTTGCCCGGGGAATGGCGCCACGATTGGCAGCGCTTTTCCACCGTTTTTGGAGGTCATGCATCACGCTCGCGGCAAAAGACAGAGCGATGAACACATTATTCTGCTTTTTTGACAATGCCCATCTATTTTGATAATCCGTTCACTGTTGTGCCAGTGCAGCCTCTGAAGGGCCAGTGATTTATCAGGATTGACCAATTTCGAGTCACATCGTGTGCTGCTTGGTGAGGGCAAACAAGAGACGTGACTGGCGGTGCAGTCAGCCGTGTTATCAAATGGCCAGGCTTGATTAACGGCTCATCAACATGCAGAATTATACTGGCAAAATGCTTCCCCTTTTAACCCTGTCGTCATAAAACTATGAATTTCTCGCAGTGGTTCTCTGCATTAAAACAACCCACACACACACACACACACACACACACACACACACACATTCTGCATTCACATGATTAGACAAAAAAAATATATAAGTAAACAGTTTCTTCATAAGACACTGAACATGTTTGATGACACGCCACAGGAAAATGGACACAGATATTCATCTGGAAAGTTTAGGCTATGAGTAACATCTCACCACGTTGAGCATTACATGCCGAGCTACAGGTAGGGCACAACAACAACAGTTAAACAGCACTGACACGACTATGACTCATGTCATGCATATTTGACGACAATCATGCACACAAAGCAGGGGAGAGAGAGCAAGAGGCAGAGGGGGTGGAGGTTGCACAGTGTTGTCAACAAAGACGTTATCAGCGCGTCGGAGCTCATGTAAAACAAAGCCTCTATACGTTTACAGATTCCCCTCGGATTGACAATTTGAAATTTCCGTTCAAGCTCCCCGATCTGATAAATATGGTAGAGGAATAGGGCCACGTGAAAAAAAAAATAAAAAATAATAATTGTATTTGAGTTCTGAGTTTAAAGTCATTATTCTTTTTTCTTTTTTCCCCAGACTTCTGTCTGTTTACTCAGAATACTGAGTTTAAATTCCTCATTTTTACTTTTTCCTCAGAATTCTGACTTTAAACTCAGAACTCACATATATTTATTTTTTTAAATGTGGCCCTAATCCTCTTCCATATTATTTAGATCAGGGGAGCTTGGAGCTTTTTTCTCAGAAATGCTGAGGGGTTTTGTTTGTTTTTTTTAAGTCAGAATTCTGACTTTAAACTCAATATTCTTGGGAAAAAGTCAGAAGTCTGTGGAAAAAAACTTTTTATTTTCTGACTTTAAACTCAGAACTCAAATACATTTCTCATATGTGGCCTTAATCCTCTTCTGTAGCTAAACCCCAAATGGAGCTGGATGTTTTATTTTAAGACTTTTACTAAAGTTGGATTCATCTTGGCACTGTTTTCATCGAGTTTCATTTTAGTTGTTCATCGAGCTGAAAGGGTTTTGTTGTTGTCGTCACGCACCACATAGAGATGTCTGAAACTCACTTCAAACGTCTCACTTTGTTGAGCGTTATCAAAAGAAAAACAGAAATTCCTCAAACATCAAGATTTTTCAGATGTCAAGTCCGGTGTGAATGTGTAGTAAATAATCATGTCGGTGAACGCTTGGCGCTTTCGGCGCTCACAATGGTGTGCTCAAGTATGTGACTTGCAGGCCACCGTTACATGCAGGTAACAGAATAGAGGATCCAGGAGGACAGGGTTCAGCGGGGGATAGACTGGGGTCAGGTGCCTCTACTTTCCTTGTGGGGGACTCTGGCTTCTCTGGAGCCTGTGTCACACAACTATCAGCCACAGCAGCAACAGCAATGCTGAGGGAGGGGAGTGGGAAACAGAGAGCAGTTACTTTGACATCAGAGTGAGAAAGAAAGATAGATTAGCAGGGAAGGAGAAAGAGACAGAAAGCAATGGGAGAGGTAAGAGTCGGTGTGCTTCACTTGTCTTGAAAAACATTGCTGAGAGGTAGAAAAACCGTGCTACCTGGCTTCTGCTGCAGGCTACGAGGCCAGGTGCAGTACCGGTCACCAACAACTGTGTACGTATTGCCCCTTTCCCATTTTTTGATCAGAGTACTGTCACTTGGTTGCCTGTTCTGCCATTCTTCCAGCACTTGTCACATGACCAATTCATGTTTCCATGACGGCTATCCAAAATGTTGATACCATGGAACCAGCACTGGAATAGTTTTTTTAAAAAGTGGCAGACTTTTTCCTATATTTCTAAGCAGATTTTCTATGCTGTATTCTGATAATGTGTCCCCCCTCCCCTAGGACCCCCTCTGAGCGCCTGTGAGCGGCATGAGGAGTCGCCGAGGCCAGGAACCTGGCAGAGCGTCTCGCTGCTGCTTGATGTTAGCATCGCTGCTTTGAATATCGAATCAATTAGGAGATTCTGGAGGGGGGGGGACCTCTAAAATAAGCACTGTAATCTCATCATGTGAGTTGATTAAAGGCTCATGTGCACCCTCAGCCAGATTCTGCACACCCCCAACCTCAGATGTGTTGGTAATATTCCCAGGGAGGAAGATAGCCAACCCCTGCACACACAGCAGCACCATTCCCATGGGGATGTGGTTTGCATCTTGTATAGGTAGCATAGCCAAGGGCATCATGGGAACCCTGGCAACCAGGTGGTTTACACAAAGCCAATAAGCAATATTCAACTTGAATGCTTGCTTCCTTCTTTGTTGAAAACAGATTTCTTACACTTCTTCCGAAGCAAATGGCAGAGACTTTCATCACCTTCGGAATAACATGTGAAGATCGTTTAAATTCACAAAGCTCTGTTGCTTGTTGTTTCCCTCAGCTGCATCCTCTGCAACTTCTGTTTTCACCTCTGTGTACGGGCAGCAGCTGGCAATTGTTTAAAATTGCCATGGCCCCTGGTTTGTAGGCAGAACATAATTACCTGGTTGGCTGGAGGAAGGGCGGCAAGAGTAGAGAAAGTGGCAGAGGTACAGGGTCCTTAAATCTATCTTTTAACAGCACTTTGACTGGCTTAAGTGATTCAACGAAAGCAGTCACATTCATTCTAAAACACATTCGGAGTTCAATTTAAATGGCCTACAAATATTGCTTTTGCAAGGTTCAGACTTCTAACTTCTTTTAACTACCACCTCAGCGTCAGATCAATATTAGTATTATGGTTGCAGCATTCTTCCATGCTGAACTGCATGGGGTTTTAAGTTTAGCCCAATCATGCAATCTTTGATCTGCTGTTTCAAATCATATTAATTTGCATAATTCCACAACTTTTCTCCAAATAACATTTCGAGATAGCCCAACCTCTGGGCCTGCTGCATACTCAAAAATCTCCCGGTAAAAAAAAAAAAAATCTCCTTCACTTCCTGATGATGTCGTAAAACATCCAACAGAGGTGAAGCTTTCCCAAGAAGAGACTGCAGTACAAGCTCCTGCAATCAGTCCTGATTAAAAACAATCGTGTTTTAATGGGAAATGGGCTCACTACAGCCCACATTACAATCAGGCAGACTTAATAAGTGCCGCTTCAATGATAATCATTGATTGTATCAGCAATAGTAAACTTTTTTTAAGCCTCGGTGCTATTAGATTATTTTTCATATAGTGACCTATAGGAAAGGAGATTAGGGGCACGCGGTCCAAGTTTGGCCTGTGCTCCCTTTGTTTTTGGCCTGCCATGGCATTTGACATCTTCATGCTTATTCTCCTCTTATTTTGAAAGTGCTGCAACCGTAATGACTACGGAACGTACATTTTATGCAGCTCTAATCTGAGTTTTACGGCAATGTAGGCTAAACCATGGTGCTGGTTAACTTCACTACGCTAATTAAATACTTAAGTTGTATCTATGAAGAATTACAAGAATTGCATTATTCTTCAACATCAACATTTATTTTTGGCCCCTGGCCTTCCATCCAGATACATTTTGGCCCTTCATATGAAAGAATTTGGGCAACTCTGAACTATCGGAATGAATGACAAGGAAGCAGCGACATGTTTGCAGTGGGTTCTCCTGTCTCCGAACACTAACTCTCCCCAAAAAAAGTGTTATTTTTTCCTTTTTCAAAGGGTTTCTCTCCCATGGGCTGACAAGAGTGCACACCTAATCTTACCACCTGTCCAACCCCACTGCAATATTCTCTGGCAGAGGCTCGGTACTCACAGGTCATTATCTGTCTCAGTGCGGGGCTTCTGCTGCCGCCGATGGACCATGAAAACAGTAACAGCCACTCCGGCGATGAGTCCAATGGCAACGACACCTCCGAGGATCCCGATAACGCCTCCCGGGGGACCCTGCGGCTGCGGCTTCGCTGCAGACAAGAGGAGAAATAACAGTGTGAGGATCGGCGCCCTTTGAGTCATTGATGCTGCTGGGTTGAACTTGGGGGATCTAACAGCAGCGAGGACAAAGAAACACCAATGTCACAACTCCACGACACAACATTTTTCATGTCTATGGCAGCAAAAAAAGGATTTCAAAATGAATCACATTTCTGGACATAACTTCAACAGTTGGTCAAAATATATTTCAAAATGAAAGCAGTAATGCATCCAAAAAAAACTAACAATAGATGACTGTAAAAGGAAAAATCTTTACAAGCCATTTTACACAGCGTTTGTCAGGCTTGAGGCTTTCTGTCATAAAACGCTATTTTCAGAGACATATTTCAGGATGAGACCATTGTCCGGCTAAGCCTGGCACGGCGTGGATACCACACAGTCGTGGTCACTCAGCAGCTGCTGCTGCATTCCTAATGTGTACTAGCTGTTCAAAAGGAGCCTAAATTGGCTTGGAATTGACAGCGAACCCAAATGCACTCTTAAGAGCACGACAAAGCTATTATATTTTAAAGTCTTTGCCAGCAGGGGGTAATGAATGCAAAACATATTTCCAGCCTTGCAGAGAGGGAATGTGTGCGGTGGGTTTCCAAAGTACAACAATTTATCTAATTCCGCTGAGAGCAAAACATGGAAAAGTTAGTCTACAACTGTAAGCTCAAAAGACATGACGATCTAACCCAGTAAACATTTCAGATTGTTGATGTTACCCTCCCTGCTCTGTGTTCAATACTCCAGTCACCACTGTGTTGAGACAGCCAAGGCTATTAACTTATAAAAATAAAAAGGCACAGTTATAGCAGTGGAAAGCTACAAATTCAAGAGATTGATGTAACCTATTTTTCTGTAAAAGCTGCACTGGGCTATGATCTGCTAAACTTAATTTTTGCAAATGTCTTTGAGAGACAATCTCTGGAAGTGTATGAGTTTTTGAAGTGACTGTGCCAGAGAAAACATCTGAAGCGAGAGTAAATATTGGAAAATAAATACGTTTTGGATGCCAGTGCATAATTGTTTTAGCTCAATACATTGAAAAAAAATGAGACGTGCTTTGAAATCATTGCTTAAGGGCCTGCTGATTTTACGCTTTCATATGTGATATCAACAATGAATCATGCTGTATGAGATCAGAATACATCCAAAAGGAATTCATTCGTTGTTGCGTAGATAAAAGCTAAATTACTGCAGGTCCCATGTGAACCTCTTCTACTGTATCCCAACGGATGTCAGGTATTACTAAAACAGGACAGTCATCTCTTTTCTTTTCTTAAGCATAATGGAGCTTCTTTTCTGCGGGACAAAACAGACCTGGCATCTGTTTTCTTCGACAAAAGCCATTAAAGCTGTCCTTTTAAGATAGTCCAGGGACCAATCAATGGCTGTGAGCCTGTTGTGTTGGGACACTGCAAATTCTCCCCCATCTTCCACTGATAAAAGGGGAAAGCCTATCTCCTGCCCTCATGATGTCTCCATTATTATCTGGCGGTCCCTGCCGGTAGTGACAGGACAAGGCCTGGCTCCCAGGGGGCCTCTTCTCAACAGCCCCTGCCTGCTTGCTTGATTCACTGCCCATAATGATGGATACACAGAGGACTACTTCACATACAGCCACACACAATAGCAGGAACGTTGCTCCACCTTGTACCCAACACCTGCTGCCTCAAAGTCAGCGTTTAGATATCGTGTCCATTAGGTTGTTGTGTCACTCTGCAGTTGTTGCCGCTGCTTTCCTTTTTTCTTCTGGTACTTTAAAGTCACATCATGTCAAATCTACACACCAAAAGGAAGTATGTTTTTTTTATTGTAACCACACTTCTTTCTTAAAAAAAAAAGAAAAAAAAAGGACCGTGCAGCGGCTTTGAAGAGCGGGCGTGAATGTGATCTTGCTGTAGCATGGCAACAGATAAGCTATAACTCCTACTGTTGTCTCATTGCGCTGCATAGTGAAAGCCAGTGGGCTGAATTTCATGGCCCTAATGCAAATGCCAGACACAATAGTCTGTTGTATAACACGAACACACAGAGGAGTGGACTGATCAGAATGCAATTTCCCTGTTGTGGAGCCTTAGGCACTCTGCACACAGGATTTAGACTGTCACCTCCATACACATAAAGGTAGGGTGAGCCATCTGGCGAGCAGTCTGAGCGCTTTTTATATAGCTGGAGAATTTGCAAAAATGAAAGCTTTCGTTTTTTCAGTACGCAAGTTTTGCATCAAAGAATCTTAATCATCACCAATCTTCACATGTATGTATGCATTGTTTTGGCAAAGTGATTTGACAAAATGTTAGCGTCTCTCAGCGTCAGATAGCCACGCAGAGAACTCCCTTTAGCGTCTGTATGGAACGCACCGGGCATACCGTAGGGTGGCTTGTGGCTCGGAGGTAAAGTGGTCGCCCCTCAACCACAAGATTGGCGGTTCATATGCAGTAATTAAATTTCACTACATTGTACTGTGTGTATGTGACGAATTAAGAGTAAAGTTCCGTCCGTTTTGTAGCTTGATCGCAGCGCTGTAAGATGACGTAGTATTTACGACAACAGTAGTAGTATAAAAGACCATAGATTTTCGTAAAGAGGCAGGTTGGGGTGGTGAATGGGCCAAACACAGGAGCGGTTCATGTCCCGTACACTGAAATGTAAATTTCTTAACCAAAATTTTTTCCCAAACCCAACTGTAGTGCTCCTGTGCTGCATGTCCATTAAATGTACACTTTTTTTGAATGACCACAAATCGGTCCAGATCCAGAGCACCAAAAAGTGATACCAAGAGTCCCGACCAATCGCAAATGAGTTAAAAGCCGCACTCCGTCTGACTGAGACGCTGGAGGAGACTTTTTGCTTCAGTAACAAACGCCAAAGGCACCCGAGCAAGCATCGCTTTCTGACGCGCTGGGAGTGAGAATGTGTTGAGTGTGGACGGTGAAGCAAAATGCACCGTTACTGCAACCCTGTGCACGATGATGCCGCGCTGGGATCCTTTTATCACCAAAGGAAGAGCAACCCTCCACAGAAGCCAAGCCCTTCTACACTCTGCCTATGTGCAGCCAACAGCGCACCTTCAAATTGAGTACTAGTAAGATAGTACATCTGTAGCAGATAACTGGTGCCTGATGATTCAATTACTGCAGGCAATGTATTTTTAAGGACGAGTCGAGAAATTGCAAAAACCCTCAGACTACAAAGGTCACTTCTATTAAATAAAAGTTCCAGTTTTTTAACATCACGATAACCGACCGTACATGGATTTTTGGCATACATAAATCCAGCGTTTAACAGATTTCTTTTATTCTTGTTTTTATTTTTAAAGCAGCGGAGTGAACCCAAGTTCCTGCCGAATCCACCCAAGAATGGGAGCTTTTGAATAATGGGAAAACAAGCATGGAAATTCAGCTGTCCAGATGTCACAGGAGTTAAGAAAATGAAGCAATCTGGCGAGCATGACATTCAAATGTGTCAAATGAGTCACTGATAAATATTTATGCCTAACCTTGGATTGTGCTCAGCCTCTGTGCTGCAGTTGTAATCTTTAGCAGAGACTCAAATTACCATTGTGTTAGTATTCCCTGATGCACGTGACTTAGTCCTGTGAAAGTAATGCTTTGGAAATTCCCCCACGCTGCAAACAGGCCGTACTACATGAAGAGGGCTTTGTCCTTGTTGTAGAACAAACAGTCGATTGCCAACAGTAATAGGCATGGGGACTGAGTTACTGTATGCAGCATGTCTCTGCTTCCTGCTTGCACAACCACCAACAGTGCCAGGACCAACACCAGCAGCATTTTTATCTACACCTCCAGCGCTGTCAAACAGAAGAAAGAAATGAGCACCGCGCTGTTAGCAAGAAGCTGTTTGGAAACAGCTCTATTGTAGTCCAGCCTTTACTTCCGTGATGAACGTGCGTCACTTTGTAAAACACGTTATAATGCTCGCCTAGCTGCTAGCGTAGCACGCCCTCATACTCTACGCTTCTGACTGGCTAGTAGTCCTTACTTAGCTACTGCACATGTGCAACTCCTAACAAAGATGGAACTGAAGTGCGATGCCTCACTCTGTAGCTAAAACAGAGAGCTCAACACACAAGAGGATGTGCAGTACAACAAAAATATGGTGTTTTTTGAAAATTAAACCATGTAAACCTATTCTGATATAACCTCTGATATAACCTCTAAATACAATTATGAACCTGAAAATGACCATAATATGAGCACTGTAATGTTACAAGAGACTTTTCCAGTGCTATTTTTAGTTGGAAAAATGGTAGAGCAACAGTTACTTTGCACACAAGCAAATCAAGAACAAAAACCACAAGATTACAATTTGACATATGCTGTGTCATAAATGTATAAATATGTGGCAAGGGTCACCAATAAGAGGGAGAATTTGAATGAAAGAACCGGCAACGCCACCTAGGGAATTGCACCCTAGGAAATACTATGTGAACATTGATGAATTGAAGAAACTGGAGAGAAAGGCACACAGATCCGTTACTGATGAGGCAGAGGCTCGTTTCAAAGTAAGGGTTAATAAACAAAGTTCCTAAATTGGTGGGATAAAATTATTCTTTTACACAGTCTTAAAAACTAAACCCAAAATAACCTATAACCAAACCAAGCAGATACCACTGAGGAGTGTTGCAGTGTGCCACCGCTACTCACCTAAGTGCAACACAGCAAATCAGAGCAATCCTCACAGCAAACTAAAGTCTATATCGTATCCCTGTGCAATTACCCACATGCTAAAACAGTGAAGGAACCTCACCACGGGCGCCTAGCCTCCAAACAAGATTCCATTCAATTCAATTTTATTTATAGTATCAAATCATAACAGAGTTATCTCGAGACACTTTACAGATAGAGTAGGTCTAGACCACACTCTATAAATTCCAAAACCCCAACAATTACAGTAATTCCCTCAAGAGCAAGCATTAGCAGTGGCTATTGCGACAGTGGCAAGGAAAAACTCCCTTTTAGGAAGAAACCTCGGCAGACCCAGACTCTTGCTAGGCGGTGTCTGACGGGGCCGGTTGGGGGTGTGATGAACAGTGGCAAATAATAGTCACATTAAAGATAATGGAACAGTGACTTCAAAGGTCATTGTGGAAGTTCATGTCATAGCAGGGCACATTGTGTCATACTGAGTAGTGCAGTCTCCTATACCGGATCCTGACTACTCTGTGCATACGAACATCACAGCAGGGCGTTGCGGGATGTAACGTGGCGCTGCAGAGCATGGGTGGATGCGGCGGACGCAGCAGAACGCGGCCGGGCGTTGCAGGGAATCGCAGAGCATAGCTCTGCGAAGAAGAAACATAAGGACTCCGTGGAGTAAACTCCCCAGAGCTAGGTTAGTAAAAACCATTTCTGGGACAGGATGCATACAAAAGGAAACAAGTGAAAACAGAGATGAGAGCGCAGCTCAGTGTGTCATAGGAAGGAAGGAACTTCCCCAGCAGTCTAGAATTATAATAGCATAACTAAGAGAGGAAGGTTAAAGAGAGGTGCCTGGTCGGGCTAGAACTCTCCCCAACCGGATCGGGCTGTACTGGCCTGCCTCCCTCTACTCTCACTATATTATTGATTATATGATAAATAAAACTGATGACTATGAAGAGGAGCAGATGGGCCGGTTAGGTGGACGCTGCAACTCCTCACTCCTTAACTATAAGCTTTATCAAAGAAGAGGGTTTTCAGTTTACTCTTAAATGTGGTGACGGTGTCTGCCCCTCGAACCCAAAGTGGGAGCTGGTTCCACAGGAGCGGAGCCTGATAGTTGAAGGCTCTGGCCCCCAGTCTACTTTTAGAGACTCTAGGAACCACAAGTAGCTCTGCATTCTGGGAGCGCAGTGCTCTACTAGGACAATAAAGGTACTAAGAGCTCTTCTGCAGCCATCTTTGATGCAAGCCTGTTAATTACTCCTAAACCTAAATTACATTATAACTCATTTGAAAGTCTTGTTCTTAATCTTCAACATCCAAAATGGAAAACATTACAGCCAATTATATTCGTTGTTATTTACAGGGCTCCAGGTCCGTATTCTGAATTTTTATCTGAATTCTCAGAAATTATCAAGTTTAGTCCTTAAATCAGACCAAGTACTTCTTGTAGGTGATTTTAATATCCATGTGGACATTGACAATGACAGCCTTAGTACTGCTTTCAACTCATTACTGGATTCAATCGGTTTCAGTCAGAGTGTGCACAAGGCGACGCACTGTTTTAACCACACCCTCGACCTTGTGCTGGCATATGGTATTGAAATTGAGGATTTAATAATATTTTCGCAGAATTCGGTATTATCAGATCATTCTTTAATCACTTTCGAATTCTTACTACCTGATTATATTAAATTAGATAAAATTTCCTACACCAGATGCTTATCTGACAGTGCTATAGCTAAATTTAAAGAAGATATTCCAACAGCATTCGACTCTATGTCATGCCTTAACATAACAGAGGACCTGTATGTTAACCTCAGTCCCTCTCAAATTGATGCATTTGTAGACGGTGTTACGACATGCCTACGGACGACCTTAGACTCCGGTCGCTCCCCTGAAAAAGAAGATGATGAAGCAAAGGGAAACTAGCACCTTGGTATAACTCCCAAACTTCCAAGAATTAAAACAAATTCGCGAAACCTCGAGATGTAAGTGGCGTTCTCCACAAGGTGGAAGAATCTCGTTTGGATTGGCAAGAAAGTCTCAAAACCTATAGGAACGCGCCCTAAGACGGGCCAGATCAGACTATTACTCATCACTAATAGAAGAAAACAAGAACAACCCAAGGTTTCTTTTCAGCACTGTAGCCAGGCTGACAGACAGTCACAGCTCTACTGAGCCATCTATTCCTCTAGCTCTGAGTAGTGATGACTTCATGAGCTTCTTCAATGATAAAATTACAACAATTAGAGATAAAATTCATCACCTTTCACACTCAACTTCTAACGGTTCACCTTTACGCAGCAGTCGTTAGAAATAAAGACTAGTCTCGACATATACTTAGACTGCTTTTATCCTATAGACCTTCAACAATTAATGTTAAAGATATCCTCAGCTAAGCCATCTACCTGTCTCTTGGACCCCATCCCAACGAGACTACTCAAAGAAGCATTACCTGTGGTTAACACTTCATTACTAGATATGATCAATATGTCTTTATTAACAGGTTATGTACCACAGTCATTTAAAGTAGCTGTGATAAAACCTCTTCTGGAAAAAACCCACCCCTGGATCCTGAGGTCTTAGCAAACTATAGACCTATATCTAACCTTCCCTTTCTATCCAAGATCCTTGAGAACGTGGTTGCTAATCAGTTATGTGATTTTCTACATCGCAATAGTTTATTTGATGACTTTCAATCAGGATTTAGAAAGAATCATAGCACAGAGACGCGCACGGGTGAAAATTACTAACGACCTTTTAACTGCGCAGACTAAGGTCTTGTCTCCATTCTTGTTTTACTAGATCTTAGTGCTGCATTTGACACTATTGACCATTCAATCCTGTTACAGAGATTGGAACACTTGGTTGGCATTAAAGGAATTGCTCTGAGTTGGTTTAGGTCCTATTTCTCTGATCGATCTCAATTTGTGTATGTTAATGATAAATCCTCCAAGTACGCTAAAGTTAGCCATGGGGTTCCTCAAGGCTCAGTGCTTGGACCAATTCTATTCTCCTTATATATGCTTCCTCTAGGCAATATTATTAGAAAACACTCAATTAACTTTCACTGTTATGCGGATGACACTCAATTATACTTGTCAATCAAACCAGACGAAACCAGTCAGCTAGCTAAATTTCAAGCGTGCATTAAGGATATAAAATCCTGGATGACCTATAATTTTCTGATGTTAAACCCTAACAAAACTGAAGTTATTGTGCTGGGCCCTAAACACCTCCGAACTTCATTATCTAGAGATATAGCTACTCTGGATGGTGTTGCCCTGGCCTCCAGCACCACTGTTAGAAATTTAGGAGTTATCTTTGATCAGGATATATCCTTTAATGCCAATCTAAAAACAAACCTCAAGAACAGCCTTTTTTCATCTTCGTAACATTGCCAAAATTAGGAATATCCTGTCTCAAAACGACGGCTGAAAAACTAGTCCATGCATTTGTTACTTCCAGGCTGGACTATTGTAATTCCCTACTGTCAGGTTGCTCAAATAAGTCTCTTAAGACTCTCCAGCTGATCCAGAATGCTGCAGCGTGTTCTCACAAGAACTAAGAAAAGAGATCATATTTCTCCTGTATTAGCTTCTCTGCATTGGCTTCCTGTTGAATCCAGGATTGAGTTTAAAGTCCTTCTCTTGACCTACAAAGCTCTAAATGGTCTAGCACCATCATATCTAGAAGAGCTCCTAATACCCTATTGTCCCACTAGAGCACTGCGCTCCCCAGAATGCAGAGTTACTGGTGGTACCTAGAGTCTCTAAAAGTAGAATGGGAGCTAGAGCCTTCAGTTATCAGGCTCCTCTCCTATGGAACCAGCTCCGATCTGGGTTCGGGGGCAGAAACTGTCACCTCATTCAAGAATGAACTTAAAACTCTCCTATTTGATAAAGCTTATAGTTGGGAGTGAGGGAGTTGCAGTGTTCACCTAACTGGCCCAACTGCTTCTCTTCATAATTGTTAGATTAATAATACATAACAAAGTAGAGGGAGGCAGGCCAACCAAGCCAGATCCGGCAGGGGGAGAGTTCTAAGCCCGAAAAAGCTACCTCTCCTTATGACCTGTCTCTCTTAGTTACCTGTTATAGTTACGCTGTTATAGTTCTAGACTGCCGGGGGACTTCCTTCCTTTGACACACTGAGCTGCTCTCTCCTCTCCCTTTCTATTACTGTTACTATTACTATTACTATTTGTGTGCAGCCCGTCCCAGAAATGCTTGTTACTAATCCTAGCTTCTGGGGAGTTTACTCCCCGGAGTCCTTATGCTTTTTCCCCCCAGCGTATTTCCTTGGAGACCGTTGGCACCAAGATCCTGGTTGCAGCTGTCGCCGTGGTCCTGCTGCACTCCCTGCTGAGCTCAGCGATGCCCTGCAATGTCATGCTGCGTCCTGCTGAACCCTGCAGCTTCCCGCTACATCCAGTCACTGTTCCATTATTAATGTGACTACTATCGCCACTGTTCATCACACCCCCAACCGGCTCGTCAGACACCGCCTACCAAGAGCCTGGGTCTGTCCGAGGTTTCTTCCCAAGAGGGAGTTTTTCCTGGCCACTGTCGCACTGCTTGCTCTTGAGGGAATTACTGGAATTGTTGGAATTGTTGGGGCTTTGTAAATTATAGAGTGTGGTCTAGACCTACTCTATCTGTAAAGTGTCTCGAGATAACTTATGTTATGATTTGATACTATAAATAAAATTGAAATTGAATTGAATTGAATTGAATTCTAGGTATGATGGTGCTTGACCATTTAGAGCTTTGTAGGTCAAGAGGAGGATTTTAAATTCGATCCTAGATTTCACAGGAAGCCAACGCAGAGAAGCTAATAGAGGAGAAATATGATCTCTTCTCTTAGTTCTCGTCAGAACACGCGCTGCAGCATTCTGGATCAGCTGGAGAGTCTTAAGAGACTTATTTGAGCAACCTAAATGGCAACCTGCTCTGAGAGAAGTAAACTAAAGTCACACAAATATATATGGTAAACTAGTGAGTTAAATAAAGAAAACTCACAAAAAGCCAACAATAAAGGGGCAGTACAATTAATGAAAGTCAAACCTAAACTAAATTAACACAAGCTAAAAACAAAAAAAAATGAGATAACCAAAAGGGCAAAACTAGATAAGGGCAAAACAGAACTAAACCAAACGTTGAAATTAAGAAATAGGCAAAACTAGACCAAACAAATAGACAATCATGGCAAAACAGCAGTAATATAAGGGCAAGAGGAACTTGGAAAGGAGGGGATAATACAATTAATCAGGTTCAACATCTATATTAAAATTCCATTGACTTACTCACCACCACTGAGATGGGACATTAAAAGGGAAGAAAATCAACTCCCAGGGCAGGGGGGAAAATGAGAGTCTCCTAGTAGCGCTTTAAACAAAAAAGGTGATTAACTACCAACTGTTTGACTTGGAAATACATGAAATGTGTCTTTCACATACCTGAGGGCAACAACCACTAGCCTACAGCCACAGCAGTGACAGATCAGGAAGCAGATACAGGACAAAGGAGCACAGGTGACTTATGTAGCCTAGCCCTGATTAGGGGGTTGGCCATGGGAGGGGTCAGGTCCACTACACATTTACCTGCACTAAGGGAAGTCTTCCCCACTACAAATAAATAAATACAATTTAAACAATGTATAAATACTGCATTACAGGTGAGGCCAGAATTTAAATAATAACTTACGTAAAACACACGTAAGCTATTATCGGTCTATTTGACCTTCTGCATGACTCTTTTGCAAATATGAGCTACTGTATGAGAGCTGTGATGAGGATTGTGTAAAGCCGGCCTGTTGGCTGGTATTTGAAATGCGTGCGGTCGGCTGCAGAGATTTAATGGTTGTGTTGTTTCGGTAAAAAAACAAAAACAAAACTTTGTAGAAAAACAGATTAAGTCCTGACAGAAAATGACCAGTACCTTTTACGTTAAGTTTACGGACACTTCTGTTAAAGCTATAGTGGGTAGTTTCTGTCGCCCCCATGATACAAGCCTTCCGTGACCGCCCCACACCGCTCCTCCACGCAGTTGCTAGCAGCCAAGGAGGACATGGTGCACAGTGCACTCTCTTGCTCGCTCGGTGAGTAGTAGACTATTCACGCGTGCATGTGGGAACCTACCGGCAGGTGGGCGGGCAGTCCTTGTGCGTACTACGAAAAAGAATCCTGCCAGCGCCCCTGATATCAGCAATTGACATTACATTGTAGATTAATTGATAAATAACAGCAGCAACCGAGGATTTTATTTCATGCATTTAAGCTGTGGCAGGCAATACAATTTTTGTATTAGGAAGCAAAGCATTCAAGTAAGCGCCATAGGGCATAATTATCATATCATGTTAATCATTTCCATAGTAACCTTTCAGAATATTCAAATTTGAGTGGTCTGAGACAAAACTAGCTTCTCAATCTCCTCTTGGCTCTGTTTTCAGGCTTTAGAAAATCTAGCCTGTGATGGGAGACTTTGGCCAATCACAGGTCACTTCAGAGAGAGAGCATTCCTATTGGCTGTTCTGCGCTTGCAGACAGAGGGAGTGCTGTCTCATTCTACTTGAAATTCTGGCATTGTTTTGCTTTCTACCTACTGCAGCTTTAATCCAGCATTGTAATTTACTCAGTACTACTAAAACCACACTTTTTATGTTGTCAGCAGGTGAGGCTTTGCCATTGCCTCTAAAAACAATAAACCACAACTTTTAATGAAATACCAGATCTATACTGTACGTCATTTTACATATAGCATAACTAAAAGGAACACACCGACTTACTGGGACTTTGTCTTACTCACCGTATCCCCCAGAGTTAGATAAGTCCTACATACACTTCTCATTTTCCTATTTACATGTTGTGATTTGTATAGTCACAGCATGTACAAATAACAAGGTCACATGAGACACAGCCATCTTCTAACCGTATACAAACTGGGAACTATATTCTGCTACTTCTGCTACTTGGGTGGAGTGACTTGCTCGCAGCACCTGAGAAGCCCCTTGGTGAGGAGCAGAGAATTCGCCTGGAGTTCGTTCAGAGTTTGAGTTATAATCACTCCGCCCAAGTAGCAGTGCTTTGCCTTCTGAGAATAGTTCCCAGTATGTAAGTATGTATGGTTACTTCATAGTTACATGCACGGAGATGAGAAGGGTATGTATGGACGTATATAACTCTGGGGGATACGGTGAATAAGCTCCCAATAAGTGTGCCTGTTCCTTTAATGTTAGGAGAGAGAGAATATGCTCTTTTCCAGGAAAGAGTTCCTGTTCCATAAGAAATTATGCTTTTTTCTGTTCACGAAAGCAGCACCTGCAGTTTGTTTCCAATATGTGATGTACAGTGCTGTATTGTTAATGTCTAAGAGGCAGTGTACTGAATTTAAGCAGAATGTAGCTGTGCTTTTACTTTGCTGTAGTATTTCAGTGTACTGCTAGGCTAATCACTGTGACTTCTGCAACACTACATTTTAAAACAGAATAATGAAAAAACTTTTTTTTTTAGCAGGCCTACATTGTGCTGTTAAAAGCCTACCTGTGTGTTTTACAAAAGTAAACATTTAGATGCTGGCCTCAGCTGTAATAGAGTATGTATACATTGTGCTATTGCTTCTGAAAGCTACATGTATTGCCTTTGACCACTAGTGGGCACAGAAACATAAAAACTACCTGAAGACAATAAGCCCTGAAATTCCTTAGAAAGAACTTCTTCCACCACTGATAAGAAGGCAAAACAAAGAGTAGTAAAAAGCCACAAAGAGCATTGTCTAACATTTAAAGCGAAACATGACCTCTTTTTACAAAGATGTCACATGGGAACAAAATCAAAGAAAGAAAGAACAGAATATCTGTAAAGTATAAAACCCTTTGAACCACTCTGATTTTTCAACAGTGGAAAACCTGCATAAAACCTGACCAAACTCTATTGTCGTAGCTGCCACTGAAATATTGCTATTGATTTTCAATAAATGTAATGCAGCCATCCATGCGGCAGCTCTCTCTGTGCTGTCAGTCCACCACTGTGGCCGACAGACTTGACCTTGGCGTTTTGTGGCTGCACCTCCCTCCGTGGTGGTGGCAATCTTCAGTCTTGTCACATCTACTCCCCAGAGTTCATTGAGCTGCGCCAGATGTATGAGCTGTTGTTGTTTTTCTCTGCTGCACAGTACATCCAAACACAGAGCACAGTCACAGGCCTGCGCACAGTCCTCCGTCAGCTTTCGTAGAGCTTTGTGGTATTACGTTTGTGTCAGCTGGTAGTCCACGGAGAATCACATTTCCCTGACAATCCATCAAGACAGCAATCATTGACTGAGTGCAACTTCTACCCAGCAGGTTCTTCTGCTTGCTGCAGAGATCAGACGTGCAGCCAGCCAGCGGTCTCACTGGATTCGGGGGACACAGTGAATAAGTGCTTTGCGTGTGATTATTACATATTCATTCCTCAGGCAGAGCCTACAGATTTATATGCATGCACCCAACAGGGGTTGGTTACTACTTAGGGAAAGATCTGGCAACATTTTTATGGAGCAAAAAGCAACTGATCAGCTGAAGCCGTGGCCTGAAAATTGATTACTTTCCATATTCTGCTTATTATTTGAGTAAATGCGACCTACATGCAGAGTGACACAGAAATTCAGCGTCTGGACCATCTAAAACAGTGTAATCTCAAACGCCAGCTGTACTCAAGAGCCAGAACATGTGGGCTCTAGTGTTACCAGACTCCCATAGAACATGTTAGTCACACATACCAGGACAGGAAGAGTTCAGGTGAGAGGCCAAAGGGTGAGCAGTCTCCAGCTGGAGCGGGCTGTGCCCACCAAATCCAATCTGTCACAGAATGCGGCAATGCAGGATTTAAGTGGAAGCAGTTTTTTTTTTTTGTAAGCAGACCGCTGCCATGTACCTGCTGAGGCCTGGTGTGGCTCATCAGACACTGGCACAGGGAAGACAATTACCAGCTTAATGATGTCTTTCAATGTACAGTCACCGCCCCTGGTAATCTGACAGTAGACACTAAAAAGGAAGGGTATAGAAAAGTATAAGATATCTCACTGATGATATTAAGAGGACATTTGTGTAGGGACGCATTGTAAAAATGTTCCAGTCATAAGTCTGATCACATTCCAAGACTGGATGTGGCTCCTGGCGCTCTCCCTCTCTCCCATCAGAAATTGTAATTGCTATCGCCTCCACAGGGGCCATGCTATTTTCCAGCAATACTGGGGAGTTTTCAAGTGGACAGATTGAGAGTCTGGCTACTAACCCACGCCAGCTCCACACCACCGATGCCAGTCTGAGACGGCCACCTGTTCCAAAGACCACAGTGACTGGTTTTCTAGCTGGGCTTGAACAAGTAGCCAGTCGCCTAGCCGAGTGAAACATTCAAGGTGTCTAGGTGCTTTTATCTCTCTATTCATGAGTTGTACAGCTACCTTATGTGGAAGTAAATGCCCAGGCTGTTAGTCGTTTTTCTGGAGGAGATTTTTTTTAATTTATTTTTGTCTAGTCTTTTTCCACATTGGGTAAGTGCTGCAGGCCCCAATAAAGAGAAAGAAATGTGGTTTAATGGAGTTCATAAATCTGTGTTTCTGGCTGCCAACTCCAAGTGGCACATGCTGTTTTGTCTCCTTCTCCCACCCCTCCCCGAGTTGGTAATCTTGTTAAAGTTCAATGTTTCCAGAGCTGTCTCCTCTGGGAGTTTGGGGTTCCTGATGTCATCCTCTTTTCCACAGTAGAGGCCTGCACCTAGATTCACACTGATGGTCTGTCTCTGCACCACCTCTCAGAGCCCATGTGTCCAAACTGAGATAGGGGCCCGAGGCGATGGGGGCAGGGGGCTTGTTATGATTTGTGATTGCTGTTCTAAATCACTCCACAAAGGGCAGCACTTCATTAAAAGCAAATTGTTAACACATGGGATGTGTTTACTAGGATGAAACCAAGCCCATTATGAACATAACTGTCGTGGACCTGCTGGGCCACCATGAGAAACACCTGAGGCCAGAGTGTAACATCATATTATAATAGTATTTTTGGGTTTTGTTTTATCATATATTCCATGTTTTATTTTCTCAGACAGCCACTTCAGGATCAAATCTAGACTAATAGATGGATGCCGCTGCATGGTTGAATAAATGCCTGCTGAGCCATTCTGTTTGACTTTATAGCTTCTCCATCTTCTGTGTAAACATTTTGTGACTCAATGGTACGTTGAGGCAATCTGGGGATGTAATCACGAGCCTTCAGTAATATGAAAAACACATAGCATGTTTCCAGGTTTAACACAGACGACTCTCAACGTCAGCAAGGAAAGCTGGAGATCTCCATGTGAGCAGGCTGACATCAGCGGTGGCTGGTGCACCGCTGCGTCCGGCGGGGTAGATGAAGCGACGACAAGCGCCACCAAAGCCCCTGTCAATCAATATGAGATTGCAGGCTGCCAAACTGATGCTGATGCTGTCATGAAGTATTACCTTCTGTGACAGCCTAAATAACAACCGTTCTAATTAAAGAATGATTGGAATGGGTGGACCACTTCCTCCTAATGGGGGAATAAACCGCAACATCGCTCCAGGAAGTGAATTGCACTCATTTATTAACTCCAGGAAGCCGGTAGCTGCTGTCAAGATGCAATAGCTTACTTTAAAAGCTACATAACTTTCCTTTCATTCTGCCCACTGACCTGTTCAACGCACTTTAATTAGAAAATATATACATATAGTATCATATACTGGTCCAATGGGCTGCTGTTTTCCTGTTTTAAGGTGGGGAGATTTGAAGTGAACAGTAACTTTGCTGCAGTTTCCCCTGCCGTGCGTCAACACTAATCTGAAAACTAGCTTTGGCCTAACACATCCTCATACCAAACCACATTATAGGTCGATTTCCAAAGAATCCTAATACGACACATATGACCATTTACTGCCGCACGGTGCCAGTTTAATCATGTAACCGTAATCATGTGGCCTTGCTATCTAACGTAATGGCCGCAGTTTTAAACACGTAGTAACGGCTGTGAAACGGAACTATTTAAGTTAAGGCAACACAAGTACTTAGTGTTAGTAAAACATCAGGGATGGGCTTAAAATGAGTCATGTAAAACTACTAAAATAAGGACGTAATGTGACGTCACAGAAGTCATTGCATCACAGACCGTCAAACTTTGGTTAATTAAAAAAAAAAAACAGTCTGGCTCAACGGATGTACATTGCTGGGATAAAGCCTGACATCCGGCGCAATGTTCCTCCCTCTCGCTATCTCTGCATTCGGGGCTTAGCGCCGCCCAGGACGGCTGTGATTGGTTTAAAGAAACACAAACAAGCCAAATCATTTTCTTCCCCTATCCCAGAATAGATAGGTGGTGTATCCAGACTATTCTCCAGTGCTAACGAGATTCAAAATGACAGTTGATTTTTGGTTTCACAAAGGAAATGAACCCCAGTCTCCTGACTGGAAGTCCTGTGCTTGTTTGTCCAACTCACCACCCCAACCTGCCTCTTTACAAGGAATTTGGCGCTCTTATACTTTGTCAGCTCACTTCCTCATTTGCTCTTGCGATAATTACCACAGCTACGAGTGGCCGGTGCCAAACAAGAAACATAATTGTGGGTGGTAATGAGCTGCTTGTATCATCCACCTCTCTGGTGATTTTCTGGGTGAGGACTGCACAAGTTCTACTTGCGGAATGAATCCTCTGTGACACGTTCATACAACTCGAGAGCCTTCTCGTTTATTTGTCTCCTGACATGTGAACAGTATGGGCCGCAGCATACAGAATTACATCCTAGGACATTTTTACAACTGCCTTAAGTAACGTGTATCACACCCCCTTGTGGTAGCCTCATCACTAAACAAAGTAACCCTACGCTGTTAACTAGATCCAGCATGTGAATAGTTACATGACAAGGACAGTTAGCTTTGGCCCCTTAAAAAGAGCTGGCCATGCAGCATTGGTGATAGGGCTCCCAGTCTGCTTAAGCAGGCACTCTCTCGCTCTCGGGCCCTTTCATGCCCGAGTTGAACTCCTCTATGTGTTGAATGTTAATTTAATGGCTGCTCTCCACTCTGAACTGGAGGAACGGCAGGGCTTATACAGATCTGTACCTTCGCCTCCATCTCGTCCTCCCTCTACTACCTTCTCCTGCGTGTAAGCAAAATTACTTCTCAGTGTCTCTACCTGGCAGGCGCCACCAGGTCACGGCTGTAATTTCCTTTGCTCGGTTAAAAGCTGACAGAGTAACAGACCCAGTCCGTCTGGATATGTTCAAGAGAAGGTTTTCAATTTAGCAACACTTGGGCTGGTGAGTCTGCAGATCCCATCCCACTTCTACTGCCCCCGCTGCTAAGCAAGTGTGTCATCTCAAGCAGCATACACACTCAAATGTAGGCTTTTTAAATAACCTCTGTTGGATTGAGTATTGGATCTGAAATACAATATATTTATATCCCTGGACTAGACTGTTTGTGTTCTCTCTGGAAAATCACCATTAATTCCTTTATACACACTGGCAGACCGCTGCATTTAAGCACAAGAATATTAATTCACTATTCAATATTCATTTCACTAACCTCTCTCCTGTCTGACTTTCAGATTTCATATTTCCCCTCCACTGAGTCTTTGTCTCAGGGTATCTTTCTATCATTTTTTGCAAGCTCTATTTTGGGGATTACCAATCCGTTAACCCAATTACCAAGGAATCCATTCCGGCAGCACCTGAACAATCCTGGAAATGAAACGTCTTGATTTAGACTACACCAACAATAACTGAGATGACCTGTAAACCATGGCTTTATGAAGAATGTATCAGCTGTCCTATAATGATGTGAAGACATCTACATCATTTCCAGGTTCTGTCTAAACTCTGCTCTGTGAGATTTCACATTTGAGGCCTCACTCTATCTCTCTGGGTATGACATTTTCAGATTAGTATGCCAAAAGGTGAATTGAATAAAATGTATGATTTACATACATATGGTCACTGTAGCTATGTGTTTGCCCCCAGAGATGACACAAATAATTCTGAGAATCTGGAAATTTGCTAAAATAAGCTACAATTAAAAAATATTTGCTGAAAAAGATTGTTACACAAATGTGTGGCGTGGTGTTCAGTTTATTCTATCCGAATGTCTAATAATGATTCAGAATCTCTTGATGGAGATTGTATCCTAACAACATCTGGTGATTAAGAATACTTTGTCATACAGCTGACATTACTCTGACACTCTTTATAACACTGCTAGATGAACATGGGTATTCTCCTCTACACAGACGCATAAAGTCATCAAGTTCATCACTCAAAATTATCATCCAAGTTTTAATTAGAAAGCACCTAAATGTTCAGCCTGTTCTCATTAAGCATTCGTTCAAAAAGACATGAAAAGTTAAGCACTGTAATTCATAAGCATTCCACGTTTTTTTGTTGTTGTTGCCGTATTCACTACATTGAGTATTAGAATGCAGCTGGCTGCGAAGGGAGGAGGTCGGTGTGTATGGGTGTGCGTTAACATACAGGAGTTTCAAGCCAGAGAGAGGAGTTCACAAAGCTTAAGCCTTTCACCCAGGAAATGCGTGCTCTTTAGGAGTATTTTAATCCAAACCACCATCTTTTTCCTAATCTTAACTAGTCGTTTTGGTGCCTAATCTTTACTTCCGTTCTGGCAAAACGCTCATACTTTGTGGACTACATTTAACTGTAATGTCCGCCGAAACGACTGGTAGCTCGCAGTGCTCTGTACCCGGCTCAAAGTCACCTATTTACGGGTAACTGAACCACCAACTACCGCTGATACAACGGAGGTCTGTAGCCTGTGTCACAAAGATCTTTAACTCTCATCTTAAAGCTGTTAATTAATGTTGCTATTTTCCATCTTCAACACCGTACACTATATGCCATAGGTAATGTAACATAACTGCTTTAACAGAAAGCTACCTAAGTTAGGGTTGATGAAGAGACGATCTAACCCTCAAAATCACTAGTAAAATGTCGCTAAATGACATCCATAATTAACAACCTGCAACCTGTCAACAAAACATGTCCTGAGGTAATGGCCTCTTCCTACTTTTTAGGAAAATATGACAAACCAGACAAAGCTCCTTGGAAAAAGACTCAAGAGATGGCATTCTCAGAGATAGCCATCTTGTCTGTCCTCATCATCGTTTAGAGCAGAGACAGTAAACAAACATATCCTCCAACATAGTAAGACCTGTCTGCTGACAGTCCTTCAAGTTTGGTTTGGAAGTTGGGAAATCTTTAAATAATGAAATAAATACATAAAAGTAATGAGTATGTAACTGTGAACCCTTCATGTTTTCTGACATCATGTTTTCCCCAAGCCACTCAAAGCTACTCAAGCTACACAAAGAAGCCTTACTTCACCCCATTTATAGTTTTTTATAATTTCACATTATCTGTTCAGAAGCTTATTTCAATTCAGAGAAGAAAAAAAATAAAGATGCAGAGTTTTTCAGAGGACATATTGCACTCTCAGAAACAGGACAATATGTTCAGATATCCATTTATCAGCTAAGCTAACTAACATGTAAAGTAACCATTACTGGTTTCAGTTGCACAGCTAGCATATCTAGTAGACGTTAACATTTGTAGTAGCTTTAGTAAATACATGTAGATTGGTGTTTTTACTGCTGGCTAGTTAGCCATAGACCCAGAGTTGTACTGCTTTGGAGTCAACAGTAATTGTGTCACATTAGCCTAAATGTGGAAACAGAGTTACAGACTGCTTAGTGGAAACACAATAGATAAACTGAGTAGATCAAGACTAATACCACAACAGCTTACATATCTAAGCCTCTATTTGTTGGGCGATAACTACTTAAAAATATTATGATTTAGTAATAACTTAACTCCAGGGATTTCACAGTGAATAGCCTACTTGATTCAAATTATCCATTATGACTTGCAAAACAGATTTTATGTCTGTGTTTGCCTGATACATGATTGATGTTACAGCTCCAATTGTTAAGTAATGTTCTGTTTCCAAAATAAAAGTGGATTACAAGAACAACACTCTGGATGATGTTCTAGGCATAAAGGAAACACTGTATAGATCATGAGTAATAAATATAACTCAACTCTGTGTGAGTTACAGACAAAAGAATATAGAAAAATGAGCACTCCGCCAATTAAATCAATATGTTTTTCACAGTGGATGAATTCCAGCAGGCTGTTAGATGACATCACATGTTGGAGTTTCCCGTTTACAGTCGGTAAAGTAGATGTGTTCATGATCACACACTGTGCATTGATCCAAATTAATGTAAGGGGGGGAGGTGACTTCTCATCTGGTATTTTTTTTTTTCAAAAAGCTTGAAACCTCTTATCTATATACATATACACCTGTACATGGAAAAACAATCAATATGCAGTGACTATAATGTCTGTAAGTGAGCCAGAAGCATTACACTGGCAGCTACAGCCTCCCTACTGCTTGACTGGAATGCAGATCCCACAGACTGGCACTAATGTGCACTTCATTGTGGTTTATGGAAAGCCAGGTTGCTATAAGAACACCACAATTGGCTGTTTCCATAGGGCTTGAGATTTCAGGCAAACACTCCAGTGATAACTTGATGCAGTACTCATGGTAGAGGGAGCAATCGATGGATGGGTGAAATGCTTTCATCCTGGATCCCTTGCTCCCACAGAAGAGGAAGGTAAAGAGAATAACACAGTATGGGTGCATACTGAATTGCACAGGTGGAAGTAAAAACCCTTAAAATTCACACAGGGGATTCTCTGGATATCGACAATCTCCACCTCCACTGCAAAGAAAACATATTAGTGTCGCCAATCTGTTAATGTCTCAAGCATCAAATCCCCACATGAAGCAGAAATCTGTGTCTAATCTGAAAAAAGGAACACAAGTGTATCTGACAGGTTATAATACTCGTGCAGTCAGATACAGTCATTTAAAACTAGGCCTCCAGGAAGTGCGCCAGGCTTTAAAGCCAATTTTATATACCGGTCAAACAGTGGGCTTACAACTTCTATGTCCTACACGTGATGCCATGGGGCCCAAAAAGACTTTTTCCCAAAGAATTAGATGGAGAACAAGACATCTATAAATTAGTGTGGATAAATTTTTTCAAGCGTCACAACCCCAAAATTTCTTTAAACCAATCACAATCGTCTTGGGCGGCGCTAAACACTGGACGGAGCCACGGTGCCTCTGCAAAATAGCTTCGGGAAGGAACTTGTTTTGGTGGAACATTTGTACGTTCAAAGGTTGTTTTAGTCGTGCAACAGAAAACTCAGATTGGACAGATAGTCTAGCTAGCTGTTACCCTGCAGAGATCTGAAGAGCAGTTAACCATAGTCCTCATATATCCACTGGACTTTAAAATTACAACACAAAGAAAGAGGAAGGTAACGGACATCCGGCAGTAAAGAGTGACATCCGAAGGAATTTCCGGTAGCAACGGGGCAATCCTGGAAGTTGAACATCGTGTATATAGATTAGTCTGTCGATAAGACCTTCAATTTCTCATCTTAAAGCTGCTAATTACTGTTGTTATTTTCTGTACTATTCCATCTGCATCACTGTACAGTATATGCCATAGGTAATGTAACGTGACTGCTTCAAGAGAAAGCTACCTAAGTTAGGGTTGGTGAAGAGATGATCCAACCCTCAAAATGTCTCCAAAATAAAATGTCACTGTCAACAAAACATATATCAAACATACATACTGTACATTTTAAGGCCATGACCTCCTCCTACTTTTTTAGGAAAATACGACAAAGCTCCTTGGAACAAGACTATAGAAATGACCATCTCAGAGATAACTATCTTGTCTGTCCTCATCAGTTTAGAGCAGAGACACTCCTCCAAGTTTGGTTTGGAAGTTGGGAAATATTTAAATAATGAAAATCTTTAGACATGAATACATTAAAGTAATGAGTATGTAACTGTAATCTGACATAGCGGCCAAATAGTACAAATACATGGAGTGGAATTACATGATATGTCATTTTACACACGGAAGTTTAGAACTTTTTCTGGCTTTATGTGCCACTGAGCAACTCTCATAGTATCCGTCTCCAGGTGTTATTATACCTCCATGGTGTCACTGGGACAAATATGACCCATCACCTCAAACCGCAATTTGAAGCCTATTACAGTCAATGAGGAGCAGAGCTATTTGAGATTTCTGCCATGAAGTTCAGCCAAAGAAATGTTTTAGCAATCTCACCAGTGGATTCAAGTCTCTGTGTGTTTATATTGGAATTGAGATGGTATTTAAAAGAAAGATGAGTCCACAAGTTTGTGTTTTGGAATATGTTTTATTTCACTCTGATGGCACTGGTATGCTATGCATATTTTCCACTGACAGACAGCGGTGGGCGAATATAAACCTGACCTGCCCTCTGAAGTCTGGCTCAGGGTTTAAAGTAAAAAAAGAGGAGGTATGTCCTCTTTACGACAGACAAGAGAAAAATCTCTCTTCTCACTCTGAGAAGCTGCCTGAACTCAGATCTGCTTCACACCACGTAACAGGGGTGACTATTGTGATTCTGCACGCATACCATCACCCCCTCACCCCAACTGAGCGCCGCTCTGCATCGAGCATACACTGCTTAGAAAGACACCGGAGTTTCAAAGGCATTTCACAGAGCTGCTGAAGCTATTTACTTCCACCACTAAATACTGCCAGGGAATCTCAAGACTCTGCTGCGGTCACTGACAATTATCTGTGGTGGGAAATCTGTGAGGGGAAAGAGCACGGGGGAGAAGAAGGAGATAAAAAAAGACCCTCCACAGAAATTTAAGTTGTGCAAGTCCTTGGAAACAAAATCAGTGCAGACCAAGAAAAATTCAATTTTCTTTGAACGGCATTGTTACTTCTAGCCGAGGATACATTTTTGTGCATTATAGAGGATGGATTTGTCCTTGTGTTGACTCAAATAGAAAAATGTGCCTTAACATGCACACAGAGCTAGAAAAAAATCTCTCCCATTGTACAGGACACTGTAAAGCTACCAGGTTTCATAATTTACACACTTGACATCTTTGGGCTCAATTTGTTACTTTTGGAAACCGCTCGGGTTGTGGCAAAAGAAAAAGAAAGAGAAGAAAAGAAAAGAAAGAAATGTCAATATGACGCAGTAAAAACATACTTTATTTTTTTCCAAAAGCCCAGGGAACACACACAGTTCCTTCCAGAGTCCAAAGCAAACACAGCTAACCTTAACCCTACCTTGACAGCAGCAATCCAGTACAGTTAAGTCCATCAAGACTGTATGAAGATTTAGCTGTCACCTCACAGCTTTATATTTAATTTCAAAGACAAAGAATCATTGTATCCCTACTGCTTGCTCAGATTGACAAATGTGCCACTTGGATAAGCAAGATTTGATGATGCTGTATGGAGTCTGCATTTGAAATTCATGCCGCATTTCAAATCACAACATCATTGACAGCTGAAAACAATGGTTAGTCGTATTTGAAAAACGACATCTATTATTGAATTATATGCATTGAAACACCTCAGAGACTGACGACAAAGGCTGAACTCAAAGCTGAAAACCCCTGTTTTGTGTGCTGGTTTGTAAAGTCTGGGCTCTTACACGTCTCATGGCTTGTTATGCCTCAACACTGTATTAATTGCAGATCAGAGTATCGCCGCCAACCATCACACTATAAACTGTGAGAGTAGATGATAAACTAAGTAACCGTGTGGGAATCAGGGGGACTGCTCTGAAGACAAGTCGCTAAATGGTCCCATCCACAGAGTGCTACCATGTGGAGGCTCGCAGCACCATTTACAACCACATGTTTCATTGTTCATTTTAACTGGAGCAGCAACGGTGTAATTCTGACTGGAAGTGAGGACCCCGGTGGGCAACTTGTTTCAAACCCCAGATGCACAGATGATCCATTCAGTCTAGATTAATATTTGCTTTTTTGAAGTTGAGGTTTTTCTCATTTTTAGTGTGACTTCCATCACCACCTTTTCACCAGCTTTAACAAACCACAATGTCATATTGATGCAATGAAAGCAGTGATGAGAGGCAACCACATGGAACGGCTGACTGAAGTCTCTGGAGTTTGATGTTGACTGTGGCATGTGCTGTACATCATGTTTTTGTAGTTTTTTTTTAGAGTGTTGTACATCTTATTTTACTGCATTTAAGGCACTTATGTAGAACATATGAATGGTTTAAGTGGACGGCTGTTTGTGTGTGGGTATAAATGTATAGGTGCGCATGTGTAATTATCTATTGATTCTTATAGGGCTAAACCTTCAATTTCAACAACGTAAATTCGGCTTTTTATTCAGTTGTTTAACTGTGAGCATGAATTCAATAAACTCAAACTCAACAATGCCTCTCGACATGTTGCACTAATCACCAACAATTTAAAACCAATGGAAATCACGTATGGACACACAAATTGGGAAGAGGCATTACTCATGGCCGACTGGCTGCTGTTACATTAACTTCTACTATGCGTGAGTGTGTATTGGCAGTAGTTTGTTTGGATTGATGATCTTGTGTGGTGGATAGTTGATCTGTTGTGCCACAAAAGCCACATCTGAGAATGTCTTCAACAAGTCCATGTGAGAGACGTCTGAAATCACTTCCTTCTCTTTGAAGGTTCAACTCAACCAAAGCACACAAAAGATTATTTTTTCAAAGTGAGGTCTGATTGCAAATTGTCATCATTTGTGCCAATTTTACCTTTATAGTACCCCCCACCCTCCCCTAAAACAGCCAACGTACCAGTTATACGGTTGTTGTAGTTAGCTTGCACTGTGCTCAGACTGATCTCTTTTTACTGTTATTTGCGTCCAGCCTCTCCTCTATTTCCTCTTATCTCACTTTGTTCATGGAGTGCAGTCAAACTACATCATGTTAAGGATGTCAGAAAGGCCTTCTGTTTTTCGTTTGCATTATATGCAATTCTACTGTCTCTAAAATTTGCTGAACGTAAAGCCTGAACGCACCTTCTTCTTCACCCCTTCACTTACCCCTTAAGGTATCTAACAAGAGCCATGCAGTTATACATAAATCTCTGCTGCCACCCTAAAAAAAAAAAAATTACACATCAAAAAAGTATTTCTCTAAATAATTATCTGTATACTCTCCTGACATTACAGTGGACGGTTTTCACGTTTGGTTTTACAAACATTTAAAGCTTCTTTGGACTGAATCACTGGGACAGTCTTACAAAAAAACACAAAAATCACTTCTGGGTAGACAAATGGCAATTGATTTGATTTTCGAGATATGTGAAATCGGCAAACTTGTTTATATGTGTTGTCCTTTTCAGCCGTAACTGTAACATTTAAAGATATATAGTTAAACACGGAGGTCTGACCTATCTGTCATCTCTGATGTGATTATTTTCTGTCCTGTGTTGCTTTGCTAGCATCTTTGATAAACCAAATCTAATGTTAGGAACTGCAACATGTCACCGCCGGTCAGACTGCTAGTTTGGGTGCTGTCATTTTCTTTAGTGTGTGGCCCAACAGGTAAATTAGTTAGTGACAGTGTTGAGCTATAAAAGCATCAAACATGCATATTAGTTGGAGATGAGAGTATATTCAGTTGTTTCTTGTCCCCGTTGGCTCAGCGCCGTTAAATTGTATGTGCGGAACGCAGGAGTTTTCTACCCAAAGTTATTTTAAACAAACAATGTGACTGGGTCTATTCAATTCCATTGGATTGGATTAGCATCAGCAATCATGAAAACATCAAATACCCCACGGTATCCTCTCGGAAAGATACCAGTTGGAGTAAGTGAGATGTTTTTGTGTGTTTTGGGGTGAACTGACCCTTTAAATGATCCCCACTACACCTCTGTGTTTTACGACTCAAAGGACCATTGACTTTCAGAGTTTACCTCGCTGATTAATCTTAACAACATTGGGGGCGGATAGAGAAGCTTCAGTATGTTCCAGTTAAGCTCAGCGCTCACTGTCTACTGATCTCTTTTCAAACTACTTGATTGCTCCTGTTGGATTATCTGGTGGACGTGCGACCGCATGAGCGCGACTGTGTGAACCCGTGTGTGCAATGTGCATGCAAGTGTGTGTTTTAATTAAAGTTTGAGGGGGGAATGGGAAAAGTTTAATTTAGCAAAGGCAGGGTGAAAAATTTTCTCGTTTTCTTGTCTTCATTTCTGTGTCGTTTCTTATCTTCCTCCAAGCTCGGCCACTGCGCAGGTTATCTCCAAATTACCAACAGAACTCATTTATTCTTCAATTGAATTAGGTCCTGGAGAGGAGGCCTGCACAACCATCTCTCCTTTATAAAACAAGCCGCCGACAGTGGCTATCCACAGCTCCAATGATTAGACTGCAGCATGACCTGGATCAAACACCTCAATCAAACAACACAGCTTGTTCTCTCTTCCTCTCTCTTTGTCTCTCTCGCAATCCTCTCAGTCTTTCTCCTCCACCAACTCAGTGACATCACATTTCTGCCCAATACTCTAGGTCACACAATACCCAGAATAACAGAAATGTTCAGTGTAAAAACTGTAGACTGTAGATGTAGACACATTTAACCAAAACAGATTTTTGATTACAATTTTTCCTCTCATTGTTCTCATGAATTTATGGAAATAAACATGTAATTTTGTTCTCCAAACCATCACGAGTTACAGTAAGAGTTAAAAGGCACAAAAAAAAATACTAAAGGCAGCAAAGAATTGAAAAGTACGCTCTTTATTTCCAAAATCTGAACAGCAAACCTCAAGTTCACCAGCAGGTCTGCAGTTCCTTTTTACAGATGTTCATGCACATACATCTTGGTTAAAAAGAATAATGTGTGACCAATCCAAGCTCTTACTGAGAGCCATGAGATTTATGTTTGCGTTCTAGAGGCCAAATATAATCTTCCATTGCATTAAAGGTAAGCAGAGTGAAAGATGAATCACTGTTAATCCTTTGAAACCTCTACAGTAGTACAGAGTCTCGTATAGTCCTACCATACAGCAGCAGATTAAAGATGGATGAGTTTTGCCCCGCCACAACTTCTCCCACCTTAACATTCCAACCTGATCTCACAGAATTCCGTGAAATGAACACGGCCCCTTAACTCAAAATCTGTGGCAGCGTCACGGAATCGCAAAAAAATCCGTGATGGGCCCAAGGAAGAATTCCGTGAAATGAAAACGGATCACCGAAAATTCCGTAATGGGCCCACGGAAGAATTCCGTGAAATAAACACAGCCCCTTAAGTTAAGGAAAAGGTCGTGGGCGGGCTTATGTTTCCATGACACACGGGGCAACAACGGGACGGTTAGGTTTAGGAAACGAAGAACGGGACGGTTGGGTTTAGTAAAAGAAGAACGGGACGGTTGGGTTTAGTAAAAGAAGAAAGCAACGGTTGGGTTTAGGAAACGTGACACACAGGACACGATCCCTGGTCTCCTGGGTGAAAGTCCTGTGTTGTTTGACCCATCCACCACCCCAACCAACCTCCCTATGCGGATTTTCGGGCTTTCATATTACTTGCTACCGTAGTCGCTCTTAATGCTACGTCATCTTCTCGTTGACTTTACATTGGTATTTGTTTTCCGTGGTGGCCACATGGAATTTTCACACATTCCGTGCCGCCACCACCACGTAATGCGGTGTTAACAGTTCGCAATCATTTCACGGAATTCTGTGAGTTCAGGCTGTAACATTCACACTCCCCTGCTCCCATTTATGTATTTATATTTTGGACCAAAGCGATCAACCTGGCGCTGCCTTCACATTTGACTTCATACAGCTTATCAAGTTTTCTTTTTTTTTTATCTCTCAGTGTTTACACACAGTGAATGAGCCAACACGAGAAGCTCGAGTGAACTTTTCCAACCGTACTTTCATGTGATAGTTACCTCAAAAGTAAAGAAAATAGTGTGAGGAGAGAATTGAAGTGAGAATTCGGTGAATATAGTTTAAATTGTACTTTTCTAGTTCAGAAAAGGATACCAAATGTCACCAAACAAACAGTGGGAGCCGAGGTAGACAGACAGAGAGCGGCTGACTGACACTGCAGTGTAGTGGGTAGTCCGACCACGTGAGATCAATATCCCCTAACGACCCTCAGCTCCACCCTCCAGGCTTCTGCAGCTCTCCTTAGCTTATCGGAGCCGTGTTTTGTGTCAGTAAGTAGCAACTAGCAAGAGCATAATAGTATCTTCTCTTAGCTCTGGAATGTTTTCTGCTGAAGTACAGTATAATGATGCTTAATTGATTTATTTTGGCTTCTAGACGGCCAGCCAAAATGGATGAATAAGTCTGCGTAAATAATTGCTGCGTTTTTTGCTTTTTTAAAGATTTTTTTTTTGTTCTTTTGGCCTTTAATTGATAGGACAGCTGTAGACAGGAAAGGAGGGAGAGAGAGAGGGGGGACGGCATGCAGCACAGGACCGCGGGTCAGAATCAAACACAGGCCGCTGCGGCAAGGTCCGATCCCCTGCACATTGGGCGTACGCTCCACCAGGTGAGCTACCAGGGTCATGTCCAACAGCTAGCATAATACAGCGCTAACTTTGCCCGGGAAGGTGGTGTAGGCTAGCCTAGAAATCTAGATGCGCCCTAGTGGCAGCAAATTTATTTTGCAGCCAGGGGGGTCTAGGCACTCTCCGTTGACTTGCAAGCTGGAAAAAACAAATTTTGGTCAGGCCAATCACATCGTGTATATAGTCGGTGGGCGGGGCTTATGGCTGCTGCTGCTGGGAACAGCGGTCTTCTGGAAGACTTGGAGTTCAGCTTTTCTTTGAGAAAAGAACAAAGAACGGCACAGAAATCATTCTTGAAAAAGGAAAATGTGTTCGGAGTTTTGTTTTCTATCAACTAGCTTCGCTAGCTTCGCTAGCTTTGCTAGCTTCTTCATTGCTCTGCCTGGTTGTAGCACTATCCTATTACGTGCAGAGGGAATTTGAAAGACAACCATTTATCCCACCCCTCGGATGGAGCTCCGTCAATGGTGAGTTCCCAGACCCAACATCTAGATGTGGGTCTGGCTTGTCAGGCTAGGTGTAGGCTACCTGGTGCTGGAAACTGGGGCTTGTGTGACCATAAAATAGAATGAGAGTAGAATGGACATTCCCATCCCAAGGATGGTCAGAGCAGCGCCCATTTTTATGTGTAGTGTTGAACTGTAACCGACTTAAGGTAGGCTACGTCACGGAGTCGCTCAGCTGATGTTTTGTGACAAGCGAGCAGTGGAGAGGGGGTGCAAAGCATGGAGAGGCGTCTTTTCTGCAGCATTCCGTTGCCTTGCTGCTCGAAAAGAATTGAGGACTGATTTGATTGCTTCAACAAGACCCAGACAAAAGGAAAACGCAGGCTTGGTGGAGGTGGCAAAACAGAGTTCTCAAACTAGTGAGCGTGACACACTTTACACCACTGACGTGTGTTGTCACCATAGGCGTAGATTTCAGGGGTTGCAGGCAATATATCGTCCCCACCCCCTAATATTTATGAAGATGTCGATTTATCGTTGCATAACAAGTCACCAGAATGCAGGAAATGAAGTGTTTGTTGTAAAACAATTCTGGGGGACGACCCTCAGACCCCCCCTGTTTATAATGTGTTCCTCCCAATGTTGAAACAAAACCTACGCCCCTGGTTGTCACCACAACAACTAACAGCGCCATTTTCTCTTGAACTGGTCAAATGACCATTGCGAACAGTTCAATGTCTGTTCTACTCTCATTCTATTTCTATAGGTGAGACAAAAGCAATGAGCTAAAAGAGGGTAAAAAAAAGTTGCATAGAGCTGCAACATTGAGAGATAATTCTCTGTGGGATCATAATGCAAGCAATCCTTCTCTCACTACCCACAGTCATTCATTGCTAATATAATAAATGATTGGTTCTTCTTCTTCCCATATAATTATAATATTAATGGAGCTTTAATGTATCTTAGCATGTTAGCCAGAAAAAACTGTGGTCATTTGGCTCCGCCCACTGTGGTTTAGCCCAGCCAATGACATATTTTGATCCTTGTGAGAAATGTTGGTATAATTAAACCCTCACTTGGCTGGTTGTTCTTTATACAGTATATATTGCTTTGCAAATATTGCTTTAGATTTATCCCTACAGTGTCTATTGCCTGAGAGACCTCTCGTCTTTGCTGGTTGCCTCGCTCCCTTCCTCTCCGCTCTCCCTCTGCTTCTACATCTGCTTTCATTTTTCTCCGTGTGTATGACAAACAGCGAAGAAATTCCAAACTGTGGTTGTTCTAAGCCAGCAGCCCCTCCTCCAGCTTTCTCTTGGCAGGATGGCTCGTGTCTCACATTTAATCATGAATGCTTTGCCAGGCAGCTGGGCCTGAGGGAGATTCAGTGGGGGAACAGTAGAAACCTGATCCGGCGAGGTAGGCAGCGTACAGTTAAACCTCTCCATGAAGACCCAGGAGCCAGGCCATAACAACACCATCATGATAGTTCGAACAGAAGACAAACAACATCGTCCGACTTGTTTTTGGTCAGTGGAATCGAATCAGAAGAAAGTGGCAGAAAAACAAGGAAAGTTTAGAGAAGCATCGGGAGCACTTTCATGGCAAATTAAATGAACAGATGGAAAAGGGAAACGTCATTCGCTCTACATTCTGTCCCCTTGTCCCTCCATTTTTTTCTCTGTAAAGAATATGACTCTTGTCTAGTGAATGAAAATACAAACATTGCCAAGACATGTGTGATCTATTAAGCCGACCAAATTTAAAGCTCCACCAGTGGCCAGCCCCACATCACAGTGTCCAACATTCTCATTCACATCCATCCTGTATAATTGCATCCTCCAAGAGAATGCTTCAAGGGAACAGATAATTGAGTGGCACATGAACCTAATCATTTCTGCAGAGTCTCTCGAGGCCATTGGGAGGGACGAACTCTTTATCTCACCAGTCTCAAAGGAGAACCTTTCCCTTAATCTCACTCTGGATTCAAAGAGAAGGGCATTATAATGGTGGCCACCAATCTTCGTCTTTTTAGCCCATCAAGTATTTCTCCTCGACTATCGAAAAGCATGGAAGTAGTGTCTCTGACGTCAACCACAGATTGATGAGGAAATGTTTTGAAGGTTGAATTTTACCCTTCTTTGACATCTTGGCAGTCACTGAAGCCGCTGACAAATCCAAATGTAGTCAATGGAAAGGGAAGCACAAATTGAGCTGAGGTGAGACAAACAAGCAGCTGGTTGTGATTGGCTGAGACACCTGTCAATCATGCTCAGAGCGTATTTTTCTTCAAGCCTTAATATCACCTTAATTCACCATGAGGCACACATCATGTCCTAACTTCTTGTGGCAAACATTGATTCACCTTGAAGTTTGGAGAAATAAGTTGCATTCATTTGAGAAATCAGTGGAGTCAGAGATGGTTCTTTTGGAAGCAGTATAGGTGAACTAGGGCACTTCCACTTCATGTTTTGACAGTTGGTTTCAGTCCAGCATTCTTTCTCGGCTGGGACCAGGCTGGTTGCCTGGCAACAGCTAAGGGTTAAGATATAGTCACATAACTTCCTCTAAAATTACAAATTGTGTAAACCTTTTTTTTTTTTTTTTTTTTACACATTAAATGAACAAGATATGAACGGGTTAAATAGTGAGCTGTAGAGGTGCTGGTAGGCAGATTCTCTTACCACTTGACTGCTGTTTCCCTGTTACTAGTCTTTGTGCTAAGCTAAGCTAACCAGCTGCTGCATATAGCCGTATAGCACGATCTGATATCACCAAGTAATTAACAGTCCAGGATCAATGACAAAGTTGTTTGCCCTGGATTAACATTATAACCAACCAATCAGTGGCACGTTTTGATTGTGATGTCATTAATAGTGCGACGTGATGGCAAATAAAAAAAATAAAAAAATCTTCTGCCAGTTTCACTATCGTAACGGCCGCCCGTTCCAGAGCTGCCGCCGATGCTTCACTATCGTGCTTAACAGGTAAGATTTTGCCTACTTCCAAGAGTTTGAACGTCTTCAAAAACATTATAGATTATAGATGATGTGTAGCTAGGCTAAACAAGTTAATAAGATAACTAGCATGACCAACTAGTGTGCTAGCAGTTATTAAATTGGAAAGGTCTGAGCTACCAAGTGTGATATTGATAAGAAATAAAATATCACTGTCCAGTTCTATCTCTTAACAAGATGGAATGTCTGTCATTAACCTAACCACTTTAATCCTATGAAAAACAGGCTACCTAGCATGACCAGCTAGTGTGCTAGCAGACTTGTGGTGGTATGAACTAGCCTAAAGGTAGCTTACTAGTAAAATGTTCATGCTAAGCCTGTGTGAGTCTGTAGACGTTTTTTGCATAACTAACATTACAGACAAAACACCTTAGCAATGTGTTTTAATCAAAGTTGATAGCATTAGCAACTTATTTGTGCAATGCTACAATTAGCTGCAAGTGATTAAGTGTTGATCCTGGACCACTACAGCATCACATTCATCCTGGACTGTTGTTTATCAATCACAGTCAGTTATTCTGTGCTGTCATTAAGTGTTGATCCAGGACCATTACAGCATCAAATACATCCTGGACCGACACAGAGTGACATTCATCCTTATCTTGTCCACACCTTTTTTAAATCACTCAAATCTATGTTTCAGAAAACTGTTGGAAACCTCCAAGGATGTCTGGTAAGTGTGAAAGGTTATGTAATGAAAAGTGTCATTAACCATTAGTGCATTTCAAAATATATCCTTAAAGATATCCTTTTACTTTTTTTTTTTTATCAGATTACCTTGTGGGAACGTGCGGACCTCACACAATTTTCCTCTCTCAAGACTCTATTCAAGGACTTGTAAATTTCAGATGAGGTTCCAACTAATTTTGCGGTTTTTTCCACAGACAAACTCCGTTGAAGATGTTGAAGAACAACAGTTTGATGTGGATTGTGAACACTTCCCACCTAATTGGGAAATTGGACCAATTACAGTTTTAGTTTATAAATAAAAACATTTAATAGACATTCTGAGTTTTTTTAATCATTTCATCCATTTTCATGTATGGGCAAATTAATACACACAAGAAGACTGTCTAATCAAGTTCAAGTACTTTATTGTCATGTACTCAAAAGGTTGGTGTTCCTGGAAGACAGCAATTGAGGTCAAGGTAAAATGCAGCAGCAGGTTAAAATAAGAGTCCAGGTTTTGCAGTTTTTCCATTAGAATACTGTGAACCTCTTTCTGCTGACGTGGCGTCACAAAAACATCAAGTTTGGCTTCCTTGGATCCACATTTTATTTTTTCTTCATTGATGACCGCTTTTTTAATAATATCCTCCATTTCTGAAAGAAAAGAGCACATGGTTTTACCTCCACAGACTTTACTCACAATACTTTCAATTATAGAGTTAATAAATAACTCAGCAGCTAAAGTTAACCTAACTGGGCATTTGAAACAAAACCAAAATGTGGGTAGCTGACCTTGAACAACAGGGCTATAGATCGCATAATGCCAGAGTTATGATTTAATAACAGATAATTACTCTGGGGCTGTAATGCTGTGATTGTCCTGGACTACCACCTAACAACAGTCCAGGATAAATGTCACTCTGTGGTGGTCCTGGACCAACACTTAATGACAGCACAGAATAACTGACTGTGATTTCCAGGACAAACAATAAACAACAGTCCAGGATGAATATGATGCTGTGGTGGTCCAGGATCAACACTTTATCACTTGCAGCTAATTGTAGCATTGCACAAAAAAGTTGCTAATGCTATCAACTTTGATTAAAACACACATTGCTAAGGTGTTTTGTCTGTAATGTTAGTTATGCAAAAAACGTCTACAGACTCACACAGGCTTAGCATTAACATGTTAGTAGTGAGCTACCTTTAGGCTAGTTCATACCACCACAAGTCTGCTAGCACACTAGCTGGTCATGCTAGGTAGCCTGTTTTTCATAGGATTAAAGTGGTTATGTTAATGACAGACATTCCATCTTGTTAAGAGATAGAACTGGACAGTGATATTTTATTTCTTATCAATATCACACTTGGTAGCTCAGCCCTTTCCAATTAAATAACTGCTAGCACACTAGCTGGTCATGCTAGGTAGCCTGTTTTTCATAGGATTAACGTGGTTAGTCTAATGACAGACATTCCATCTTGTTAAGAGATAGAACTGGACAGTGATATTTTATTTCTTATCAATATCACACTTGGTATCTCAGCCCTTTCCAATGGAATTACTGCTAGCACACTAGCTGGTCATGCTAGTTATCTGTATTAGCTTGTTTAGTCTACACGTTAGCTCTTTAGGCTAGCTAGTTCATACCACCACAAGTCTGCTAGCACACTAGCTGGTCATGCTAGGTAGTGTGTTTTCATAGGATTAAAGTGGTTAGCCTAATGACAGACATTCCATCTTGTTAAGAGATAGAACTGGACAGTGATATTTTATTTCTTATCAATATCACACTTGGCAGCTCAGCCCTTTCCAATTTAATAACTGCTAGCACACTAGCTGGTCATGCTAGTTATCTTATTAACTTGTTTAGCCTAGCTACACATCAACTCTATAATGTTTTTGAAGGCGTTCAAACTCTTGGAAGTAGGCTAAATCTTACCTGTTAAGCACGATAGTGAAGCATCGGTGGCAGCTCTGGAACGGGCGGCCGTTACGATTTTTTTTAAAACATTTTTTGAATTTGCCATCACGTCACACTATTAATGGCATCACAATCAAAACGTGCCACTGATTGGTTGGTTATAATGTTAATCCAGGGCAAACAACTTTGTCATTGATCCTGGACTGTTAATTACTTGGTCAATTTCCGCCATTAAGCATATTTCCAAAAAATATCTAACTATTCCTTTAAATATTGCAGAACATTACCATTGAACATTCTATTGTTTTGACTGATACTAAAAGTTACTATGTTGCAGCATTTTAGAGATTGTAAGAACATTCATGATATTTTCTGTTTAGATTCATGGTAAAAGGTGCAAGATTTCAAGAGCAACCAGAGAAGTAAAATCATGTTTCAGTAATGTGCTTCATTTCACAAAGTTTGAGCATCCTGCCCCGTTTTTCTGCAGGGATAGGGGTGAGGGACAGGGGATGTTTAGGGGGTGGTATCAGGTCAACAGCAGATTCCACATAGACATAGGTATACAGCATCTTAAAGCTGGGAACCTGAGGATTATTGTGTCATGCTGCTCAGTACTGTGCATAGTAATTGATCAGAAATAAAATTGATTAATTTATCAAAATAAATTGTGAGAATGTATACGGTCTTAGTACATTATGATATGAGTCTATGATGGCAATTCCCATGTTCACTTATGTCTCATAAATTGTTGCAGCAGTTTTCGGGTTGGAACCATTTGTTACACAGATTTGGTGCACACATTTTTTACCACTCGAAAATTAATGAAAATGGTCAAAAATCCCTCCAAAATAACAAAAGAACACGATGGAACAGCATAGAAAATTCTATGCTGTGAGTTGGTATAAAAAAAAACTTTTGACATTTGGAGATTTTCAGAAAGCCTACATCCTCTGAATGCCCCATGTCTCTTGTTTGTGGTCGTAAAATTTCATGAGGCTGTGATTATCCTAGACGTCACAACATCTCCTTTTATACAGTTCACACTCATTAAAACTAAAAGGCTACCATGGGCACTTACATCATCACACAGGAATACAATTGATCTCATTTATTCCACAAGAGTCTGAGCTTTAGCTAAGTCTAGCCTAACTTTGGAGCATTATTTAGCCACCTTCCTGACAACCTAGTCATGACATGGTTGGTACCATTGGATTCCTTAGATCTAGTTTTTATACCAGTATTTGTATCTCCAATCTGAGCCTGCTACAGCCTCTGAAAGACAGATTGGCACGGTTACGGCTCTGTGACAGCTTCCAAAAGGAAATACAGTAAAAGGGTTTGCTGTGGAAAATTCCCAAACACATATTTGCAAATAAATGCTTATTTTGTCAAATGCTGTCTGATTGTAAAGTCAAATGGAAGGTTTGTGTTGTCTGTTCTTACAACATGACATCATGACTTTGCGTAAACATACACGCCACTTTCTTATTCGTTATCTGTACGCATTTTGAGCTATCTGCGTGTATGTCTACGCTGTATACAGCGGACGGCAGTCTACGGCGTCACAGCGTAAACATACACGCCACTTTCTAAAGCCATGTGACGTGTTATCGCGAGGCTACGTGTTATCGCGAGACTACAGTTGGGTTTAGGAAAAGGAGAACCGGTTGGGTTTAGGAAAAGAAGAAAGCTACGAACGCGATTCCCGCTCTCCTGGGTGAAAGTCCTGTGTTTTACCCATGCTCCACCCAACCAACCTCCCTGCGTGGATTTTCGCCCTTTCATACTACTCGCTACGGCGTCAATTCACATGCAATCGCAAGGTAATGTATGTCAATGGAGGCGAAACGGCGTTGATAAACATGCTAAAAAGTGATAACACGCCAATAATGGCATACGAATTGACGTGTCATACATACGTCACTTCATGAGATCAGTTTGGTTCTTATGTGTTCTGAACACTCTGCCGATACCAGCCCCATTTTCTTCTATTATTATTATTTAAACCCATCACCATGTGATCCAGGGTACAGCTATTCAAATCAAGCCTTAACCAGTGACATTAAGAACCATTGCTGGGTTTCAGTGTTTGCCTGTCATGACTCATTAGAGACATCTGTAGTAGGCATGTGATTGCCCACTCCTACACCACACAGCTGACAAAACTGTTCCACAGCGGAGCTCAGAACAGACACTGTGTGGGAGCCATGTTGGTCCGGGCTGGCAGAGAGTTAGGAACACCACATCATTTTCTAATTTATTTTTTTAAATTTCACACAGCGACAACTGAAAGCTATGCCAAAGTATCCGAGAAAGACTGAGTCTGAACCATATTTTAATGTCACAAATGTAACAACTACCACTCTGGCGCTGGAGACACAGGCTGCCGTCATTATGAGGGCCGAGGGTTATTACGGTGAACACCATTAGACAGAGAACTTAAATTTAAAACTCAAATTTCAATTTTTTAAAAAGACCTGAGAAAGAGATAAGCATGTGTTTGATAAAACACGTCGATGCACAATGCAGAGGGAAGAATCAATAACTTCATGTAAGAAAGGCTATTAATTCACAGAGCATAAAAGCTGTTTACAATATATTCTGTAAAGTGCTACTCGGAGTGTTTTTCCCTGGCATCCCAAGAGCCACATCATACTGAAATATCTCTTTTAAAGGCATACTTGCAAATGAACATGTTTTGTACAATTCTGCAAAAATGACAAGGAGCCACTCTCAAGATAAGATTGTGCATAAAGTCGCAACAAAAACAGCTGTTCAAAGACAACTGAATAGCTACATTGTTGAGATAAGTGGAAAGTAATTCACAAAGTTCATTCTCTGTTTGGATCCATAATACATACAAAAAAAGTAGTTTCTGTTGCTGTGGGCATTTGCAAGTTTCAGAGATAAACTATTCAATATGAGTGTTTGAAAAGGCAGCATTACTGTAGCTCTGCTGGGTCCTGAAGTGCTGTTGCAAATGCTGAGAAGAACAAGCTCTGGCATCAGTGTGCTACTCAGAGAAATGGTAGAGGCTTGTTAGAATAATGTCATATATCTTTCTTAACCTAAAACAAACACGCACTGTTCCGAAAGTCCTCACCCACAAAAATGCTGCACACAATCAGAATTTCACCAGGATCCCTGTTTTGTTTCTGGTTCCCCTCCAGCCATGGCTCTCTAAACAGAGCCTATACTTTGTTTATCCTCCATCTGGGCAGTTCCAGCCTGAAGAACACAGGCATTGACTGACAATTCCAGCAAATTAAGACTTACAAAGTACTCCTTCCCCAGTTACTCGGCACTCTTTTAAACAAGAAGTAAATGTGTTCACGATAGCTCACCACGGACCGTCTCATCGATCAGCCGCGAGTGTCAGGCGGAATGAACAAATCCGAGCCAACTCATGTCCTCTGTTTTCTCTCTTTGTTCCAGCCAGCTGACATCAACACTCGGTTGCTGTATGAAAAAATATTGCAAATTTTTTCAACAATCTGTCCCGAAACAAACATATTCAAAAAAACCTTAATGTCATGCTGATTAAACAGCTGAAATCAAAAAGATTACCGTGCTGTTTTCAATGAAAAAAAGCCAATTGTAGAAGGAGTTCAAGTCAGTTTTTTATTGCGGTGCTTCATCACAATTTTGGCTTTATTTGCAACTACTAGAAAATGCCAAAATAATCCGAGCTGCCCCTTTGGTTTTGTGGGAATCACTGTACCAGAACATGGTCTGTGGAAGATAATCATGAGAGAATATCAATGGAATACAAATGCTGTCAAAGCCAAGGCGCCGTCCAGTGGGGTCACATCGTCCTGACATATAAACTAGCCGTGATATCATTACGAAACACTGCCCTCGCGTCAGATTATAATGTACCCTGCAAACTTTCAATACCTTTGTAGCATCTGCTTTCTGCAGCAAGTGATGAATCCAATAGAGAAAGGTCCCTTACTAACACAATAGATCACCTGATTGATGGCCATTCCTGAAAGAACTGCCTGAACAAAACAAGACCCTCTTCTCCAATTCCCTTAGAGGCGATGAGTTTTGTCGGGTGTCAAAATGAACAAAAAAGAGAGGAGAAGCTGATTAATTCTGGCCTGGAAAAAAGATGATAGGGGAGGACTGCTACAACACGAACTGCAGCTCAGCCCTGCAAACATAAAAGATATCAGCTGAAGGATGAACAGGCTCTTAATTACGAGGTACGCAAAATCATATCAAGCTGCTCTACAATGAAGTTGCTCAAAAACATTCTGAGAGCTGTCGTCATTCGAACAGGCACATCTGCTCTGCTTTAAATCTTTGTCTTTCAGAAAATAATAGCATATGATTACAGAGGATGGACACGTTAACAAACGTACTAAATGATGCAATCTAATACAACGAGACCGTAACAAATGACCTACAGCTTATGAAGCTCACATATTTTGTTGAGACAGGTGCGTGAGAGGTGTCGATCCAAATGCATTCACTTCTTGATCTCACCTTTTCTTAAGTAAGTTTTAAGTTTAACCAACCAGATATTTGCCACAATCTCCCTAAACCAATCATATCGTTGCTGTCAAACTTTAAAAAAAAAAAAAAGTTTTCCTCTCTGCTGCTGTCAGTTGTCATTAGATGCAGGGAACCCTGGCAGGGTTCAGGTTCTTCTCATTCACTGTTCGTACTTGTACCTGCGAGAAGTAAAGCGCTACAGTATAAAGCCTTAATATAAAGAAAGATATAAAAGAAGCACTTTATTTATCCCTCAATGGGGGAAATTCAATTCCTTCACTCTATTGTTGTACCAATAAACACATAGGGACTAGATACGTACACATGCACAAACAGGACCAATAGGCATGCATTAATGGAGAGGTGTATGAGGTGTCAGAGTGTAGGGGCTGCCACATAGTCAGCACTCCAAGCTGTTGGGAGTTCGGTGCCTTGCTCAAGGGCAGCTAACAGTCCAGACTCCTGTACTCTGGTCCGTGTGGGACTTACACCAGTCACACTCCCCTGGTGCCCAAGCCCACCGAACCCCCTACTGAGACTACTGTTTGTGTCCCGTGTGAAACAATTTACTTATTTTGACGTACTTTGGTTGTGTAACATACGTACTAACCCTTACCCACGTTTTAACCCAAACCTAACCCTAATGCAAGTTACATAACAAATGTTTAACCCAAACCACGATCTTTTCCTAATCCAATGTAGTTTTTTTTTTGCCTAAACCTAACCAAATACTGATTGCTCATGTTGCTAATGCACAAAGATTTGCAAATAACCTTTTCGTAAGATATCATGTGTTATACGAAGATACGCTGCAGGGTTTTATTGTGAAATGCATCTGCCAGTTTGAAATCCCCCTTTTTTCCTCCATTTCTGGTGATCTGTTCACTCCCAATAATCACAATCACAGCTCGGACACAAGAGCCACTTACCTCTTCTGAGACTGATGTCACTTTCCTAAGAAAACGCCAAGACCAGAAATAATTTCAAAACCAAAAACTGGAATAGTCTCCCAGATTGAATAGGAAATATGCCTCTGAAATCATACATCTAAGACATTTATGTGTGAGTACTGTTTCTTTCTTCCTGTCTTTCTGTTGTTTTTTGTTCATCTGGTGTGGAGCTTGTCTTTGTGAGCCCTGTAGGTATTAATAGCCTGCCCTGTAGCTCTGTTCATGAGCTGTCACTGTAGCCTGTCTTGTCATTGTTTTATTAACTTGAATAAAGCAGCATGCTTTTTAGTTTAATTAAAACATGTCACCAGACGTTAGTGAATATGTTTCAAGTGTTGAGGACTAAATTAGTTGCAGTCAGTTGTGGTCAGGTAGCCAGAAGCCCATTTTGGAAGAGCCGGGCGATCGGCCTAATATTACAACACGCACAACATAAGTAAAGATACATAACTCTGGTCGTCTCAAATTGTATTATTTTTGACTTGCTGTTCAGCAGAATATTACTAAAACCTATTCTGCAGCCACTATTGAGTATGTTTACATGCACACTAATATTCCACTATTATTCCTAATTATGACAATATTTTCAAATTTGATACAGGTCATGTAAACAGCATATTCTGTTTGGATATTCCGAATAAGGCCTTTTTTCCGAAGTCAGCATTTTCCGATTTAGACGTGGGGTATTCCGGTGTTATTCGGGTTTTCAAGGCCTTCAGAATCTGCGTCTCAATCAGGGTATTTACCGCAGTTTGTGACAGTTAACGGCCTCTTGCCTGTTGATTTATTTAATGACAAGCTAAGGCCTTAATTGAATGCTTTGCTTCCTAGTAAACATTTTTTATTACGGTCAGCTCTGTGCTTTGCTATGGTTGATGGACACAAACCAACCAACCAACAGTTTGCAGGGCTGTGGTAGAGATGCATGGCCAAAGGAAAAGAAGGAGAAACACACCTACCTAAATTATGAAAGACTTGGGTATCAACAGGTTTTCAGATATGCGCAAACATCGCAACGGCAAACTTTTCAAGATGGTGGAATCAAAGAGGGAGGCTGTGTTCGCGCGCTCCTTTTTAATAAAAATCCTATTTTGCACAGCTGCATCTAAACGGGAATATTAGTGGAATATTCACTTTCATAAGCGATGTCAACAGCTTAGTTGGAACATCGTCTTTTTTGGAATAAGGGAAAAAAACTGAATATTATGTGTGCTGTCATGTTGCTCACCCTGGTAATGCTGATATTGGCAGCTCTTTACTTTTGTTAGTTGACCTTCTGCTGGTTCACAGGCAAGACGCTCTATAGAGAAGGTACTTGGTTGAATTGCTTGACCTTTGAGCTAGTTAAAAGCTTGTGAAGTTTTTGGAGAAACAAGGCTAAGTACGCAGGTCTAAGGATGGGTTTGACTTGTGTCAATCATGACAGCTGAGGGATGGTGATGGTGTGTCCAAACAGCAGGTTACAGGCCTGTCTGTGGTCATCTGGACAGCATTAAACATGTTATTTGCTGTCTTAATAACAGTGGTGGAATGTAACTAAGTACATTCACTCAAGTACTGTACATAAGTACAATTTTGAGGGGCTTGTAATTTACTTTGTCATTTCTTTTCATGGCACTTTCTACTTCTACTCCGTTACATTTCAGAGAGAAATATTCTACTTTTTACTCCACTACATTCATCTGATAACTTTAGTTACTTTACACATTAAGATTTGTGCCCACAAAACACATGTATTAATAATGTAATTTAATGTTATAATAAAATGTGTTACTATAAATGAAACTAGCCAACAATATAAGGGCCTAAAAGTCCAGCTGAAATGATTAGACCATTAAACACACAACTGTTTGGATCCTTTACACTTTCTAAAATGGGAGGATTTTTCTGCATTGAGTACTTTTACTATTAATACTTTAAGTACATTTTCCTTGCTTAAGGAACATTTTCAATGCAGGACTTTTACTTGTAACAGAGTATTTTTACAGTGTGGTATTAGTACTTTTACTTAATTAAAGGATCTGAATACCTCTTCCACCACTGCTCAACACCAATCCCTTTGAGAAATCTTTAAAAAAATAAATAATTTAACAACTTATTATTAGACCTTGCCTTTTCTTCAGAGCACACACACACACACACACACACACACACACACACACACACACACACACACACACACACACACACACACACACACTTTCACTAACTCCAGTACTAAAACCGAAATGTGTCGTTCAATATAAAGGTAGAAAAGCAATACCCCTGTTTTTCTGCACTACAACATTTAACACAGCATCATTTAATCAGATTTTGCAATTCAACAAACACTAAAAAAAACCTTTGCCTCATGTATTGTAATAGAACATCGCTCCCAAGTGCTGAAACATCATTTAACAACAATAGATGTAACTGAACACTTTTCCTTAACATCCCAGAGCACCATGTTTATTGCTGCCCTGGAGGATATTGTTTTTATGTATCAGTATGTGGTGCATGGTATGTACAGCTGATGCAGCGTTGTATACTGTAGCACGTTTGTTGTTGTGCCTGTGGGGACGAATAAAGTTTATTGGACTCAACTGTTTTTACCCTATTCGCTGGCAGTTACAATCTAGACCACTTCACCCTGTTTTTCCTGTTTATCTAGTCAGTGGATCTCATACCTTGAACATAATGGGTAGTCTCAGCGATGGAATAAATAAAAAGTAGCTTTGAAGGAATAGTTTTTTGGGGAAATACACTTATTTGCCTTGTAGCCAAAAGAGTGGTATCAATCTTCTCATGTGAATATCGTCGAGAAAGCAAATAAGCATATTTACCCAAAATGCTGAACTATGACCTTCCTCCACAGTGCTGCGGAGGAGGGTCTGGCTAGTCCACACAGCATTCTGGGATGGGAGAAGAACGTGCTCTGGTTTATTGGCATTTCTTTAAACCAATCACAATCATCTTGGGCGGCGCTAAGCGCCGGACGGAGCCACGGTGCCTCTGCAAAATAGCCTCGGGAAGGAACTTGTTTTGGTGGAACATGTGTACGTTCAAAAGTAGATTTAGTCGTGCATCAGAAAACTCAGATTGGACAGATAGTCTAGCTAGCTGTCTGGATTTACCCTGCAGAGATCTGAGGAGCATATCATGGTCCTCATAAATCCACCGGAGTTTAGAACGCCAACACAAAGAAAGAGGAAGGTGGGGGCAATCATTTTAACTAAACTGTAGTTTTACTTCCATTTCCTTTGCTTATGTTTTATCCAAACCCTGTGATGGTACATTGTGTAATATTCCGCCAGCCACTCAGTCCCTGCAGGTAAAACACTGTGTTTAGAGAGATGTCCTCTGAGGACAGCACTCTGAGAGCGCTCGGCCTGCTCATCAGTCAACTGGGATTCGGACATCAAAAAAAAAAAAATCGAGGCCACGTGAATTGTGTTTCAAAGTACTTCTAATGCACTGCAGCCAGCTGATAGATGGGTTTTTTTGGGGCTGTACTTTAGATTTGTTTTTCCCGTGGCATGAGCACATGCTGCAGTTTGAAGCCCCAGGGTTGCTCCCAAGAAAACATCCTTCAACTCTTCTCCATTGCAGTGGTAGAGACAGCACACACACAGCTATGCACTGTGTACACCAAAAACTCTTTGTGAATAACTGAAGGTCGCACATACTCACAAATTCACATACAAATATTTACAGTGAGGGTATGAGCTGACTATATTTACTTTCTTCTGAAGAATATGTTTATTATTAGAGCCAGAACCAAAAAAAAAAATACGGGACAAATAAATGACGGCAGTGGTGTGAAGCAGCCGGATCCCCTGACTGTGTGCTATGCTTTGTGGCGGTGCTGTTTAATTTGAGGTTTAAAGTGGAGCTTTGTGTTCTTTTGTATTTTTTTGTCAAGAGCCACATTATGCCAAGTTACTCATGAAGCAATAAGCCAGGCATCCACTTGCCCGGGCTGAATACCTTCTCTTCAAACAGGAAACTTTTATCCCACAAGGCTAATAATTAGAAGAAAGGACACGGGATAAATCAACACCTGTGTATCAAGTTTCCTTTTGACAAGATGCGTCATGGTAGGAAGTCCCTCTGTTGATACCAGCGCATGTAATGTGTGAGTCATTCCTCGCAATGTATAAGTGAACACATTTCCAAACATGATTCTACTGAGAAATAGAGTTCAACAGTGACCGTCTGGTTTTTGAACGGCTCTGGTTCCAGAAGTGATTTTCCCCGTTCAATATCTCCATTGACGTTTCAGAAAATGCGTATATAAAGAGTTTTAAGCATGGGACCATGTCGCTGTTACGCTTAGTATTGTGGGTATTGTAGTACTTCTCTGTGAGATTACTTATCAAACATGTTTTTCTTAAAATGAGGTTGATATCACACAGACTTGTAGCTTCTGCAGGAAGTTTAGTGTTTAGAACAGGGGTCTTCAACTTTTTTACGCCAAGGACCCCTTAGCTGAAAGAGGGACAGAGCAGGGACTCCCCTACTACATATTTTAGAAAATGTAGTTATATATTAAACTGGGCCTACCATAATGTGTGGGGCGGCCTAAAGCCTTTATACATACCTTTTAGTGCGTAGAATACTAAGCTATTAAAATAGCCTAATAATTGTTGGCATTATTTTATAAATCAGGTTTTAATGTTAAACATACATGTGGCAGAGTGAATCCTTAGGATGAACTGTATATGTGGATGGCTACCTTACTTATAGGCCAGTAAGCCTATGATCAGTGGTGATTTTTATATATATATATATTTATTGATTTATTTTAAAAAAAAATTTTGGAAAAAACTTAACAATAATTTGGAGGCCCACCTCCATTGACTCTAAGGACCCCCTAGGGACCCCGGACCCCATGTTGAAGATCCCTGGTTTATAAATTATGGATAATTATCAAAATCCTAATGGAGATAATGAATAGGATTTTTTTTACTTCCGGAACTACGCTGTTGAGCTCTATGATGTATGTATGTACTACTGTAAAACTGCAACAATTATACAAGCTGTTGAGTATTATCTATGTCTATTATCAGGGAGAGACAGACATACATAAACATGTCATCATAGCGAGCATTAAATTATGCTAATACATTTCCAATTTTGATTAGCAAATTAAATTTCTAAAATATGTTAAAATCTCATGGCACATCAACCAGAAAACAACTCCTGCAATATAGATGATGAAGTTTGGCAAAAGCTGGTGGCAGAGTAAAAATCTTTTTCAAAAGCAAAGGCAGAAAAAAAAAATATTTCAAGTAAGCTTGGTCTGTGATAGGACCGTATGCTAATCTGTGATTCGGTCACAATCCCAAATACAACAGAAAAAAAAGAAAAAAGATGTATTTATTTATTATTTTTACCTGGTATCCCACAAAGGTGCTTCCATTATCTCACAGATTCGACAGTCTGCTCATAATGATAAGGGATGTTGCCTAGGGCACACAAGAAATAAATCCAATATTCCCACAGCCTCTGCTGGTTTTTCAGTGCTAATACAGACATGGCGTTGGGAACTGCTGATGGCAACGTGCACCGAGGGCTTCAGTCTCCAATGTCAAGGAAAAGACACCTGTGACCTGATTTCTAAATCAAAGCGGTGATGTAAACTAGTCTGGCACACATTACAGACCCCATACACCATACCAGGTGAGCATTTAATTAGACCATTAAACACACAACTGTTTGGATCCTCCTACACTTACACTAAAATGGGAGGATGTTTCTTCATCGAGTACTTTTACTTTTAATACTTTAAGTACATTTTCCTGATGATACTTACATACTTTTACTTAAGTAACATCTTCAATGCAGGACTTTCACTTGTGACAGAGTAATTTAACAGTGTGGGATTAATATTTTTACTAAGTAAAGGATCTGAATACTTCTTCCACCACTGTTTACTGCCTAAACTCAAGCAGACCTTAACCATGAGCTGGCACATTAGAAAATGTTAAATATAAGTTGTTTCTATAAAGGCATATGGGTTGATTTGGAAGATAAAGACAAGATAGCTCTTTTGTCAATTATGCATGAGGACTTGTTTCACCAAGAGTGATCGTCAGTGCACTGTGCACCAACTTTCTCTCTCTCTATTTAATACTGTATATAGCCTATTTACATGCATCTTAGCAAACCAGATCATTAAAAAAGAAATGAGGTTGTCTGATCACTTGGTTTATTATTTTGATGTTTTATGCAGAAATGCATCGTTCAGACATCTAAGATAGATCCGGTCCAGAGGCCTACTTTCTCAAATGGAGCATTAAATACCACTGACACACTCACAGAACAAAGAAATATCAGCTCTGCTGATGTGGGCTTGCTGACTGACCTGCAGGTTTGGGTATTGAAAACCTGCTGCTGGAGAAAGCCAATCCTCCCGAGGCAACTAATTGGTTGCGACTCATCATGGCAACCGGCCATGAGACTTACTGTAAGTGGAATTAGTCCCGACTGGCTGTGTTGTGGGGATCAGTTGGTTTATTTGCACTTTTGCATGGATCAGCTTTTCAAAGATGGAGTTGCAAATAGCAGCACTGTAATGTAATCAATGGCTGCCTCTGCATATGCATTTGTAGCCAATTAGTAGATTTATTTTTTGTTAGCAGTAATGCCGAACCTTCAAAGACTAGAGTTTGGGGGTCAAAGCCCAGAAGTCCGCAGATACATATTCCCTGAGATTTGAAGCGGTGTAAGAGGTAGAACTTTGGACTCAATTAAGTATTCTCTGATGACCTCTGGTGCCCAGAGATAATTGAGTGGTTAAGTCAGCGGCCGCTGCAACTACCTGTGTGTCCCTCCTGGCGTTTTATCAGATCCCACTGCTGCTTTTTCTCCACTGCCTCCACATCTCTGTCCGTCTACTCTAAAAACTGCTGCTCTTTTATTAAAAACTAATCACATTTAAATTTAAATTGGCACAGTTCACTTTTTTGGGAGGGTGCAAGTGCTGAAGTGTGAAACGCTGACGGCCAGAGGTGACTACATTCACTTTGCAAACATCAAAACCGAGAGATCTTGTGAAGTGCACATAGCATTCTGCGGTGCATTATAACAACGAATAACAGAAGTACAAGTGAGGCAAGACATCTTACACTGATGGGTTCAGTTCTTTTTACTGTATCTCTGCAGTTAAAGTCGACCATTTAGATTAGACTCTTTAGTTTTGACTCATCTCGCTCTCTCGTTATTATGTATATATAATATTTCTCCCCAATGTCCAGTTTCATTTGGATGTTAAGGTCAATTCTTTGGCATCTCAATTCGGGAGACAGGACACTTTTACATGAATTGGACAGATGACGCAGATGTGTTTAGACTTCTAGCTACAAATCCTGCGTAGAGCAGTTTTAAAGGTCCCATATTTTAAAAAGTAAGATTTCCATGTCTTCTTTTGATGATAAAGTTATAATTAAATTATAATAAAATAATATCAATCCACAGACAAATGCACATAGCCCGTATTCAGGAACTGTGACTTTAAACGAGCTGGCAGGATTTCCGGACGGTTGTGATGTCACAACTATACTGTATGTAGGTAGAAAGTGCCGATGCAGTGACGTTACAGTCATTCCCCAGCTGCAGGGCTGGACTGGCCATCTGGCATACCGGGCATTTTCCCGGTGGGCCGACGCACTTTTGGGCCAAGTCGCCGATAAATAGGCCTTTTTTTTTTGGCCGCGCCGGCCCACAAAGAACTCACAGAGGCCCATTGGTTAATTTTCTTTATTGACACTGGCCTGACCCAATCAAATCCAGGAATCCCCGTCCACACTCTGGGCCGCAAATTTACGAATTCCACTATGGCCACGCTCTCAGAAATGAGAGAGTGACTGAGAGTGTGGAGGGGGGGAGGCAGGTGTGGTGTTTGAAAGAGCAGGGGAGGTGGTCAGGTTGTTGTAAATGGTGTCATAGGCGCCGATTGATGTTTTCCTCCGAGGGTGCTCACAGGCGCACGTCGTTTAAAAAAAATAAAGTAGTCAAAAGTTGTTTGCATTTCAGAACCTTAGGAAATGGACAGTAGCCGACACGAGCACACGCGGCTATTAACTCGATAATAAAGCCGTAAAGTAGGCTTTCAACTCAGGACAGAGCCACTTCTCAGAAATACAGATAGGATTGGAGATGAGAAGTTTAACTGACACGTGACCGCGATCAACTTCGTGGGAAATTAAGAATCAATGCCACCGACATAACCAATCACACTTTGACAGACTCTCCACTTAGTACCAACTGCATGTTTAATTGCACGGTATCAGGGTGTATGAATGGTGTTGATTTTGGATTGAAAAAGTGGGAGAAAAGAGTAATATTTGTCCACTGTGAAGGTTGTAGAAACTTTGTCAGGTGGGTTAAGAAGTTTGTTTATTGTATTTAACACCAGGGGAGCACGCGAAACCAAAACATAACGGTAGGAGGTAAACATCAGTAAATATTGAGAAGTGTGACCTGCAAGGTCTTTGATACATTCCCATTGCAAATATTCCATTAACATTGATTAACAGGGCAAAACACCTTTATGTTGATTATAGCGCCCACTAATGGCCGATCTTTGCCAAATTTGGTAGAGCGCCTCAGAACGCCATCCCGAACGAGCACCATAAAGTTTGTGTTGATTGCTTTTACTGTGGCAGAGATATTGCAATTGCAAATTTCCCATTGAAATGCATTGAGAAAATTGGCGGGAAAACAAATAAACGTTGCTTATAGCGCCCCCTAAAGGCCGATCTTCGCCAAATTTGGAGTATCGTAGTGGAATGTTGAACAAGGATCTCAAGTCATTTGGTGATAACTTTAAATTTAACCGAGATATGATATGATACGTGTGTGGTAGCTAGCTAGGACAATTTGTTTGATTGTCAAATTGGCATACTTTAACGTAGCAAAATGATTTCCATAACTTTTTGTCAGGTCCATCTGGAGATGCTAACTACCAGGTTTCGTGCAGATCGGTCGCACGGCCTAGGACGAGTTCGAAAAAGTTGGTTTTGTACGTTGCGCGATACTGCGAAAAAACGTTTGCGCGGAAATGGGCGGGGCCTATATCAGGCAATTTAGCTTGATTCAAGGAACACGTGGATGTAAGAATTTCTAATGTGTGATGTGTATTGTGGAAGTTAATGACAAAAAAACATTATAGCGCCACCTAGTGGTCCACATGTGTAATTTTTGGTAGGTGTGATCCACGACCCATTGTCCATCTACCCTGTAAATTTAAAGTTGTTCACATTAGTGTAAGTGGTGAATCTAGAGTTGGGTCACATTGGGTCCCATAGGCCACGCCCACTTTGACCCCTCGGTACTCCATTCTAGGGTTGGCCTCAGGATTGGCCACAGATGGTAACGCATCAAATTTCATATAGATCGGATGAGCCGTTCATGAGATATAAACTTTTTGTACTTGTAGCGCCCCCTAGTGACCAATCTTCGTAAAACGCATGGGGTACCTCCAGAGGGTCATGGCAAAGAATAATCTAAAGTTTGGGGTTGATAGCATTTATTTTGGCTGAGATATGGCAAAGTTGGTGTTTTCATAGTTAGCTACACAAATTTGTTTGTGCGTTATATGCACAATTTTTATCGTATAAAAATTCTTTCCATATCTTTTAGTCAGGTCAGTCTGGAGATGCTACGGTCCAAGTTTCGTGCAGATCGGTTGCATGGTCTAGGAGGAGTTCGAAAAAGTAGGTTTTTGATAAATCATGATTTTTCACGCATAAAAGTCTAGGCGGAAATGGGCGTGGCCATTATCACGTGATTCGGTTGGATCCAGGGAACGCATACATGTATTGTTTTTGAATGTCGGGTGTACGGTGTGGGAGTTATAGGGCCAAACTCGTTTTTGTCTGCTATAGCGCCACCTAGTGGTGGAAATGGGTCAATTTTTGGACCCCTAATAATCAGTAGAAAAACAATAGGGTTCCACAGTCCTGCTGTGCGAACGGCGTAGCTATTGCTACCGCCGGTTCTTGCAGACTCGGGCTTGGACCCCTAATAAAAACAATCAGTAGAAAAACAATAGGGTTCCACGCTCCATTGGAGCTGTGAACCGCGATGCCTTGCATTACGCGGTTCCCATGCCCCCTCGGGTTTGGACCCCTAATAATCAGTAGAAAAACAATAGGGTTCCACGCTCCATTGGAGCTGTGAACCTCGATGCCTTGCATTACGCGGTTCCCATGCCCCCTCGGGCTTGGACCCCATATAATAAAAAATAACAAAAATACCATAAATATACAAATCATAACTCTAAGAATGAATTAATTATTTAAGTGTAAGATCAACAGATAAGTCGTGAGACTCCTCTTGAAGGATCCAAAACTATCACATTAACGCTGAACACTAGGCAACTCATATCATAGAATGCACGCATATTTTAAGAGGACTGTCTGCAGGGAATGTTTCTGACCAATCACGGTGGGTGTGGGCTGCCTGGGCCAAAAATGCCAGGGCCAATTTTTTGTTCCAGTCCAGCCCTGCCCAGCTGCATTGATGGTGCAGAGACTCCAAGAGTGCAGACGCATAAGACCAGGAAACACTAACCAATCAATGCAGACTGGGCTTTTTCGGGAGGGGGGACTTAAAGAGACAGGCACTAAAATGGAGTGTTTTGGACAGAGGGTGAATCCGGGTTTATTCAGGCAGACAGTATGATAAAAATTATGTATTTTTTGAACGTTAAAGGCTCTGAACACCCACACAGGTGTTTTCAGTTAATCTGGCTGTTTGGGCCTCTTCCCAGGACTGTGTGGGTGTGTATAAACTGAGTGATTGTCATCTTCCTGAGTCTCCTGTTAGCTCTGTTACACCTGTTAGGGCAGGACAAATGACACCTTTATCATTCTCATTGGTAGAAAAGATTTGTGACCCAATAAATTCCCATCTAAGCTCCGGCCCACCTTCAACCTGAGCAGAGGTCTAATCAGCCAGAATAACTGAAATGTGTGGCTGTTCAGATGCTGTGTGGCTGTTCATGAACCTAAAAATGAGCATGACATGGGACCTTTAAATTATATACTACCCTGTAGCATTATTTGTTTTGAGTTGAGGACAGTCTCGCTGCTGTAACGAGTGGCCAGTACAGCCTGGGCCTGGTGGCTCCTCTGATGAGGATCGTTTCTGACAAAGGGTCATTGGTTCTGCATGACGACAGGCGGGCCTGTATGTGCTGATGGGAAGCCTCCTCTGGCAGTGTTAGTCTAAATGTAGACTGGCACTGACACTAATGTACACTGATAAAGCTGTGAGAGTCAATAGTAGGGAGGAAGAGAGTGTGGGAGTGGGAGACAGTGGCTTCTTAATTTACCCTATTTGTTCCATTTGTCAGGCGCTGGAACTCACATTGTGAATGTGGACGGGAGAGCTCTCCTTACAGTCAGCAGCTTCAGTGAATCTTTATGGTGAAGGTACATTTCGTGGCAAGCTTAATATCTGAGGGCCAAGAACATTTAAATTTCATTTGACATAATGATTCTGAGTGAGATTTGACTAACCCTGTGATGCATTTTCTCTCCCAGTGAGAGCAGCGGATTCATGCATGATGATCGCCAAGGACGCTGGCTAAGATAAGATATGGGTTTAGCCCGAGGACAGTTTGTCTTCATAGAAACATGTCAATACAGGCCTAATTGGTCCTTCTGTTGAAGACGTAAATGAGGTGTTTGTAAAATTGTGTTCTATTTCGTATAGGCTTCGCCCTCTAAGCCACGCTATGGGTTTATCCCTTCGCGCATGCGCAGTCGTGAAGATTTTCTTTCCCGCCCTTGCGTGCCGCACGGGCTTCAACTACGTCCGCAATTACTGTATAAATCCAGGGCGGACCCGTTGCTCTGCTCCCACTTTTTCTTCAAGCAAGAGCAGTTATGAAGAAGGTACTCAAGACTACCAGCTCCAGCGGCGTCCGCCTCTGCCCCTTCTGCGAGGCCGGCTACATCTTCCCGCCGGACCTCCACCCCCGCTGCGAGACCTGCCTCGGCGCCTCTCACGCCGGCAAGGCTCTCACCTCCAACGCCTCCTGCCCGTTCTGCGCCCGCCTGCCTTCTAAAGAGCTTCAACGGCGGGCGGACGCTTTTCTGGCCTTTGAGGTCGACGGAGAGGGGGACGGCAGCTGGGTGGACCGACGCGACACCGTCGACGCCCTGGAACCGCTGGAAGAGGGCGTCTTCGACGGGCACGAGTCCGATGACTCGTCTCCCCCGAACGACGACTCTTTCACCGGGTTTCCTTCCTCCCCACTGGGAGGACTGGATCTGGAGATTGGGATCGATGCCTTTCCGCTACGGCACTCCCAGTCTCCAGAACGGCCAGGGGCACCGCCTCAGCGGTCTTCCCCTCTGCCGCAGGTGGCTCCACCCTCCACCACCAAGGCTCTTTTTATGGACCTGCCGGAGATCATAAAAAGGGCGGCGGACCAGAGGGGCATAGCACTTCCAGCGGAGCCTCCAGCCCCCTCTCGCGGCCTCCTGAGCGGTGACATCTACTCTCAGGAGCCGCCGTCCAAACGGGCCCCACTCTGGCCGCGCTTCACGGAGCTTCGGCCGTTCGTGGAGGAGGCTCTCTCTCAGCCAGGGAAACTGAGGGCGCCAGTCTCGCACTATGCCCCGTTCACACGGGTTCATGGCGACACAGAGGCAGGCTTTCCTTCGGTCCCCCCTCTGGAGCAGAGCCTGGCGTCGATCCTGCTTCCGAAGGCTACCTTCTTCGGCCACCGGAAGCCGACCCCCCCCACGACAGCGCCACCGCTCCACCAACCGCCATAAGAGGAAACGCCCCACAGCCTCTGCTGCGGCTGCGCCCTCCCAGGCTTCGACCTCCGCCCCTCCGCCTGCCCCACCGCAGCGACAGCCGGCCCCCGACCGGCAGGCTTCACGGGGTCGAAGGATCATGAAGGCGGCTCCCACCTGGTCTAACCGCCCCCGGAGCCACCCACCAAGCAGCGGCGACGGTGGCAATGACGGGGCGCGGGTAACGTCTGTCCCTCCACGGTTGAGAACCGGAAACACAATGGCCCTTTTAAGGGCCACTCAAGTCCTTCTAAAGAGCAGTTTCCCCTCAACCTAGCAGCCCTTGTTCCCACTGAACATTATGCTGATAATATGACAGATGTTCCCCACACAAGCACAAACACACACCAGGTCACCGCTGCTCGCGGAGCTGCACCGCTATCTCACTATGCAGACAGCGGGAGCAGACGCCACGCCGCTACTCTTAGCGCTGCTCACTTCCCTTCATCCCCCTGGCTATGCCAGCGGGATGAGGACGACTATGACCCACCACCCTTTCGACAGGGCCCTACCATGGGCTGGGCGACACGTTCTACCCACGTCTCGCCCAGCGGCGGGACGGTCTCTGCGCTTCCTGCTAGCTATGTCTGTGAACAACACACAGACATGCGCACGCCCGCTCTCGGAGCACAGCGCGGCATGGATCAGACTGACACACATGGACTCGTGGATGTCAAAACTGATATCACGGGGCTACACACTCCAGTTCGCCTCCCCCCCGCCTCGCTTTGCGGGCGTGTTGGAGACAACTGTGTCGTCCATTCCACATGTTGACTATCAAACATGTGTTGGAATGCGTGCGCCACCAAGAGTGGTTTACATCCGTGAATCTGAAAGACGCTTACTTTCACAACCAAGTCATCCCCAGACACAGGAAATTCCTGCGCTTCTTTTTCCAAGGGGCTCATTTCCAGTACAACCGACTGCCATTCGGTTACTCACTGGCCCCTCGCACTTTTTCCAAGTGCATGGAGACGGCACTTCAGCCGTTGCGGAAAAAAGGCGTCAGAGTCCTGTTTTATCTGGACGATTTGCTCATCCTGGCTCCCTCTCGGGAAACGGCGGCGCTACACACCGTGTCAGTCCTGCAGCACCTGCAGACACTCGGTTTCGCCATAAACTGGCAGAAAAGTGCTTTGGTTCCCTCACAATCGATAGTTTATCTGGGCGTAATGCTAAACTCGATTGTTATGAGGGCCAGGCTGTCAACGCCGAGGCAAGATGCGCTGCTTTCTCTCCTGTCGTGCACCACGCCCCGCGCAAAGGTGTCAGCACTGTCTATCATGCGCCTTCTGGGCATGATGTCCGCGGGCTACATGGTAGTACCCCTGGGGCTTCTCCACATGAGGAAAATCCAGAGATGGTTCCTTCAGCACATCGACCCCATACGCCACAAGTGGCGAATGCTGACTATCCCTCCCTCTCTGCAGTCAGACCTGTCATACTGGGGAAACCCCCAGACCCTGTCAGCTGGGGTTCCCCTGGGCAGAGTGACGTCATAACGCACAGTGTACACGGATGCGTCCCTTCACCGGGCTGGGGAGGAATTGCGAATCACAGGTGGTGGGAGGGGAATGGCCTCCTCCTCCCCTCCCACACATAAACTGCCTGGAGCTGTCCACGGTGCTGAAGGTCTTGAAGCACTTCGCCCGGCGGTAGGAGGGAGGCATGTTGTGGTGCAGACAGACAATGTCACAGCAGCGGCGTTCATAAATCGCCAGGGCGGGCGTAACGCCGCCCGCCTTGGGAATAGAGCCAGGAGCCTCCTGCTGTGGTCTCACAGTCATCTGCTGTCCCTCAGGGCCGTCCACATCCCCGGGATACTAAACCGGCGGGGCAGACCTAATGTCGGAGGGGGACCCCTCACAACGAGTGGAAATTGAATCCCACTATCATTCGGAAGCTGTGGAGCAGGTTCGGGGAAGCGGAGGTGGACCTGTTCGCCTCACGGGAAAACACACGCGCTCTGTGGTTTTCCTTGAGCTCACGGGACAACCCACCCCTGGGCGCGGACGCTTTCTCCCACCATCCCTGGCCCAGAACCCTCCTATACGCTTTCCCCCCGGTCCCTCTGATCCCTCGCCTCCTGGAACGCATCCAGGAGGAAGGCCTGTCGGTCATCCTGGTGGCACCGGAGCGCACGAACGCATCCTGGTTCCCGACGCTGGTCCAGCTGCTGGCGGCTCCCCCCTGGCAATTGCCGTGGCACGAGGACGCCCTGTCACAGCTGGACGGCGCGATAGCCCACCCCCCGGTGATAACCCAGCGACTGTGGGGCTGGCTGCTGAGCGGGAACGCTTGCAGAGGTTAGGCTTGCCACCTGCCGTGGTGCGCACCATTCAGAGCGGCGGCCCCTCTACAACAGCGTGTTACGCGGCGCGTTGGTCCGCTTTCCAGCGCTGCTGCACGGAGAGGGAGTCAGACCCCATATCGTGCCCCCTGCCCGTCGTACTGACTTATCTCCAAACACTGGTAGATAACGACTTGGCCCCATCCATGGTCAAAGCCTACGCGGCGGCCATTTCATCTTGCCACGAAGGCTATGGAGAGAGAACGGTTTTTGCACACCCCCTAGTTAAACGTTTTTTGAAAGGGGTCCGACGGCAGAAACCCGCCGTGCGTTCTCTCACGCCCCAATGGGATCTGACCCTGGTACTCCGAGCTCTGGGGAAGCCCCCTTTCGAGCCCCTGGCACAAGCCCCTCTCAGGTTGCTGTCTCTAAAAACGGTGCTCCTCCCTGCACTGACATCAGCCAAGCGAGTGAGCGACTTATGTGCGCTGTCAGTCTCGCCGTCCTGTCTCTCAATCAGAGGGGACGGGAGCGCAGCCACCCTACAGCCCAACCCTTCCTTCACACCCAAAATTTTAACAAATTCCTTTCGGTCGAGGGTTTTTTCCCTCCAGGGTTTTTTCCCCCCGCCTCATAACAACGACGCGGAGGAGGCTTCCCACAGATTGTGCCCGGTGCGTGCGTTATCACAGTATGTTTTACGCACGGCGGACATAAGGCGGACACAGCAGCTGTTTGTTCACTACAGGGAACACTCCCAAGGAGCGGCCCTGTCGAAGCAACGCCTGTCTCACTGGCTGTGCGAGGCTATCACCCAGGCCTATGACACGGAGGGGGCGGTGCCCCCCCAGGGCATTTGGGCACATTCTACACAGGCTCTGTCTGCATCGACAGCCCTGTTCAGAGGCATGTCAGTGGCCGAAATCTGTGCTGCGGCCTCTTGGGCATCTCCATGCCCTTTCATCCGCTTCTATTTGCGGGATGTGTCTGAGCCCTCCCTGACTCACTCGGTCCTCTCTTCTCACAACGACGAATGAGGCCCCGTCGTATGTATAATTGTATATATTATGTACATATGTATATGTTTTTGTCACTATTATACAATCACGACATGTGCCGCTTTATGTTTTCTCCTGTCCCCTCCCCTCCCCCCCCCACTCTGGGTGTCTGGGAGAACTGGGGCGTCCCATAATTATCAATCATGTATTTCCCTCATCAATCATGCACGCCTGTATTCTCGGCTTGGGCTTTAAGCCAGCTAACAGGTCGTTGCCATGGCGGCCCATGAGAGATAAAGTGACAGTAAGGGAAAATAGTTAGTCTATGTTCCACTTGTGGGATCTGTCGCAGGTGGCATTGACTACATCAGCTTCGCCCTAACCCATAGCGTGGCTTAGAGGGCGAAGCCTATACGAAATAGAACGATAGTTACGTTATTGTAACTCCAGATTCTATGAGTATAGGCGTAGCCCTCTAAGATTCGGGCCACCTGCTCCTATTGCATTAGCTGAAGAAAAAGCTGATGTTGGGAGCAGAGCAACGGGTCCGCCCTGTTTTTATACAGTAATTGCGGACGTAGTTGAAGCCCGTGCGGCACGCAAGGGCGGGAAAGAAAATCTTCACGACTGCGCATGCGCGAAGGGATAAACCCATAGCGTGGCTTAGAGGGCTACGCCTATACTCATAGAATCTGGAGTTACAATAACGTAACTATCGTTCTGGTGATGAGGAGCATGTCGATATGTTATTATATAACTCCATATTTTACCACAATTATAGCAGTAGTTAAAGTAAAAGTAAATCAATGAATACATGCAAATGTAAAACAAATTATCAAGCTAGTGAAATAAATAAGCAGGGAGCAACATTTTAAACTGTGTGCATGTTTATACTAACAGCAATGTTTTGAAATTGCACCAAAAATAGAAAAAAAAATGTTAAATGGTAATAGAAAAAGGAGCCATCTGTACCTGTGCTTTATTATTACAGGATATATATATATGCATTACCATACAGAAGGTTGATTCATGTCCTTGAAATCTATCTTTCTCTTCCTACAGCCACGCCCGGTTTCTGTTTAATTGAGGATCTCGGGGAGAATGTCAGTCACAATCTGTTTCATCATCCCACTCCTTCAGGAATTAATATTCAAAGAGTTTTTAATTTTAGCTTGTAACATCGGTCAAGAAAGGGATGAAGGGTATGTAATGTACACTAACTCCCTCACTGCCCATCTTAAACCACACACACACATACCCACACACCCACCCACACACACACACACACACATATACACACACACACACACACACACACACAACTTCTTTGACGCTGGGTAAATGGTCACAGGGACAGAGTATTCCCAGCAGGACTTTGTAGATGAGGGTTGTCAGCACTTTTCTCACCAGAGGGTTTAGGCCTTTCGTTCTGCTCTGGGATGGCGGAGTTTAATTGGAGAATGCTAATGCGCAGCTGGATAGCAGAGCTGCTCATGCCATGACTGGCTCTGAAAATGGGAGGGCGTGAAAGCAGGACTGGTATGTGTGTGTGCATGTGCCCTCAAGATTCCAACAAATTTATTCATGGGATCCGAGCAGTTTGTTTATGAGCCGTCTCATTTACAAAATAATAGGCAATAATAATTTCAGCAGATTGATCCTGGGTTAATCCAAATAATTGGCAATTCATTATAATTTCACATTTTTCTGGAAATAGAATTGACTTGTTCTGTCTATCAGTGGGGTGTAAACAGCATGCCCAATCGATCAGGTTATATGCCAAACATGTTTTATCAAACAAAGAAAAGGAAAAAAAAGAACTGAGCAAACAATGTCTGGAAATATTCGGCACAATGGAAAACAAATTGTAAAACGTGTGACTACTTCACTGAATGATTGTGTCACATTTGCATGCAGAGAGAGGTCTCAGAAAGAATTTGAACGGTATAAATAACAGCGTGTCAGGACGAATCGACATACAACATAAAAGCTTTATCTGGGAACAAATCATCTTTGGGTTGTTTTCATAAACAAGCTTCTTTCAGTTTGTAGATGATCAATCTGCTCAGTTTTAGATGTGTGCCTCATGACTGTTCTCACTATTATGGACCAAATATCAAAGAAATGAGGATGTGCTCAGTTCTGACAGATTCACAAAAGAGAAAAGTAGTTTATTGAGTTATGTTTATGTTACTCGACTCTTTATACGCATCACTTTTATTCTATAATTGCAAAAAGGTTTTGAAATACAAAGAATATGTGCCGGTCATGGATGCTGTTTGGCTAGAATGTTCTAAAAGGTGATTTGTGATGAAAAGCCAGCCTGCATTTCAGGGCAATTTTCATTGGAAAAATGCAAGTATTTTCATAGGCCTACTGTTGTAGATATTGTCAATAAAACATTGCATGTTTGGTTTACATACAGTAATACATATGTTTTTTGCTGACACGTAGAGCAGTGTGTTGTTCTGAAATCAATCTTTTGTTTCAGGTTGGTCATTATGATGATGGTGTTGGCACAACCCAAAGAGAGAGAGAGACAGTAATGTATGGTAAAGGTTAACACACTGAAGATCCTTTTTTTTAACAGCTTTCAATCCAGTTTTTATTCCAAGTCTGGAGAGGTTTTAAAAGCTGTGTGTACTGTTATTTTAAGATCCCGGGGATGGCGCATCACAGTGGAGACCATAGAGGTAAAACACTCCACTTCAGTCCCAGCAGAAGTGCCTTTAGATTCGGAGGAGGAGCAGGTCAAGCCTGCTGCTAGGTCAGTTTAGAAAGTCTGAACTTATGCATCATGTTGTCCTGTGAAAACACTTTTTAAGCAGCTATGGAGACTTCCTATAGAGCTACAGAGCCTCAGAACCACGTTTTAGTTTGGGTCCTCCATAAGGCCAACACAGGGTCAGCAAGGACACATGAAGCAGAAGTCTGTTAGAAATGTCTTGTGTGTGCATCATTACATTCATTATCTTCTGAGCAGTCTATAGGCTCAGGTGTACACAGCTGTATTCACAGGCTGTATGGAAAGCACACAGAAAGGCACTGAAAAAGGTCTAAATTGATAGCAAATAGAGCTGAACAATCAATTGAAATTTTAGCACACTCAAAAAATGGCCTACTGCAATTATCAAATTGCAGGAGTCGCAATATGTGTTAAAATAGAATTTGAAAGTAAATATTGCCATGCTGCAGACATAGGCTTGGTTTGGTACAGGTCCTCGTAAAAATCACACCATAATTATTTTCATTTTAATGTTTGTTGCAATATCAGTCAAAATAACTGCAAATAGATATTGTTTTCAAAACTGTTCAGCCCTAATGGCAAATACCTAATCGGCTCTAAAACCTGGCAACAACACTCGGCCAGGTGTCAGTATAAGTGTTCACACAACACTTGTGATCTATTCATTCACTATAGCGTTTGTTTGATTGTGAACATTCAGTCAGCTGCAGCATTTCGGAGCAAAAACAGCTGTTGAGAGCAGTTTGAGGGAGGTGAAAAGAACAGACCTCGGCCTGAGTTGTGAATGTGCCTTTTTTTTCTGAGTTCATTTCCCTGGTTTGGTCATGGCAGGAATATTCATCCAAATGATGTGCCTTGCGTTTCGGATGGCGCACCAAGTGAAACGTGTGTCAACTGTAGTCGCGCTAATCGTGAATAAAAAACAGTAAAAATGCAGAAAATTGAGTTTCAGGACATCTTTGATCAGACGACCAATGAAATTACCACAAGTGAGGGGGGGAAATATCTGCAGCTGAAGTAAGCAGCCTTTTTCCTGATCATTATCATGGAGCCGCAGTTTGATTTGGAGTAACATCAAGACTCAGGACAAAGTAGCAGTATGTAATGGCTCACATTACATTTTCAAAGTCAAGGGTCATAATGTGTTTTGCATAACCAATTAAATGGCGAAATTCGGCATGTTTCAGAATCACAGTTGCACTCTCCTGCGAAATGAAGTGTCATGTCATCATGTTAGTGACAGGTAGGCCACAAACACACAATTGTGTTCCAGCTGTGGCTGAAAACCTGACCATAAAACTATATTTAAAAGTCCTGTCTCGGCATCTGGGTAGCTCACGGGTGCCTGGGTAGCTCACCTGGTAGAGTGTGCGCCCATATACAGAGGTTTACTCTTCGACGCAGCAGCCGCTGGTTCGACTCTGACCCACGGCCCTTTGCTGCATGTCATTCCTCCTCTCTCTCTCCCCTTTCATGTCTTCAGCTGTCCTATAAATAAAGGCCTAAAATGCCCCAAAAATAGTCTTTAAAAAACAACAAAATGTATGTCTCACAACTCGGCAAGTATATAATAGGTTTGTGGTCAAACTACCATAAATTAACTCACATTAAAAAGAAAGTTTATGTGCATACAGTTGTGCTTCCATACAACCTCACAGAGCTGCTACCTAATCTTGTTATATAATGAGACACTTTGGGGCACATTATCTTTTACATTCTTCCTAAAAAACACATTTTATCTTTTAACATATCTACACTGCATTAACTTTTGAGACCACTTGTAACAAATGTAATTAGAAACCATTTTCCTGATGGGGTAGTTGATTAACCTGAGCTGATAAAATGCATCCTTCCTCTCTTTGCAGTGCTGAAAGCTGTGGGAGTGACTGTATTACTGTAGTCTACCATTTAAATCCCAGCCCGTCCTCACCCAGAAGACCACCGTACAGGTCCATTGTGCAAGCAGCTCAACACGACTCATATTTATGTTTGTCTGTAAGGTGTCGAACACTTGCGGCCAAATCACGAGAAGTGGAAGTGAGGTGACAAAGTGTAATAGCACCAGATTCTGCGTAAAAAGCAGGTCGGGCGTGGTGGATGGATCTGGGGTTCATGTCCCATGTGAAACCAAAAGGCCAACTGTCACTTTTTAAAATGAAACAAGTTTTTAGCATGACATAACGTTACGTCACATTACACCACATTATGTCACTCCTCATTTTAGTAGTAGTTACTAACTAACTACGTATTTGTATTGCCTAAACTTAACCAGTTCCATTTCACAGTGTTAACTACATGTTTAAAAGTGCAACCGTTACCTGTCTTGTGATAATAAAAAAAAACGGCCATTGCGTTCAGGTGTTACGGTCACAAGTTCAAAATGGCCACTGTAGAACGCTAATGCCGTTTTGTGAGTATTTGAAAATCCCCCTATTCTGTCATTAAGGTATGAGGAGCCCAAAAATGCCCACATAGGTCATTTGTTCAAGCAGCAATTACAACTTATGTTTACGTTTATAGTGGTGGCGCCCTCTAGTGGCCGTATAGTTATGACGGGAGCAAAGCAAGAAGTAACAAAGTGACAAAGTATAAGAGCGCCAAATTCCCCCATAAGGCCGGTTGGGCTGGTGGATGGGTCAAACAAACAAAGGACCTTCACCCAGGATACCGGGGTTTGTGTACACCTTCAAAAATAAAAGTCAACAGCAAGTTTTTTTATTAACTTACAGAACAAAAGGAGCTACGAAACATTCTGCGTTACGTACATAACCGGAAGTTAAAGGGGTGATAGAATGCAAAACCGATTTTACCCTGTCATAGTTGAATAACGACTGTTCGGTGGGTAAATAGGACATACATAGAAGCTCAAAATCCCATTGACACCCCTTTACTATGAAAATTTCATATTTTGAAACTGCCGCTGAAAACGGGCGAATCCCAACAAAGCTGGAAGTTGATGTCAACCTCCCAAAAACCGGAACCTTTGTCAGCCCATGGGTGTATTAAGAGAACGGTCACGCCCCAACATTTACATAGGCTACACAACTGACCTGAGATCAGTTAGTCTTCTGAATCTAGGTCGTGCAGATCTCAGAAAATGTATACATTGTTCATATGCTATTTTACCATTAAATTCACTTCTGAGACTTTTTTATGCGAGAAATCAACTACTTAGAGGTCAAATATGGGCCGTTTTACGAAAATTGATGTCTATTGCAAATTTTGTCCGACTGTGTGTCGGACTTCAGAGGCTGGTGCTGCCTGTGTTGCTGCCTCGCCGCCTGGCCTGCCTTCCTCCACAGACCCCGGCTTGCTGTGAGCCCGATTGAGCTCCGGCACGGCTGCTGCAACCCACAGCACCTCATACCCGCGCAAAGTCACCGTTTGGGCTGGTGGACTACTACCAACGCCGCTGCTCTGACAGAGCTCCAGGGCCTGCAACTCCCCTCTTACGCTAGCCGCTAAATGCCCGGTGTATGTGAGTGAAAGCGCGGTCAGCGAGCTTGTTACGCCAGCATTCTCTTACCACAGATTCTAGTTAATCTTATAATGTGTGTAATTATAATGTGTTGAGTTATTTAAACAAACGATTGGGAAAATAAACGCCGCTTGTCCATGAGTCTCATTGATAGAGCCTGCGGCTGGATGGAGCTCTATCAATGAGAGCTAGCTAGCCTCCTCTTAGAAGTCCTCTGGAATTCACAAATATTCATTAACTTGAAATCGGACACCGTTGTTAGCTTTATAAAACATATAGTTAGATGTTGTATAAGTGGCGTGACGAAATTCAAACTGTAAATATACTCGAATTACGACCAAAAATGAAGCTAACTAGCCGCAATCTGTACACATAGGATTGAAGGGACAGTCGCAGCTAACGAAACCCTTACAGCTCACAAATATTCATTAACTTGAAATCGGACACCGTTGTTAGCTTTATAAAACATATAGTTAGATGTTGTATAAGTGGCGTGACGAAATTCAAATTGTAAATATACTCGAATTACGACCAAAAATGAAGCTAAGTAGCCGCAATCTGTACACATAGGATTGCAGGGACAGTCGCAGCTAACGAAACCCTTACAGCTCACAAATATTAAACATTAACGGAAACCGACACCGTTGTTAGCGTTATAAAACATATAGTTAGATGTTGTATAAGTGGCGTGCGAAATTCAAACTGTAAATATACTCAAATACGACCAAAAATGAAGCTAAGTAGCCGCAATCTGTACACATAGGATTGCAGGGACGACCCGCGACTAACGAAACCCTTACAGCTCACAAATATTCATTAACTTGAAATCCGGACACCGTTGTTAGCTTTATAAAACATATAGTTAGATGTTGTATAGAAATTGGCGAAATTCAAACTGTAAATATACTCGAATTACGACCAAAAATGAAGGTAACTACCGCAATCTGTACACATAGGATTGAAGGGACAGTCGCGCGCTACGAAACCCTTACAGCTCACAAATATTCATTAACTTGAAATCGGACACCGTTGTTAGCTTTATAAAACATATAGTTAGATGTTGTATAAGTGGCGTGACAAAATTCAAATTGTAAATATACTCGAATTACGACCAAAAATGAAGCTAACTAGCCGCAATCTGTACACATAGGATTGCAGGGACAGTCGCAACTAACGAAACCCTTACAGCTCACAAATATTCATTAACTTGAAATCGGACACCGTTGTTAGCTTTATAAAACATATAGTTAGATGTTGTATAGCTAAGTGGCGTGACATGTGTGTAACATTTGGTAAGAGATTGCTGGTGTAACAAGCTCGCTGACCGCGCTCTCACACACGGGCCATTTAGCTAGCAGGAAGAGAGGAGATGCAGGCCCTGGAGCTTTGTCAGGGCAGCGGCGTTTGGTAGTAGTCCACCAGCCCAAACGGTGACTTTGCGCGGGTATGAGGTGCTGTGGGCTGCCGGAGCTCAATCGAGCTCACAGCAAGCCAGGGTCTGTGGAGGAAGGCAGGCCAGGCGGCGAGCCAGCAACACAGGCAGCTGAACTCCGACACACAGTTTTACCAAATTTGCAATTAGCCATCCATTTTCGTAAAACGGCCCATATTTGAGCGTTATATAGTTGATTTCTCGCATAAAAAAGTCTCAGAAGTGAATTTGGTAAGGAAACATTGCAGTGTCTGGAATATGAGATTCTGTCGCGTTTCTAATGTCTGTGTATTGGGGATTCGCTCAACCAATCAGCACACGACCTCTAATGCGTGTGTATGGCCGAGAAGTCGGCCACCAATCAGCGCGTCTCTATGTATGTATGTGTACGGGGCTAAGGCTCAACCAAGCAGGTCGCAGCTCATCTAAATATTCATGACCATACCATATTTGGAAGAAAAGCTCTTGTTACAAATAGGGCCAAAACACAGGGATGCATAAGGGCCAATAAAATATCAACCAGGCCATTTTCAGCCCAACTAATGTTACATACCCCATTAGGAGACCATAAGGAACAGTGTGAAATACCCTATATAATCATTCTATCACCCCTTTAAGTAACATCTGATTTAAACCCAAACCACAACCTTTTTCTAAACATAAGTAAGTAGTTTTTGTGCCTAAACCTAACCAAACTGCGACCGTTTCACGTTAACGACTTTAAAACCGTGACCATTACCTTCTCTGGTTTAGATGTGAGGACAGAAAACACTCCTGTGGGTCGGATTAGAGGGTAGAAATAATCAACCTATATCGTTGTATGTTTTGAAGGAATTGTTGGGTAGAAAGGTGTTGCTTAATCCTTGCCATTAAACCTTTGAGAATGTTTAACACAAGAGTAAGAGCATCATTTACAGTAACACATTTTTTTTATTATGGACAACCTCAAACTGTACACATTGAAAACAGAAAACTAAAGCAAAAAAAAAACATTAACAATGTGTTTATCGGAAAAAAATGAAGACTAGATTAGAAAGAACTGCATAAACATACATTACCATGGTGACAAAAAAAGCACTTTGTTATTTCTGCAGGCTGTGACACAGGTTAGGTCGCTGGGTGTCTTTTGACATCAACAATACTTACTGAAAAAAACATGTCATGATGAACATTCCATTGAATATAGATCTTAATTTGGAACACCAGTCATTTGAGGAAATCAAATGTTTTGAAGTAGTGCAGCTAAAAACCACCTCACGGATCAGTGAGTAAACCCCTCCTGTATCCAGCCCAATCAATTGTTTATGCATATACTGTAAAGCAGGGGTCAGCAACCTCAGGCACGCATGCCACCATTATCTCGCGGTAGCTCAACCAATGGCACACTAGCAATAAGTGTGATAGAGAGTTTTTCAGAAATGTTAAAATCCGCATGCCAAATGCAAATGGCCTCTTTCACAGCCACTGGTAGCATGTTATTTACGGTAGTTTGATTGACTTTTTCCCCATCCGCATTCGGTGAAAAACCGCCCTACTCTGTCTCTTATTGGCTAGTACTCGTTGCCTTCTTAACAGAATGCGGCAGGAAAAAAAATAACACTGCCTGAGCAGGCTAGGTAGATGATGGCAGGCTTAATGCTGATATGGCACACAGATTAGAGGGAAGATTTAGAAATGGCACTTTGTATTAAAAACGTTGCCGACCCCTGCTATACAGTATGCCCATTAACCATTTAATCACTCTAGTCCAATGACTATGGTAATGTCTGTGTGCTTTCCTGAAGCCATTGGGAATGATATATTTTTCCAATTCTTAGGGCATCCACAGCTCAACGATTCACAGAAGCAAAGAGGTTTCTTTCAACGCAAGCTACCAATCCAGTTTTAGATGAGCAATTTTGGTCTATAAAATCAAACCGACTGCTAAAACAAACTCCTATTTGAATAGCATTGTGATTCACAAGAAAGTGTTAAGAAACCCATCAACTCATGGGGCTGCATTGTGATTATTTGAGACTCAGATACAATGCAAATTTCTTAGCACTATAACATTTGAGAATAATAAGCCAAAAACCATTTAAAAATCATGGCAGGCACAGTCAGATCATTTTTCATTTTTCTCTACAGCAATTATGGTCTTTAATACTGCGTAGCTGTAATTTGTATTCTCTGATTTTACGCTGTGTTGAATGGCGTGGCATCACATACGGGGTGCTTTAACAAACTCGTTTTTTAATTTACGGCCCATGAGGAACATATTATAAAACAAAAATCCAGCCATATTTCATCATAAGAGTACTTTGATAGAGGAAATGTAAAATTCCACTCACGGCTCTGTTAGGAGAGGAAAAAAACAAAAAAAAACGGATGGCCATGCATGTTAAAAGCCTATGTGCCATCAAAGGCCCTTGGGCTACAAAGGGCTCTTTTAGTAAATGGATGGCAACAGCTGCAAACTCTGGGCTGTTCTTAATGTGCACGGTGCAGATGTCTGCACTTGAGTCCCACAGTCTGAGACAGATCTGTCTGGCTCTACACTGGGCCTCTCTCATCATATCACTGGAGCTTCATTAAGCACTGAACTCAATAACAACATCTGTTTTGCTCTCCAAATTAAGGAGAAAAAAACACTTAAATGTACAGTAATAGCTATTTTAAACCCTAGTTGTATACTGTATGCTTCTCTATATATCTTGTGTGAGCCTCACATAAGATGATTATCAGTGTAGAGCTCAACAGTGACTGGCCACGTTTTGAATGACTCTGGCTCCGGAAGTGATATTTCCCATTCAATATCTCCATTGACGTTTCAGAAAATGCTTAAATAAAGAGGTCTTAGGCGTGGAACCAATCCAAGCAGCTATGAGATGAACATCAATTAGAATTATCAAATCCTTATGGAGAAAATGAATGGGACTTTCAGTTCTGGAACCACACTGTTGAGCTCTAGACTACACTGTGACCCTTTCAGCTTCTTTAACATACTTTTTTCTCAGTGATGGAGGCTGTTTTGGCAACACAGCATGTTGTAAAGGTGTTAAAATACCTTCCACACCTGGAAGATATACTGTGTGGGAATTATTGGACATTCCCTAAGCATGTCTGATTGCGTTGCCTTCATTTCTACCATCCGATTCATCTTATGCTCAGGCATGAAGACTGGAGCGAACAATGGAGTGAAGTGTGGATGCATCTGAAAAGATATTAATTCTGCATTAGCACTGCAGCCGCCTATGTACAGTAAACTTTTAGTTTTAGATCTAAAAACTGGAACGGCATTGAAGAGCTGAATACTGCACTGTGGCTCTGTCTAAATCTGTGGCTCTGTCTAATGGCTGGCTGGGAGCAGAGCAACGTCTTTACATTACATCTTGGTTTAATGAATGTCTTAACAAGCTCTATAAGTGTTAAACTGGAAGGACAGTTTATTTTTAATACAAACCTTTTATGTCTTACACTCAAGGCTCACAGGAAGTGATGAAGCTTCAAAATAAATCCAAATAAGCACCTGCATGAGGTGACAGGGATACATTACTGATCAAAGCTATTGGGAAAGAGCAATTAGCAAAAAATCAATACACAGCGATATAATAAAATGTGTTGCAGACGTGAACCACATTCAATCAGATAACTATCCAATCAGTGAACTGGGACAGAGCATGGTTGACTATTGAACTCATTTAATGCGTAAAACAAATACAAGTTACTTCACTGGGTCATCACAATTGAACAAGAGATTTTTTTTTCATATTTGTAACACCCTCCGAAATATACATTCACATGGCTGCATACAGACAGCGTCTGTCTTTTTGATTTTCTTTCAATAACATTAAATTTGACAAACTGTATGCGTCACCCCTTTTGTATGACAGCGACACCTCTAAGGGCATATCAAAAACGTACCGGAGGAGCAATTCTAGGTGGGACTTTGGAAATAAGCTATGCATCGACTTTATCTAGCCATCATCGAGTCTCTATGTTTGCAGTCAAAATAGGTATATTTTACATGTACGGGGTTCCCTAAATACGCAGTTGTCCCTAAATAAATCCCAACTATAATCTCAACCGTATGTACAGTATTTACAGTGGAATGTTGAAACACACTGAATACAAAAAGTAGATTAGGATGGAATGAAGTTAAAGTCAGTATTACAAAAATAGGAACTCATAACACCTGACAACATGAAGACAATGTTCACATCTACCAGTATACAGAATGCCGACTCCAATCCGAAAGGTTTCTCTCTCTTTCTCCAACATGTCTGAGAAGCAAGTGTGGCAGTGGTTTCACAACGGATGCAGACCAAAAGGTGAAATGGTATCCTCAAACTTGTGCTTTAAAAAGGGGGTAGAGTTGATCTTTGCTTTGGGCCAAAGTTGCATTTTTTGAAATTGAAATCGCTTGTCACTAGATTAGCATTTCAATTGTTGTGCTTAGAAAAGTCAGCCATGTGTGACTATAGTTAGTTGCAAAAGTGTGATCTCTTTAAGGACTTAAACTATCCAGTACTGACTGGGGTGGGGGGGGGGGGAAGGACTGTGTCAGCATTAAACTTTAAAGGAACACGCCGACTTATTGGGAATTTGTCTTATTCACCGTAACCCCCAGAGTAAGACAAGTCCATACATACCCCTCTCATCTCCGTGCGTGCTGTAACACTGTCTGACGGCTCCAGCATTAGCTTAGCCCAGCACAGATCCTGCAGGTAACTGGTTCCAACTAGCCTACTGCTCCGAATTGTGACAAAAGTGACAAAATAACTCCAACATGTTCCTATTTACATGTTGTGATTTGTAGAGTCACAGCGTGTACAACAAACAACGTAACATGAGACACAGCCATCTTATATCTGTAAACAAACCAGGAACTATATTCTCAGACAGGCTTGCTGCGAGCATATCACTCCGCCCAAGTACTATATTCTTCCGCCTGAGAATATAGTTCCCGGTTTGTTTACAGATAGAAAATGGCTGTAGTTCATGCTACCTTTTTTCTTTGTACACGCTGTGACTCTACAAATCACAACATGGAAATAGGAACATGTTGCCGTATTTTTTTGTCCCTTATTTGAGCAGTAGGATTACTGGAACCAGTCACCTGCCTGTTCTGTTATGGGCTGATGCCGCTGGAGCTGTCAGACAGCTTTACAGCACGCACGGAGATGAGAAGGGTATGTATCGACTTGTCTAACTCTGGGGGTTACGGTGAATAAGCTAAATTCCCAATAAGTCAGCGTGTTCCTTTAAAATGGTAATGAATGCAGCTTTTCGAAGACCACTTGATTTAAATGTCAAGGACAGACACATTGTTAGTATTTAGCAGGGGCTGGGATAGTGTAGAATAACATACCCACTATACTACCTACAAGTCACTGCAAGTAAAGAACCAACACTTGTCTGACTCAAAGAGGTTTGCAGTCCATCCCATATTTCAATATTACTCATTATGTTTCCTGCGGCATGAATAACTCAAACGACGGAGCAGCAACTGTTCAGACTACCTCATGTCCCCTGACTTTGATAGGCACTGAATGCAAGAAGAAAAGATAAAAAAAAAAAAGAAAAAACGTTTTTTCTCTTTTATGCTGTAACACACAAACTATGTGGAATTAAGAAGTCACAGCAAAGCAGCTCACCTGCAGGCGAACCATAAAGTAAAGGCAATTCAATTGTGATTTTTGCTTTTGAACTTTAAAACGTAGCAACCCAGCGACTGTCATTATATTTTTCCCGCTCTGAAACTTTCTGTTGCAAATCCTCGCGTATGTTGTCAATGTGAAGTGGATACACTGAACAACAGAAACGAGGCCGTAGAGGAGAAAACTGAAGTAAACTGGAACCAACAGAAAATCTAACCAAACGGAAATCAACATACTTTTAGTCAGAACGTGATATTTCGCACTTTGTAATTTTAAATTGTGTTGAAAATACAATATATAAATTGAGGCTCATGATTAACATGCTCATCTAAAAACATACAGTAGACAAGCATGGGCTGTAAAACATTCATATCTCCAGCCGACAGAGAAGGCCACTCTCTGAGAGAGGTTGTTTTTTTTATCTGTATTTATTTATATATATATATATATATATATATATATATATATATATATATATATATATATATATATATATATATATATATATATATATATTTATTTATTTATTTATTTATTTATATACTTTTTTGTGTGTTAACTGCAATATTGTTCCTGGGTACTGTGTGCCCATGAACTCTTTACCTCCGTCAATACTGACGACACTGACAAAGTGTTGCCTTTTCAGCTGCAAACGAGGACAAACACACTGCAAATTGATACAAAAAAAATAGCAAAATAGGCACATCCACTCCAACACAAAAACATGCATAAAATAAGGCTTAATATAGTATTTATATTGTTCAGAGCCAGCCAGGTGTGTCGTTTATATCCACGGTTTTACTCCTTTGTTTCTGTTTTATCTGATATTTCACATTGAACTTATTTTTTGTTGTTGAAGCAAATACATTTTGCTAATTGTGTCATGGACCTCAATGTGGAGGAGAGAAACAAGTCATGTGCTATGCTAGCATCCACTGGCACTCGTTAACAGTGATATATATATATATATATATATATATATATATATATATATATACATATATATATATATATATACGTATAATGCCTTCTGACAGCCCTATTGACAAATTCAGATGCCAACATTAAGATAAGGACAGCCATTCATTCCTTTTATCCCCCAAACACCTACTGAAATTCATTTTAGAAAGAAAAAAAAAAAGATGAAAAAAAAACAAAATCATCATGAAAGCAGCAGGTGACTTATTATAATCCAGCATGGCCACCGTCATATTTTCGATTCCCTTTACATGTTCAAATGTTCTCTCTGCAGACGCAAACAAAAGCATCTGTTGACATTTTCCTCCCATCCGTGTCCTTTGTGTCCATGGACGACGACTCTTTATAGAAAAACAGCTGTTGGTGTAAGCTGGGGGGGGGGGGGGCTTAAGCCAATTCTTCAGCACACAGTCACATAATAATAATAATAATAATAAGAGACAGAGTCATTGTTGGGAAACTTCCCAGACACTTTTCTCTCACATCCATTTGATAAAAGAATGGTTAGAACAAATCATAGTTATGATAAATCATTTTACACGTTTCATTATAGTGGTAGGATCGAGAGCTTGCGTGCACAGGTCAAACCTGTTCAAGTCGAGTGACAATCGTGACATTTCAGAGCATTGTTGAAGGTTTCTGTGGACGCTGAGACACATCAAACCTGTTTTGGACGTGATTGGGATGCACCACTGAAAAAGTAGAAATTGTTGCAGGCTTTCTCTATTCCGATTCACTGATTTGGAAAATCAATTCAAATCAAATCAATTGAAATTTAGGGAAAAAACACTCAATATTCATCTGCCACATGGCTCAGTAGACTGACTCCCTCTCAGTGAAGAAACAACCCAAGCCTATTAACACAGGGGGTGGTGGGGGGTGTCAATTATTACTTAGCATGTCTTTGGAACACAGCAATAACACATCTGCTTTGAATGCTGCAAATATACAAAAATGAGTCATTTCATAGACGCTAACCCCAGTGACAAACAGGAGAAATGATACAGGTGCTGTTTGGTGGCGGCGGTGGCTGTTTTTTTTTTTTTTTTTTCTCTGAAACATTTGACCACAACATTACAAACACGTAGCACTCCACCTGTAATTATGTCAAACAGTTAAATCTCAATTCTCTGGTCACTTTAAAAAAAATCATACAAAAAGACATTATAAAAAATAACAATAAAAAAAAGGCAATGGTTATAAAAAAAATAATAATCGCACATCCAGTGTAGGACTTTCACAAATGTGCTCAGCAAAAGCAAACCTCAACCTGCAGTCTCTTTTTATACATTTAATACATTTAGAACATGGAAAAAGAAAACACACAAAAAGAATATTACACCAGTATGAAGTAACCAATCACCTCCCTGGACACCGAGTCCATTTACATACCTTAGTTTGTATTCTTTGCCTATTTACCTGATGGAACTGATACCAATGCTGAGAAGTTGATGTCGCTAGCACGTTAAATAGACGCTTGCTCTTCTAATTAAGATTAGTTGGATGGGGTTTGATGGGGGTGGGGGTCAGGGGGAAGGGGGGGTACTAGGTGGACCAAAAGAGGGAGTGGGACTGTGAAAGGGTTGCAGTGTGATGAATGGGAGGGCGGGGTCGTGATGGAGGTGAAGGGTGCAGTGGAATGCAGGTTGGTGGGGACAAAGGGTTTGGCTTGGCGGTTGCATGCCACTACACATACCACTCTTTCTTAGAAATGACAGAGCCATCGGTTTGAGAGACCATATCGTCGGCTATCTCAGGTTCAGGGTCATACTGGAAGGCCAGAGTCCGCTCGTCATAATCTCGGCTCTCTCCTTCGTCCACGGTGAAATAGGGCCTCTTCAGGTCCTCCTGCTCGCCGTCAAAATCGCGCTCACTCGCCTCAAACCCCCCGGGCCCACCGATCTGGGCGGGTTTCTTCTCGTCGTCCGAGTCGTCTGGGTACTGGAGGTTCTTGGGGATGGGGGGATGGGCAGGCAGGCCGCCGGCCTTGCTGTACCCGTTACCGAACACGTGTTTCTTTGTGCTGTAGTCTCCTTTGAAGGTGCGCTGGCGGCGGCGCAGGAATACGAAGAGCAGTATGGCCGCCACGCCCAACAGGGCCACTCCCCCCACGGCGCCCCCGATGGCGGCGCCTGCATTGTGCGGCTCCTGCGTGATCTCGCCCCCGCGTGGCATGTTGTTGTTAGGGAATTCTGGGTAGGAAAAGACAGATGGAAGGGAGTGTGTCAGTGCTCTGGTGGGAGGAGGTGCATTTGTGCAGGTGCAGATTGTTTTTCAGGAAAGATGAAGTAAGGGAAAGAAGGACGGAAAAGCAAAGGGAAAAGGAAGGACCCCCGGCCCCACGACAATCCCCCCCACCCCACCCCCCAAACCCCTGAGGAGCCCTTACCGAGTGTGGCAAGGCCCCGTCATTAACAGTCACATGCAGTTTCAGACATGGAGAGAAATAAACAGCCAGTCCAGGACACAACACCATCAATGAGTAAAATGATTGAAGAAATTAAAGTGAATGAAGTTTGTCAGCATGCATTAACCATCATATCTCTTCTCTGTTTGGAAGGCGGAATAAAATGAAACAATTTCACAAACAAACTGTGGAAGAATGAATTATCGTGGCCTTTCAGTCAATACATTCAACTCTGCAGGTTTCACACAAGTCAAAGTAAGCATATTGAATGAAACACTGTAGCACAGTCCAGCGTAAAACAGTCAAACATGACATATAGCCAACTTCATCATCAGTGTAGCGGTAATGAAATGAAAGAGCACTGCCAGAGATGATTAGCAGCAGCCAAGCAAACAGCCACGATGCATCCAGAGAGCCGAGAGACATGAAGCTCTTTCTATTCAGGCAGCACAGCAGATAGCCCAAAATGCTTTCCGAAAAAAAAAAAAAAATGTTGTTCAGTCAGGAGAAAAGTATCAAATGAGTCAAAGATGTGCTCTAGTTGAGTGACAGTGACTAATGGCCTGCTAGAGACAAACAATAAGTCAGCTGCAAGAGTCTGAAAGCTGGGATTTTGCCTTGCAAAAATACAACACAAAAAAATGAGCAGTTAGTCAAATATAAAAACCGCCATGATTAGACACCATATCTGGAGCTAAACTGAAACATCGCGTTCAATCCAGCATTTCAGAGAGCAACATAGCCCAGGAAGGCGACAATGCTCATGACAAGCACAGTTCTGTATAAAGCTATGGCCCTTACATACAAGCCTTCACTTCAAACCAAACAAATGGTGCAAAGCTCCTTGAAGCGAAGAGACAGAGGGGACGTCTATATGAAACATGATCAAAGCCTCGAGGCACACAGGTAGTGCTTGTCTAAACCCGCAGAGCAGAGGTACGTTTAGCTTCAATGGCAATCTCGGAGTCCTTAGCAGAGAGTTAAGGGGGTGGGGGGGGGGACGACAACAAAGAGTTAAACCATCCACTAAACAAATGGAGTGGGAGAGGTCTGAAAAAAAAGGAGACTGAAACAATGAGGAAGAAAGGAGGGAGCTTCCTGTTCACGCAGGGCAAACCACAGGCTACGGTATGCAACAAGGCATGACAAGTCAGACGAGATGCACAAAAGATTTACTGCTTTTAATATCATTTCTGCCTACTGTTGTACTGATTTACAACCATCCTGTTATGACACGAGTCAATAGTCTGGTAAGCATAGATCTTACCACTGTTCATCAGCTGTCTTCTCAGAGATAATATCTGGATCTGATAACCATAAATACTGGAACACTCAGGCAGCAGACTCTACTCTAAACTAGATTTATTTAGCTGAAACGCGCATGACGTTCTTCTTTTGATGCACTTCTTTCACATACGATTACATCAGCAAACATGTCACAGCTTAAATGAAACACAGTTGATATATGCACAAAGAATGTAGCCTTGCATGTTTTTTCAAAAACCCAGAATCTTTTAGGATCCAAATTCATACCCTACCTATGCTACATCACTTAAAATAGTAACATCAGACAACGTTGCCTCTTTTTAGGTGTCAGATGTGTTCTGGTTTCAGAATGATGAAGACAGTTGGAGATCAGTTAGATACTAAACCGGATCTACAGGATTACCTTTTTCCCCCCTTGGCAACTATCATGTTTTCCCAAATGATTTTTAGGCATTCTATTATTAAATGACATGAAAAATATTGCATATAGCTGCCGTAAATGGAGCATGATACCCCCGGTTTGGGCTGAGCCCCGAAGGTTAACAACTTCTGGCTCCGCCCCTGGTACGTGCAGAAAACATGGCTGTGTCAGTATAGGAAACTATTATATGCAATGCTGGTTAATCTTGATGGGGAAATGCTCATTCTGAAATCGCAAACTAATCATAATTGAGCCAAAATGAAGGTTTATGTTAAGCAATCCCACAAGTTCCTTAGAGATATTAAATTCTTTGTGCTGCCTCGGAGGAAGTCAGAGTGAAATCAGAACGTTACTGCAAGAACCAGCCAATCTGACAACCTCTGCCATCCTCGTCATGCAAAACTAAAAAGACAAATTTCCCACATAAGCAGAAAATGATTTTTAAATTATTGTCCTAAACTGTTGAATCAAAACCATTACACTCGATTAGAACTGCCTGTTAGTGGAAAAGATAAATCTCTGTAGAACTCTGGTCGAAGGAAGAGATGGTATTGGGCCAAGTAAAGACCAAATGCTCAAGCCTTTCCCCTCGCCTTTAATTACAATGGCACTCTATCAGCCCAAAGAGGCGACCTCCCAAACACAGTCACTCTCCTCCGCTGAGCTTCATCCACGCCCTCTCTCCCAGCAGCGACAGCAAAGCTCTCCAATTTCTAAAGCGGTGCCGGGCACAGTCTCAAATATCAGCTCAGGTTTTAATCTGAGCACCTAATGGGATTATTCAGACACAGGCCTTCATTACACACATGAATGAGAGAGCGGAGCCAGGTCACCTCTGCTCGAGAACACACCCTCCTACCAAGTCCAGAAATCCACAGGATTGAAGGAGTGGAGAGAGAAAGGGAAAACGTTCTCTTGTAATCCTCTCCTCTACCATTAACTGCCTTCCTCTGCTGGGATACGTCTTCCCTCTGACCAGCCCCGTTAATCAAGCTTAATTGGGGAGCCCTTTGCCTTGCATTTCTAAGGTTGCCAAGAGTCGATATTTACCACTAAGAGAGGTGAGAAACACAAGGCGAGGCCATTGAATCTACATAATAGCGGCAGTAAAAAAAAAGAAGATGCGGCGAGCCTTCAAAGCCACCTCCATTTCTATAAAGGATCAAGTGACACCACCTCTGACACCTGAAGAATGTGACTGCCGACGCTAGTGATTGAAGAATGTGTTATAGCTTACAAACTATAGACATGAAAGCAGCTCTAAACATTAATTTGCCTTTTACCTCTGAGGAAACCCCGGAAGTTGCCGTATGGAAAATGGAACTGGAGTATCTAAAGGAGTTATAAAGATGTTTTGCTCCAGGAATTGGAAGGGAAGAGCAGGGTTGTAGTCAAGAAGACCACCTAGCCCCAAGTCATAACCAAGACCAGAGTGTATCGAGAGCGAGACAAGACCGAGACTTTGAGGGCTTGAGACCGAGACAAGACCAAGACCAGACTAGCACGAGTGCTACACTGCATGACACGATAACATGTGGAAAATGCTAATCATAGGCACTCCTCAAATTAATCTGAAAGATAAACATTCCCATTAAAAAAAAAACATCCAAAAAAACCCCAAATAAGATTCTTCTTTATTCCCCTGTTATCGCCATAAGTGTATCATGAAAAATGCCTTGATAAAATAATCAAAAGGCACTTGTGGGGCGCCTGGGCAGATCACCTGGTAGAGCAGGCGCCCATATATAGAGGTTTACTCCTCGACGCAGAGGCCGCAGGTTCGACTCAGGTTCGACTCCGATGTCATTCCCCCTCTCTCTCCCCTTTCATGTCTTCAGCTGTCCTATATAAATAAAGGCCTCAAATGCCCAAAAAGTCATCTTAAAGAAAGAAAAAAAGGCAGTTGTGGTCTTGGCCAGTCTTGAAATAAAATCCTGAGACCAAGACAAGATCGAAAAAACAATGCGGTCGAGTCCGAGACGAGACCGAGACCTTCAGAAAGTAGTCTCGAGACCGAGATCGATCTCGAGTACTACGACACCGGTGAGGAATGTTGGAAGTATTCAGGTAGCACTTCCTCTGTAAGGTGGAGAAATAAGCTCAGAAGCACCAGGAGATGCTCATCAGATCCCTTCAGTGCAGAGGAGGAACGCATTGCTTTTATTTTGCAGCTCCAAGAGGAGTTCCTGTTCCCACAGCGTAATCACTTCCACGCCGTAGTACGCAAAGTCACACCCTAACACCACCTCCCATCAACCCACAGGCAATATGCATGCATGAAGATAACAAAAACGGCAGAAAAATTCTTCAACGCGGCGGCACTGCCTAGTCCATGTACACTGTGCGAGTGTGAAGAAATTAGAGTGTCTATATTGTTAAACTAATCACGTTACAGAAACATCAATAATAACACACATTTGAAATGGTCGGCGTACGCAGGGGTGTTTGACAGCACGGAGGAGAGAAAAAGTGTTCTACCAGCACGCCGTCGCTACCGGCAACACCTGCCAACAGATAAAAATAAATAAATAAAAGAGCTCAAAGTAGCACCACAGCCTTGACACTGTTCCAGGCAACAAAAGGCTGTGTCTATTAACACCATGCTGGAAATATGCAGATAGTGGGCTTACCTTGAGTTGCAACCACTATAATGTACTATTGAGATTAATAGGTGCCAAGATGGGCCATGGAAGGCTATAATTCAATCCAAAGGCACTGTAGATTTATAGAAGGTAACGGATAACGTGACATACTGCAACTACGCTGCAACTATTGCTGTTACTGTTGCATTAATCATACTATTTGGAACACTCACATCGGACTTGATCGAGCGGATGATTTACTACCTCCAAACATTTTACTGACAAAATCCGCTTCCCTCATAACCCGATGAGTGTTCTCCCTCTGAGTCATTTGTTTAAAACACAAGTGAGTCTTTAGGAGACACAAATGGTAAACAAATGCGGCACACTCCAAAAAAATGTAAATGCCTGACATCTTGTTGTGGGAATGACACATCAGGTCGGTGCCAGATTTGCGGCTTCAGAGAAAAACACATTCGGAGTAGGGTTTTGTATTTCGCTGGGAGCTCCAGTAGAAAACAACCAGCAGCGGCAAATGTTCAAAGATATGGAGAGGAGAGGGATGTCTGAAGCAGGGAAAGGGGGCTTTCAAAAGGGAATAGAAACTGTATCGCCACTCTGTCCTGCAGGTACAGTCTCTGGGTGTGCTCCAGTCATGTCGGCACATGAAGAAAGCAGGAAATAGACAGGTACAAACATTCCCGAGTCTTAGCGCAATCACTTGGACAAGTTGTTATGACAGAGGCTGAGAAAATGAGAGAAGATTTTCAAAGAGCGCCGCAGGGAGTGGCGTTTTTTTTAAATACGACAAAATGAGGAACAAGCTGCAGACAACGGGATGAAAAGAAAATAGAAGGCTACTCAAGAGTTTGAGGAGTGGCAACAAGGAAGGGGGAAAAAAAAGAAGATGGAGTGAGTGGCTTTGAAAGGCCGGGGAGTGACAATGGCAAATAAAGAATGGCGTAATGACTGAGTGAAGACGGGGGACGATCGGGGGGGGAGACGCATTAACTCAGCGATTCCGACGATCCTCATTACTCCCCTGTCTGAATTTGCCAGTGGTCGTGAAGTCATGGAAATGTAATGCTGCCACAAAGAATTAAAGCTCACCACTGACAGGAATTTACCACGCTGCACGGGGGAGCCTTTGCCGAGGAAAAAGTTCCCTTTTCAAGATTCTGGATTTCTATTTGCCATTTGTGCACACACCAAACAGTGCAGGCACATAGGGATTATTGTGCAGGCTCTTTGATTCAAGTAAAAAGAGTAAAAAGTGTTAAGGGCAAAGAAAAGCACACCGACTAAAATAGAAGAAGATTATACAAGGTAAATTAATTAAAATAAAATAAGACAAAAACACTTACTATACTATACAAAAGAGTGCAAAACATATAATTATTTATGAATACTGTAACTGGAGGATACAACTATGGGGGATATTGCACTTGTAACAAGCATAAATATTGCAAATATTGCACAGTGGTATTTTCCACCCTATCGCGCTCGCCCTCCAAGTCTTGCCATTTCCTTCCGTTTGTCGACACATTTTCTTTCTGTTATCGCTGATTTTACAGGCGCTCGCCTCACATGTTGGTAAATGCCACACGCGCCATTAAAACCTTCAGACCAGACCAGCGAAAATCATTTCCCTGGCAAAAAGCGGACAGATAAGAGGCTGAGATGTGCCGGAGGAGATGACGTTGTGAAATGCTGGCATCAGAGCGCTGGTGACATCATCTGTGGCGCATTGTGGACATGCATCTACTCGCGGGACGGTCCTGTCAGAGAAACAGAGAGCGCTTCATGTTTTCATCTCTCTAGAGCACATGCAGCACGTAATCCCTTTTTTTTATTTATTTATATTGGCCTCTACTGGTAACCGAGGCCAATACATTTACAGTCTTTGAATTATGTTTGGGGTGGTTTATAGTTGAAATAAACAATAAAGCCATATCAAAAAGAATAAGAATAAATGTTTTTTTCTTTTTATTGAAAGCAGTGGAAAATGCTTCTGTTCCCAAAAGATTTCAGAGCGTGTGTTTTAATGCCCTGCCCATATTGATACAACATGGTCATTTTGTGCTACAGTGGTTGTAATAATCATTCTAAATACGCCTTTAATGAGCAATGAATATTTACACCGGCATCTAAACACAGATGCTCTTTTTAAGAATCATGTTTGCTCATAGGGTAGCATTATTAATGCATCTCTACATTACCCTGCTAGCCTACGTGTGTCTGCAGTGCCAAGGACGCGTTATTGTGTCAGCAGACACGCAGCAAACAAATCTGCATGTTCGAAGGCGTTAGACCAGGAGACGTCGGGGGCAATGTTTGTTCTCCGCTAGCTAACCATTATTTCCATTGTCGATTCATCGGTGGATTATTTTCTCGGTTGATCGATACAAAACGTCAGAAAATGTGGACCCAAAGCCCAAGATGACGTCCTCAAATGTCTGGTTTTGTCCACAACTCAAAGATATTCAGTTACATGTCACAGTGGAGGGAAGAAACTAGAAAATATCCACATTTAACAAGCTGGAATCAGAGAATTTACACTTTTCGTTTCATAAGAAATTACTCAAACCGATTATCAAAATAGTTGCCAATTCATTTAAACTGCCCATATTATGCTTTTTGGCTTTTTCCCTTTCCTTTATTGTGTTATATATCTTTTTTGTGCACATTTTGTGTTACAGGTTTACAAATTGAAAAAGCCCAAAGTCCACCCCAAAGGGACTTACCATCTCCAACAGAAAACTGCTCCAAACAGCTCTACTGTAGTCCAGCCTTCCGAGACAAACGTGCGTCACTTTGTAACACACGTTATAATGCTCGCCTAGCTGCTAGCGTGGCACGCCCTTATACTCTGCTTCTGACTGGCTAGTAGTCCTTACCTAGCTACTGCGCATGTGCGACTCCCAACAAAGATAATACAGAAGTGAGATGCCTCACTCTGTAGCTAAAACAGAGAGCTCAACACACAGGGTGAAAAGAGGAGCTGCAGCAATGTGCAGAACAACAAATATATGGTGTTTGTTGAAAATGAAACCATGTTTCTATTCCACTATTCTGATATAACCTCTAAACACAATTATGAACCTGAAAATGAGCATAATATGAGCACTTTAATAGTTGACAACTTTATTGATTCATCCCCAGCTCTATTCTCCGCACCATCCTACCCTCAGCTTCTCCTCTGCCTGTTCCCCCCCCCCTGTTGTTGTTTTCCTGTCTCCCTGTTGTTATTTTGGAACTGTGTGTAGCGAGTGAATCACCACGCAGCAGCTCTGGAGCCAGCGGTCAGACCCTGGGACAGCGTCTGACCTACTTCATCAGGCTCTCAGGGAGGCGTGACACATCCGACACCACACGGCTGGACAGCCAATCCCACTGCTCCGTCTGCCCGCCACATCCCTCTCCTCTGCATATCCTCGGGAGAGCAGAAACAGCAAGCCATGCAGAAACAAATGTTGAGATAAATCACTACGATCTCAGCTGCTCTGCTCTCACATGCTCTCCCCTGGTGACATTTCCATTTCACTCCCACAGCCTGGCAAACTCTTCTTCTCCAAATGAATGTTTTTTTTAAAAGACCCCTTTACACAGTGAGCATCCCCCTCCTCCATTTTACGCAAAATGAGCTGCAGCCACAATGTCTTCCCCCTCAGTGCCCTCCCTGGCACAGCACAACACAGCCAAGGCTTTATGGGGCAGTCTATGGTGTGCAAGCAAAGGGAGCCGCTCATGCTAATGTCTCATTTGGATAATGAGGTGCATTATGGGCAGGATCTGAGCAGCCTCTCCTGTAGTGAGGATGTGGGGCTAAACAGTCACAGTCACAGCCTGCAACACCCAAACCTTTCTACATGTAGGTTTGTAGACTCCGGATCAGAAAGTTCAAGGGTGATGAAGAAGCTAGCAGAGAGCGCAGGGTAATGAAACGCTCCTCAACCTGCCTGACAGCATGTGTCTGCTTGAAGTGAGGGTGCAATGATATACAAGATATATACGCGTGTGGCCTTTGAATGTATGAATAATGCAGGCGGCGGCGTGACAAGGCGACACAGCGATGTGCTATAGGGCACAGATTGAGACAGACACCACCATGACAGGCGAAGACAAACAAATTCCACATTGCTAAGGGAGCCTGCGCAAAGCTCATAATGTCTCTTGTCTCTGTCAGAGGAAAAGAAAAGAGACAAATGGCTGCGTCGAGCCGCTCTGCTGTTAGATGTCAGCAATATATGGTGCGATACTTGTTTTTATTCAATGATGTACTCGTCGCGGTCTTGCAATCACACTTTATCACACGGAGCGATCACGTTGAGAAAAAACATGTCTGTTTCTCAGCTGATAAAAAAAAAAAAAAAAATTTTTTTTTTTTTTTTTTTAAATCGAAATTAGAAAAAAAAAAAAAAAAAAATTTCATGTGATCCGTTAAACCCTTTTCTGCGTTTCGCTTTTTTTTTTTGGGGAAAAAAAAAAAAAAAAAGGGGGGTTTAAAATAAAACTGTAAAAACTTACAATACCTGTCTAATAAACGATACATGTCTAATAAATGTCTAATTGTGGCTACAGATGTTCGATAACTATTACAGGACTACAGTAAAATGTGTGGTTTGCATCCAGTTCAAGTTGCAGTGCGTTTCTTTCGTGACAATTACAACATTTGATGTCATCTCAGAGTAACATCTCCTGCTCAGTCAGTCAAATTTATGCTGAGAACGCTCCCTTTGCCGCTGCCAACAACTCGCTGCTTCTTTTCCTGCCAACCCGGTGGCAAGCATTTGGAATCATTATATAGACATAGCTAATGTGTTTCTCGGCAATGGGCTCGTTTGCTTGCGTTGGTTATATGGAGCCAAAGAACTGTAAAGTGAGACTGGTAAATAAATGGTGAAAAAGTCAGCGTCGGTAGTTTTTATTTCTTTATAGAACGGCAGCCCTGTACACTACCACTGTGTCTCAGTGTCTTTTATCATCATCGTAATGTAGGACTTGGAGGATAGAGAAAGTGACAAGCAGTGAACACACAGGCCTTTACACAGAGTCATGCAAACAGCATCCTTTTCCGTTTTCCTGGGAGCCCATTTCTGCAATCCACTTTTACCTCTTCAATAAAATTCCAAAATATCAAGACCCACTGAAGCGTCTCCTTCTGTCACATGTACACCTTTTATTTATTTATATTTCCATTGGACTGTATGTTTTATTTGTCTAATATTCACCATGTGGGTACGATATTTTCCCCCTAAACCTCTTCTCTCTCAAAACTTCATTTTCTCACACGGGGAGCCAACTATTGCTTGTTCAGGAGAGCGTGAACACATGTCGACGGCGGCTGGCCTGTGCTTACAGAAGGCTCCATCCTCACGCTTCCTTGCTAAATTGATGAGAATGCTCTCACTCTATCCAGATTAACCCGAGTGGTAAAGCACTGTAGCAAAGCTGCCTGCACCTCGGCTCTCTAAAGCAACTCGCTGCCACAGCTCCGACAAAAGACGGGATGAAAGGTGGCGCGGCTGGGCCGTGAGTGGAATCACCCAAAAGGTTCACATGCTGGCCGACCCCAAGCTGATCTGATATTATCCTTCACAGCTGATCCTGCTAATGTGGCAGGAATTATGCACTGTCGTTGACGCAGTCCGGCCCCCATCTCACAAAGCGCTGTCGTGTGGGAGAGTCAAGGTTAAAAAATATCTAATCAAGTTTAAAAGATTACTCAAGAGAGTAAACAAATTCAATCCGTAGTGAATGTTCTGCTTCACTGAGAGAAATGTTCCCACAAGTCACACACACTTCTCCCTTCTCAGGGGTGATAATGACATAATTGTAAGGTCCTGACAAAACGGCCATTCATCACGTCTCCTTATGCGCTGGGAAGAAATTCAAGATGGCAGCGTCGATTTGTTTCGATTGCGATGGTGGGAAAGCTGATTATCTTAATGAAAGACTGATTTGGCTCTCTTAAATTGGGGAGGATCTTTGAGGTTTAACCACATTATTCAGCCCCCTTCCTGCGGCTTTCTCGGCTGCAACATTTCACCGAGTCACCGTTGGACTGGCATTCCTATTAGACAGCTAAAAGTAAGGCTGCACAATTTTTTTTAACGCCATCGCGACATCAACTGGCGCAATGAAAGACACGCCAAGATTTTTGGGTTAGTTGACAGAGAATATCAGCAGAAAACTGCACTTTAAAATGTAACTCATTCCTTTTTTAGCGCTGCCAATATTTATTTTAAAATTGACTTTCATAATTAAATGTTCAATAAAAGAATGTTCATTTTGCTTTCAATTCAGAAGCAATGTGTATTTTAGCAGAATACTGAATGCAGCAGAAATGCAGAACTGAGTACACTTTAATATCTGCTTATTAATCGCAAGTACAACATTATCGCATATTACATATTTTCGTCAGATCGTGCAGCCCTAGTTAAAAGCTGCAGAGAACGAATGGTCAACAATAACTTTCATTGTGAGGCCGTGTCATTGTCTCTACTTTTGAACACGGCCTCTGATGCCCATTAGAGATTTCTGAATGAGAGGTGTTTGCTAACAAGAAGTCCGTTCCATGAAGATCTATGTCGCCATATAGCCCCCCCCCCACATCCCCCACTCCCTCTGCCCCTGCCTACCTCTCTTCCCTTCCTTATTTTTTTCCCTCAGACTTCACCTGTTTGTTTCTGAGAGCGAGGATTGATTAAAACAGGAGAGTGGTTCATTAGATTCTGACAAGCGACCCCATATCCGCAGAACACATGTCCTTGGAGAAAGCCGCCTTGGCCCATGTGACTTACCGTAGTCGATGCCATCTCCACAGCAAACACTATCCCCAAACTAATTGAAACAAGGTGCTCCGTGGCCGCGCTATCTGCCCAGCTGACAGTTATGCAGCACCCACTAATCCGTCCACCGAAACGGAGGAGCTTGATTAAAACGTGCCTTCCTTAAGTGCTACAAACAAGTTGTCACGGATATTTTCATCTTCCTGACATTGGGAGCAGGGTTGTGTCCCTGGCAGGTGTATATTGCTGTGTCAATCTAAAAATCAACTTCAAAACGAAAACAAAAAGCGCTAATGCCAAACCCATGCATGATGCAGCGAGTAGCAGTGCATTTGGACTATGGATGTGCCTCAGATACTGCCTAAAATGTGGTATTGGTATGCAAGTCTGTGCAACGATCTGATACCATGTCATTTAAAAAAATAAAGTACTTTATTTATGTTCTTTTTCCGTACTGTCAAACTACATCATACAAGAAAGTGTAACAATGATAGCAATCATATCACATTCATGCATGGTTAGTATTGTACAACTGTTAAAAAATAATAATATATAAGGAGAAATGGTATCATGGTATCAAACTGAAGCAATGGTATCAGATCTGATACTCAAGTTCAAGTATCGGAATCATTATAGGGAAGCAAAAAATGGTTTAGTGCAGGCTAAAAAAGGCCAGAGTTATTGATTCTAGAAACACGGAACTCTTCGGAGTGCCTCAAAACTCCCAGAAGATTAAAATGTGCCCTTTAACAAAGGAAAACAAATAATCATTTCATGTTCAGCCCTAGTCAGCTCTGGTCTCCCAAATGCACTGCAGCTATGGGCTTGGTCACCTTCCTTTTGTGCAGGGAACACTTAGCTGGCATTACTGAGGCCCAATGCTGCAGCCTTGAACAGCAGCCAGCAGTGGGCCCTCTCACCTGCCATGTCTCTGCCGCCTCTGTCTGAGGCACAAAGATGCTCTTTGAAGTTAATGAAGCATCAGCATACTTCTTTACCTCCACCACCGGGTCATTACGCACAGCCAATGTCAAGGCTGCACAGAGCACTTCAAAGAATTAGAAGAAACGCCATGCCCACCCTCAAGTTCACCTCCAACAGTCTTTGATTTAAATCTCCATAACTGAGACAAAAGTCTACCACAAGCTTTTGTACATTTTAGGGCTGCAACTAACGGTAATTATCATTGCTGATTTAATCTGTTGGTTATTTTCTCGGTTAATGGATTAGTTGTTTGGTCTCTAAAATGTCAGACAATGGTGAAAAATGTTGTTCAGTGTTTCCCAAAGCCCGAGATGACATCCTCAAATGGCTTGTTTTGTCCACGACTCAAAGATATTCAGTTTACTCTCACAGAGGAGAGAAGAAACTAGAACATATTCACATTTAACAAGCTACAATCAGAGAATTTACACTTTTTGTTCTCCGAAAAAATTACTCAATCTGAATGATCGATAATCAAAATAGCGACTGCCAATTTATTTAATCCATTCATCTTTGCAGCTCTGCTACATTTACAGAAATGTCTTCTGAACAGAAACATTTCTTCTACACACATCCTCAAAGCTTAATGATGTTCCAGGGTAGTGCAGGAGATTATGCTGACACGCCTGCTTAAGACAGGAACAGGCTAGCATTTCACAGCATCAGCAAAGAGCACAAGCATTGTATGATCCCATGGTAACGTATCCATGTTGGACCTGCATGAGACACAAGGGCAGCTCACCTTTGTTCATACATGCTGCTGCTGCTGCTGCTGCACTCCCGTATCCTGGAGCACCAAACCACACAGTCAACTAAAGCTGTTCGGGACTGGGCGCCATGTTGGAGCTGAGGCTCTGAACTGCGCTTTAGGAGGGGAACTTGTCACTGTTACTATGGGAACTGGCAACATGCTTTTGAGGCTTGTATGGGACCCTTTGGGAATGTATCCTCAACAGAAAATAGACCTCCAAGTGCCTTGCACCATTTAATATTCAGGATATGTGTCAGCATGACGACACACAGCTAAAGGAAACGCGACGATCAAGTTGTCAAAATGTGAACACTTTTCTTAAATGCCTAATTGTGGGTCTCTGAATGACACGTAATAACTAAGTGTATTAATTACTGCAAACAAACAGAGGGATAGGAAGTAATGACTACCTTCTGCTGGGAGCCAGCTTTAAATTCAATCATCACATTATCTTTAACATGCTGCTAAACAACCTGCAAACATGTACAGGGCTTTAAATATATACTGTATATATGTTAAAAAAAGGTGCAGATTCAAATTTTGTATGCAGATAAATTGAAACTGAATGCGCTTAAATTATGTACCCATGCATTGTTCTCCTCACTCACTCAATAGAATTATACGAACAAATGAGGAGAATAAACAGAAAGTCTGGAGGGACAATAGCAATGTGGTTTGTTAATTTAAGCAATCAATGAAAAAGCAGAAATAGAAAATGACTTTGGTGCCTTTGTTTTGCCTTTCCAAAGGGATACAGTACTTTATGCAACAGTACAATCTCCTTGGAACACAATTACTCAATACAAGCTGGTGCAGGGTGATTTCCTGACAGTATTACTTCTTCACTTTCCTGGTTGATAAGTACGGGCTAGTCAAGATCCTCTGAGATTTCCATTATCGCACTAGTACACCAACCGCCTACTTTGGATTGGCAACTTCTCTCAATGCAGGTAACGACATCATATCCTACAAAGCTGCTTTGTCCTAGCCTTAGCCTTACCAGACGAGAATAACACACTGAAAGAGAGGAAACAGAAAAAGACGGTATGCAATGATACTGTAATACACAGCTGTTCACTTCGCACCAGGCACAACGCTCCCAGAGACACAACATGAGTCAACATGCAAAGCAATGCAAGTTAGAACACCCCCACTTCCCAGAAACCAAGCAGCACAACGAGTACAGGGGGAAAAAAAGTCTATCCAGTCGGACCAGAGCAAAACTGTGACAGTCTTCCAATACCACACACATAGCTGCTACCAATAGAAGAAGATTCCTACATTAGTCCTACGTATAGCAAAAGTCAGATCTGCTATATATATTGCAGCAAAGGCTATGAGTGCAAAATATGGTCTCCTATGGATGAGAACCCAGAGGAACCACAGTGCGTGTGTGCCAACGATTATGTGGAAGGCAAGAGAACTGAATCAGTTTTGTTCAGCACTTTTGTTTTCACCAGAAGACAGAAGAGACAAAAGAAGGAACGCAGAGCTCGACTATAAAGGAGGCACGGGCTTCTCGGAGAAATGTGAGCGTGATGCGAGCAAACTATGATCAATACAGTACCCTCACCTCAAAATCCTCATTCTCCTTGATGTTATTTTAGGCGCCGATAATAAGAACTGCTTTATATCGCTCCCACACATGCGCCTGGGTGCGTAACAGGGCAGGTGGGGGGGGGAAGTAAGGGGGCGGCTGTTGTGTTCTCACAGTGTTTGTGGAGACAGTTATTTATTTATTTATTTATTTTTCTCATCTAACCTGCCACACAGTGCAGCAGGGAGTAGCACAGCCCGGGCAGGTGAGAACAGCATCCACAACACACAGGCAATAAGGGCTGGGTACCAAATTCAATACTTTTTAGGCACCGACCAAATTGCCTCAATAGCATTGAGTATCTTATCAATAGTATGAGAAAAATGCCAAAGTCATTCAATACCAAAAGTTCAATACCTAAGGATTAAACCTCATCAGCGTCAGTGAGCCAGTAAGCATGCAGCATGCTTCTACCAAGATCTAGTAATGTCTGCGATTGGCTGTCTAACGTTACACGTCGTAGAGGCACGCAGGAAAAACTGAGACGTCTCACATAGTAGGAGCTGAAAAATTTTAAAAAACATTTGTGCCACAATGTGTAAAGTTGTTATTTATTTTTGTTAAAATAGATTTGATCAAATAGGTACCAACAAAAAGTACTCAGGAACAGGTATCGAAGTCGCAGTATTGGTGTCAGTACTGGTATGGAAAATGTTTGAATGATACCTAGGCCTACAGGCAATCTGCTCTGGTCTGTGCGTGTGCATGGACGGATATTTGTGTTGATTTGTGCGGACGGCGGTCTGACGGATCCCTGACTCCATCTTTTAGCGGGGTACTGTATTGATGCAAGCCATGCCAGAGTTACTGAAGAGAGAGAGAGAGAGCGGAAAGCAAGCGCCTTTATCAACCTACCTGTGATGTTGACGTCCACGATGCCAGTGCGAGTCCCGATGCTGTTGGTGGCGTCACAGACGTACGTGCCGGCCAGGTCGTAGGTCACCGGTCCCTTGAAGAATAGGGTGTTGTTCTTGATCTCCACATTACTGGGCAGGGAGCCGTTCAAGCTGAGGTGAGAGAGAGAGAGACAGGGAGAGAGGAAAGAATACAGACACCATGAAAAAGGCAGAATTACACCAGACCACGGCAGAAAAAATAAATAAAATCCTTCTCCCCGGAGCAGCAAAGCAATTCAAAGCGCATAAAAAATACAGTCTCTCGTGACAAACAAACCTGGATGTATGTGTGTGTGTGTCTGTGTGTGTGTGTGTGTGTGTGTCAGGGTGAGATAAATACCAGGAATATTTGACAGCGCTATATTTCAGCCATCATCCATCAAGTCCAAACTAAATTATGAGGACAGGGAATCCCAGCAGGTCCAAGCAGGTACATAGTTGATGCCTGAGGACACAGGCCTGTTTGGTATGTGGAATACAAAACAGACAGTGGCGGGAGGAGGGTTGGGGGCAGTGAAATGGGGGATTCTTTCCTCAACCACGGCACAGCTCACATGGCTGGACTCGAAACTCAGGGGAGCTGTCAGGGGAGGCAGCTGATCAAGTGATAAATGCAGAATCTACCAAAATGCTGGGCTGTCAATGTGAACTGGAGCCTGTTTTATCCTGCCTGAGATGTCTGTCTTCATGGCTGGCTGTCTCTACCGCGTTCAGACTCGCTCGTGTTCTTTGATCAGGTCAGCACACTTTAAAGGTCACAGATCATGAGCCCACCCACCCTCCGTTCTATCATCCGGGCCCCTTTTTTAACGGAGCCCGGAGGCTGAGAAAAGGCATCAGATTTCAGGACAATTAGCTGTTTCCTGTTGCCTTCCCCTGGATCGGCTTCATCAGCTGCTCTGAATGGATTTAGCTTAAGGCAAGCTACAAACGCGACTGTGATGACATCAAGTTGCTCTCCGGGCTGACTGTGGTGAGCTGCTGGGTGTGTGTGACATTGGTTTCTGTAAACAATGAGTATGTTTACATGCACACTAATGTTCCACTATTATTCTGAATATGACAATATTCCAAATTTGATAAAGGTCATGTAAAGGCATATTCCAATATTCCGAATAAGGCCTTTCTCCGAATTTAGCATTTTCCTATAAAAACGTGGGGTATGCTGGTATTAATTAGGTTTTAGAAGCATTCTTTGGGCATGTATACAGTGCATTCAGAATGCGTAGTTTGCCTGTTTATGGCTTGCGGTCAGCTCTGTGCGCTGCTATGTAAATGGACTGTTTTTATATAGCGCTTTTCTAGTCTTAACGACTACTCAAAGCTGTCGTACAAGGTGCCATCTGCTCATCAGATAAACATTCACACACATTTACACTCCGATGAGCAGCATCGGGGGTAACTCGGGGTTCAGTGTCTTGCCCAAGGACACTTCGACATGGGACTGCAGGGTCAGGGATCGAACCACCAACCTTCCAATTGGCAGGTGACCGCTCTACCAGCCGGCCCTATGGTTGCTGTACACAAACCAACCAGCCAACAGTTTGCAGGGATGTGGTAGAGATGCATGGCCAAAAGAAAAGACCACATCGCTGGTCGGAAGGAGAAACACAGCTACTTTTAACATTAAAAGACTTGAATATCAACAGGTTTTTTGATACGCGCACACGTCATTAATCATTCATTTTCAGGAAGGTGGTTGAAGGAATGAAAGAGTGAGGCGGTGTTCACAGACGGTCCATTACCAGAGGAAAACGTTGAAAAAAATCCTATTTTTGCACGGCTGCATGTAAACGTGAACATTAGTGGAATATTCACTTTCATTAGCGATGTAAACAGCTTAGTCGGAATATTGTCTTTTTCGGAAAACGGGCAAAAACCTGAATATTATGTGCATGTAAACGTAGTCAAAGAGCTCCTGCCTTCACTCGTGGGCTTGCTCTCTGGCGAAGAGACACTTTAAGATCTGCTGGTGTGCGAGAACATTAAAAACAATGTAATGCTCCATTTATTACAGCCGGGGAAAAACTAAATGAAATCACAGAGAGTCAACAAAATTAGGTCTCGCACTAACAATGGCCACACATCAGGCACTTGAGCTGCACTAAACAGGCTTTCAACAAGCTTCTTCAGTGAAGGGGAGGAACGACACAGTGATGAGCTATTGGCTAATTAATCCATCATAAAATGTCAATTATAAACAGCTGGTCCGTATGTGGTTAATGGCATGTTAGGGAGCAAATGTTTTTCAGGATAAAAAGCATGGCAATTTTTTCTCTCTACGATAATGTGTGCATAGTTCAGAACAAAAGTAATAGAGCTATGGTGGAGTTGTTTTTCATTGGCCACCTCGCAATGGAGCTGCAGACAAGCGTCAATGCAGTACCTCACGATTCAATAATCAGTTACCTTGTGAGCCTCTATCCAATGCTGAGCGCTGCAAAGCCCAATTGATTTGCTGCAGAAATGAAAGGCTGGTAAACTGCAATTCACCTCAGATTCTGAGGTGACCAGAGCATTTGTATGAGACATCTACAGTAAGTGTGTTTGTTGTGTGTGTGTGTGTGTGTGTGTGTGTGTGTGTGTGTGTGTGTGTGTGTGTGTGTGTGTGTGTGTGGTGCCTGAGGGGCAGTGAAATGAAAAGCATACCATACAGCTTGAAAGCGATGCAGATTGTGCAGTAATTCCCATGTGCATACATGTATGTGGCATGTGTGTACAGATGAGGTTGAGGGGACTGGAGGACACTATATCCATCAACACACCATGCCACTATAAACTGCATGATTGTGCGGAGGGGGCATTAAACTTGAATGCAGAACAAAAGACTGTACATTCTCCAAATCCACGATTCAACTTGAATTTCAATTTTAAGGTCACGATTCAATTTCATTTTGATTTTGAATAATATTTTTTTCAACAGTGATGGCAATGCCACAACAAGAGCCACCAGATGGCAGAAGGGTACTTTACAACAACAGTGAGTTTACAAGACACACTAGAATGCACCATGAGTTTATCGAGATGCACATTAACACACCATGGAGTCCAGTCGGAGCCCACATGCTTTACTGTTCGTTCATCACTCACTTACTCACTCACTCACTCACTCGGAAGGCAAAATATTGCCTAGGGAATTTTCCAGTTCTGTTGTTTCTCCGTTATCTCTGACTCCGACAGTGGCCATGGTTTGTGGAATAGTCAAGCTGCAGGCTACTGGTAAGCTAATGTCACCCTGTGTCTTTAGCTGCATGCTACCTGCCAGTAAGCTAATGTTACCCTGTGTCTTTAGCTGCCTGCTACGTGCCGGTAAGCTAATGTTATCCTGTGTCTTTAGCTGCATGCTACCAGCCGGTAAGCTAACATTACGCTGTGTCTTTAGCTGCCTGCTACCAGCCGGTAAGCTAAAGTTACGCTGTGTCTTTAGCTGCATGCTACCAGCCGGTAAGCTACGCTGTGCCTGCTCTTGACTTCGATATTTTGATTGAGATTGATTTTTGATTTAAAAAACGAAAGTGTGACACCCCTACTATACATGCTTCAAAGCTTTAATGTAAATATGATTGTTATTCATAATCAGGTTTAAAAAAGAAGATGAAGAGATCAAAATAGTCATTAAAAGAAGGAGTTGAGACTGCTTCCTGGACTTCAAACTAACACATATGTAGCATGAAAGGACAGAATCTTTAATCAAAGAGCCATCTATTTAGATGGCCTCAAAGTGTTCTTACATTAATGCGTAATGTTTATTGTAAGGTTTCAGTGTCTTTGAGGAGCCGCAGACAACTTTAGCAATACTTACTAACTGCTCATGTTAAATAAAAGAGGCAATAAACCTGACTTAAATATAATTGAAAGGGGCATTAAGTAATCTGTGAGTTTCAGCCACAGCTATGGGTAGATTGAAGCAACAGTTCCCTAAGGGTGGCCTTTAATCGACATGAATAATAGAATCACATTTTCACTACGGAGATAAGTCAGCTAGCTAATTAGAGTGGAGTTTGAGGTAATCACACTGCAAAATGCCGTGATAACAATAATACTGCTTTCTTTACTGCTTTCTTATTTATAGAAGCCCATATCTTTGAGCAACTGTCAATGCATCGTGGAGGGAGAGGATGTGTGTGCTGGAATGTTGCTTTCCAGGGAAAGCAAAATAATATTAAATCTGAAACAATAGCACATAAGTAATTGAGGTATTTGTGATCATTAACAATTCTTCCCCCCTCCCTTCCCCCACTTAGCATTCTAGATTATGCACTTAAAACATACTCAACAAATGTGTAAGGCGAGTGAAGAATGCCCTACAAGCAAACATTTAAAAAACAAAGTTCAAACAAGGTGTCCTTTCTTTAGTCGAGTCTCTGCTATTTCAGTGCAGCTCCCCATTAACCCATTTAGAGACATAGCTCTGGCATTGTGCTCTTAGAAAGAAAAAAAATTAAAAGATGCTCGGATTCTTTCTTCAAGGACTGTGTTTATGCCGAGGCGTCTGCACACTCCACACAATGCAGGGGAACAGAGAAAACGTGAGAAAAATGAATGCAGATAGTAGAAAAGTGAAAATGATTTCAATTATAGCTTCTACATTGAGCCAAATGAATTAGAAAACAAAGAAAACGATACGATCCTATTATCTCATGGATTAGATAAATACTAGATACAATAGATTGTCTATGTAATTAATGTGGATCTGTATCAGAGACTAGAGATGGTCCGATACCACTTTTTTGCTTCCCGATACCGATTCCGATACCTGAACTTGCGTATCGGCCGATACCGAGTACCGATCCGATACCAGTGAGTCATATATTTCATTATGTTTTAACATCTGTATACTACTATCTCTGTATGGATGTGATATGATTTCTTTCTTTGTTGTCGGTCTGGCTCAGGTTAAACTCTTTGTGAAACATGAACAAACGCAAACAAGGAATGCCCCAGAACTTTCTTTTATAGTTATAATGAAAAAGAACATAAATAAACTACTTTAACGTAGATTTTCTTTAGGGCTTCATTACGTGGTATCGGATCGGTGCATAAACTCCAGTACTTCCCGATACCGATACCAGCGTTTTAGGCAGTATCGGAGCCGATACCGATACTGGTATCGGTATCGGAACATCTCTATCAGAGACATTACTATTTTTTGGGATGTGGCTACTATTTTTTGGGATGTGGCTACACCTCTCGTGTTTGTTTGTGTGTGTGTGTGTGTGTGTGTGTGGGGGGGGGGGTCTGGGGGGTCCTCCGCCAGAAAAATCTTTTCGATTTAAAAATCCCATTTCCTGCATTTCTAAATACATTTATAGGGTTGAAGGTGATACAAAATTCAGGAAATAATTAAGTTGATCATAAGGATAAATTATACCAGAAAGAATAGTACTAAACTATTTACAAGAAAAATATGTGTTGCTTTCTTTATTGCTTAAAGTAGAGGTGATCGCCAAGACTTACAAATAAAATACTATCAGTGTTTGTGTGTGTGTGTGTGTGTGTGTGTGTGTGTGTGTGTGTGTGTGTGTGTGTGTGTGTTTGTGGTGACAAGTGTGACGCCATCCTGCCGGCCTGTTCCGGATCCTTCCGTCACAGCCTTGTGCCGACCTCCACACTAGAGCCCAGGGGAACCTTCACAACACATTTGGCATCTCATTTTCAGTGCAGCAATGGCCGTCCCCTCCTATCTGTCAGCACAGTGCCCTCGTCTTCCTAGATCACATCTCTTCACCCTCCTCCTCCATTCTCCCTATCTCCCTAAATCTCCCATTGCCTCTGATGAAAAAAAAAAAACTGAAAAAAAAAACCAAGCAGGTCAAATCTTCTCTATCTTGTCGTCTTCGTTGGCTGCTGCTGTGTGTATATCAGCGTCTCTGCCCTGAGAGCTAAATCTATGCATAAGAGAAAAGGGTAAAAAACTCCCCATGCCTCATTAAAATCCAACAGTGGTCCGTAGAGTAGATACAATGAGGGCACAATGGTCTATTAATCCACATCCACTCGTGTCAAGTGACATATTTCTCAGCCCAGTCTCTCCCGAGCAATTACACGACAAATTGCTACATTTATCTCTCAATTTTACTGTATAATGCTGTCATTTCAAACTGCGATACGCTCACAAACATTGCTTTATATTCAAAGAGCGGCACCGCCTTTCCTGTGTTTTATTATTGTTATTTTGAATCGGACATCAGAACCCAGTAAAGAGTTTGATCAGTGCAAATTACAACAAACGACTCTGCATTCGAGTTGCACTCCGTCCATGTCTCTGTGTATATTTGACCTACATCATTTCTGCATGACCGACTTTCATGCAATTACTCAAAGCAGATCAAACCCGGGGGTTATTTGGGCGAGCCCCCGAGGCCTTGAAAACATGTTTGTATCTCTTTCTTGCTCATGTATTTGCAGTGATAGTCTCAGAGGCAAAAACACTGATGTCAGCCCTGCGGTATGCTGGCCTAATCCACGGCTCCCATACTGCAGCCCTCTCCTCCGTGTGTGTCAGAGACAAACCGGCTGCCTTCTGCGCCCTCCAGAGAACACAACAGCACCAACAATGACGCTGTCTTTACCCCTCTATCTGCATGCTGGTCCTCCTGACTTCAAAAACCCAAAACGCAAAAAGCAAGGCAAAGCGTGCTCTGTTTGCATTTATCTCCCAGTATCTGTGACCATCAGGCAGATAACGGTGTGTGTGTGTTGCAACCATAATGGGAGCATTGTGCTCTGCCTGGGGCCCAAGTCTTATCTTCATTACACGTTTTATAAACAAACAAATACACACAGACACATTTCTGGACAGGATGAAGGTAGCTGGTGTGTTTTTCATTTTGAAGATTACTTTCTTGTACATATACATGTATGTCTTGAAACAAGTGTTGGAAAAAAAGAGCAGGCTATTTGACTGGGCCATTATATGAAACTGCCTGCCTGAGCTTGAGTAAGCCCCTGCACAAAATTTTTTTTTTCACTCAGAAACCCAAGGTGAGAACAACACGTAGCAATGCTGCCTTAAGGGGTTTTGTTAGGCTTTAGTCAAACTCACAGTTTCCACTGGTAGATGGTGACAGGGGGGTTGGCGTCAGCCCTGCAGGTCAGCTGAACATTCTGACGGTTCAGGAACCAGTTTCCATCAAAGTCCTCGATCTTCACCTCGGGTTCGTCTGCAAGGAAGGCACACTGGAGTCAGTTCATGCCCAAAAACACTGGTGTATTCCTGAAGAAACTTAAGTATTGCAAAAAAAAAAATTATGAACAATTTCTCCAGACTTTTAACACTTTCACATTGCTGTCGTTAGGGGGGAAATAAATATATGAGGATAAGTAGTATGATCCAACAGTGCGAGACTCATTCCACCAAGATGCACCACAGAGCGCCAATGGAAGTCATTCCTGCCTGTGGCCAAACAAACTCTTTAACTCCTCCCTCAAGAGTGTCAGTGACTGGCAGGCCCTGGGATAGTTTATAATTATTCCTATCTTCAACTGTGCGATATTGTGATCAATATTTTATGTTAATACTGCAAGAACAATTCAACTGCGCAATACTCCGGTTTATTTACATTAATACATTTATTTATACTGCAAACAGACCCAATTTCTCAGGACTATGATTATGTAGATTATTGTTAAACTGTTGTATATATTACAGTATTTGACATATTTTATGTCTCTATTTTCACATATATATTGATGCTATGCATTTTAGTAAAATTTTCTATATATCTTATATATTTTGTCTATTTTATTTCTTATTTCTAATTGTTCTTATTGTGTCTATATACAGTATTTCTACTCAAGAATGGAGTACATGTAATAAACCAAATTTCCCCTCTAGGATCAATTAAGTATTTTGATTGATTGATTGATTGATTGATTGATAGATAGATAACACACACACCTGTAAGATAGGTGCATAGGAGAATGAAATTAACTAAAAAGCAGTGAACTGTAACTCTAATATACTTTCTGCGCAAGACTGATTAAAGAGGCTATGTTGCAGTATTGCTTTTTTAAAGATAATTTAGTCAATTATTATTAAACCAAAAGTGAAAAAAAATACTGTATATTTTTTTTTGAAATAACATTTTCTTGGTGGGAGTGTGGTGCATACTCAGCAGCTATTTTGCTTTCTTTCTCTTGACTTTGTACAGCTGGAAAGGTTTAGGAGCTGTTTGCAAGAAGACCTTGTTTACTGTAAACTATGGCGATCGGTTCATGCTGGCGGCAGGAAATGAAAACATGATTCATGAGATCAGGACATCCAGGTGAGAATATTTTCCAACCAAAAAGAAAAGACAAGTGATTTTTAGTTCACATTTGTATAAAATTAGATTCTTACACTGCACGTTGAGCACCACGCTGTCTGTGATCCTTTCGCCTCGGTACGTCACAATACACGTCAGCTTCTGTTTGTGGGTCTCGCGGCTCGGCACCACCACGTAGTTGCTCCGTACCGTCACCGTCCCGTTTTGGTTGCGAGTCTCCTGGAATGTGGCTTCGCCCTTCAACCTGGTGTCCCATTTGATCACGCTCGGCGGCTTCCCGTTGGCTGACACGCAAGTGGCGACAGTCATCTTGCGTTTGCTGGCCCTGGCCACAATCGTGGGCGTTGTCAGAGTCATACGTGTCATAGGCCGAGCTATGCAGAAGACAGGATAAAGCAAACAAATTACATACAATGTAATTAAAGCTCGTTAAACAAAGATCTTGTGTTTTGGGTCTTCTTCACCTACAATCAGCTTTTCAAAGTAAATTAAACTAAGGGGATGAGAGACGTAAACATTGTTTTGGAACGCAAATCAGGCAGTTTTCCTTCTTTCCTTGCTCAAAGCCAAAGCAGTTGTCAAGGCTCATGCAGACGTAGAACCCACTATGCCTACCCAAATGCACAGTCATCCAATTTGAATCCTTTGCGAGTTGCCAATTAGCAATCTACTTTAAGAACATCTAAAGGCAGGCTCAAGCCTGAGCACTACTGAAAGAGATGAAGAGGCCTCTTTGAACGCTGCCGCTTGGTTATCTGCACACAGGTTCCTAACGTTCACTGAGCCGCAGGAAGCCTAAAAAGACCTGGGAGGCTCTGTGACACAAAATGGGGTCTAGGGTCTGAGAAGATACTCTGGCAACAGGGAGTACTTAAACCAAGTGCTTTTTTCTTTTACTGGGACTTAATGGAAAAACACACCAACATTTAATTTCTAATTAGATCTCTAATCAGAGTCAGCGCACAACCTTTTGAAACGCTGCCTCTTGCCAAGATAAACTACTTCTTAGGCGCTCATTATTTCATCCCGCAGAAAATGAGATTATACAAGCCAAATTACACACTCTGAAGTGGCCTTATTGATTTCTGTCCCACCTGCCATTTTTATTGACTGCTCTCTGCAGCGGCTTCCTATTTTATAAAAACCACATCTGGGACTGGTGTTAAACGACACATCACCCCAATCATCGTATCGTGAAAACGGACAAAAATGATTTTCAATTCAACTTTGATTGTGTACACATAACGAGGTCCTCAATGAAGTAAGGGAGACTCAACAATGGTGCAATGGTTGGCGGTGCTGTTCACCAATCACAGACTTTTTTTTCATTTTTTTTTATGTAAACCGTGATTTTGCAGCAGCTTTAGGAAACAGAGAAACAGCATCTGTTTTTTAAACATTCCAAAGAAACTCAAACTACTTTACAACAAAGCCTGTGGCAATGTAACCTTGAAGAGCTGTAAAGTGTGTTCTCTTAGCCTTTAATAAAGAAAAGGAAGATGTCGGTTTGACCCAGTGTTATCGGATTCAAAACAATTGTCTTTTGTCCGCCTAAAGTCGAGAATCCAAATCGGGGTGAAAGATTTACAACCTTCTGACTTCTCTTCAGGAATAACAGCAATAACATTCAATAACACTCCTTGGGACCTATTTTAACAAGCATAGTGTGCGCATGCTGTGCACGAACCTAGGCAAAGTTTTCGCTGGTCAATGGCGCGATCACTTTCTGCTGCCTCAAAATAGCAGTACGCCAAGAATGCACCTGAACACACCTCCTTGTAAGACCAGCACGCCCATGGGTGCACAGATGAGCGCAGGTGCATTTGCTATTTAAACGACGTGGGCGCTGGACGGGAAATTGACAACTGCGTCTTAAGATTTTTAAAATGTATATTCATACAGGGAGCCTTTGCTTTCGCTTAAATACAAGATTTTTGCCAGTTTAACCTTTCAAAATACAGCTGTTGTGGATTTAAACAGAATAAAACCTGACTGACAATCTCCAAAAGTGTAACATTTCAGTGTTTCTGTACAAGTTCTTACCAAATACAGTGAGGTTGACCGTGTTTTCCCGGTTTCCCGCAGGAAATGTGGTATACTCGCAGATGTAGGCCGCTTCGTCAGACAGCTGCAGCTCAGAGAACATGATGGTGGTGTCCTCCAGTGAGGGCGTGCGATGGCGAACCGCGGCCTGCTTGAAGGTGACTCGCTCCTTAAAGGGCGGCAGGACGGACACGCCCAGGGCCGGGTTGGCTATGGCCACGTTCTGTTTGCTACCGTTGAGGACCTTCTGCCAGGTGACTTGAGAGATCTTGACCGGCGGGTTACTGTTGACGAAAATGCAGCGCAGTTCCACTTGTGAGCCCACAAAGCCGGACTTAGTGGAGTCCATCTCTACCATCTGCCCGCTGCCAGCTACAAGTAACAGACAGAGAGAGAGAGAGAAAAAAAAACATTTAATTATGATTAACAATTGTCCAAGGCCAAGCAAAGCACTGGAGTCAATAACATGTACATGCACTGAAAGTCAAGGAGTCACTCAGCTTCCTAGGTTGTACATGCACGCACAACACTCCCAGTCAGACTCAAGGATTCAGCCATACTCTCACCATATGCTACAGATGCAACGTCTGCTCCTCACACTGGTGGAATGTAACCAAGTACATTTACTCCAGTATTGTACTTAAGAACAAATGTTGAGGTACTTATACTTTACTTGAGTCTTTTCTTTTCATGCCACTTTCTACTTCTACTCCGCTACATTTCAGAGTAATATTGTACTTTTTACTCCACTACATTCATCTGATAGCTTTAGTTACTAGTTATTTTATACATTAAAAGGTGCTGTAGGTAAGATTGTGAAGATTAGCCAAAAAATTTTAACATCGACAACTTCTCAGTCCCACCCCCATTTCCGCTAAAGCCCAAATCGGTCTCCTAAACCCCTCCCCCCACAAGGGAGAATGAAGGCGTGTGCATGAGCAGTGATTGACACGCAGTTAGACAACCCCCCTGGCCCTGAAAAAGCTGGGGGAGTTATTAACATAATGAGCACATCCACACAACCCTGTCTTTGTCCATGAAGGCAGCGTTTCTGCTGAGATGGAAGGGCTGAGCGAGAACCAATGCATCACTAATGAATGAGTACAAGGGCGGCGAGTTGGAGCCAAGTCATCATCGGCTGCGCTCCCCCCCCCAACTCCATCTACACACTGGCTAGCCCATTGTAATCTTAATTACTTTTTACTCACAAATACTTCAATGACTGCCTGGAGCTCCCATTAAGAAAACAATGTGGAAGAGAACACACAAACATTAGCTATATAAAAAACAGCAATCACGCCCCTCTCCTCTACTCTTTTAGTCTTTGGGGAGTACGGTACCAAAAAAATAAAATAGATCAATTAGGAAGGACGGACCTTCTGTAAACTCGCCTGTGGTTTAGTCTTTTAGCATATGCTGACCTCTTACTAAACTCAGTTGTAAAGCTCCCTTCTCCCTCATGGCCCCCTCAGCTTTCTCTGCGATGCGTCATACAGTATGTCTCCATCCTGCTCCTCTCAGCCTGCCTGCTTTTACCTAGTGCACACACGATTAACTGATTGGCAGATAATGAACCGAAAATAACTTTTATGATCAATTAATCAATAATCAAAGTCATTTATTAAGCAGATATGCCAACCATTTGTTATTGGTCGGCTGCTTTTCTCCATTTTGTATAGTTATAATAATTGGGGTTTGGTCTATTTTATGGCATGTTATGGCCTGAACAATGAATTGATTAATCAAAGTAAAAAGATCAACGGATTAATCAATATTGAAAATAATGGTTCTAGCTAGGGCTGCCTGATATGAGGAAAATATGCGATATGTGATTACATTGTTGAATATCGCTTGCGATAAATAAATAGATATTAAAGTGTACTCAGTTCTGCCCTTTGGCTGCTTTCAGTATTCCGCTAAAATACGTCAGATTGCTGAAACAATGAAAGGAAATCATTTCCAACATTTTTTTTTTTAATGAAATAAACACTGAATTGAATATAAAAAGGCACCACTAAAAAAAGAATGACAGTAACATCTTAAAGCGCAGTTTTCTACTGATATTTTCTGTCAACTAACAAAAAAATCTGAGTTTCTATCGCGACATGTTGCAGCCTTTCACAATGTGTATAGTGCGCCAGATGATATCGCAATGACATAAAAAACAATATATTGTGCAGCCCTAGTTGTAGCTCTTCTTCCTGCTCTCATTCTTCTTTGTCCATTCGATCTGAGTTTGAAGTGCAGAAAAAAAAATTTCCTTCACGCCTGATCCGGGGTCTGAACTGACTGCAGTCTGAACAGATGTGTCATTGAACCGCTGCAGGGCTCCAGCATCCAGTTGACTTCGACACACCTTTGTTATCTCAGGCTCTGATTCATGTTCCTTTCCAGGTGAAGTGTGATGATGCCCCATGATGAGGTCCGACTACCCCTGGCACGGCTTGTATTTACAACCAGCCCCAGCTATAATTATCACCCATGGATAGACGGGGACCCACAGGAAGAAAAGACTGAAACGTCTCCGTTAATCACACTGGACTCATAAAGACACCAGTGAATAAAGTCATAAACAGAGAGAAAATATGTTGCGACCTCAAGTGGACTGGGGCCTACACACGTGCCCCACAAACAGAGCGGCTCTTTAACATTGAGTAAACGGCATCACAATGATGGATAATCGCTGCGTTCAGAGATAAAGTTTCCACAGGGGGCTTTAAAATGTGAAAGAATATGTGCGAGAGATCCATTTATGTATACGCCCACTGAATACAATATCTGATGGAGTCTATCTTCAACTACACATGATTCAGAAGCAGCTGTGAGTGCAGTCTGTCAAACTGTCTAAGCAGCCACGGCGACTGTTGGGAAGATTTTTCTTAGAAAATCTGTACTGTAGGTAGTCAGCCGAAGGACACCACAGCACAAAACATGCACGGGGAGAGGAAATATTCGACGCAGACTCTGGCCTAGAAGACCATTAATGTGAACAATGTATTTCTTTCCATCTTTTCACGGCAAGGCGCACAGCTCTCAGCGTATGCTGGAAAGCAGCACATTACCAGTGAAAGGCAATTTCTATCCATTGTTGTAGACTTTCACTCAAGTACAGCCTCCGCTGCCTGCATCAAATCATATAAAGAAACAAAACAAAGTGACAACCTTTTGATGTTACTGAGTGCACATCATCTTTCATTTCCTTCGGACCACATCGGCGAGACCCTCTCTATAGAGATTTAAACTTGGGGGATTTGACAATGACAGATTGATTTACTAATACAGTTTGACAGGGAGGACTGGCAACCTTGTCATCTGTACCTTGAGAAACACCTGTGTCCTTGTGCACCTCAGGGCAATGCTTTACTCCATTTTATCACAGCTTAGATTACCAGTTGTGGCAGCTATAGTATGATATTTTTTGAAATAGCAAACACAATTTACTGTGTGACAACACCAGTTAAAGTTTAATCTTAAGTTGGAGCGAAGTGTGTGTGTGTGTGTGTGTGTGTGTGTGTGTGTGTGTGTGTGTGTGTGTGTGTGTGTGTGTGTGTGTGTGTGTGTGCAAGAGGGCTGTAAAAACTCTAAATATGTACCTGGCCAGACCTCGCCCCCTTGAATGCTAAAACAATCCTAGCAGGGGCTGGCTGTGTGAAAAGCTGCAGCCCCTCCCTCCCTTCCTCCCTCCCTCCTTTGAGTCTGATGCTCCCCACTCAGATTGAACCAAATAAACAGCAGCTCACACAAATGAAAACCAGAGGAGTCGGCATAATTACACAGCCACAGAGCCCAAATCCCCTCCGTGAAGGACCGGGGGCGCCCACGGGGACCCCTTTCACTCTAAGACTGGAGTCCTTGGCTGAGCTCTCACAATTACAGACTACAGCACAGAGCGGCAAAGCCAAAGAAGAGCAGAGCCACATACATGCAAGATGCATTAGGAAGGTAGATTGTGTGAGGGTTAAGAGAGCCAGTGGTGTGGAAACAGAGAGAGAAGGGGGGGGGGGGGATAGTAAAGGATAGTAGCAAAAGTGGTGGAGATGCAGAAGTGGCGAGAGGGGGGGGAAGAGGAAGGCGGAGCTTTTGAGAGATTTGTAGGTGCGCTGCAGGTTTGGGGCTGGCTTGTGTTGCTGCTGCTGCTTTGTTCTCACACTGACAAGAGGGTGACTGGGGGAGGCAGTCACGCTCTAATGCACCTGAGAGGCTACACACTGCCTTGAGAGTTGCCAGTGGAGAGAGAAGCCCTCTTTCTGGAAGGGAAAGCAATAGGACAAACAAATAAAGTCTATCCAAGCTGGCTGAATAGAAGAAGAAGAAAAAAAAAAAAAAGAGTGGTTTGACTCACACCAGGTGAGTGGAGTTGGATCAAGGGGGACATAAGGGGCACTACTAAAACAGCTGCGCTGCCGTCTGGCCCTGCACTGATAGCAAAAAGACTCCCAAGGCCTCGCCACAGAGCTGTGCACAGAACATTCTGTGCAAACTGTAATAAGACCTGGCCTGTCAGGCAGCAAGGAGAAGCATGTGCTTTGTGTTGTTTGCATATGGCACGTTGGAGAATGTCCTGCACCAAATAACAGCCTTCATAGGCTTCCTATGGTGTGTGGACAATATCCAGGACAATGCAGACCTGCAGGGCACTCTTCACTGCAAAGATTTTTTTTATATTTTTTTAAGCTGAGGGGTGAATGTGTTTGAATCAAACAGACATTTTATTGCCCATGAGGGAAAACAAATGTGGACAAGAAGAACAAGCTTTATTCCTTCCTGTAACAAATCAAAAATGAATGAGAAACATGACATTAACATTTCATATTTGCCTTTTATCTCCTGCAGAGACAAAAAAAGTTTACTTAACACTAACACTAGGGCTGGACCCGAATATTCGAATATTCTTTCGGTGGGTTGGTATTCGATTTGAAAATTTGACATTCGAATATTCGTTTTTTTTTTGGTTTATTTATTTTCTGCATTTATCTCTCGTTCACACTCCAGTCCAGTTGGTGGTGGTAATGCACATTTAAGTTGGTTTGCCAACCGCCAATAAACTACAAAGAAGAAGAAGAAGAAGATACTGTCGGTACACGGTGACGCCCACTTCGAGCATTTAGCAAGCTGGGCAGAGAAGCTAGCGGCGATAACAAGTGCAGAAATGGAAAACTGTTTCGCGTTTTTCCGTTGTGATTCGGCCAGAAACTTCAACATTGTGAGGCGAAGAGATCGTTTTGGAATATAAAGCTTGGATATTACATTTCCTTGGACTCTTGGGGATTTATGAAAATCAAGTTTTGGTCAAAATACCACTTTGTTGCTGAAAGGACAACGAAAACAGATTACGGCTGGAATGTTTTATTTTCTGTTACTTTGTAACAGTTGTGTACATGGCTGTATATTTTAAAGATTTAATGCTTTAAAGTTATAAAAACGCTCATGAGTGGACGTTTTATTGAGGTTACAGTGACGCCCCAGTCACAAAGTGTCCCATTGACGGGATGGTGATCCTTGAGAGGTTAAAAGTTTATTAATTCTGAACGCTTCTGGCCTGTCTATCTATATTGCACCAAATACGACACTGCAATCCCTTGTGAAGTCGTTTGGATGAAAGGTTCTCAAAATAATCAAAATGCAAACAGACCGACACATAGAGATTCCTGCCTTTATTAGAGATAATATGTTCAGCCCCCTCTCTCCGAGGCTTCGAATATTCGATGCTCATTACTACCGATGCTTCGACGCTCAAAAAATGGTATTCGGACCAGCCCTAACTAACACTATACTACATTTATCCATGCGTTTAATCCCAGATATTCTTCAGTACAATGGACTTGCTCTACATATAAAACAATAACAACACCATAACACCCTAAATTGAACATCAGGGTGCCTTCCCTAAAGCCAAGGAAGCTTCTTCTCCATAAAACTGCTACTTGGCAGCTCTTCTCGCAATTGATACGTAACACTATTGTCTTTTTTTTTCTTCTTAGCTGAACTGGCCCATAGCCAACAACATTTCAAAAGACAATTATTGGCTCATTTAACGTTACTTGAGCCAAGCTCATCCAAGAGAAATCCATTTGTGCCTGAGTCAAACAAAGTTCAGAATAATTCACCTCTAGCTGCTGCGATATGAGGAAGGCAAAGATTAAATAGGACTCAATGCATATTTTAGAAGAGGCGCTCATTACTGTCTTCTATTTAAAGCTGCACCAGGCACACTGTCAGTCCCAAAAGGCAGTGAGATGTTGCTGTTTGAAGTATGAAGACTTTAAAACCCAGAACATGTTTAATGTGATGGCATTAAACTGCACCCTTCTTGGGCCTAAATGTCGTCTTCTCAGTGGCTTTTAGGAGAGGATAGAGGGAAGAGTTTCCATTTACACTGAGCTGAGCGCTCTCTCGTGTCTTTCAGTAGACTGTCCAACCATGACACTAAAATGTAATTCAGGCAAATAGGTCCAATCTATGACATCTCTGTTTGTAGGGATGCGACAGTCTCGTCAACTGCAGCTCCACTTTGTGAATGAAGCAGATAAATCAGGCGTATTTTGCAGAGATGTGGACTTCAGACTTGGTGACTTGGACTTGAGTTGACTCACGTCACCGTTATGATGACTTGCGACTTGACTTGGACTTGAGTTAATGGCTCAAGACTTGACTTGAGGCATGATGACTCGGATGACTTGCATAATTCATAAGTTTGAAGGTTAGCGGTTAAATATAAAATAATATAAATGTAATGCTGTCATGTTTATGTAACTGTGATGTTGTAGTCTTTTCACTGTTTTAAACATGATTACATTAATTCCATCAATATTTATAACACAGATTAAATTCATTGTAATACTTTTTGTATTTTATAAGAGGAACTACTAATACCATGTCTTTTCTCTTCATAAAGGCTGGATACAACTGGTAGGAGAGCTTTATCTTGGGTGTAAAAAAAGTGACTTTATTTGGGACTTGACTTAACCAAGGACTCGACTTGACATAACCTGTCACTTGACTCGACTTGCCCCCCCCCCAAAAAAAAAACTCCATATTGCTTGAGACTTTGAGCAAATGACTTGAAACTTTTGCAAAGAGGACTACTTGGTCACAACAATGGTATTTTGGTATAAACTTTCTTCCAATTAAAGCACATAAAGACACATCATCTCCCTTATGCTTGATATGCTTTGGAAACTCCATTGTTACTTAAGTGGGATGCTGGTAGATAAAACATGGCTTGAGCCACTTGGGATAATGACTGTTTAATGTAGTCCCAGTTCCCACGGCAATGGCACAGGCCTCTGTACTCCCCTATTCATGTCCACACATGGGGTGTTCAAATGGGGGGAGTCAAAATCTTCTGTCTCATACATACACACACACACACACACACACACACACACACACACACACACACACACACACACACACACACACACACACACACACACACACACACACACACACACACACACACACACACACACACAACACTTGTTAGTTGCTGGTTTATTTCCCTGTTGGGAACATTTTTACTCTTTCTTTATCAGTCAGTATTTTGGAGCTCAACCAGTGGCATTTTGCTGATGTTATCAACAGACAGAAGTGCTTTTCAAACTGCATTATCCAATAACTGACGGTATTACCCTTAGGGATAACTGTGAGCTATATATCTCTGATGCAGCCTTTAATACAGCCAGATAGGGCACTTCATTTAGCAGGAGCAGCCATATTTGATGTTTAATGTTGCTTTTTGTTGAGCGTTGCCATTCAGCTTTTTTGAGATGGAGCATCAACCGGGTCTCTTGAGTAAACAATGGTGTACCTGCCAAAGCAGCTTGATTTACCCTCTGTCTCCCCAAGCAAACATTCAACTGCAGAGGCAAGCGAAACCTCACTGGAACAGATGGCTGGTAGACCTGTTCCTAATTTTCTACTATCTGGTTCAAAATTGAGACAGTGCTTTTGTACAATACACTCATTCATTAAGGCCAATGGAACGTGTGCTAAGCTGTAAATGGTAATGATTGTCAGGAATATTTATTATGTTAGAAAACGTCCCAAACTTGGATTGCTCCATGAAAGGCGCTGTGCTTTACGTAACTGTAATGGACATCTCTCTGGGGGAAAGAGAAGCGCAATGGCCGAGTGCCGCAGCACAGTAGTCGTGTGTTTTCCACATGGGTTATAAAATTACAACTTTCAGGTTGGCGGTGCGTACCATTGGCCAGTTAACCGTATGCATTAATTCCCACCTAATGCAGCCGCATCTATCGCTTCTGAGGAAACACGAGGTTCAGAGCACCCGCCCACACACACACGCCCCCTCGAGCAGCTTTAAGGCGTTTCAAATGTCAAGGGGATGCATCAGTTTGCCTGCAACGGAGCTTCTCATCTTATTTTAGCAAGATTATGATTCATCTATGAATCAAACACTGGAAAACACCACTACTCCATTTTGTTATCAGACTATTTCAAAGAACCAAACACAGATGGAACAGTGGGGTATATTACACCCTTTTTGGGTGCCTCTACTATGATCTTTGAATTTAATATATACAGTGCGTATATACGTATGTCTGTTAACTTCCTGTAATTAATGCTTTTTTTATTCTGGTCTAATAGGAAAACATGCTAGAAGTAATCTGGGAGTTCAGTTATCTTTGAGCACAGCAATGGCAAATAAAGTGAAAATAAAATAAGGCTTTTGCCCTAGGCGGGGGGAGCGACAGAGAGAGAGAGAGAGAGAGAGAGAGAGAGAGAGAGAGAGAGATAGAGAGAGAGACACACACACAGAGAGAGAGAGAGAGAGAGAGAGAGAGATAGAGAGAGAGACACACACACAGAGAGAGAGAGAGAGAGAGAGAGAGAGAGAGAGAGAGAGAGAGAGACAGAGACAGAGAGACAGAGTATGGCACGTATTGAGTGTAAACACAGTATCAGAGAGCTCTGACCCTCCCCCTGCAGCTTAACTAAACAAGGACACCGCGGTTTCGGTTCTACAACACAAAATAAACAGCCCTGACGTTACCTGACCAAATGGCGAGATGACATCACCCACTGATACCAGATAGCAAGCAACTGTCAGTAAACAAAAGGCTGGGTGCAAGTCAAGGGGAGGGAGAGTCCGCCTACCTGGTAAATGAATGACTGGAAGCGTTACAGTTGTGCTTGTTTGACTGAAACTGAAGGGGAAAAACAGGATCCAGCTCCAGGTACTGCCAGTGTCAAAGTATGGGATCAGAAATGAAATGTCGAGATGCGAGAGCAATAACAGCTAGATAATAACATGCTTTATGAGACAGATCTAATACCGAGACACTGGGGAGCACTCGCACAGACCAGACAATTAGTCAACAAAGCATCTCATCCACAGAATGGGCTGAGTGTGCACGACGGCGCGCACTTGTTACCTTTCAATAATGCAAAAGTTTTCCTGGGCTTTCAACTGAGGGCAGCTGTCGTCTTAATAGAAAAGAGCTGATCAATAAATAAAAAGGGGGCCACAGCTGCGTTGCAAAGGGATGCATTATGGTCTCAGACAGGCCGCGCCCCGGCGGCTGCAGGTACAGGCTACAAAGCACAGAAGAGTTAAGGGGTGGGGTGGGGGGTTACATAAATGTGATGGAGAGGATTTTGGGGAGTTACGGGGGAGGGTAAGCAGTGAGAGTGACACGCAGTGGGTCAGACGTGGTGAGCAGATTATAGCACTCAGGATATTAAAGTGGAGGAGAGAGGATGCTGCAGGCAACACACCTCCTGTGGAAATTTCAGTATTAGGGCTGGGTGACATTTCGTTTGACACAGTTGACATAACGCTACAATAACAACTTCTGCGGGAACATGCTCCACCTCATGCCCTAGGGTTCGTATTCAACCCTCGCGGGATAGGTCAGAGAGGAGCATTCTTAATGGAAGAAATTCTTTTATTAATTAATTTAGAACTGCATTCATTAGACATTTAATGGGGGACTAAGGTTCCTATTAGCGTATCTGACATGTCACCTAAAAGGAACAGAACAATACTTGTGTACTGTATTAAGTCTACATCTACACCATTACGTTTTCATTTTTAAGCAGCGTTTTGAGAGAAAACGATCTCCATCCTCACAAGAGTTTTAGCTCCAGCCGCAGAACTAATCTCTGTCCATATTAACAAGTCTGACAACACATATCACATGACCATCCACACACATTGGGCATGTGCGTGCCGGTGTAAACAGGAAGCATATTGTCTGACGTTACTCTGCAGTTGAACATCATGGATGTAGACTATATATATATTATAAGAAACTTATGAGCACATGTCTGGTAAACACAAGATTAAAGTGGTGCTTGTGCATAATTCTTTGTGTTTTACAGATGCTATGCGCTTGTCCAATCTTAACGACCAATCAACGCACACAGATCTGTCGAGTAAATCAACTAATGAATTAGTCAAGAAAATCATATCAGTGTTAGTCGACTAAGAATTTCTTCAGTCGAGGTCAGCCCTCCTATTTTTGCAGCCCTAATCCCTGCTGGTTTTGAAAGATGCTCCCTTTGCTTGCATGACTCAGTATTAATGCTGTATATCAAACTATGAACGACAAACATCTTCACTGAATATGCATTGGACAATGAAGCACATTGGATTATGTATAAGAATGGCTTTGGAGTGGGACGTATAGGATGGGGGTGGCTCAATCTGAGCCAGCACCACAGCAGAACCCTACACCTCTGTTAAGCACTCAGCAAATGCAGCACGAAGTGCATATAAAGTCCTGCCAAAAAGTGCTGAGAAAGACTCTGGCCCTGGACAATCATGCATGACAAATCCTTCTCTCACACCATCTGTTCCATTGTGCACAAGTAAAGATAAGTCTTGCATAGAGTCCAAACACGGAACACTTCCATGTGATAATGCCAAGCACTTGTGTTAGATACATAAAACATTAAGATTTAAAAAATCAAACAACTATTCATCTGAAACTGGATAATCAATTATTGGCTGTACATAAGGAAGGTAAAGGAAGTGATGTGGAGACCTTCTGCATGCTCAGGGAAAACACATCAGATGGGTGTAAATCCATACATCCCATGCAAGTGACCTTTAGAAAATACTCAGCCAGCGCATAAAATATCATTTTTGTGGAGTTTTTCTGCCTTTTTTTGTTTTGTTTTTTTCTTTACAAAGGCCAGCTGATATCTTACAGGCATGCAGGAGGGAGGAAGGCTTGGAGGGGTAAATAGGTCCTGTATTAGTATGATGAGAAGCACTGTTGCATGAACAATCAATATTTGATTAGAGTCACTTGTGATTTTTCAGAGATTTCCACTGTGCCTTATGTTGGAGTGGCCTCCAAAGATTTCTTGAAAGAAATTATTTGCTGTGCATGTCATACATTTTTAAAGATGTGTGGAAAAAAATAAAAGAGCTGGCTGTCATCAAAGTGCATCTCTAATTGTGGTTGGGACATAAACAGGACAGCAGGGGCAACGTGCACACAGCTCTGCTTGTCGGTGTGTTGCACAGAGCTATTTTTCTCCAGCATGGCTGGCGCAGGCCATTTATACAGCGGATCCATTAACATATCGGAGAGGGAATTCACACTTCAGCTGGAGTGGGCAGTGGGCTGAAGCCCCAGTCTGCTATCAATTAACAAGCACACTTAGTATGTGTCTGAGTCATGATCACCATGGGACTCTGACAAATGCCGCGCATTTGCTCAAAACAAGTGTTGTCACAATAGCAAATTTTTCAGCTGATTACCAGCCCTCGTATCACATACAACGCAAACTAGCCTGGATCAACGGAAGTACATTTCCAGCATAATTGCCTGACATGATGTCCCTCACCTTCTGCTCTATGTGTGTTGCCGTTCTCCAACTCCGTTCTCTTCCGGAAACAACAACCTTTGAGCTAGCGAGCTACACGCTGAAAACGGAAAGTTTTGAAGTCAATTTGGATGTTGCAACAAGGCAGGCCTGCTTGGTTCTTTTGGGGAATGATTGTAAAGCTTTACAAAGAATATGTTTACGGCATTTCCTCTCTAACTGGGACATTCTTTGGGAACGATCGGTGGGATTGCTGTGGACGACGTACACAAGGCGATACACTGGTAAGAGCAAATCAGGTTTACTGGGTATCCAGCTAATTTAAATAGCTCACGTTACTGTACTGTGTGAACAGTTAACTTCATTTAATATTGTATTTGGCGTTTTCTTTTGCGGGGTGCAAAACAAGTTCCTTCTCGAGACTATATTGCAGAGACACCGTCGCTGCATCCGGAGCTTAGCACCACTCAAGACGACTGTGATTGGTTTAAAGAAATGCAAAACAACCCAGAGCGTTTTTTTCTTACATCCCTGAATGTATGTGTGGTGTAGCATCACGCTAATACTGTAATGAAACCGTCATCTCTGTACACGTGTACAAGGAATTAAGTGAAAAATAAACACGATTATGAATTTTGCCCTGCAGTCACATCATTTAGGCATGGATTAGTATCTTGTTTCCACTGCTGGAGGAATGAATGTGCACAGTTACTTAAGCTGATAAAGTTAGATATGCTACACTCATTCTATCCCTGAACATGTCATCTTATCTTGTTATTTGAATCATTTTTCACATCGGTAATGCATTTACATTTTTAATAGCCATTCCTTGCTGCGGTTAAACAGACACATTTGTTGCACGGTCGGCAGGCTATTTGTTCAGGTTCTTTTTGCTTTCCGTTTGTAATTTTGCCCTGAATTTTCTGTACCCTTGACTCTAAACTGGCTTCTTGTAAAACCTGACTCAGAAATCACAGAAGTTACAGTACAAGCATCGACAGCAAGTATGACATGTAAACAAAATGACAAGATTGATGCTTACATGTGGCAGAGATGGCTACATGGAAACACGCAGCATTTACGCATAAATGTTGGCTTCTGGCCTTTGCCAAATTCCCCCTTTTTTTCATGTGTGTTTTGATCATAAACCTCTATGAAATCCAGCGGTTCTCGGCAGATCTCCGTGACCGGGATTGAACCATTTCCTAAACCATGACCACAGCCTATCTTTCCAAGGCGAGTAAGGCTCCATGTTCCACATACATATAACCGTTGGAATGCTCACCACATCTCAGGACCGTGTTCATATTCTGCTGCATGTGCTTTCCAGCTGTGATCGAGTATTGTCTTTCCCACCCTTCTCCGAGCCTCAACATATACACTACTTTCTCACAGCTCAGTCGGTTTCCATACGCTGTCTTTCAGTGCATCAGGCTCTACACTATGTGGAATATTATGACATCTCGAATCTCTGCTTGGACGTCATTCTGACACCACCTGCCTTTGTCTTGTATGCCTACTTGTCAGCATGGAACGAATAAACAATATTGGTAAATTGAGCTACTTTTAAAGACTTAATAATATTAGGAGAAGCAATTTTCTGGACGCTTATTTTTCGGGCATCTGTGCCTTTCATTCGTCCTATTGTGGCATTATTTTTGATGGAGAGCTTTAGAGGAACACATGAAATAACCGTACTTAAATGTCTGCACATTTTGCAACTGGCCTTTCAAGAGAAAAAGCAACTGGCATGGAGACATAAGTAGGGAACCACAAAGCCACAGCAAGGGGAAAGGAACAGCCTGAAAGCTGAGACGGCTGGTATGAGTTACTCCAGTCTGCACTGGTCGCTGGATGTCTAACACTGTGTATTGACACAGAGACTCTCAAGGATGTACACGGCTCAACAAAAAAAAAAGAGGACAGGGACTTCTAAAATGTGACTGGAAGGAGAAAGACTGGGAGCAGAAATCAATCTTAGGAATCAAAAATCACAAAAGAAACGACTCTGGGGTTCTCTCAGTTTCATCTGAAAACGTTGCAGTGGGTGGGCTGTGGGCACGAAAAAAGTCACAAGGACATGAACTCACAGCATTTTGTTTGTGTTCAAAGTGTAGCTGCTGCTGTTGAAAATCAAGGAGTGGGAGTCGACGCGTTTAGCCCCAGAGAGTGTTGAATAAAACTGAACCCAGACTACAAATAGCAGGATCAACAATCACTTAACTACTAATCTCAACATTTCAGTTTGAAACTTAATACTAAGAAGTATCCAGATAAGATGAACAATGGGGAGGAGAGCTGCCAGTGACTGGAGATAATTGTGCGGTTCAATGCAATTTCAGTGTGGCCAAAGATGTAACTGTGTGACTGCTCTGCTGACAGCTTGTGCTATTAACTGCAATCAAACCAGCACCGTAATTACCCTGCATGTTAAAAGACATTCTGTAGTTAAACTTCCCAGCGTGCCAACTTGGACAGGCATTGCAGAAGGAGGCAGTGAAACGAGCTTCTGGCTCATAGGGCTTTGATGAAACAAAGAAAAAAGCATAGCTGACAACCCTGATAGTGTATTACTATTGATCAGAAGCAGAGGAAGTAAAGCAGGCAGTCACAGGGAGATTCAACAACTCAATTAGGCCGTATAGAAATCCCTGTCACTCACTCAGCCAATGGAGCAGCGTACTGTTGGGAGCAGGCAAGGGAACCAATCTCCCATGATGCCAGTGTCTCAGATGGCATGCACGTTTGAAATGATGAATACCAACTTCTGCCTTCTAACGGACGATTTGGAGTCCCTTCGTTTAGATACAACAGGCTCAAGAACTGTTTTATACATCAGTGTATCCTGTTGCTAAACCAAAATCTGTGTGCTGCCAGTTAAGATCTGGATCAGAGGTTATCATGAAACGTGTTTCTTTGTCATGGCTTTTCATCTTTGCACTATTTCTGTAATTGTTGTCTTACTCTGTGTGTATTTTCTTTTCCTTATTTTTACTTTCAGTGTAAACTGACAATAAAGTTGCATCGTATCGTATCACATCGTATCACATCGCATCGTATCACATTGCATCGTATGAGAGTCAACCCAAAGCCTTTTGTAGCCTAGGGCTGGGCAATATATCAATATCATATCAATATCGATATATAGGAGACTAGATATTGTCTTAAATGGATATCTTATTACTGTAATATGACACAAGTGTTGTCTTTTCCTGGTTTTCAAGGCTGCATTACAGTAAAGTGATGTCATTTTCTGAACTTACAAAACTGTTTTAGCTGTTCTATTATTTGCCTTTACCCACTTAGACATTGTATCCACATTACTGATGATTATTTATCTAAAATCTCATTGTGTAAATATTTTGTGAAAGAACCAAAAGTCAACCCTACAATATTGACATGATGTATTTGTATTTGTCATAAGTATCGTAACATTTGATTTTCTCCATATTTCTCTTCTTTGTAGCCACAAACAAACTTCATCCCAGATGTAATCACTCGTGAACGCCTACACTTTGACATTAATAGCCTTTGAAATCTGCTGACATTGTTTAGACTACCGCTGTAGCTGGCTCAAAGACACCGGGGCTCATCCAGTGGGAGCCCCAACTAAATAGCTGTACACTGCACGTACCGGCGTTTTCCTCAGGGCTGCAGGAGCATTATTTGGAGCTCTTACCCTGGCACTGCCCTCCCTTACTGTGTCTACACTGTGGGCTTCTTAGTGTTTGACAGGATTGACAAGCTCCCTGGCAGAGCTGATTAAAAGCTTTAAGGTCAGAGAAGTGGGACAGATATTGAGCGAACACCTGTCACCTCGCTGTGAGCCAGTCCCCTACTGGGTGTGTCCTGCATTGGCGCAGGATCAATGGCTCCATTAAGACCTAACTTTTTTTTTTTTTTTTCTTACAGCGCTGCTTTGGCTTGCAAAGGACCTTTCACTTGGCTCTTCCTCTTTTTACTTCCCTCTGGTACTAGTTTTATCAAAAAGGGAAAATGTTGCTCCCTGGAGGAGGTGATCATGTTTTTATACAACCAAGGGCATGAGCTAGTCTTTGCTTTAGCACAAGCACACACTGCAATGGATTGTTTTGGATTTTTTTTTTCACTTTGTGACTTAATTTCATCATGGATTTCCACATCATGGTAAAAATAACTTTGAAAGCCCGGTTGCCCACTGAAGATTTGCCAAAGGATTATAGATCATTAAAGAGATGTTTGAAGTTCACTTGAAGTCTCTCCAAATAAGTTACTCGAATCACAGAGTTTATTGTGTCTTGGCCGCACGTTTTCTCTCTCTCTCTCTCTCTCTCTCTCTCTCTCTCTCTCTCTCTCTCTCTCTCTCTCTCTCTGGAACCACTTGCCTTTTAAAAAAAGAGGGTCTCACAAACTGTAACAGCTGGTCATGCTCTCTGGAGTCATAATCCAGAAATGGACATTTCAATTTCAAGTTTGGATGATAGTGAATTAAGATACCTGCAACTGTGGATATCTTAGCGATTTCATCCCCTCTGGTAGGCTTTCCACTCAGAGCTTCACAGAAGAGAAAATGTGACAATAATCTATAAAATGAAACCTAATACCATAGCTTTAGCCATGGGATGAGACTTCAAGGGATGGGTGACTTTCACCAAAAGATATCTCGAAGCGTCTCACGCACACACACACACACACACACACACACAACACACGCACACACACACACTTCATCAGAGTACTTCCAGTTTCACAGCTTTCTGGATCCCTGTGTCCCGCATAGTCACTTAACTGGTCTTTCTTGATATGGTTCAGTAGCTGAGCTCAGAGACACATTGTGCTGTAGTTTTTTTTTTATCACATTGATATAGTTTGTAATCTTGTTCCTGTTTGCTCTGTGAGGAAAAATAAAGCAGCTGACTAGACTAACTTGTATAACAAAGAGACTTTTTTAAGATATTTTCAAAGAAGTATTATCAAAGTTTTGGACCTGCTCATTTTTACACTCCTCATTCAATCACTTAAACAATTTGATGTCATGATGAAATTGTCATTGTTTCGCTAGTCTCGCATAGCCAGACCTTCCTCCACAGCACTGCGGAGAAGGGTCTGGTTAGTCCACACAGCATTCTGGGATGGGAGAAAAACGGTTGCTCTGGTTTACTGGCATTTCTTTAAACCAATCACAATCATTTTGGGCAGTGCTAAGTAGCAAAATAGCCTCGGGAAGGAACTTGTTTTGGTGGAACGTGTGTACGTTCCAAAGTTGTTTTAGTTGAGTAACAGAGAACTCAGATTGGACAGATAGTCTAGCTAGCTGTCTGGATTTACTCTGCAGAGATCTGAGGAGCAGTTAACCATAGTCCTCAGAAATCCACCGGAGTTTAGAATGCCAACACAAAGGAAGAGGAAGGAAACAGACATCGGCCGAAAAACATGCATCCGGCGGAATTTCCTGCGGCACCGGAGCATTCCCGGAAGTGGAACAGCGTGGATATAGACAATCGTTTCACTAATGTGTGCAAATGATTGATAAGAAACTGCTCTTTCATTCAATTCAAATAGATTCAATGTAAAAGCTTCAGTGTTTGCATACAAAGACTATAAAGAAGCCTTGCTGGTTGGGGTTATTTATGACTAATGGCCCTCTACACCACATAAGCAGTTACAATATACTACTAATGTGGGGAACCACACAAGTGCTTCATCACTTTGTGTTTCCACATTTATATATTTGATGAAGATGTAGCACAACAGTAAGGTGAAAGAAGCGAGTTCACACTTCTCCGGTGGTGTTGTCAAATAGGTGTGAAACTGGGTTTGCAGGAGGACAGGGTGAAAGTGTTGGTGGAGTGCTAGGTCACATCTCCATTTGCAGCTGCTCTTTGGCCCTCTGTCATGCACGCATCTTTTCCTTTTACGAGCCAGTTTCAAACAAGGTCAGAAGGAGGAAAGATGTGATGCAATGTCTTGAAGCTACACTGGGAAAGAAAACTCTCAAATCCATGGAATTTGTGGGAAATGTTTTAATGACATAATAGGACAAGTTTGGCTTATTTACGACTACTGAACCTCACTACCTTTTTGTTACCAAAATGTGTGGCATCAATTATTGCAAAACTCGCCTTGAATGTCTGGTCAGATATTTAGATATTCATTCTTTATTGAGGTATTTACTGATTTAAACCTCAATTTGGTCTTATTTTTTGCCGAATGAAAGCTTTTTTGAAGAAAAACATTTTATTAACACGTTAATATTCCTCAAAACAAGATATACTCTAGGTTGGAAATGAAACTGGGATATAGAGCTGATATGAATTGAGATTCAAATGATATCCAGCCTTAGACTTGAGCACATTTAAGCACAATTCTTCACAATCATTCTGTTGTCAAAAGATTGTGATTTTCTTTTGTGAAAAAATGTGAAAAAATGGTTAAAGCTTAAAGTTTTTTGACTCATAAAATTATGTGGCAATGCATCTTCTCTCTACCATTACTTTAAGCATTCAGTGCAATTAGAAAAACTAGTGCTGTGCCCGTTGAAAACGGGCTGATTGCTTGGCCTGCGGTGTTGCTGCTTGTAGAATTTATCAAAACCAAATTGTATCCCAAAATGACTTACAGAAGGACCCTGAACCACTTAATATGCAACTCCACTGTATGGCCTACTATCTATTGACTTAGTGTAGGCTACATCTAGCCTACATCAGAGGAAGACATAGGCGCCGATACCGTGGGTACCGTGGGTATGAGTTCGAGCACCCACGGAAAATACCGAGCACCCACTGAGCACCCACGTGTCCCAGACTGCCAGTAGGCTACATTCATTTTAAATTAAACATTGCAATTGGTGCTAAGTGGAGCGTCTGTCATAATGTGATTGGTTATGTTGCTGTCAGTCCCCTGCTCCATATCCTATCCACCAATCACAGCGTCTCTTGGATGAAAACGCCTCCGTCCCCCCCACAGTGCGTGCATGTGCATTAAGGTAATCAGAGTGAGAATTAAATGGACAAATTTGTTATTAAAAAAGCATAGCTAATGATGCAAGTGCATCGGCGACATCCACCACCAGTGCAGAGAGTTCTTCATTTCCCACGAAGCTGATCGCGGTGGATAGGCTACCCCAGAGCCCGGGCCGGACCCTTGATCAAGCGATTTTTTTAAAGCCTAATTGGGTGGGGAGAAAGCTATGCCATAATCAGAAACATTATAAATATATATAGGCTATATAAAAGTAACACATGTGTACAAAAGTTGGGCTGCATTTACAAAATGCAACACGTCATGCGCGGAGTCTCCCCTCTACTCGCACGCATCACCCCGGGCCTGCTGGGCTGAATAAACAAACAGTGCAGTTTACATGCTTCGTCCTTGTTGCATTATTCTAAACAGATTTCCGCAGTTCAAACAACTCAGAATTGTAGTTGAGAACGTCAGTTATAACGGCCCACGTGTTAAAAAAAGTGTCGGTTTAAATCGGGCTCATAATTACAGTTAACGTGTCGTGTCGGCTCGGACACAACGTGCTCTGGCTCGGGCTGGGTCGGGCTTGACTTTTTGGGCCAATCTAAGCTCTGGTGGTCAATTAAACTTATCCTCTCCAACCCTATCTGTATTTGTGAGAAGTGGCGCTGTCCTGAGTTGAAACTTTATGGCTTTATTATCGAGTTAATAGTGCGTTTGTATCGGCCGCTGTCCGTTTCCTAAGGTTCTGAAATGCAAAATTTTTTTCAGTACTTTTTTTTGTTTTAAAGGGCATGCGCCCGTGAGCACCCATGGAGGAAAACATAAATCGGCATTGTGCTTCTATATTTACCTGACGGAGAACATCGTAGAATCAGAATGTAATCACAAAATATCACAATTAAAATGCGAGCTAAAGAGCACATATCTGAGATCATCAACCACCAGAACCGGTGTGTGTGTGTGCAAGCACAGAGAAAGAGAGAGAGAGAGAGAGAGAGAGAGAGAGAGAGAGAGAGAGAGAGAGAGAGAGAGAGACGTCTCACTTTATAAGATAGATAGCTTGCCTATAAGTGCCTATAAGTGACATCACGCTCTGTCTGCACTTGTTGTGCTTTGCATATGTGGGATTGTGTAACGTCCTTAAATTCGGGAATTGTCGTTTGTTTATTTAAAGTCAAAGACAGTCCAAAGTAGTGCTACTTTGCACACATTTTAGCTGCCAAAGTTCCACTGCTCTCTCTCTCTGCTCCTGCTTACTGCTCACTCAGTGAGCAGAGGGGGAGGGGCCAGCGGCTAGAGTGGCAAAAGCCAATGTGTGCTTCTTTTACCTATATATTTAACAATATCTTTTGCATTGTTAATCCAAACAACGTCAAACTTGGCACTGCACTTACTCGTGCCCACATCAAGACACTTGTCAAGTTTGAAATCCATCGGACTAACGGTTCGAGAGATATGCGCTTAACATCCAGACGGACAGACAGACAGACGTTCCTGAAATTATAGATAGATTAGATTTAGATAGTATGTCGTTAGTTAAGGATCACACCTTTCCCCTGCAGCCTGGGTATTTTTTATAGACACTAGAGAGCACTTACTGCCAACAGGATTATGAATGGCATTGTTGCCTACAAATGACAGTAGCTTGGGCGAAAATGTCTCATCTTCTCTGTGCCCTTCACAGATTGCTAGTGTACCTTGTGCTCCCGCAATCCCAGCCCTGCAGAGCTGGTAGAAAATGTTTGAGCAGAAATGAGCCGAGTTTCTTGACAATTGACCAAACTTGTGCATTCAAAGTTATGCTCATACTGCAATATACACCTACTGTAAGTGATGTGAATGGATGCTGGAAAAAGGCTGGACATATGGGCCAGAGTAAAATAAAAGGCCAGTGAGCTGTGACAGGGGTATTCCTTCTGGGCATATTCTTGTGTTTAATCTTGTTTAAAAGTTATTTATAATTTTAGACTGTGTTGTGCGTTAATCTGTCAAGCATACCAGGGAGGTAATTACAGCTAGTAATAATTTCAGAATGATGGATATGTTTAGGATGAGAAAAGAAAACAGGACAAATAATCACATTAATCATTTTGTCTCTGGGTCGACTTGAGTTATTTGTGACAGCTATGCAGATACATACAACAGTTATAGAGGCTACTAAGATACAATAAATCAACTGACAGGAGTGTAGCTTTGCTATTCCAAGATAGATTAGCATGGGAACACCGTTAATACAAATACAGCTAGCTTTAACACAAAGGATTGTAGTAAAAAAAAAACGTTTACAGCTCCAAAATATATGCTAACCCATCACACACTGTCACTGTTGTGCAATAAAATCCAATAAATGGCTGACTGATGAAGGCGGGTGGTGGGCTGAAGGATTTCAACCGAAGTCGGGCTCTTGAAGCTGCTTTTATCTGTTCCAGCTTGGCTGCAATGTATGCTCACATGCTGTACAGGGCACAGCCGACCCTTCATACATAATAGATGTGTTGGTGTCCATGGAGCTGCACGAGCCAGAGGCAAAGGGTTGGTGCAGGGCAGAGACAATAAGATACATGTTTTTCAATGTTTTATCAGGCTAGAATGCTTTATACTATTCAGCAGCCTCTCCAGTGACTCAACAGTAAATGTGTTTCTTAACAAAAGCTGTAAATTCTGAACATTGTCGCTGATATAAAGCTTGCATTTCTAAACAACGGCGCCAACAAATGGAAAACTTATACTACGAAACAAACTTTCACACTTGAGTCACTGTGAGTCTTCAGAACAATAGCAGCTTATTAATATGTCAGCTTATTGTTCCTAATGAAGGTGGATTATCCAACAAACTAGCATTAATAGCAGACACATTTAGATTTTATTCCAGCAATGATCAAAGACATTAGTTTCCTGGGAGGTGGGAACATCGATGGTGCACAGCAATTAACAGTGTGTTGTATTCCTATTCCCCAAACAGTTAGTTATTTATCAATTATCATGCACACCATAATTTTGCTATAGTTTTGAAATGCAATTTACTACTATGAATACAAATGGCTTGTCCCCATTTTTTAATCTTGTTATTGTGGGGAGAGAAAGAAAAAAAAACATGGACAAAAAGAACTGTTTAATATTTATATAACCATTTTCTAGCTACGAGCAGATCTCGCTCGGCTGCACTAAAATGAAACTTGTTGTGACCTAGTTAGAAGAATGCCACATGACGACGCCGTGCTCGCCCTCTATCCGCCAGACTAGCCAAGCAGAAACGGTCATATCCAGCACGATATTTTGCACGGGGATCCTTATCGCCAGTTTGTTAGCAGGGTGTGGGGCAGCCAGGTCTGTGTCCTATTCCTTGGCTGATTAGCTGGGTGAAGGACAGATCCTGGCTCTCTGGTTGCAGGAGGCTGAGGCGCTTTGTTAATGTGCTGCCACTCCCCTGCAGGGTGAGCAGGCATGGACAGGCTGAGGTGACGCTCCCCTCTTTCCCACAGCTCAGCCAGCTTGCCTTTGCTTGGCTGATGAACTGTGACGGGACACAACTCCAAGGTTGTTTGTGCTCCTTTTTTTTATTTTTATTCAGGCTATCAGGCTAGCCAGTCAGAGCGGGAGTGTGAAACATTGTGGAACTCTGCTGATGGCTCTCAACCTTCGTATTAGCTGGCTCGGCTGCAGCCGCGACACGCTCCGGCGAACACCTGAAGGATCCCTGCTGTCAGGGTGTAAGAGTTGCAGCCCGTAGAGCCAGCTGCTCGTGTTTCAATACGGGAATGAAGAGCATAAACAACGCCACAAACCTGCCCAGACATGATTTACCTTGCACAACTTCAAATGAGTCAGTCCTGTTCCAGACAACGGAACACTCAAACTCCAGGGAACTTGCTTCACAAGTCAAAGGTTTCTGAGTGGGTGCATGTGAAGAGATTGCTACTCTTTTAGGATTATTATTTAGATCACTTCTACAGAGCCTATCAACATCATGTATGGGTCTCAACGCACACTGTAAAGCTTTCTGCCGGTAGGTTTGTGATAATTCTCCCCTTACAACTGAAAAACGTGTTACAGAAGGCCCTGTGTGCCTTGGAGGTTGTTATTTTGTTCTGCCCTTTCAACTCGCTGCAAGTCAGAAACATACAGTACCTCATGTCACTATACTTCAAGATCAACTTCAGGTTTGCTGAAATAGAATTCAACAACACAATAAATGCTCGCCCAGCCGGGGGTTATGAAGGGTCTGCTATAAAAGCAATAAGTGAGGCCATTGCACATTTTTGAAGGGAGCTTGACAAAAACCCATAGAGGGAAAGGCAGCCAATACCTCTGCATGCTTATTATACAAAGAACCCTTCTGAAATGGTGCGATGGATTCCCACAAGATGAATTTGCATTCATGTAAAGGCATGGAGAACATTTTTCTGTCTATGATGAACATTTTTATTAGGAGCAGTCTCTAGAAAAGTAAAATTCATGCAAACTACTCCCTTTGTTGTTCTTTTAATAGGGCTAACACACATAGTAGTTACTTCCAAGACCTTGTTCACACCCACTGTGTTATTACTGCAATCTAACACAACAGGTAAACTGCAGAAAGCCAACCGCTGAGACCATCTTAACACAGCATCCGTTCCCAATCTATAAGTAACCAATATCCATGGAACTAGAAGGCAAGTTGTTTCACACATTTCATTCAGCATACAGCCGCAGTTAATCCTAGTGATTACAGAGACAGCGTGCATGTTGAAGAATGAAAGAAAAGCAAATAACTAACATTATTGCTTACTCACTTCAAAGCAAAGAACATGACTAATTCCTGTGTCATGGTAGGTTGTTAAACTCAAACTAGGCAGACAGAGAGTAAGAAAAGCACCAAGTAAAGCAACTATGTTGCAATCTACCATTTTACTGTTTAATGGTTCTTCCAGCTTAGTACTTAGGGTCGAGTTTCCTTAAACTTTTCAGAATTTTTTTTTTGTTTATTTGTAAAGAGCTAATTTAGCAGACTCAGCATGTGTGTCTGTCAGCGGATTACTAGTCTAGATGTGCACTGTTTGTTGGTTTCACTGCATAAACCAATTACAGAACGAGGCGCCATGAGAGAATTAGAAGTTTGATTAGCCGTAGGGTGGGTGGCAGTATAATTGGATTGGACAACAGTTGGACGGCTGCTATTTGTGTACAAAAGAGGAGCCTATTCATGTGTGTGATAATGTCTGATAATGGTAAAGAGGTTGTAAATTAATCTGTGAAATGTTGAAATAAATACATTTAAAAAAAATTGTCTCACTGGTAAGTTGCACAAAAAGAAATAAATCAATAAACTGTGAGCCCATTTAAGAAAACTGCTTTTGAGCTTATCGAGGCGGGAATATGCAACTTTAAAAAGGTGCTACAGACTTATGATATTATGATTATGATAGCTAATGTTAGTAATCTTTAGACAGATGTTGCTGTGAAGCTGATGTTATTGAGTCAGTTCACTGGCTTTATGACTCTTCTGTACTTTTCTACTGTTACACTACATATTTTACCTTTTACCATTATCCGGTAATTGTCACTTGTGGCTACAGTGACCATCATTCAGCAAGAATTGCATAGCCCCGCTTTAACAATGGGAGTTGAGTAGCACCTTCCTGTACAAAATTACAGTCTATGTATATTACAAGGCCCTGTCTGTCGTATTGTTTGTTTCATGTTGGACCCCCTTGAAAACCACATGGTTCATCTCAAAGGGGCTATCCATCCATACACTTTCAACCCTGGTCTTGTAAAACATATCGTGCACGAGCAGTTTGTATGTATGTGCACACATATGTGGCTGGAATGCATTGCAAAGTGCAAGAGTAAGCACTAACTGTCATTTACTTTCTTTCGAAATCTAAAAGTATCACCCTTCCCATGCAGCATTAGTAAATCTAATTTGCTGTGAGATACATTCTGCATGTGGCTGGAAGACACAGCCGTGTCCTCTTGTTCTTTTTCTTGAGTGTTGCATTGCATTGATGTGACTGGCCAATCACAGCTCAGACTGTAACAGCATGTAATTTAGTACCAGGTGGAAGTGAGTGACGTTTGAAAGCTTTGACTTGCAGTCTGCATTGTGTTTTAGCTGCAAATGAGTGTGATGCATAGAAGAACTATGTAGCTGCCATTAGAAAGGACCACCACCTACTAAAAGTCCAAGTTCATCAATGGAAAATATGTTAGAAATAGTAATAGGTTTTTGAAGGATACAGGCACATACAAATAATTTGTCAATATAAAAAAATGGATGCATTTGTTTTGAAAAGCCGCATATTTCTGCAATCTAGGACAGTGGTTCTCAAAGTGGGGTCTGTGGAATAATTTACTGCCACTATAAGTCCATCCATAAGTAACACAATGACACAATGTATGACTATGTTGGTTATGGGTTTAAATTCTAATCATGTGGGGGACCATGAGACAAAATTGTATCAAATGGGGGTCCGTGGTCTAATTTGTGTCAGTTAAGGGGTCATTGATGTGAAGAAGTTTGAGAACCACTGATCTATGGGATCTTTCTAGAGACTCCAAATGCCAGAGAGATAAAGTAACTCACAAGCATATTATTTCAAACTCATGAAGTATGAAAGTTTTCTATATTGAATGCTATACTGGTTGGTTATGATGCTAAATAATTATGGCACTCTAATCAGCTGTGCCTTGGTCTGTCCCTACGTCCTTGGAAACCTGAGTTAGTGAGCCACGCCTGAAGAGTTTTCTAACGTGTGAGAAGCAGGGCAGTTACAGCAATGAGCTCTGTTTAGCTCAATACATGTCACTATAAGTAATAACAATCCTAAAACTGTGCCATGAATTACATAAAGCTGCAGCGTTTGGTGTTCACCCCGCATCTGAGGTAACACTTTGACACAGCTGACGTATCCACTTTAGCCATGCTGACGGTTAACGTAACCAGACATGTCGCTGTCTCTTCCTTGACACTTTAACTCTTGCCCATATCTCTTCCATCTCATTTCAGTAAGCCAAAAACTGAGAACTGATTATTATTTCCATTCTTTCTCGGAGAATTGCTGCAATCCGGCTTTGAAGATCTAGGAGCGATGTCCTTGAACCAGCCGCTAAAATAACAGCCCATTAATCCAGACTTTTCAAAAACAGGGTGTTCAGATTTACAGGAAATACTCTCAGTGCTGTTGTATAGTAAATGCAATTAATTCTGAAATTAGTTGAATATTTTACATGCAGTTCATGATTCAGTGAAAGAGTCATTTAGATTCAAACTCCTACAGACAGGATTAAAGTTGGGAAAATGAGGTTCTACTCTATTTACAATTCATTGACCTTGGGCCCCTAATGAATAAAAACAAGGGCAGGGGATACATTGCAATTTCATCTTGTCTAAATATTCAATATGTTCAACCCGGTGAGAGCATTTATAAAATAGCAGTTCAGCATTATTCGAGGTAGACTGACCACGAGCTACGAGGACGTGGAACAAGGGTTTATGCTCCTGTAGAAGCCACAAATCCGTAGGATATCAACCTTGTTTTAAGAAAAACACGAACAGCGACGTCTCGGATTGGTGGAGCTCGCTGTTACCATGAAAATGTTTACCCTGCCGGCGGAACCATTAACGCTTAGTGAGCTACTACCACTGAGGTCTATGAGCGTTTGTGTACCTTTGCCTTTTTGCCATTTTAGATTTAAGATTTAATTATTGTATTAGGACAATGCACATTAATCAACATTTCTGTAAATGTGCCAGTGTTAGCCAGTGTTTAACCATTTTCAACTGTAGCCCTAGTTATCTAGAATGCATGTCTTTATGGTGGGAGGAAACCAGAGCACCCGGAGGAAAGCCAAGCTAACTCAACACAGAAAGGCCCTGCCCAGACCGGGGATCAAACTCTGCCCAGACCGGGGATCGGCAGTGCCTGAGGCAGCAGTGCTAACCACTGAGCCCCTGTGCCGCCCTTTTCTGCCATTTTCAAAATCTTATTTTGCACTGAATCAAATGTTTTATGATCACGATTCATCTCGGAGATGGTTGGCTTGGTTTCAGGCTTAACACTCTTTACATAAGCATTTCATGAAACGTCAATGGAGATATAGAACGGGGGAAATCACTTCCGGAACCAGTGCCGTTCAGTTAAGTGGGCGGTTACTGTTGAGCTATATACTGTATGGCCTGCTCTGTATGTCTTACTGAGTCTGCTGACAGGAGAACCAGTGAACACAGAGACAATAAAAAAAAACATCTTCAGCAGTAAAAACCCTTCCGTTTTCTTTCCAAAAACTGACAGAGAATATCTTTAACATTTTTTGATTCATATGTCCAAAACACTGTCACATCCAAGTGTAAGAGTAACCTATTATTATACGGTACTTTGATAATGAAAGAAGGCAGGGGAGTTTTATAAAAAAAAGGCAGGGGGAGACACAAAAATAGACAAACGGTGGGATGAGGAAGGGAAAGAGAGAAATGAGCACTTTCATTCCTCAGAGATTCATTTTACCAGGCGGCGCTTCTATTTGCTGCGTCTCCTTTGTCTCCTTTTATGTGTTTAGCAAGACACTGCACTCTACCTTGTGATCGTGCAACGCCCACACTGTAAACAATAAGGTACCGGATGAAGGAATCACTGTTCGGCAGAGTGAAAGTGTGAAGCGCTTATTGTGGTTAAGACGACAAACTGGTTACAAAGAGACTTCACCGACCGTTTAGGTACATCAGGAATTTGTTTTACATGATTATGAAAGTTTGTTTTTTGGGGCGGGGGGGCATTTTTAGGCTTTTATTTTCACAGGACAGATGAAGACATGAACAGGGAGAGAGAGGGGGAATGACATGCAGCAAAGGGCCGCAGGTCGGAGTCAAACCTGCGACCGCTGCGCCGAGGAGCAAACCTCTACATACGTGCGCCTGCTCTACCAACTGAGCTAACCCGGCCACGCTTCACTCAATTTTGATTTCAATTTAGCTTTTTGTTTTCAATGGTTAATGTGGAAAATAGGGGCATTGGTGGGCAGTGGTTTTATGGTTAATGTGACTGAGGGCATTTTAGGACAGTGCTGCAGTTTTCTCTCAGGTCGTTTCTTAAAAGCACCCAGAAACCATGTTCCTGTTCTTCTACTAGTCCTGATGCCTCCAAGGTGAGCAAAGGCCAGTACATTTTTCATGAAGAGGAGACATAAGCTTCTCACTGGCAACTTTTTGTGCCAAACCAATCGTACAGAGGCATACATAAGCCTGAAATTGTGGATTTCTGCACATCTGAAGCGGCAAGGAGAGTGGAAAAGGAAACAGAATGAGGAGGTGGATGGAGAGGACAGGGAGCAGTGAATCAGCTGGCCTGCCAGATCAAATAGGAATGTGAGAGGGAGAGGCTTGTTTTGCCCCTGCGCAGCAATGAGAGAGAACCAAGCGTGTAGTGCATCAAATTTTCATATGAGCATCAGTGCACAGCTTAGAACTGCATTATGGAACCAAAGCGGCAGAAAATATCCTTGAGGAACAGCTGAATGAGAACGTGGCTTAGTTATAGACAGTGATCACAGCACAGTTGAATGATTTAATTAAGCTAATTAAAGGACAGCGAAGGGCCATCAAGCAAAAATACGCATTTATACTGTAATGTGCATGCAATTATTCTGGAATGGGCCACATTACATTCCAATCTATAACTACATCACTTTCACTTCTATGCCCATGTTAACAATCACTGAGCAGACGACAAATCAATATGTTCACGCACAGTTTTCAGTGAGAGCCTTTTTGCAGCATTTTATGTTGTTTATAGTTCTATGTTGAGCAAATACGTGCTGGAATGTGGCTGACTGGAAGTGTTGATTGTAAACAAGGCAACAAGGCCTGTATTCACAACCGTGTACGTGTGGTCCTGGGTCTTTGAGGATGTTTTCAATGTTAATGAAAGAAAAATATGGTGAAGACAGACTTGATATATTCTTTTTGCAGTGTGCAAGTCTGTCTTCACCATATTTTCCTTTCATAACATTGAAAACAAGATTATTATTTTTTTCTTCCTGAAGCAACCCAGGACCACACGTACACGGCTGTGAATGCAGGCCTTGTTGCCTTGTTTACAATCAACACTTCCAGTCCTGACGTGTTGGTTTGTGTGAGCATTTTTAAGGGTGGACATTCACGGTTCGGTTCATACCTCGGTTCAGACATCATGGTTCAGTACGAGTTCCGTACGATGGAGGGAAAAGCAAAACAAAAATGCAGAAGGCAATTTTTATTTTTTTTATTGTGCATGTCTCAGGCTGTATCACCTAGTGTCATACAGTCTCTGCCCTGAGCTAGCTGCAACAGCCTGAAGTGTGTAAAGTAAGATGTAAACCATAAACAATAAGTAACCCCACATCATCTCCAGACTCCATCTGGAACTTGTAAACAAAATAAGACAATCAGCTATAAAACTGAAAATACAGCCTCTCAGTTCTCTGCGAAGACAAACTAAAGTACCTGATTAATGCAACAATATCACGACGTCTCTCGGGCCATTTTTCACCGCAGAAAGCTGCTGCCTGCCTGGCTAAAGCTAATATAGTTAGCCTGAGGAAACAAGGCGTCCGTCCCAACTAATGTTACAGTTCGGAGCCGCGACGCTGGAAACGTAACACTAATCTACATCAGCAGTCTGTGTATAATATAACGTAATTTACACTGATTTAAGTGCGCCTAGTAGCAGAGCGCGTGGTGGATAAGACGATGTGAGTGGAAATACATCGAACATGCCGACGCATAGCGTAGATTTATTTATTTTTTTATACAGGTATAACCTTGTGGAATAATCTGCCGCTTTCCCTCAAAATTGTAAATACCAGGGGGGCTTTTAGGCACAAAGTAAAGGTATTTTTATGGAATAGAGTAGCCAATATTTTTTTGTTAGAGTAGACTGATTATTTTATGTGATTTATGATTCTCTGATTTTAGAATGCTTTCAAATGATGGATGATCTGTATTATATGTTATTGTCTTTGACCTGAAATAGGTCTTCGTTATGTGTTGCATGTTTTAACACCAAGGACCAAGTTGGAAATAAGTGTTTACACTTTAACATGCTATCCTTTGGATTATGTTGTTTGTCAAATCCAAAATAAATCAAATCAAAATCAAATCAAAAAATAGCCGACGCCACCACCAGAGAACAAGCAACAAACTGTGTATCCAAGAACGCAAAAGTCTCTCTTTTCGAGTCAAACATACCAAGAACATTGTTATCATGCTTTCCCTGGCATTGTGACTGCTTTCATTTACACGTGAGGCATCCGTTGTAGAAACTGTTGCAGATTCCCTTAAAAAAAAGAAATGCACCTAGTGGAGAGAGCACACTGGCAACAGGTGAAATAAACAAAGAGGCAGAAGGTTAAACTGACATTTGACGAGCTTAAGTCAGCCTTTTGGACAAGGATGTCTATGCTGGAGTTTGATAAAGACAGCCTTGTCAAAAAAGGAAAACGTCAAAACCTGTATGTACATGTATATCAGAAAAACGAAGCCAACATGTTAACCCTGGCACGGCATTTCCAGGTAGCATTGCACGTAGGGCTGGGTATCGCCGACGATCTCCTGAATCCATTTGATCGCGATTCAAATTCAATTTGATATCAATTAGGTTAGGGGAAGTTCAGTTACAATACCAATTTCGCTTGGATATAAAAGAGATACTCAGAGAATTCATGCTGTAAATTGTACAAGCAAGAAGCAACCCTTAAAATTTTTTTTTCAAATGCACCGGGTTGATGTTTACATTAGACGGACCCCCAAAAGGTGTGCGGTGGATTATACAAAATATCCACAGTGAAAAGGAATATATTAAAAGATCGATTTCAGGATTTAATTAACCGATATCAGATCACTCAAACAAAGATCGATTTTAATTGGAGAATGGATTATTTTAACCCGGTCCTAATTGCACATCTGAAGAGTCTCCCGTCATCAGTGAGGGAGGGAGGGACACTCTGCCTGAGAAATGAGGAGCCTCTGTGTAATACTCAGGTCTTGTTCGGCAGCACACCTGGTTTCCAGCCTCGGCTCCCGCTTCACAGATGCAGTTAGCAGATGTGCCATTGAAAAGAAATAGTGCTGTGTAACGTGGGTTTAAAAAAAAAAATTTGTAAACAGCCCACAGGATTACAATATTCACAAACACATTTATTAAATTGTAGGCAGGCTGCTTAATCATTTTGTCCAGTAAAATGTTTGAACAAGCAGCGCTCAGTGCAGAAACAACAAGGAGGCATGTCCACTCCTTTTTTTTTTTTTTCTTGCCTTCTAGTTCATTAACTCAGAGACGAGGCAGCCTTTGGTTCAGCGTAGGTCAATAAAGCAATACACTAAGGGTGTCTTGACAGAGAAAGAGGCTATAGAGCAAGACCTCAGGACATACGGTATAAAAAAATATATTTCATCAAATGTAAATAGTTTCTACTGAGGTCAATAAATTGGAAGTACAAAAATGATACTCGGACTACGAATGAGCCAGGAGAGAGCAGTGCGGCCGTGACAGCAGCAGACGCCAGGGCTCCTTGGTGTGATAAGGCTGTTTCATGGTGTGTAGTGTGAAATTGTGATATTTCAGAATGGTGAGGTAATTGTGTCAGAACTGATCCCGCTTTCAAAAGCCACGCGATCGTCACAGTGAAATTGCCATTTAAAGCATTTGAGTTCTGCGAACGTTTCATTTAATTTCATCTGTGAAGAAAAAAGAATCTATGTCTTTCAGGTTTGTAGAGTGGCATGATTAATACTAACAGTAATATTACACTAGCTTTAAAAAAAAACATGTCAACCCTGACATGAATACCCTTCAAAGCTGAGGGAAACTCATTGTGTTTTCTTGCCACATTTTCCAAATGAAGTAAAATGTTTCAGGTAAACATATCAGTATGACTGGAGTATAATGAAATTAATAAATGTGTCCATGTTGCCTTTGGCTCTACTTCAACGGTTACGGTTCTAATAATTTCTTTGTCCCTGATCCTCCTGCTCCCAAATTAAGACATGTTTGTTCACAGCAGTCAGCCTAGCACTGACACAACGCTGCAAGCATGAGAAAGAAATCCATTCATGTTATTGGTGTCACACAGCATGTAAGACATACAAAATAATTATTTTACTTCTTCTTAAACAAGATTGTAAATGGGTAATGTTTCCTGTTTAATCAATGTTGCACAACACAGCTTTGAACGTTGGCAGATTTCAAAAGGGAGTCAGGGGAAACCCAGAAATCCTCGGTCAAAAGATGTCTCTGTCTAGGTAAAAACTGCTAAATTTGGATGAAAGTGAGAAAATTTTAGACCTGTAGGGTACATATTAATGTCACTTTAATGGCATTTCACTGCCTTTATGCAGTTGGAATCAGGTAGTCACTGGAATTTGCACTTTTCAAATCACATTTTTAAAAATAGAAATTGAGAAAAGGCAAATCTTGTTCAGGTTATTATTGTATTCAATTTTTGTTTTCTTAAAAATTATCCACCTGGGATGATCTTAAGAACATACAATAGGCTTATATGTAAGAGCAGTTTAATGCTTTGATGCATGACAGTGAATCAGAAAAACATACATTACATGTATCACTACCCTGACATAATACTGTGTATGTGACCTTATTTAGCATTGGCAGGGTCCACTTGTGCAAACTCGACCATACTAATCCCCAGCTTTTGGCAGTGTCTAAATAACACACTCAGTACACTTCTCCCAAACTCAAACAAATCCCTAATGGAGATACACACTATTCAAACACTCCCTCTTTAACACACGTACACCTACACACACCAGTGAAAACCAACTGAGGGTGAGTTTAACGGCTTTTCTAGATGACGACTCCCAAACACAGACCGGTTAAACAGCTCGGTCCGCAGCTGATGTCACCCATGCAGGTTTTTTTCCCTTCTTTTTTTCAGTTTGGTGCAGACGTGTGGGTGAGCCGGGTGTGGCCGCCTCTGCCGCAGCTTACTCTCTGGCCAGAGTCACATATAATTTCTACACATTTCCCTAACCATGACATGGCCAATATGAGACGCTTGAAACCCCAGGGAACGCCGCTGCCATTCAAACACGCCTCAGTCTCTGCTCGGGTGCAAACACGCTTCAAGGTTTGACAGCCACTCAGTGCCCATCCCCTGCCATTGTCCATAAGGAGCTGTGTGTCTGAACATGAAAAAGCTCTAACCACACATGAAATCCCAACATCTGTACCAAGGACACTGGGCCTCTGGAGGAACACAGCACAGGCGATAATAGAGCCTTACTGTGGGGGAAGCAGCTTCCTCTTCCCTCACTCGCCCATCTGTTTGGACCTTTTCCTCCAAGCAAATGGCTTTTTGTACATTTTTCTTAGGGACTCCACAGGGTAACACTTTTGCTGGATAACACCTTCAGTATCTAAGAGCTGACAGTGAACCAATGTCAAGGTCCGTGTAAACTGTGCCAGTTCTGGAATAGCATGATTCATGTGAGGAACATTCACATGGCAACAGCTAAACAACGGCCCTATTCAGTCGGCTGAGCCCCTGGTATTATGAGTAATTGTTTCAACAGAGACAGTTGGTTTGGCTTTGTTGGTGCAGGCAGGGACTTGTCCTTCCTGTCACAGCTCAAACCTGAACTTCCAGGAGAAGTGCTGGTGCAGAGAATGCAGAGCTGTCATCTGATAAGTGCATATTGTGATTATTTATTTAAAACCCCCGTGACACTTTGGAAGCGCGGTATTCTTAAGGGGAGGGAAGGGCAAACAGAAAAAAGAAGAAAAAAAAGTGGAAGAGTACCCGAGAGACTGCTGAACCGATTGTTCTGGAGCAAAAGATCTCCCTATAGCTGCAAACTGACTCAGGGGTGGTGACATTATACAATCCCCTCTAACGCTGAGCATCTGCTACACTTACAGAAATCTCCCAATTTATCTGTGCCGCTTTGTTGTGATCTGTGATGTTTTGTGTCTTCTAATTGGTTCACTAACAGATGCCACTGAGCAAACCGAGACCCATTCCCCGACCCAACGACTGCTGAACCAGCACTGTTCCACTTCTGTCCCATGGTGCATCTTTATTTCTGCAACACCTGCTCTTTGCATGACTCCTTGTTGATAGACATGACATGAATAAAACATTGGAGGTTTAAGAATGTATCAACCTTGCACACAGGTATTACTTTGTATAATCAAGATGAAATATGGCTTTCCGTCTGCTTTCAGTTATTATCAGAATCCCCAGCTTGTGTCTTGAGGTTTATATTAGTGCTGAAGCTAATAGTCAATTGACAGGAAATTAATTGCAAATATTTTTGATAATCAATTTAGCGTTTATGTCATTTATCAAGCCAAAATGGCCAACATTTTATGGTTCTAGCTTCTCTAATGTGTGCTGTTAAATGTGCTGCTGTTTATGTTTTATATCACTGTAAACTGAATATATTTGAGTTTTGGACTGTTTGTTGGACAAAACAAGCGATTTGAAGGCTCTAAAACGTTTGTAATGGGTGTTTTTATTCTGACATTTTATAGACTAAAGGAATAATCCACTTATCGAACTAATTGTTGACAGATGAATCAATAATGACAATGGCCCTTTGTTGCAGCCCTTGTTTTTATCCTTTCAAATTTAGCTTAAAAGTTAACTCCAACATATAACAAAATGATCAGCCAGCAGACTCAACAGGGTGCCTTGTTAATGCTAAGGTACATAAACATGCCAAATTACTTGCATATGAGTATTTCTGCACTAATTTAACACAATCTGGAAACCTGCCAGGTCTCGTTAAGCCTCCTCCGTCTGAAGTACAACGTTAGCATACAGCCTGGCATCACTATTTTTGTGAAGCATATTCAAAACGTGACATTTAAAGCTTCCATAATAAATCCCCAAGTTCTGTTGTTCGGCTTTTCCCCCCCTCTGAGATGCTTTGTGTCAACACAAAAGGTCTCCTCCTCTCTGCTGTCACCAATCACATTTGGCCAAGAGTCTTGCGAAAGCATCAACACCGCGTTCGCCGTCAACACAAATTAGAGCTTAATTACCACAGAAACACCCATTCACGATTGTTTCCCTCAAGAGTGCTCCCATGCGCCTAACCATCTGCATTACTTCAATAATATTTATCATGTTATACTGAGCAGTCGCGCTTTCCCACAATGCATATCCTTAATAAGCCCCGGACCCAAAACCATGCTGTGTGTTGATCATTTCCCCCACTCTTCCATTCCAGTTTATTGTTTCATATAGGTCTACTCTTCCTCTAGGCAAATGTCCTCTTTTTTTTTTTTACTTCCCATGGCCCCAACAATCCCATCATAATGCTTTGCCAACACTTCTGTGTTCCATTAGCGTCTGGCATTCTTCCATTAATTGCATGAAACTAGGTCTGCAACCTCTTTTACACCAACAGGCGGGGGCGAAGGGTTCCCTCTCTTATATGCCACGGGAACCGGGTAACCGCATCAGTTGTAGACTAGATGTGCAGCTCAGGTGGGTGATAGGAGGTTGGGCTCCTCTTACCTCGCCGTGTCACTCCATTTGTCGCCACCGCAAGGAGTAAAACGGGAGGGGAGGTGGATGGGGCGGGTGGTGACGAAGCCAATTATTTTCACCTATCTGCTGCTCCCTGCCAGCAGGCATGTAATCTTTAACGGTCTCAGTGATCCCTGGGCAGGCTTTGAGCCCCTAGAGAATATGGTTTCACAGATGAAGCTGTCACAGGAAACAGCTTGCATTCAGCAGCAGGCTTTTCAGACGCTCCTCACCTGTCGCCTATTCGAGCGTTATGACAGGAATTTGCAAAATCCTCATTTCCTGAAACAAAAAGAAAAAAAAACTAGCTTGTTAGCATTTTATCTAAGGATGCCTTTGTAATCATCAATAGTTATGTTCTTAAAAAGAAAATGTCCTGCTTGCTCAGTGTCTTATTATGTAAATGAAGAAGTATGCAGTGGCATATAAAAAAGTGATCGCAGCAGTGAGCTCTCGGAGAGAACGCAGGGTGGAATTTCAGCTCTGCAGCAAAGAATGGAAAGGTGTACGGAGGGATGCTGTTACAGGATCAAGTGACGCAGACAGACAAAAAGCTGGACTACAAAGTCTCCCCGGGTTATTACTATAAATAAACGACAGAAGACCGGACGAACAATATTGTTAAATTCTACCCCAAGGAGAAAACTGAGCCATCTTTCAATGAGTCAGCCTTCCCTGTAATGAGCAGGATATGAATGCAGTCGGTTCAGTTTCTCAACATTTCTATAGCAAGTTTATGGGATAACCTGTGGCATCCAACTCGTCAGGTGCATCATTCCTATAGTCCATGAAGTTACACAGAAGTGGCTAATGCTGAAGCTAATGTCAGGCATTGAGGCTACTAAAAGCTAAAAATGAGACTTGCAATACCTGCACTTCTCTGGAGATACTGAGACGTTTTCCAAGAAAGGGATTTACTAGGCTGCACACTAAATCCATATATTTTCCTAATGGCAAGTGCAAAGTTGTTTTTTTTTTTAATGGAAATATGACCTGGACCTTCAAAGATTGTAAGATTGTATAAGTAGTCTGAAAATCGTCCAACCCAAGACTGAGTCTGCCTTTCAAGACATGGGTTAACCCATTCAAAACCAAACAAAAGACGTCCTTCTATCTCGGCTGAGTTTAAACCACATGTTTTGTGAATGCAGACCCCTCCCCTCCTCATGGTGTCCTTTTAACCCTTTAGATAATGACAGCTTTATAAGCCATCAGTGTCTCTGTGCTGTCGGACTCCAGCTTCAACAGCTCATTAGCTTTCCTTTACAAATGGGTTTTGCCACTGTGTCGTCATACAAGTGGTCACTCATAGAAACAGGTGGACAATTCATTTGAATCATTTTAACCCCCTTTCATCCGAAGCTTGGTCAATTCCCGACGATTCCATTACTGGTAATCAAGCCAGGGTATTGTTAAAAAATGTTCAATACCGATACAGATACCATGAAGACTATACCGGTTCCTGAATGATACCTTTTTTCGATGCAAATTTTATAAAATCCATTTTAACAAAAATAAATTACAACATTACACAATACAGTCCAAATCTTCTTTTTAGCTCCTTTCCACCAATGTGAATCACACTGTAGTCAAGCCTTTCATAATACAACAACACACGAGCCCCGTCTCTGTGCGTAATGGAGAGTTTTTCCTGCATGTCTCCAATCACAAGCAATATTAGATCTGATGCTTATTGGCTCATTGACGCTGATCAGATTTACTCCTTGGGTATTGAAGTTTAGTATTGAATGACAAGGCATTTTTTTGATACTCGATAATATGGAGGCAATTCACTCAGTGTCTTAAGTATCGAAGTTCGGTAACTAGACCTACAATCAAGACCACAAAATAAAGGGGAAAGCAGTACTGGTGCATGTCTTTTTTATCATACTTCCTTAGAATATGTTTTGGTTACAGTTCTTCAATTTGAAAGCGGGACTTGTGGGTTGTGAGAGTGAAGTGAGGAAGTTCCAGAGAAAACACGAGGTCTTTGGAACTTGATTCTGATCCAAACTAAAAACTAATAATTAGTTCTTAGCCCATGATCCAACCTTAAACTACATTTGTAACATGTATCCTGCTGACACACAATGTGACTTCAGCTTTGCAGCTTCCCAAGAACGACCACAACCATAAGTAACAACCACCTCTGAGTCTTAACACATGTATCAATGTGTTGGTTCCAGGTGGACAATCAATCATCTGAGTGTGTAACACAGCATGTCCTTTGCCTTTATCTGTATTCTCATCACTGTTGGGTTCAAAGAGGCACATCCTCGCAGAGCCACCTCAGATCTATAAATACCCTGCATTTATATTTAATTTATTTCACTACAGGCAAATCAAGGCCAGCTCTCCTTCGTCCTAATGGATCACACACAATAAAACTGACTGGACATCAAAGTTGCATAGAAAGAGCTTTGAAATAAGGCCATTAATATAATCATTCTCTGTCTGGTGCTGGATACCTATTTGCAACACATTGTGATGATAAATGTGTACATTGTTGATGATCCAAAATAACTTCACTTCATTAGCGTTCTACCTTTAATGTCCAAAAAGGTACGTTGTCCAAATATTAGTGACATTTTGCAATACATTTTGTAGACTTGAGAGTCAGTGTACAACTACAGTGAAAACAATATTGCAGGAGACAATAAAGCTTTTACAAGACAGTAATCCTGTAAGATTACAGCCCTCAGCTGATACAGTAACTGCACAAGCACAAACAAAACTGATGTGAATCCAAAACCAGCATTGACACACCTAAGCAAGAAAGACAGCTTTGCAAATGGCAAAAGTAATCTGACTACAGTGGGGAGACGTGTCCATGTGTATCCATATCCCACCAACAGATGTGACTGCAGATATGGATGCACTTTATATTCTACATTTTTCACAAAAGGTTTCAGAGCGGCAGTTCTCCTGCAGGTAAACTGAAACACCATATTGAATATTATCATTACATTTACTCTTGAGGCATTTGGCAAAATCCAGGGTGACTACAATAAGACAATAGACAATGGCGGAGTTTCTAGCTCCAGGACACACAGCTGATGTTACATGTTGGATAGTAGAATTGTGTCAAGTTAATGCTTCAACTCCAAAAACTGATATATATCTAATAACCCATTTCAATCAAGTATACACAAAGATACTTGATAAATATAATTTTCAAGCAACACAAAGGCAAAAAAAACAAACACTGAGAGCTTCAAAGGGAATTTCAATCTGACGCTCAGCAGTCACATGAAAAGTGTTTCCTATCGAGGGAAATTACAAAACATCAAAACAAGGCCAAAGAGGTGTCAAGAGCCGCGCTGTAATCAGATTTTGGGTTGGACCGTTAAGTCAAGTCAAGCCTCTTCTCTATGGAAAACAGCCCTGTCAGGACCTGCGTGGTGGGCCCCCTCTTTGTGTCACTGTCATTTAGCATCGGCACCGGCCTGTCAGATAGAATGCCACCCTCGCACTGGCTGCTAGCCCCGGTATGAGACAGGATGCTGAACAAAGGCCCCAGAATGATAGATGATGTTATACAACGGCCACTGTTTTTGTCAGCGAACGGGGGGGGGGGGGCACTCCCTGACATCTATTGATGGATATGATTCTGAGAATACGTCAGTGTGTGAGATGAAGCCATCAGAGGAAGCAGAAAGGCAGCCAAAGGGAAACAGGAAAAACAGGAACCTGACGATATCAGCAAACGTCTCAGGGACCCAACTTAAAGTAATTATCTGTGACATTTTCATTCATCTAAATGCTTAATTTTTTTTGCTGTTCTCTCTCATTAGATCCTAAAATACAAAAGCACTCCATCCGAGGTTGTGAATGCTTTTACATTTGCTGTGCTAAACGCCACGTCACTTCTGTGAACAAAGCAGAAAGTGATGTGATTTAAGTTTGTAGAAGCAGAAAACAATAGTTTGTTGGAAATAAACAGGAGAGCTGGGGGGTTAGAATGAGCAGCGCTGTGACGGCAGACAAAGAAAAGGCCAATGCCGAAACAGATCAACTAAATCAACAGAAAATCCAAGGAAGCAGATGCCACAGAGCTGGACACGCTGTTTGCTTGCAGAGGGAAATCAGGGAAATGCAGTGCGAAATCAGGATGCTTTTGCCGAGTTTGAGATGCTGGGAAAAAAGGAGCACCTGTAGTGTGAAAATACCTCTGCAGGCCCAGTTGTTATGATGAGAAAATATTCACTAACCCGTCCTCATCAGCACTGCTCCTCCCCAACACACCGACAAATGTATTTCCGGGCGCTGAACATTAAACTACTGTGTCTTTAGCACCCAGAGGGTTCATGTGTGAGTCATGGCCGCTGGCCGGCCTGATACGCCATGACAGACCAAGCCTTGGGCAGACAGAACAAATGCCATCACGCCACACTCGGCGCACAGCGCTGCAGCACAAAACACAGCCATTAGCTATCTAAGTAGGCAGCTGTGTCTTAGGAGAGGCATTCAAAAGAGGCAATTGGCATTGTACCACACAAATGCATCACTGGGAACTGAGAGACAAGATAACCATGTAACAGACTTAACAAGAATTCAACTGTGCCAACGCTAGCTTGGAAAATTCCAAATGATGTTTTGTGACAATACAAGGCCAAGACACAACCTTGATGTTCTTTACAAGGTATCAACTTCATTCTCAAATGAGTTGAATAGAGCAGGAACTAGTTGTTTACGACTCTTTTTAAAAAAACAAATAAAGAAATAAATCTTTTCCCTGCCGGTTACAAATGCAAACAAAGTCAATATGCTGCCAAAAGCTGAAAAATCTCACTGGCATATTGATGTGCAGCCCTGGCCCTTCTCGAATGCAATCTGTCACAAGCAATAGCATCTCATGAGTTACAATGTGAATGTCACAAATCAGTGAAGTAGAAGGAATAACTATCTTTACGTAGGCAGCCCCGGAGTATTGTGTAACAATCTAAGAAAGATAGAATGAACACATGCTGGTACAGTATGTGAAAATCAAATGTCATAAAGTTGAAACAGAAAACATAATCCCGAAAACTAACCACAACCTTTGCCACAAAAGAGACATACTATCTGAAACAAATTCAAGGTTTTTGGAAATTCTTCTGTGGTTACCGTGGTATTTAGTTGTTATGCGCTGGCAAAACTCGGCCCCTTTAGAGACATTGTGGAGAATTCAGGGGCCGTTTGATGACCTTCGGTCAAAGAAAAAACATAGTTGAAGTGTTTCCTGGCCACTCAACTATTTCACTTGCCAGCTAAGGCTGCTACTAACGATTATTTTCATTGTTGATTATTTTCTCGATTAAATCGGTCGGTCTCTAAAATGTCAGATAAAGGTGAAAATGGTGATCAGTGTTTTCCAAAGCCCAAGATGACGTTCTCAAATGTCTGGTTTTGTCCAATACAATTCTTCACTTTTTTTTCAAAAACATGACACCACGGAGAACTTTCAGCATTCTCTCATGACTCACTTCCTGCCCATTCTGCAGCACTTGCATATAAACTTGACATATAGACTGTAAAAAAATCCATCCGGCTCAGGATCTTGAATAGATCCTGTTTCTTGTTTGTTTCTTGTTGTTTTTTTACATGCACACAAACACATACTGCACTTGGTATGAAAGGCAGAGGTCAAAGAGAAGCGACAAAAGGAAGCCAAGTTTACAGTGTGACACACCTGGCAACAGCGCGACAGACCTCGAGATGAGTGTGATTAACCCCCTGGCTTGTCAGCTTTGTTTTCTTCTGGCTGCATCTGCTCCAGTGAAGCAACGCTGCAGGAGTTAATGTACCGGTGAAGAAAGCAAGCCAGCTGCAATCTTTGAAGGTCCAGGAAAGGGGGGATACGGGACTTCCGTAAGGCCAGGACTCTAAGAGGAGGACGACGGAAGATGGATCTGTCTGTCTTGGCCTGCGCTGTTTCAAAAAGACAGCGAGGCATTTGTGCCAACATGTCAACCATGGGGGCTGCAGCTTGTAAATAAGACATTAACCTCTGTGTTTACAATGGTGCAATGTGTTTTCTTCATTGCAAAGTGCTTTTCCATCGCAGTGCAGCACTGCTGTGGCACACAGCTCCCTATGAGGGATGAGCGGGGGTGGTGAGGCAAAGAGTAATAAAGTGTGTCAGTTCCTTTCTAGGGATAAAAATATTAAATCTTTCCGTTTTCAGTGAAGGGGTCCATTTTCATTTTTCACTGCTGCCTTTGCCCTGTCTCCCCCCGACTTAAGTTTGGAGGGTAAAAAAAAAACTGACTAGAATATTTGTGCCAGGGAAATCAATCTATTAGCTATAAGAGCTGAAAGTAGTCACTTTCTCATTATGTGGAGGGGAGTTACACACTGAGGCTGCAGAGTGCAGTTACTCGTGCACACAATGAGGTCAGCACGTGACCCCCCTCCAGTGCTGGGTACAAACACATCCCTTCTGCAGAGCTCGGGGCCAAGCGTTAAGGACCATCTGACTGAATCCTTAACATGATGCCGTCCTGACTCCTGACACATCGCGTTGGAACACAGAGCGCTGTGTGTGCATGTGTGTGTTACTAAAAATACCTCCACACATGCAAGAAAGCTCTGGGGGATTGGATAGTATAGTAGTACCTCATCACTCTGTGTGTGTGTGTGTGTGTGTGTGTGTGTGTGTGTGTGTGTGTGTGTGTGTGTGTGTGTGTGTGTGTGTCTGTGTATGTGTGTCTGTGTGTGTCTCAACTTTGCATGAAAGAAAAGCCTGCACACACTCCATTGTAATGCATGAGTTGTGGCCATGTTGCCTGAGCTAATTCAGTCTCATGGACATATTCATTTCCTCCAATATTATACTAACATACAATAGAAGGAGGAGGAGCAAACGGCTTTGTGCTAATAAATCACAGAGAAAGTCTCTCTGCAGAAAGGTTACACATTTCTGAATGGATCCTTTTTTCTTCTTGTTGGTGGGATTTTTCTCTGCTTAACCTTTGATTTACAGCACATCAGCTGGCTCTTGACTTCTGAAGCCTTGTTGATTCATAGGAGGCTGACAGCTCCTAACAGTCTCCTGTAAATATTAATCATGAATCTAAGGTTCAAGTCATGGTGGTGAGTAATCTGAAAGACCTAGCCAGTCAGGAATATTAACTACCTACAATTTATTAATCCTTTTGAATAAACTAGTACCGGAAGACATGTCAGCCGCCCATGCTTACATTACCTGAGTGAGAGAACTGGTATGATGATGTTTCAGGCCTGACTTTCAAAGTAATGTGAAAGTAACTGCATGACAACATGTGCATTAATTCCACCTGCAGCTTTTCATTTTTTATTAAACCTCAGTTTAAGCAGGGAAATCAGCTGAGAACTAAATCTAATTTACAATAATGCCTTGGCAATTTTGGCAAATGCAGACGAATATTCAAGCATCAAACCTGTGGGAGCAAGTTTTTTTGACTCCCGCATAGATTCGGAAATAATCGACAATTATGTGGATTCAAACAAACTTGCATTGTCATGAAACAGTAATGCCTGTAATCCTCTCGTTATTCTTTAAGTCTAATTTCTCATCCACTGCATGATAATCAGTCCACAACGAGACCAGCTAAACAAATGAGTCTGCACAAAGGACTTATTCATGCCTTGGAGATCCTCCTACCCATCCTTGAAATGCCTTTAATTCAAAATATAAGACAGTCCTTAATGGTAGTTTTCATTGGTTCTCTCTCTACGATTTCTGCAGGCCTTTCAAATAAAAACAGAAAAAAAGATGAGAACTCTGTTCAAGGTGTGTGGGAAGGCAAAACTCAAAAGGCACATAGATAAGCCTTTCATTCCTGGCTTTTGTTTATCTCGCAGGGAATTTTAAATGGATATCATTCATTATTCAAACAGTATTTGCAGAATACAGACTCTTAGCTGTGCTTAGTTTTGAAGATGCTCTTTGTGTAAATGTTAAATAAACCAGACCTTTGCTCCAGGGATTACCTTTTTAAATGCATGACTGTCACTCTCATACTCAATAGAGAGATCCTCCACAATAGATCTATACAATTTAGTATTTTGTACACTGCTCTTCGATAGAGTGCAAGAACTGCTAATCCAACCATCACTTCCCCATTTTTTTTATTTGCACATAATACCACTAGCCTTCTGTTATCTAACAGCCCACTTTCCTTCACACATAATACCGCTGTGGCCATTTTCTCAGCCGGCTGCACTTAACCAGTTCCTCGTGCTGTGACTGTTATGATTATTTTCATCTTGTGGCGATTGGGATTGAATATGCCTAATTGTGCTGCAAGATTTTCTGAAACATAAAGACATTTTCTGTGTTTATCCTTGGCAAAAGTAGGCTACAGCAACCAACCAGTCAATGGCCAATGTTTTGTTGATTTGATGTTGATGTACTACAGAGGAGATATGAAAATGACAGTTTCCATGCAGGCAACTGCTGCTGCTGCAAACCATTAGGATGTTTATAGGACTGGTGCAATATGGGATTTTTGTTTATTTATTTTTTGTTTCAAAATCATTGCCATAGACTCCTAGAGGGACTTAAATCTGCGATCCATCCAATTATTTTACAAATACATAATTGTAAAGAGAGTGTAACTTGGGGAATGGCCTGATTTTCACATTGCATGAGCATACGTCACTATTCATACGTGAGAGGAAACATTAACAAATGTACCAAGGCTAAGTAGGGCTGGGCTCAAATAATCGGTTCTTCAATTAAAAGTGATCTTTGTTTGAGTGACATGAAATCGATTAATAAAATCTTTAAATTGATCTTTTGATATGACTTTGGCTGAGTTAATTATCCCATACAGTCAAATAAAGCACACTACTTAGGTGCGTATGCCTGAACAAACCGCAATGTCTTAAAGGAGAACTCCGGGCAATTTTTACGTTAATCTTGATCGCTATATGTATATGAGTACTGTCGATAGCAAAAAAAACGAGCCGAATCGGTGCTAGCAACACGGAGCTGCTGCAGCTAATGCCGAGAGCTCCCACTCAGCTAGTCCGGGCATCCTTCTACTTCCTCCCCGCCTCCCTCGCCTGCCGCTGCCAACAACAATCCACAGGCGCCCGCTGGTCTGGTGGATGTCCTCCAGAGGACAGTTCATGCTTTCACGGCGAAATATTGAAGTTTATTCCCCCCTCAAAAATAGGTAATTGAGCACTGGTCGGGGCTGCTAGCCTGGCTAAGGAAACTACCACGCAATTCGCCACTGCAGAGACTCATATTAACCAACGACAGCACACAAAATGGATATATATGCTACAAATACACATGGAACTGCTGCGTGATGATTATTACCGGAGCCTGGCTGAACACACTCACTCATCCCAGACGGCAGCTAGCAGCTAAGAGGGTAGGTGAATTTAAACAATGGCTAAGTTGCTAAACGCATCTTGTTGTCATGTAAGGGCCCTGTTCATGTTGCACAGACATTTTAAATTGCATTTTGTGTCTGTTAAGAGGCACAAAGACACTCTTTATCTTATGCCCCCATAACTGCCGTTTTAGCTGAGTGGGAGCTCTCGGCATTAGCTGCTAGCACCGATTTGGCTCGTTTTTTTTGCTATCGACAGTACTCATATACATATAGCGATCAAGATTAACGTAAAAATTGCCCGGAGTTCTCCTTTAATCTATCTATGCGGTAAGTAGATGACACTGGATTTCTGCTCGATGGATTCTCCAAGCTCAAAGCGTGAAAAGCAGTTGTGGATGTGAAGATTCCCCTGACACTCATCCACCAAGGATCAATTTCCCATCCTCCATCCTCTGCCCTGCCCTGCCCTCACACATCAGCATCAATCCAACACACGTAAATACAGTGAGTGGCTTAATGCATTTTCCTCTCCAGGGATTCTGCAGACCAAAATGGCACCGGGAGGGTAAATAAATAAATATTGTGTTGAGTGGTGGAGTGGATTGCATTCTGTTGCAAAGTGAACAAGCTTTCTTCCCCCTGCTGTCCATAAAAAGGGAATCAAATTCTGTTTAGTATAGGCTTCTGAGCATAAACAGCCATGGACACGGTTGCAGAGGAGAGTCCGGACTTGGATGATACTAAAAGTAGCTATAAAGCTGAATTCAAATAAAGAGAGAGGAGGCAGGCGGCACATGTTAAACAAATCAAAAAGGCACCACTGCGTAGTCAGCATGTGCACTTGAGGAGGGGTAATTAGAGCCCTCCTTTAGTGTGGCCTCCATTCAAACTGCAATCAAGAGTTTGGCACAACAAGGACTCTGAAAATCACTCCAGCTAACTAGGTCCATCCACACTGCTCTGCCATGACATAATCCTTTAGAAAGATAGTTTAATTATCATCACTGCACCAGTTCATGCCAGGCTATAAATGTATTGCCCCTTTGGCAATGACAGGACAGACAAACAAAACAACATGCACCACAGCTTAAGGTGCAAATGTGAGCAAGACTGGCTGGATGAAACTTTACTTGGTCACTCTCTCATATAGCGTAACATCATACGATTTTGATTAATCTCTCAGAGTACATAATCTTGGCTGCTGCCCACCGAGCACCCCACCTCTGCACAGCAGCAGCTGGATAAGCTGTGATAGGACGAGAGGCGTGGTAACAAATAGAACACATCCAGAGCTTGACATCGTGCCCTTGACTGGAGAGCAGGCTGACTGGCTGGCTCTCTATCTCTTCGCACTGCTGAAAAAGGGGGCCCGGTCCAATTACAGGCACTGGGTACATTGTCTTGTTAACTCCAGCTCAGACTGTACATCTGGGCAGCTCAGAGATCAAGCGCTCGCTGGAGTTTAAATTGACAGAGCTACCTTTTCCGCTGTCACAGCCTCCTGTGTTACTCTGTCACTGGCAAGTGATGGAGGAGCAAAATAAGCTGTCGGAGCCATCTATGCATGCATATAGTGACGACATCAAAGTCTGCCGATTGTGACAGCCTTCATAGGGGGTCCGACTCTTATTAAGCAATCTGTTAGAAACACACTATAACTCAGACACCTCAATGTAGTGGAATTTCATGAAAGAGGCGTGCACTCGCCTCCGTAGCCATGACACTTTGATTCCAGACAAACACACATTAACGGTCACATAAACACCTACTAAAGCTATGTATCCTGCCGCAACAGCATTCCTGTAAGCCTCATTGTTGTAGTAGTGCTGGAACAATGTGTCAATTAATCCATTTGGATCATTGAAAATGAAGTGACAACAAACGGGATAAATTAGTGACTTTAAAAAAGAATATCAAACATTGGGTTTCCAGCTTCTGTGAAGGTTCTCAGTCTACTATCTACTACTACTACTACTAACTATTTTAATAATGAAATAATCGGTTGAAGTTAAAAATTCTCAGATTCCAGCTTCTTAAATGTGATCATGTTCTAGTTTCTTCACTCCTCTGTGACAGTAAACTGAATATCTATGAGTTGTGGACAAAACAAGACATTTGATGATGTCATCGTGGGCTTTGGGAAACACTGCTAGACATTTTTCACCCTTTTTCTGACATTTCAGAGACCAAACAAGTAATCCATTAATCAAGATAATAATCGACAGATTAATCGACGATTACAGCACTAAGCTGGACCTTTTTGAAAGCAGTCGTTCTTCACTAATTGATATTAAACATGTCAGTGTAACAGACCCCCTTGGCTTTGCTCTGAACTTGAAAGCGGAAATGGTTGCAGATAAGATGGAGCTGCATTTCATCCAAACTCCGCCAGATTACTAATGAGCTATTGACCTATAAATGCCACTTCAGAAATGACAGCCACCAATTTTGACCTTTAAAAGAGGAGTAAATATAAAGAGTGTCTCCCAAGGCTCAGCACTGTGCCAGAGGTCAATACTGAGACTCCATTATAGCCATTTAAGTAAAACATTCTCCTGGAATAAAATGCCACATTTAGCTAGTTGGCCAAATGATCCTGTAGAACAGGCATGGAATATCTGAATGTTAAACAACACACAGGGCAGACTTGATACAAGTGCAGCTGACAGTCTTAGGAGCAAGAGGCGACCTAGCCGTGCAGACCACGGCTCTGAAACACGCCTCGGTGTTAATTGGAAACACAGCCCAACTGCATCCTCACTGAGGCGTTTCATTGGAGAGGAAATAAGCAGGAGCAGCAAAATATACAAAGACACTCATGAGGATAAAGGAACACGGCTCAATATGATCGGAGCAGGCAGATGAGACGACACTAAATACACATCTGACTGAGGCAACACAGTAATCGTAACACAGACAAATAGCCCTTTGTTGAAAAATCCCCCTCGTAGCAAAAGTGAAATGGGTCATTTGTAATATTTAGGAACATTTGTTTCCCTCTGGACTCAAGAAATAGAAAGTAGTGAAAAAGTTACAGATAAAGTTTTTTTTTTTCATTTTTCCTGTTTCCTGGGACATTCATCCATACTATTTGTGTCAGATCAAATCCATGAAATTTATATTTTAATATAATATATATAATATTTTCAGGTTGCGAGCTAAATTGTGGGATGAACACACTCTATGCCCCTCAGTTTTAGGAGAACCTTTTCGGTCCCATCCTGGATCTAACCTCCTAAAAAAATATATATATATATCATTTTTTCATCATCTGTTTCAGATGTATCATACAGGTGTATTACTGCAGACAAGTATCTCATAACACAGTTCTGGTGCCCCTATGACTGTCCAACACCCTACCCCCATTCCCTGACCTCTATTTCCCTGTTGGTCAGTCCCCAGCAAATCCGAAAAGCCTCCCAGCATCTCTATGGCGACGGGCCTCAGTCGAGCAGATGGCCTCAGTGTGCCGCGCAGCAATTAAAGAGGGAGCGCCGAGCGGGGAAAAGAAAGTGGGTCAGGATCAGGGAGAGAGGGGAGGGGGGAACAGGGCCGGCAACGTGAAGCTGCCTCTGACTCTGCGACACACACACACACACACACACACACACACACACACACACACACACACACACACACACTTGTGTTCATGCCTCAGTAAACTCCTTCCTGGGTCATCCCAGCAAAAACAAATACCAACGCCAGTCACGAAGCGTCAGCGGTGTGAGAATGAAAAGAGGGGTTAGAGCGACGGGGGACTGCCCCCAAATCTCACACACCGATGAGAAGTGTGGTGAGAAGTCAGAAAAATTTCCCCCAGAATTACACGGGCAAATCCCACAACCAAATCAATAGGATTAACCCTTTAAATCCCACACAACGACATACAGAATCAGCCCTATGTTATTTGGATTACTTCCACTGGAGCGCCACAACTCTGGCAGGAATTGGTTCTTTTTTCTTCTTCTTTTTAAGCTTCACCAAAGTTTGAAACAAACAGCAGGGATGAAACCCACCCTGGCGATGTGGGGCAAATCCAATCAGTTCTATCCCCCAACTACTTTCATCGCAGTCTATTGAAACATGGGACTTCAAATTTTATCTCGACTTAAACCCACTTGTTCTAAAAGATCTGATTGAGCTTCTGAATCGCTCATTACTCACATTAAGAAAGGCTTTAATTAAACAGATTCAGAGGACAATATGATCTTTCAGCACATTATGGAGCTTTTAATTTAATTTCCTGTTTTATGTGTCATCGTCTTACAATTATGCAACAGGCAACGCGTTTGTTTGAAGATAGCTTTAATGGAGAATATGAGTTGGTGTAGGCGGGGTCCACTGACTTCCCGCACAGGAAAAAAATAAAAGGCCTAATGAGCTGGAAACAATTTAATGAACTTTTATTTGCACAAGGCTTTTCTTCCCGCGAGCAGCCCAAATTGTGCCTAAATAGAACTTCAGCCAAGAACACTATTTCAAGGCATACTAGAATTACCTTAGGAACATAGCCTCAGTCAGGAACAGCATGACCCTCACATCTCCCGCAGGGTCTACATGTAAATCCCCATGTCCCCCTTTTCCTCTTTACATTTAGGCTGACATTTTCCCTTGCAAATTTTCTGCCACAACTTAAAAGGTACGATCCTTAAACCCATTTTGCAGAGCAATTTGAAACTTGGCATCCTGCGAGGTATGAGTGTGCAGGCCAGAGGAGGGGAGGTATTTTAAGAGTTTTGCTGCGGTATTAAACAGCCCCTATATCAAATTCCTCATTCCAGTATTTGTTCCTCTGTTCCAGCATTTGTTCCTCTTTAGCTTGTATTTTCAGTTTCATAATGCTGACAAAGAAGGTACACCATGCCGGGAAAAACTGCAAGCCAAAGTATCTAAATAAATATGTTCAAGTGAGAGAAAAAAATCCAAGTCAGATACATCAATAAAAGCAGGGGACTGCACAGTTCACTCTCACTCTATGACTGTGAGCTATGTGGGTGCAGGGTCAGTGAGTGGGTGTTCTTGTGGCCACTTATATCTGCATAATTTTTCATCATAAAAACGTTAGAACTCATATGTACGGCACGTGGGCGGGAGAAACCCTTCACCCCACCGAGCCTTCTGTTTCTCTGGCCTGACATGACATTTGGCATCCTTATGGCTCAACTGACAATTGCTGTGAACTACAAAATGGCCCTGCATGATTCCTTTACTGTTAACAAAGCCCTCTCCAGATTCTTGACTGGTTAATTCCACTTGCAAACCCGCAGCCAAGCAAGACGTGTGCTGCCAGAGTGGAAGCTCCCAAGTGGAAACCCCTGGCAAAGTTATTCATCTGGAAGAGGCAGGAAGAAGTGAGCAGGAGAATAGAGGTGGGTGGGTGGGGTGAGGGATACAGCAGGCATTTTATATGCAACTATTCTGCATTATTAGAGAGGATTAGCTTTAGGGGAAATAGTAAAAAGTAACCCAGACAAAATGTCAACGCCAACTAGTAGTCAGATGGAGGTCAACTATGACCTGGATCGTTCTTTAACCTTAAGCAGAGGCCTCGTGATACGATGTTTTTGCAAAAAGAAACTTTGTCAACATCTGTTTTATTGAAAAAGATAAATTTCTCTGCTTGTTCATCTCACTTCCATTTTATTGCTGCAAAATGGGATTGTCAAGCAGACAAACTGACCATCACATATATAATAATAGATCGATACTTGGCATCGGTTATCGATACAGTATTGCCATGGAAAATATCGCGATACTATGCTGCATCGATTTTTTTCCCCCATCCCTAATATTTCATAATAACTCTTCAACTGTAAAATACCCTGCCTTAGACATATCTTTGTTGCATCTTAAAACTTATTTGATGTAACCTTGCCAAACTACTTGCCTGTCATTTGTTCATGTAAAAAAGGGGGCAAATGTCAGCTGATATATCACTTAAGAAAAGTATTATATATTTTCCTATATAAATATGAACATCATTGGATAGACTGGAAGATACAAAGGATGGAATAGGACAGACAGGTACGGCAGCAGGTCCTCATGGGGGAAACCTGCTTTCCAGCCTGTCAGTCCTTAAAATAATGCATTAGGGATACTGCAACGGCCCTGTGTGCACTCTGTGTGATGGAGACCTTAAGAGTAGAGGCTATGTGCACATCATCCATCTAAGTGTGTACGACTCCCTTTGGTCCATGTTCATATAAGCGTCTCATAATAAATGTCGGGCCTGAAAAGAACAGAACTGAATGTAGGGCTGCACAAAATACAGTATCTCTTTTTTTTTTAATCGTCATCGCGATATCAACTGGTGGAATAAACATAGTGCGAAAGACACTCAGAGATGTTTTGCCTTAGTTTGAAAACTGCACTTTTAAATCTAACTCTCATCTATTTTTAGTGGTGCATTTTATGTTCAATTCAATGTTCAATTTGTTTCCTTTCACTTGTTTTAAATCCAACAAGCAGTTTGTTGTAGAAGAACACTGAAAGCAGCAGAACTGAGTACACTTTAATATCTGTTGCTTTATCGTGTAATATCGGTACCAGGGCTCGACATTAAGGCTTGTCCGCTTGTTCGACCGTTATCTACCAGACCGAATTGCAACGCAGATTTCGGTGCCACTTAAATGGCTGCGCTTCTCTCTGATGCTCTGAAAACGGACGTTAGAGGCAACCTAAACATCGTCGCATGTCACGCTAGTTAACACTACACTTGGCAGCAGGTAACGTTAGCCTACCGTTAACTAGCAGCTAGAGTGAACACGGTTAAAATGCTGACAGCTAAACGGTGTAAAGGTTTGTCTGTCTGTATTTCACTGGAGAGGAACGTATGACAGCGTGCAGCTGCTGTTGTCGGAAAAACACAGATGTTGCGTTCACTTGAAATTGGCCTCGCCATCGTCGTGCATTCAAAGTTGTTGTAAAATACCCTTCTCCCATCTAGTGGTCGTTTTTGCCGTTCTATAATGTCATTTTTTTGTGCTCCTTTTTGAAACAAATAAATAATATGCGGATTAAATATCAGGTAATAATCAGCTATAAAGTAACTTCGCCCTTTAAAAGGAATTAGTGAAATTGTATAAAAAAATTAAATAAAAAAAGTTAGCTAACTTAGTATCTCAATATATTGACTTATCTCAAAATATTGACTTAGTATCTGAATATATTGACTTAGTAACTCAGAATATTGACTAAGAATCTCAAACCAATGAGAACATTTAAAATATTGACTTACAATCTCAATAAATTGACTCAACATCTCAAAGTATCGACTTAGTATCTCAATATATTGACTTAGTAACTTAGAATATTGACTAGGAATCTGAAAGTAACAAACTTCAATATATATATATATATATATATATATATATATATATATATATATATATATATATACACACATACATACATACATACATACATATATATATATATATATATATATATATATATATATATATATATATATATATATATATATATATATATATATATATATATATATACACACACACACACACACACACACACATACAGTACAGGCCAAAAGTTTGGACACACCTTCTCAATCAATGTGTTTCCTTTTTATTTTCATGACTATTTACATTGTAGATTCTCACTGAAGGCATCAAAACTATGAATGAACACATATGGAATTATGTACTTAAAAAAAAGAGTGAAATAACTGAAAACATGTCTTATATTTTAGATTCTTCAAAGTAGCCACCCTATGCTTTTTTTATTAATAAGGGAAAAAATTCCACTAATTAACCCTGACAAAGCACACCTGTGTATATATATATATATATATATATATATATATATATATATATATATATATATATATATATATACTTAAATATAAATCTCAATATATTAACTTCTGCACACCGACGTGCAACATATTACTTTGTATTATGGAATCTGGAGATCCTTTTTTCTTGTTTCTACTGTTTCAACAGAATTTTATTAATGCTGATAGTGTTTGGATGCTTTCAACGGTTTGTTCGAATTCTGCATTAGCAAAACATTTTTTTTTTTATAAAATGATGAATCTTTACCCAGACAAGTGACTTTTGTGCATGGACAAGTGAAACGTAAATGTAATTGTCCAAAGGACAAGTGCCTCAAAAAGTTAACGTCAAGCCCTGTCGTTATCGCGATATTCAACAACCTTATCGCATATTGCAAGTTTTCCTCATGTCGCGCCGCCCTAACTGAATGCATGTTCCACTTGTTTTTTTCTCTAGCCGGTATATGATATTGGCCTACTGTATATGTGAGAAAGTGAACTGCATTTAGAGGAGCAAATATAGTTTACACCCAGCACAACCGTACCCTACAGCTTTGCTGTTATGCATACAAGTCAATAGTTTAAATAGGTGCAGTGCTGGCTCAGACTCTGTCTGTTCCAGCTCGAGATAAAGGGATAAACACAACCCCTCTCCCCACAGGAGGGACTGCTGGTTAGATTACTCACTCGCACACCTCTTTTTCACACACATTTAAATACAAAATAGCCACATACTTTGCAATGGCATTTAAATAAAAAGAGGGCATACAGGAAGGAGGCGGAGGCCATTTGGTACACCTGACTTTCTGAAAACAATGCAACATTGGAGTCAAATTCAGTCAGGCTTGAAACTGGGGAATCAATAGCAGACTACATTAGTTGCTTTGGAATAGACCCTACTAACAAAACGGAAGGATCAATGGCAAACTGCAGGCCATTTCTGTGTTTATCTTCATCTCATTCACACATAAGTTGAACCGTGTGCGCTAACAAACTGAAACCAAATGAAGAATCTCTACCACTCACGTAGGGTTGACCTCAATCTCAGTATAATGCCAAGCACTGGGAGTATAGTGTCAGCTGTGGCGCGGGCGGAGGGAAGAATAATAGCTGAAATATTCTCAGACATGTTCACGTATAGGCAACTGAAATCCTTTTGAATTGAGCAATTATCTTTAAAGTCGATCACAGCAAGGGAAGGGTGCAAACACGAATGAAGGATGCACACTGGAGAGAGGGATATGACAGACACAGAGCTGACCTGTTATCAGTCATATTTCACTAGTCTGTCTGCACAGGACCAGGGCACTAAGGAGCTTTGCAGCAAGCTGCAGCACACAGGAAGCTTAGCTATATGTCAGGGAGAATAAATAAACCTGTGTTTGTGTTTTCTAAGCAGACCCCTCATAAAACCAACACCACTGCTGCCTGTGCAACACCCCCCCCCCCACACACTTCTTCACCCACACCCATTTACAACCACGCTGTTGCTTTGAAGCGCAGTCAGCTCCCGGAGAGATATCAGTGCGGAATATTAAATGAGCGAACACCATCACTCATTAAAAAGGGAAACATTTCGTGGAACAAACCCCCTTTTGTATCAAGTGCTAACCAAGCCAAACTCTCATCGAGTGCCATGCTCAAAGGCAGAGCGAGGAGACAGGAGAGGGAGGGGTGGATGGAGAGAAGACACAGATAGAGGGGGAGCGGGGGTAAAGCCGAGTTTGTAGAAAGTCAAAGGGAAATGTAAAGTTCTGGCAGGAGATCAGCTGTGAGCCTTGTGAAGCCCTGGCTGCTGTGTAACAATGACGGAAATTCTGATACCACTTTGACTCCGAACACTTCCGTCACGACAGTTTGAAACCCGCTGTTAAATTTTTAGAAATAGCTCGATATTTTCATTCAAGTGTGTACTGCAAGCTAATATTCCATTTCAGCTTCACCGCTGGAGGGCATTTATCAGTGGATGGCGTGTGCAGTGGGGGAGGAAGGCCTGTAATGGGATTGACGGATATGGTTTTTGAAGGCGGTATGGATGTTTTCAGTCAAAAGTTGAAGAGAGTTTGTGTAAATATTCAATGTCCTATAAGCTGACCTGTTTGAGGTCACAAATTCAGAAAAGTGTCAGAATTTTTCAGCAGAATATACTGTGCAGGATGGAAAAGCTACTTATTCAGCAGTCGAGTGTCAAAAGCACAAGAAGTCTCCAATGAAACGGAGAATGAACGGCTCTTTCAAACACTTAGGGCAGGAAGGAAGAAACTCTGAAATACATTACTGACTCAATTAAATAAACTAAATATAAGATATTTAGGGCTGCAACTAACGATTATTTTCATTGTTCATTCATCTGTTGATTATTTTCTCGGTTAATGGATTAGTTGTGTGGTCTCATAATGTCAGAAAATGGTTAAAAAGGTGGATCAGTGTCTTCCAAAGCTCAAGATGACATCCTCAAATGTCTTGTTTTCTCCACAACTCAAAGATATTCAGTTTACTGTCACAGAGGAGAGAAGAAACTAGAACATATTCACATTTAAGAAGCTGGAATCAGAGAACTTTTTTTTCATTAAAAAATGACTCCATCTTTGCAGCTCTAAAATTCCTAACAGTGGAATTATAAAATAGTAGCAAAAAAAACCCTGATCAACATTGTTGTCAAGGAGAAACTTTGACTAAATATTGAATGTATTGGCCTAATACAGCAGCCAGCTGATGGGGCTGAGCCAGGACAGTAAGAGGCAGAGCTGCAGGCCAGCTCTTGTCAACAACAGACTGCACAAGTCAGCACAAAATCCAACTGAGTCAAACAGCAGAAAACATGGCAACAGCATCAACCAGTCCATCAAGTTTGAAAATGACTCCCAGTCCACCTGAACTAGTTCACAAAGTAGAGCCACGAGTCAAACACAGAAGTGTGGACCAAGACAAGCACCAGCCAAAGTAACACAACCTCAACAGTTATTTAAGCCAATCTGTTTCCAGAAATCACAGTTTTTTTTTTCTGTGACACTGTTTGATGATTTTTCTGTAACACTTGCATCAGGTCAAAATGTGGCTACTGCCAGCGCCAGGCTTATATATTTCTACATTACAGGATCCCATTTCCCCCCTTCATCCTCAGACTGTTATTCAGACAGGTTGTTCACTGACTGCTGTGCTCCTTAATGGAGGCACATCAGCCCAGCTGCCTGTTGTAAATTGACTTGTTCAGGCACACGTCACACGGGGGAGCTGCACTGATCAGATCTGCTTTATTTTAAAGGCGTACAGCCTTAGTGGGAAGACCAGGAATGATCCACTCTCTCAATCCCATATCAGCCCGTGACTAAATGCCCCAGTTGTAAACCCAGACACAAAGCATAGCATTCCCAAATGATTTTTTTTTTTTTTTAAAGTGGCGCAGCAGAAAATACAAGGCGACTGCATAAAAACGTTAAAATGATGCGTTAAAAGGCAGCGCTCACTTCGCATAGCTACGGATGTAGTTCGTGTCAAAAATAAATAAATATGATTTGCCTTAAACTGAAATGTCTGACTGCAGGTAGTAACTATAGTAACTGAGCTCTAAGGGAGAAATAGAGCAAAGAAACTCCACAAGCTATTGGCAAGCCAAGACGCACTCACATAAAAACAGTGCAGACTGTCAGAACCTCTCCAACATGCGGAATTATTTACTTTTTCTTCAGGGAAGATTTACATCAACCCAGGAACCATAATAAGCTCATCCTCAGATGTTGGAACAGCTATCTGACAAACTGCAAGTAAACTATGGAACAAATGTAGTCAGTTAATGCCATTCTCATTCTCAAGAGCAGGAATATAACCATTTAATCCCTTGACAAGGATGGACTAAATAGAAGAAAATGACTGGACAGATTAATGCCAAATCTGAAAGGCTCAGGGCGAGATTTGATCCCCTTTATCGATTTCCTTTTTTTCCTTCCTTTGCTGATTCTGCGATTTGAGTTGAAACAGAGACGAATTTCAAGGATTTTAAAGCAGAACATTGCAGCTGCAGCTTCCTGATAAACGTGTTTTCCATCCTGATCCAACACTGACTGTCTGCTGTGAAGAGAGCATAGGAGCAGGAGAGAGGACACCAAACAGACACCACACACCTAAATAACAACCGAATGAAAACACTGCATATGATACTGAACTGCATGTTCTGACAGAACAAGCTATTTGGTAACCTTAGACACCCAGTGTCTGGGACAAACATTACTTGTGATATTTGACTATCCTTCCATATTCCCAAAAATCACTTCATTCACTGATCCAACCTATTTCATCATCACAGACACATGCAGACGAGCTCACTCGAGGCCCGGAAGCATTCATTTATTCCTTATCATGCCTAAAATTGCTGCATATAAACATATACAGACTCCAGATAATCGGAGGTGAACTTAATTTAACATTCATCCAGTCTTTAATACTATTTGTGCAGTCATCCGCATGCAGAGAACACTCCATTTTGTCCTAACCTTTCCATTATTTAGGTTCAGTGCTTATCGTCATGTTTTATTTATCTATTTTGGGATACGCAGCCATTATGTGGAGACCACGGTGGCTGGAAATGTGCACCATGAACTTACAAAGAAAACTGAGGATGTGCCTCTTTGGATAGACTGCTGTGATGTATTGCACAAAACTTAGCTTAGGTAATTCGAATATTTTGCCAAAGAAAAGAAAAATCTTTGGAATTAATGAAGGGCAAGTCCATTTCCGGAATCATAACAGAGGGAAGTACGCTTTACAGAGACATTTCACGCAGTGTTTGGAGAAGGATTTTCTAAAGAGCTGACAGCAAAACCACAATGAGCTCAATGCTCAAAGAGATGAAGTTTGAGTGGCCAAGTACCTCCATTAGTTTCTATGGCAAAAAGCAAAGCTTAATCTCCTGTCAGCTCCCCTCAAGCTAGTCTCCCAGGACTCGGTGCTCTCTCCCCCATCCATCACCTCAGCAGGGACCAAAGGGAGACTCCCCAAAGGAGTAAGGATCAGAGCAATTTGCATTCACACTCAAACCATCAAGGCCCAACAATCCCATAGTGACTCTCTCTCACAACTGTCATCCCAATGAAATGTGAAATGCCACGACCGGCAATTACAATTTTCCTTCAAAGAGAGAGAGAAAGTTAGAATGCTAATTACAATGTTCCAGCAGTATTCATTCCATTAACCATCTTAAGGAAACATTTGCCTGCCTGTTTCAGTGCTCAACATCAAGCTGGTAGTATTTCAACACTATTTATGAACATGCATGCAGGTGTCCTCAGACCCCCCTGACTGTCGGGTCAATCAATCCAACGGAAGTACGTGACATTTCAGGTAGACTTCGATGTGCTTCAAATGAGTCTGGAGAACAAATACGCACCGCTGCAGCACAGCATGTGAACGGTTGTCATGATTCAGAATGATCTGTTGTGCGTCAGGCTTCGGTGACAAGCTTGGGCATAGAAATCAGGCAGTTTGCTGCGCAATTAACCCTAAAGAGCCAAAACAATAAAGCTGTCTATCAAAAAGGAAACGGGAAACATCACCCGTGGTTCACTTCTCACACATCTCTCAGGGGACACCACACGTGAGAAGAATCAAACAGCAGATAAACACAGTTAAAGGACAGTGACACAAAACAATGCTGCTGTGTTGTGGCATTAGTAGCGAAACTTACTACTAGGGCTGCAAGTGAAATGGATCGTTTCGTTATCGATTCATCTGCCGATTATTTCTCAGATTAATCCATTAATAGTTATAAAAAGCTATATAAAATGTCAGAAAATGGTGACAAATGTCGATCCCAGTTTCTCAAAGTCCAAGGGGACGTCTTTAAATGTCTTTTTCTGTAAGTCCAAAACCCAAATATATTCAATTTACTATGGGAATCTCAATGTTTCAGAGGCTAAAAACAGCATTTTCTGTCATTTGTTCATGAAAGATTACTCGATCGTTTAATCGCTTATGAAAAAAAGTTAGCAATAATTTTTCTGTCGATCGATTAATCGATTGGGCGACTAATCGCTGCAGCTCTATACTTGCTACCAAACGTTGAGGAGAAACTCAGATGAGATGACTGACAGACGTGAACAACAGGGGTCTTCAGCAGAATGATTTCAGCCGGCATGCTGCCAAGTCATTACAAAGATTAGAATTCACAACTACACAATTTCCCTTCCTGAATAATAGTGCATTCAGAGTTGATGCTCGTCCGCCATTCAGCATTCATTTCCCCAATGTTTAATCCAACTAAGATGAGGAATTAGAGCTGGGAAATCTCTTTGTGCCCCCGCTGAGAGCGATATCTATATGGGCTCATACAGTACCCGAGGAGGGAGCCCAGCCATAAACAGCCACCTGGTTGCTAATTCAATTCACACTCAATTAAATATCAAACTGGAATACTGGAGAGAGTGAGTGCTAATACAAGAAAGCGCGAGCAGAGCTGCCATTATTATTCACAGATCCATTATTCTCAATGTTGCTTTTATTTGATAATCTGTTTGGCGAGCAGCTCGGAATATTTTCTGTTTATGAATTTGGCACTCTTGTGCTTTCTACAAAACGGTTATTACCGTGACAGGCCCACATGGCTTTCCCTGATGGATAACTGCGGCTTGCATTTGTTAGGGCCACTCTCCCACTTGTTTGTGCGTCTGTAATGAGGGAAGGGTCTGGAACATGTTGTATATCAATTAAGTCATCAAAGACAGTGGGCATTTATGGCAACGCCCTTTAACCTCAGGGTGAAAGACCAGATTCTTGTTTTTGCATGTCAAAAGAAACAGGTCCAAACAACTGCTGCAATAAAACATTTTCAGAGGCCTTCCCCTCATGAGGATGTCTGAAACGCACGAATTGTGCAGTCACTTTGGTTTTCAATTAAATACAGCAATAAAAAAAAAGAATAAAAGGGGGAAAAAAAGGCTATCCGCACAATGTCTAATTAGGCTTAGAAAACACCCCCTCTTTACTCAAATAAGACATTTCCAGGACACTTTAACTGCAATTTTTGAGACATTTTCCACTCCCCTTGACTGGACAGCTTCAAAAGATTTCCACCTTGAATCCCAAGGGAACCAGTTAATCCTGATCTTCTCCACAAGCAAAGGGATCATCTCAATGTAAATCAGACAGGGCTTTTTGATCAAAGTATTCAATCAGTCTTAAACACAGGACGCCACAAGGAGCCTCACTGCGAACAAGGTCAACATCGTGGTTGTTCTCGAGCTCGAAGAAGGGGGGGGAGGGGGGACGACAACAACCCAGATGTGACAAAAAGATTCGCCCAGAACATACTTTTTAGACTCATTAGACTAGGAAAGGGTCACCAGAGTAAAACATCAAGTAAACCTGTATAAGCTGCAGTCTGTCACAGAAAATGAGGATACCTGTGCCATTCAAAACATCATCTGACTGATCATTCTTGACCACACTTGACCCTTGGCCATTCCTTTCTTAAAATAGGGGTGCCAGACCGAATTTACTTGTCCACGATGTAAACAAGCCTGTGAACTTTCAGCTAAATCTTAAACCCCCTCTGGATAGTGCATCACACACACACACACACACACACACACACACACACACACACACACACACAAAGGCAGGTGTATATACATGATGGTATATTGTCGGCTTGTTTTGTTTTCCAATTAGAAGCTTGTCAATAGAACCAGAATAATGATGCTCTTTCCGATTAGAGTCCAATACAAATTAAGCATGTGCTTCAATAATTAGGCCCACTTGAGGCAGCTTAAATGCCAGGACGATCAATGTCAAATTATCACTCATTTATCAACCACCAGTGTCCTTCCTCAGCACCTCATCCTTTCGCCCAAACACACACATACAGGAAGCATACACACTCCATCTCTCTCCATCTCCTCAAATCTATTAGGTATTCAGTATGATTTGTCAAAGTGTGACTGGAGCCGGAGACAAATGTCACCACATCCTGAGTCACTCTTCCTCAGAAAATATCATGACTGCGTATGAAAACAACAAAAAGGCCTGTAGGTTTGATTCTCAGTTTAAAAGGGGGAAGGAGTTAGCCACCATGAGTGCTTCAATCCGAATCATTTGCAATATTCAACTAACAGGACACTATGGGATAACATGGCCACAGGTTTCAATTACCATTCAAGAGCACTCTGTGGCTCCGAGTTGCCATTCCAATGACATATTGGAAAACTTGGGGACTGCTGGCCTGCACGGTTCGCACACATCGCCATCTGCCTGCTGCCCGGGTAACTTCAGTACTTTGCAGCCAAATAGCCTTTTCAGCCGTTTTGAGCGGGTTGGATTCTATAAGACTGAACACACTTTCCAATTGTCTATCACTCATTTACACATCTTGTTGCAAAACACAAACCACACCATGGAATCGATCCACCCGTTCATGCATGAATCAAGTCTGTGTTTTATTGCAAAATAAAACACGCAGCAGACGCACACACACACACACACACACACACACACACACACACACACACACACACACACACAATGTGGAGCAGGGAGGTGATGATAGAATAGAATACACTGTGTTGGATGTTTCCCCGCTGAAGTCTGCGGCTTACCTTGGACGTGCAGCGCTAGCAGGAGTATCCACATCCCCACACACATCGCCATGGCACCTCAACTATCCGCCGGATCTCGTTTGATAACCTGAGGGGTGGATGAACTGGGGAGGCTCACTCGAGACGACAAAGACCAAGCATGCAACTTGTGCAAATCCCACTTTGGTCCAAAACTAGTCGATCTCCCTCACTGAGCAGTAGGAGACTTTCGCAAAACTAGAGGATCGGTGTTGCGCGTCTCCGTGCCAAAGCATCCAATTTCACGTCTGCGACGATTTCTTGGCTGGCAGGCTAGAGTTTGCTCTAAGTAGAAACCTGGCCCGGTGTCCGCCGAAATGAAAAATGAGATCCAGCGGCTGCAGATTTGACCGGTTTAGTGTGATGGGAGTCTTTTAGGAAACAGCAGGCGAGGAGAGAAGGACTGTTTGGTTCTTATCAAAGCAGCTATTGGAGTTTAGGCATGTAGCCTTTGTTGCTCCATGCATCCAGCGTCCGCAGCGGCTGCACGACTCTCCCCCTCCGCACAGTGCTCAGGGATCAGAGGTAAAGTGGGCGGGAGGTCCTCGATCGATGCTCGAAGCTGGGAAGTTTCCAACACTTGGAGACTTCCTTCTGGGAAATGTCGCCTTTTTTTTTTCTTCCGTATGCAAAAAAAAAATAATGGACAAGGCACCTAACAGATGATCTGCTGGCACCGTCCCTGTTTTGAGTTCCGTAAGTTCCCCGGTTCTCCCTGTGTGCAGCCGGAGAGATCAGCACACTACCAGGCCGGTGAAGTTGTTGGGACTCTGGGAATGGTGGGATGAATGCGCCCACCCCCCCTTTTCCTCGTTCTGTTTTTTTTTGTTGTTGTTGATGTAATACAGTGTAGCTTTATCCCGCTATGCGCACAGCCCCGCTGATCTGCCAGTGCCTCCACATACAGTGTGCTGTGTTGCCGACTATCGCTCAGGATTTGGGAGAGATCGGGTGACGTTGCGCAAGGGAGGAGCCTGCAGTGTCCTGCAAAAAGCAAAAGCATCGCCTGGAAAAACTCCAGCAGCAGCAGCCTGGTTGGTGGTATAGCCCCCTAGGAAGTGACTCTCAAACTTTTTCTTGAACGCCAAGCGTCTTTAAAATGACTCGTTTGGAGCAGGAGGTTGTGCAATTTTGCGCAAAGGAAAAACACATTTTAGGAGGATTGCGATACAGATCCGTCGAAGAGACAGGGTGGGGATGCGGTAGACGACATAACAGAGTGTACAGTCATGCTCTAGTGAAATGATGCACTCATATGTTGAAACCCCTACAAAGAACCCTTTGAGACTGACCAATGAGAATCGAGGACATTTTTCTTGTATTATGTAAATTGTCCCGTTTTCTCCCACAAAGAACTGCTCAAAATAGAATTTAATAAATCAATCTAAAAAAAAGAATGACATTGAACTAATCTCATTGATGTCCAATGACCAAAAGAGCAGCATATCACAGTTTGTGAACCACCTTACAGGCAGCAAAACACCTACTCTAATCCATTATCACAGCATTACTTTCAAATTAGGTAAATAAGTGAGAAAGTCTAGTAGGCTACTTTTCATACGCAGGGCGCCATCAGGGATCCCCTTAATGAACCCTGCTGCACCCCAGACCTCATGTGAACCACAAGTGTAACAAACATGTCAGGGTGGGGCAGTGACAGCTAAAATATGAGCCTTACGTGTTCTCATAGTGAGGTAACGTTTTGGCAATTAAAAAAAGGGGGAAGCTACACTGGATGATGATCTTAGGGAGAGGAAAATGACAAACATTTTCCTTACATCTTCAATATATGAGTTTGTGTGCATGTGGTCTGTTTTACCTCATGAACCAGCTGTGTGTAGCTTACTAGCCATACCCAGCCCTCTTTCATCTTCCTTCCTTCCTTCCTTACTTCTCACTCCTGAACCAGTTCATCCTTTTTCTCCAGGATCAGGCCTGTGGAGGAAATAAATGGGAGGATGAATGTGTTAACACTTCCCTCTTGTGGACAGTGGTTCTTTAGATAATTACAGTTGGGTTTTTTTGTCACTATGGTACTATTATCAATAGTATGGTGCAGTATTTTAAAACTCTTAAGTACAAGACTCCAAACTGATCATGCTTGTAAATCATTAAATCTTGCATTCAAAGCAACGGATTCTCCTTTCATTTGGCTCGTAAACACCTTTCACTACATGACCAATGTTTCAACCACTGAGTTTCTGGTGAAAGACAAATGAGTACATTTTAAGTCACCTGAACATATCATGCAATTCTTTCAGTTAAGTTATTGTAACAATCGCTTAGCCCAAGACCAAACAATCAAGATACATGTTTAAAACTGACCCTTTGAAGTGCTAAAGATGATTATTCTTCACTGTTTTCACATTACAGTAGGGGAAAATGTAACTGGTCATTACCCATCAAATTCAACATCAAACTATTTCCTTAATTCCTATCCCATAATCAGAAGTGTGATCAATGAAGACGTCTTCCCAAATCATCAATGCAAGAAACACATTTTTAATGCAACATTACTGTAAGGTTTTGACTAATTAAATACTTTGAAAAAACACTATAACAGAAACGAAAGAAAATTGTTTACGGTAAATACTGTAAAACGTTTTCTGTAGTACACATTTGGTCTTCTGGATTTGGCCATAAATTCTGGTCCACATCACAATGTATGTTTTCATAGTTCATAGTTTTCATATGCACCTTGGAAAAAATCTTCTTGAATGTCAAATCCAAGCCTGCCATTGGTCAGCAGTGATGTCATCACAAGCCTCATCCACACTATTGTATTGTACTGTAATCATTGCAGTGATCCTTTGTGGCCCTGATGGTTTGAGCACTACTGTAAGTTACCAACACTAAGGTTGAGAGTTCCAATCCCTCCGAGGTCACAAAAGATCTCCCACCTTAGGGTGGTGATTCTGAAGTTTTGCATTGAACTATAGCCTATCAGGCAAAATAAACAACCATGCATACAGTATCTTACGCAAATGTTTCATTGACTATCAGTTATGAACAATGAGCATAGTGTTAGTAAAAGTATTTTAACAATAGAGAAGAAAATCCTATCCAAAGTTATGCGTGTACTTTGTATGACCGTACTGTGTTTCAATGTGAAATTGGTCTTTCTAGATGTTTTTTGTACACAGTTAAAGTCTGATGTACTTAGAGTTGTGATAAGAGGTACTTCTTGATGATCTGTTGTTTTTTTTGTACTTAAGGTAGTGAAAAATGACCACATACTTGTGAGAATAGTACCATAACGTCAGAAAAAAAAAACTGTAAAATAGAACAGTAGTCAGAGATCTTTAGAGCCATTTTTGGCAAAACATAGTTGAGCCTTATAGTGAAGGTAACACAGTCTATTTGTAGTTCTAAATGAGCATTCATTAATATGGTGATGTTTGTTGCCATTTTTATTGCCCATGTCTTTGATTAGAGGGGCAAAGTTTAGAGGTGCCGGGCCGTAGAGGTAGGCTGCGAAAGGTCATTTTATTTGTATGAAATGTTATGTAAATGGCTTATGAAAGAATAACTTTAGGCTTACAACAATAATACATGAAAGTTGAAATGTTAACAAATAACCGTTATTAATTTCCATATAATTGTTTGTCAAAGCTATAGGGAGCCAATGGAGAGGGGCTAAGGAGCCGCAGGTTGCAGAACCCTGAAATAGGCAAAGACCATCATGCTTAATATCGCAAAGTCGATTGTGGCGTTGGAGCTTGCAGGCTTGCACATTGCCAAAATCCTGTCTTTGGTCATTATTCATTATCAGTACCACAGAATCATCTTCTGAACAGCAAGAGAAATCACTTGGCATGACAAAACAGCACCGGGCTAATTGATTATTAGGGTCAGTGTAGTGTTGGGCACGGCAACATAAACATGCTGTATAAAAAGGAAAACCACTAGGTGAAGGATGTGCAATTAATAAACATGCCTACAATCCTGTTAAATGCATTAAAACCAGACGAGTACATCCGTACTGGGAGCATTCAGATAAACTCTGTTAGACTTGACATTTTGTTTTGTCAAATACAAAGCTGCAAATGGCTACTGCTTGAAATCCTGCATGCTTATCCCAAAGTAGTCGTTTTAGCTAAAGGGAATCATGTCAACTGAATGTAGTCTGCAGCTGAAATGTACTGACAAGGCACACATGGGAAGAGGAAATTCATGGCTATCACGCAAGATAGCAGGAGTATTTCCAGGGTTATGAATAAAGTATACAGTATAAATTCATAATGTCAATTTTACACTACGTTTTACCATTCATAAGATAATCACTTTGCTTCATAAACCGTGAGAGGTCAGCGCAGCAGCAGCCTGCGGGTATTAAGAGATGGGTAGATTTGGAAAATTTGGACGGCAGGAAAGGAACGTGAAATCCTCTGTTTCAATGACAACTACCTTAAATTTACTTTCGAGCAAGGCACTTAACAAGTAGCTGTTCCAATGGCAGAAACTCATTGGTCAGAAGTGGTTTCACACATGATGTGTGTGAAGCTGTTTGAGTTAAGAACCCCTGACAAAAAGCTTCAGAGCTCAGCCAAACTTGTGTCAATCCTGTGACACATAATGGCTTAAAAACACACCAGGTCTGCCCATTACCTTTGGTGCATTTACTCCGATGCCCCCTTCTTTGAGTGGCCGAGGTCATGATTGATTTACAGACGAGCTGATGAAATCGGATACACTCGTAGTGAACTACAGCTTGTGCCAGAGCTCAAGGCCGGGTCTGAGCCACAGTGGAGATTTAGGAACTGTTCTGCATAAGGAATATTTGGAGGTGCATAAGATAAAGCAGCAATGGCTAAATGATAGGGTAGGCCCTATAAAGGTAACAGATTAAGGGTGTTCTGATTAATCCATCAATGTCAAATAAATGGCGATGATGCATTTCACTGCTGCGAGAAAGTAATTGATATTTTGCTGATGACAGTATTACTAATGTATAATGTAAGAAATATAGAGACAGTGATGCACAATAAGCTGCCTGCTTTATTTTAATTTCCACAACTAATACAGAAGTAGACTAAATGCTGAATCATACTTTGAACATTATATTACCTGTAAAGATTGTATTACATTAGTTATAAGCTTTGATTTGGTGATTTAGTGATCTTCTGTGATTAGTTTTTATGTATTCCTATTTTGGAGAAATGATCTCAGAGCAGATTTATGACTTCTTGTTCACAATGTAGGGGAAAAAATAATATAAGATCTAATTTATTACAACCCCGTAAAAGTCAAAAGGCATATTGTCTAAAGAAAAACCATGTAGAAAAACAACCTAATTGTTACATTATTTCATAAATCAATAGCTGTGACATAGGGCGTGAGTCTAATCTGCTTCGATCCCACATTCTGTCATCACCTCTGTCAGTGATGCAAACACTGATTTATAAAACACAGAATCTGTTGTATTGGTGACCTAATTTAATCTGTCACAAACTTGCAATTTTGAGCACAAAAATGATGGCAGTAGTTTGGCAAAGGGCTGATGAGCGAAACACAATCCAGGTTTTTAGGGGTCCAGAATAGCTTGAAATCTGCATTGGGCCAGACCCAAGTCTGCCTCCCCTGGAGAGCAGAGAACTCTTTTGATCCAAAACTGTTAGATTTCCTGGCCTGAAAAGCATGTGATGGAGAAATCTATGTCCTATATAAACTGTATTTGTTCTGAACAAAGACAGACCTACAATTTTCAATTATATCTATGATCTCTTACATTCTTAAATGACACCTTATATTGAACTGTATGTTACCAAAACATGATCCTCATATTAATGATCTTTATATCTGGAAACAACAAACACCCTTGTTGGGCTGCTGTTAACTGATTAACCTCAGAATTTTACCCCGGTGCAATTATACAGGCTGTTCTCATGAATCAGTTGTACATATAGCTACAAAATGCACTGTAATTAGTATTCTATGTGTTCCACGTATTTATTACTGTCAGCACCACATTGACTTCCGCTATAAAGAGCGTGAAGATCCTCGTAGGGTGGAGGCCGGGTGGCATGTTTGGCTCTTGCAACACAGGGGAGTAGAGTTTGTGTCCCGGAAGAAGATAAGGGGAAAATACAAGACTTTCACACAGGAAACGTGGGGCTTTGTAAATTATAGAGTGTGGTCTAGACCTACTCTATCTGTAAAGTGTCTCGAGATAACCTATGTTATGATTTGATACTATAAATAAAATTGAATTGAATTGAATTGAATTGAATTGAAACAGATGTTTGTGTCCTGGGAGTATTTAAGTGGACCTGTGTTTTAACCCAAACCACAATCTTTTTTTTCTAATCTTAACTAGTCGTTTTGGTGCATCGTCAGTGCAGGACAGTTACCTTTTATCTGCTAAACTTAACTGCAAGGGCCGCTGAAACGAATGTAACCTCAAGGTGCTCTGTACCCAGCTCACAGTAGAGTGCGGACCGGGCCGCATTTTTCTGTCCGAGCCCGGCCCGCGTCCGACAGAGCAGTAACTGAACCCGACCCGAGCCCGACAGGAATTAAGATATTTATGTCTGAGCCCCGACCCGAGCCCGACACAGTTAAAATCTTGTTTTTTTTCTCATACTAATGACACATGTACGTTTGTTTGTGTGGAAAGCCCGCTTTTATTAAGCAACTGTAGGAAGGCATTCAAATGTCAACAGATGAGCACATCAGCGCACACGGGGAAACAAGTGCACGTTAACACAACCGCGCACCTACATAACAAGCTGTTTTAAATTTAAAATGTTCAATGCCTTATCGCGCTGATGTGACCCGACCTGAACCCGAACATCATTTCTAAATATCTGTCCGAACCCGGCCCGGCCCTGTCGGGTACCGCCGGGTCCCGACAGGCTCGGTTCGGGTATCCATCCTCTAGCTCACAGTCACCATTTGTCTGCTAAATTGAATTGTAAAGAACGCTAAACTTAATAACTGTCATGTGACTGGTCATCACGTGACCGGCTGCTGTAATTTCGTAGGATATCATACCAACTGGTTCATGAGAATGTGTTGAGAATTATATTGTTGCAGGCAAATGACTGACAATTTTAGAGTTATGACTTGATACAGTGGATACTAATTGTTTCACCCAAGATAATTACAGTAGGCTGGTAATGTCTTCAATCATGTAGAAGCAAAAACGTGAATTACTGTAGGCTATGATTATTTGTTGTTCAATCTCCCAGCAGTTGATAGACAAGGAAACAGATGACATAAGTAATGTAACAGGACTAACATTGGAATAGCCAGTAGCTCCCACACCAACTGGACATTTATTTACACTGTACATACCATATATAAGATCTTTGGTGACGACATGTTACCCAAAACACACAAACACAGCAGTGAAGAGAAAGGCCAGCACTGAACTGTATGAGGCAGCTAATCTCCTTCAGAGCAAACGGAAAAGGTATTATCAAGCTTTTACAGTTTTTTATTGACAGAGTTTTTTTACCAATCAAAGGGACAGAAATTGTTTCTCTGGCATTAGCAGCATGTGCTCCAAAACCACTGGAATAAGAAAAGAGGAAGTCTCAGAGAGTTTAACTCTCAGTGAGTCCTATCTAGAAGAGCTCCTAATACCCTATTGTCCTACTAGAGCACTGCGCTCCCAGAATGCAGAGTTACTGGTGGTACCTAGAGTCTCTAAAAGTAGAATGGGAGCTAGAGCCTTCAGTTATCAGGCTCCTCTCCTATGGAACCAGCTCCCGATCTGGGTTCGGGGGGCAGAAACTGTCACCTCATTCAAGAATGAACTTAAAACTCTCCTATTTGATAAAGCTTATAGTTAGGGAGTGAGGAGTTGCAGTGTTCACCTAACTGGCCCAACTGCTTCTCTTCATAATTGTTAGATTAATAATACATAACAAAGTAGAGGGAGGCAGGCCAGCCAAGCCAGATCCGGCAGGGGGAGAGTTCTAAGCCCGAAAAAGCTACCTCTTCTTATGACCTGTCTCTCTTAGTTACCTGTTACAGTTACGCTGTTATAGTCCTAGACTGCCGGGGGGACTTCCCTTCCTTTGACACACTGAGCTGCTCTCTCCTCTCCCTTTCTATTACTGTTACTATTACTATTACTATTTGTGTGCAGCCCGTCCCAGAAATGCTTGTTACTAATCCTAGCTTCTGGGGAGTTTACTCCCCGGAGTCCTTATGCTTTTTTTCCCCAGCGTATTTCCTTGGAGAACGTTGGCACCAAGACCCTGGTTGCAGCTGTCGCCGTGGTCCTGCTGCACTCCCTGCTGAGCTCAGCGATGCCCTGCAATGTCATGCTGCGTCCTGCTGAACCCTGCAGCTTCCCGCTACATCCAGTCACTGTTCCATTATTAATGTGACTACTATTCGCCAGTGTTCATCCACACCCCACCCCCGACAAGTCAGGCCCACACCAAGAGCCTGGGTCTGTCCGAGGTTTCTTCCCAAGAGGGAGTTTTTCCTCGCCACTGTCGCACTGCTTGCTCTTGAGGGAATTACTGGAATTGTTGGAATTGTTGGGGCTTTGTAAATTATAGAGTGTGGTCTAGACCTACTCTATCTGTAAAGTGTCTCGAGATAACTTATGTTATGATTTGATACTATAAATAAAATTGAATTGAATTGAAATTGAATTGAATTGAATTAAGAAAAGCCAAGAGAAGAGAGAAGACATTAACTGGCGAGTCAGTCGTACCATACTCCTCCCACCTCTGGTGCCTCAGTTTTGGACAAATTGAGGGTACAATACTTCTGAGGACAAATACAAATGGTTTATGAGGATAACAGCAGTGGACAATGGAGTGTGTTTTTAAATATACATATATACATTTGACACCTGACCTCTGCCCATGGTCTGCACTTCAATGAGACAAATATGCAAATAGAACATCAGGACTCTGCTATCTGTCTGTAAGGGAAATGTACAATATATTCTGTTTTATGATTAATGTAGCAAATTCAATGGCATCTGTTGAAATTTCCTATATAGGATAGTCTAAAGTATGGTAAAGTGAAATAAATGGAAGTAAATTTCACCTTTAACAGCCAGGTCTGTGTGTGTTTGTGTGTTTTTGAAGCTGATATTTAACACCTTAAGTGTATGTGGCATCTGTGGTCTCTCACATGAATTCTTGACATTTTAGTATAATTTAAGCATCATATACTGGTTTCAACATGGTACAAAAATACATACACACATATTGGACTAGTGTTTCTGTCCAAAATTTCTTTAAGGATGGAACATCTACTAAGTGTACAGTATTAGCCTCTAGTTTTCAAACAAATCAGAGATCTAATACAATTTAACCAATGCAAACTTTAGCATACAACTAATCCTTTCCCTGTACATGATTTAACTGAGGTATGTGGTTAAATCTGAGGTGTGCACTGATTCATTTATAGGGTAAGACAAGGATCCTAATGGGTGCTTAACAATGACAAAACTTCGATAATATTAGATTGTTTTTCATAAGAATGGAAACAGATTTTGTAATAAAAAGAATATATCTCCTAATCATAAAAAAAGACATAGTTACTGCAAGAAAGTGCAGTGATTTTTCTTTGTCAAGCCAAATGCAATATGATTCCATAGTTAAGTGGGGTTTTTTTGTTTTATAAACACAAACATTATGGTTAACCAAGGAAATACACATGATGTACTGTAGCCTACAGCATTTCAAAGTGTGTGTACTGGGCAGGTATTCAGTCTGTGTTGCAGTTACAAGACAAGAAAGGATGATGTACTTGTGCATGTGGGTGTATGCGTGTATCCAGTGTGTGTATGTGAATGTGAGCGACAGACTTTGGATAATTCTTACCTTCAGGGAACGTTTAGGAAAATGCCAGTCCCAACTTAGAGAGGAGCTCAATCTCTAATAAAGTAGTCACATCATGTTAGTCACCTACTACAGTAGACAAGTTAACTAGGAAGCTGGCAAATGAATGAAGAGTAACTCACAGTATACTGCATCGCCACAGCTTTATCTGCAGGGATACAAATGACTGTTTGCTAGCTAGCTGCCACTAATGAGGGAGCCTTATGTGCTAGTAAACAAGGGCAGAGCTGTTTGTGGCAGAAAGCTGAGATGACAGAAAAGAGGCTCAAATAGATTTATTTTTGTTTATCTTGACATACTGTAGGCTGCTTCTCATGTCTGTCATTTGATATCTCCTCGCTCCTCGGTTGAACAGGAAGTCGTTCTGGCCCTTCTTTGTGAAGGCCGTCTCAAAGCTCGTATTCCTGCCCCAAAGAGCAAGGAGCGAGGACGGATCTCTGAGGAGCTATGAGCGAGGATACAGAGAGCAGCCTTCCCAGAAGCTGTGCAGCTAACTCCGCCCATACAGCTGACAAATTCACGTGATGCTTCAGAGGAAAGGACGTCTCATCCCTCTAACACACATTTCCTTGTTTCCTCTCTCCTCGCATGATTTCCTCCGTCTCTCCCATGCTTCCTCGGTGGGACGGACTAAGACGCGGGGAAGGGAAGCAAGTGAAGGAAACAGGGATGCAATTTAAGAACATGGGATGTACCCATGCTATCTATCAAAAAATGGATTGAATTAAAATGATTATTTTTCAAGTTGAATTTAGTTGAATTACTTTAGTAATTAAAACTTCAAATGATGAATCTGCCCTGTCCATTTCTTAAGTACAAATGTACCCCCTGACATTGTCAATAGTTTTCAATATTTTCCCATATTCAAAGCTATAGTCATCCGTTCACCCGTGATTTTTGCGGCTCTCAGCTCGAGTTGAAACGGAGCAGAAATATTGTGATTGCAATCTTTGCAAACTGGATCCAACAGCTACATCTCAGCACGGAGGCACTTTTGCAGTGGCAGCAGGATAAAATTTCTGCTCGGAGGATAATGAGATGGATTACATGCATGGCAGCACTTGCTAAGTTACATGGTTTTAACTATCTATCAACGGGCTCATTTTCCAGCCACTTCAACCTCCTAAAGCCTAGCTGGGCTGTCTCCACTTTGACTGGCTGCCTTGTTAAACTGTGGATGTTTCTGCTCTCATACAGAAGCGACCAGACATCACCCCCCATTATCATTTCTGAGGGTGCTATCAGCCATTCCTAAATCACTCGTGGTTTCATAATCACAGTATCTTCCTGATGGCAATAAAGCCACATTTATTTCACTCATCAGTGCTAAAAATAGTATAAATCTTACTTTCTAAAGCCGTGGAAGGCAGGTTACTGTCTCTGGTGTCCATGTGTGCCAGCCGGGGTTGATTCGCTTTCAATCCAATCAAATCAAATTGTAAATAGAAATGGCCTTATTTGCTAATGGTTGAGTATTCACTCTGATATCTCCTGGTTGGGTATGACAACCTTTTCATGACAAAAGCATTTCACTGTTGTGAATTTTGAAGAATATCAACTTTGCTGAATTGATTGCTGAATGGAAAATGAACTGAATCCAGCTTTTTTGCCAGCATTCAAAGCATAGACTGTATATTATGCCACTGTTTAGCACATGTGCTTCACAAATTTGCAGAAAATGTTCCAGGCCTGTCCTGTCTGATAAAATGCCTAGTATAACTGTCATCCTTCCCGGTCATATACAACAAGGATTTAGCATGATGGAAAAAAAACAAATAAAAAATAGTGGTGCTGCAAGACTCCTGGTGGAAAATAAAGACTCACCTTGGCTTCAGGACACCGCAGGAATATTTAAGGACAATTTAAAATCAGCTACGCCCACAAGCCACACCTCGAGACTCCTGTATCTAGGTAACAAAGAGTCGATGCAAATATCTACAAGGTCGAAAAATAGTGTGGAAATAACTTCCACAATGTTGTCAACATAAAGAGTACATCAGCAAGTAAGTAATACAGGGAAAAAATACTCCTTAAACTCCTTCTGTCAGACTCTGAGGAGGACACCCAAAGGTGACACAGCTGCTGCGCCACTATGTGACTATCAGAGTCTCAATACTCCAGTTGGGATGTCTGATGATTCATCATTAAGTTAACCAAATAGCTTCTTTATGATTATATTGTCTATCATCTGCTGTGTCACTGACGCCATGATCATTAAACCCAACCTCTTGTCGAGTGAATGTTTCCATCACACTGCACCCACAGTGTGTTGTTTGTAAGCAACAAATATCAGTTATTGCAACAGGAGTTTGTTTACAGTTATTTCTTTTTATCACAGATTGTCATTTCTGTGCTTTTGACTGCAAGTAATCCAAACCAACAAAGATTGGGCGATGACAGGAAAAGAAATGGATTAATAGGAAATGTTGTTCTGGGTGGACGCAAAGTAAATGTACAAAAACCTAGATTGGACATATTGAAATGCTGACTGCATCATGCTCAGGCTATTCCAGACTGTTGCCTGAGGCGGGTGATTTCATTTGTTTATTTCAAAGGAATACATCATTAAAAGTGTTTGCAGAGAGACATGCTTTCTGTTGGTGCCTATTAACTTCTATTTATATTTCATGATTTATTTACCAGCAGGCTTTAGCATAAATGTATCAGGAAGGAGTGACAAAAAAGGCCACTCTTGGTTCCACATTGATGCAAAACCCCCCAAAAAACAGTTTAATAAGCTGATGGGTTTAGACGGTGAAGAGCAAAGGATAAAACTAAACGTTTAACCAAAATTCAGTAGGATCATGTAACAGCTGACTCCCTGTATACCTGTATTTATTTTCTGTTTAAATGATTGAGTTAGATTTCACTTAAATTTGATGTTATGATGTTTGATAATATGCATTTATAGCTGCTTATCCAAACAAAGAACAATCTCCTTCGATTTGTCTCATTTTACAACAATAAGATCATCAGAGTAGGAAAAGGTTAGTCAATCATTGTGGAGGATAAGGAAAATACATGATTTGACTTTTTAGAGGAGACTGTCTGCTGATGCGTACACATAACAAGGAAGACAGAAAATGTCTGCACTCCATAAATTCACCGTAATGCTTTTAACAGCATAGCAGTAGACGGAAAGTAATTTCACTGCTTGTGTCCTTGCAAATTTCATGGTAATATTCCGCACCGCCATCAATATTAACAATTATAAAAGCCATCAGATCCAAATTTAATCAATACCTCTTATGTTAAGCTTTCAGGAAATGCACTGCAGGCAGGGGAGATATTTTATTCTGTCATTTGAGTGGAATTTTTACCTGTAGTTGGCGGTGACAAACTCAGCACAGCAAAATGTTTTAGCAACGGCAAAAAGTTACTTTTTGCTCAACTGGTCAAACCTTTAAAATTGTAAACCTTTCCTATAAAAAATTACCTATGATGGACAAAATATTTTAACATATATGTTCCATAGAAATACATTAGCCAGCATAAAGATTTAAAACGCAAACACTTACTTGGAACAATAATTCATCATTATATAGAACAAAATTCTAATTGCAAGGCTATGATTGCAATTACATTCTCTGAAGTGTTATTTGAAGCGATAAGCTGTTTGTGAAAATGTAGTCTCACATTGCCAGACCTATATCCACAGCGCTGTGGAGTAAATCTGGCTACACTGCACATACGTACATTTAGGGATATGAGGAACAACACTCTGGGTTGTTTGCATTTCTTTAAACCAATCACAATCGTTTTAGGACGGTGGCTCTGCAAAATAGTCTCGGGAAGAAACTTGTTTTGGTGGAACATGTGCACCGTACAAAAGAAAACGCCACATCCAATATTAAATGAAGTTAACTGTTGACACAATACAGTAACGTGAGCTATTTAAATTAGTGGATACATGGTTAAAACTCATTTGCTCTTCAGTGTATTGCTGTGTGGACTTTGTCCACAGCAATCCCACCAATTGGTCCTAAAGTTAGAGAGGAAATGCCTTAAATATGTTCTTTGTAAATCTTTACAATCATTCCCTGAAAGAACCAAGCAAGCCTGCCTTGTTGCACCATCCAAATTTACTTCAAAGCTTGCCATTTTCAGCGTGTAGCTTGCTACCTTAAAGCCTGTTGTTGTTTCCCATGCACAGGATTCCAGGCTTTATCCTGGAAATGTACTTCCGTTGATCCAGACTAGAGGAAAGGTAACCATCTGGTGTGGCACATTCATAGATTTATAGATTATGCATCTCCATGTATAGCATACAATACATTTAAGTTACAGCACTGAACAAAAATACATGTAATTGTGGGTCTGGGAGTTAAACTGCTGAGCAAGATGGAGAAAGAAGACCCAAGAGCTGCAAGGAAAGGATTATATCTGGAGATCTTTAATTTCAGTCTTGGGCTTCAAAGGTCTGCAGAGAGAAAATGAGAGAGTTGGTGAGTGACCAGTGGGCTATCAGCAAATGGGTGGGCAGTGACACAGGGCTCATCACAGAGACCATTCTGGAGGTGCATACAAGACAAAATGACTCAGTGTGTCTGAATAAATCCTAGCTGTGGGCAGCCGCCAGTTCCATCACATTTCATTATGGCTGAAACAAGTAATGGAATTTATAGGATTATCATTTCTTGTCTGTGATAAAACCTCAGAGAGATGTAACTGTACGTACACACCGCCGCCGACTTGAGCTTCTAAAGATACCGGAAGTCATTCATTTTCAATGGAAGCTGGCTTCTCTCAGCTGCAAGGAGCGTCAAATCTGTCGGCGTCGCGTTTTGGGCGTTTTGAGCGTCCAGAGCGTCAATCAGAAAGTTGAACTTTGGTCAACTTTATAGTAATGAGCTATGACGCGGTTCAGCGGCAAGCAGCGGCAAACAGCAGCAACCAATCGGAATATAGACGTCCTTCTCGCTCGCTGATTCCGGAGAAACATACGATGTAAACTTTATTCCTACCAAGACATTAGTTCCATGAAAATGGAGGAAAATCTCATAATCGCTGTTGCTGGGTTCCCCTATCATTTATGATATGACGTTGTTTGCGTATAGGGACCAGTTAACGTTACCTGCCATCACATGGTCTCTAAACAGTCCGCGCGTCGAAGTCCTGCACGGATCAACAGCAACAGCGGCTGCTCGTTCTGCCTGCATTCTGCTGTGCGGTTCAGCGGCTACGCAGCTAACGAGCAGACACCACTCGGGACCAACAAACAATACAAATTCTGTCCTTATATATGCAATTTATAAAAGGTTTCTAGTGTCAGTGTATTGGGTCGGCAGTGGCTGCTTGTGCTTTGTCTTCAATCATGTGCGTTGACATCGAAGAATGCTGCTACGGGCAGAGCGACGCCAGCGCCAAACAGCTTCCCGCTTTTTTTTGACAAGCGGCTCCCTTGACGGGGGGTAGAGCTTTTCGCGGCTCAAGTCGGCGGCGGTGTGTACGTACGGTTAAACATTTAGTTGTTTGGGTTTTTTAAAAGATTAGGAAAAATACAAGCTGTTTGTATCTGGAGTACTCCAGTTCATCTTGTTTATTTTCGTATTATCACAGTGGGAGCACGGAATCAGCTCCAGATCAATCCTCTTTAATGCTTATGTGAGAGAAACATCTGCTTTTCAATTAGATATTTAGCGAGCCCGACAACAGGGGGTTACCTCAAAGTAGCAGCAGTGTCACTGGGCCTGCAATAATGATGTGCCTAATGTGCCTATCGAGTGACACGTGGATCGAGAGCTCAGCCTGCTGCAGTATCTTAAGATAGCTCTGCACAGTCTGTTTCTTCTGATAAGGTGCAATCGGATTCAGAGGGAGCAAGCATGCTGCAGCAATAGAAGAGAAAATAAAACCCAGTCAACAGACACAGATTCATAAATCCACACCCTTAATCAGAAAAACGTGATCTTGTCATGTTGGTCTTGTGTTCCTGTTTGAAACCCCAGCAGTCCACCATCCTATCTCTGATGCTTTTTTGCCTGCATGATTTCGAATAATACCCTCCGAGCATTCCAGGGGGTTATCAGCATTCACCTCTGGGTAACATCCTGTCTTATAAAGTTGTTGTGAAAAAGTGTTTTTTTCAGCCGAGGTAGCAACATTTGGAAATACAGAGATAGCTGAAATAAATAAAGAAAACAGGATCTGCTAGAGGTGATAAGACTTCAGGATGGTAAAATTGATTGCAGCCTATTTTCCTCAGCATGTGAATGTTGCTGATCTAACCAAAATCGAATGAACATTACAGTAGAAAGCAATGGATTTTTACTCATAAGATCCTGTATCTGTGATAATCAAATAGCTGAGCTCAAGGGCCACTTTTGCGATGTGATGGGAGCTGAGGGCCAGTTGACAAAACGCAGTTATCACTGCAAGCCTTTTAACATTCACTCTAAATATTTATCTCTGCTGCTGCTGCTGCTGCTGCTGCTGCAAAAAGAGATAGTTACACAGTGTAACTAGAGTTCTACAACAAGAGCAAAGAGATCTGCAGATCTGGAGCCGGACCAGGAGAGTGGAGGTGCTTTCCCTGACTGATCCAACACTGTATTTCTCTCCATGCATGTGTCTGACATGCCCGGCTTCTAACCTCCTATGAGGAGTGTATAAGCTGGTGATGATCGGGACGCTGATGGTTTTCAGGCCCAAGGCTGACAAGATTTGGCAGCCAATCCAAACACACTGCTCACAGCTCTGGCAAGTTAAGGCTGGTATCTCTGCACAGAATGACCTAAGACCGACATCACAGCATCCCACCCTTGAAATAAAAGGCCATCAAAGTGAACTAACTCATCATATGCCTCATAATAGTCCATGGGATAATTCACCATTGCATTTAGCTTTTTCAGTTTCTCAGAACAGAGGTTCTCAATTATTTTGTTTTAGCCAAGGACCCCTTACAAGGTAGAGAATATTTTTTTACACTTCTATTAGTCTTAGTTATGTGGAAGAACAACAGAAGCAAAATGTATAAAAACTATATTAGACATTTATTAAACATTTTTACGGATTCTAAAAGTTATAGATTTATTAGATCAGAATGTAATCAATGAACTATTATAGATTTAAAAATAAAAATGTCATTGAACTATGTGTGTGTGTGTGTAGTGCCATGGACCCCTTGGTCGTCCCCAGACCATATTTTGAGAATCACTGTCTTAGAAGACAGTATAACCACAGTAAAAGTCAACAAACTGGTATGTGCAGGGTGATTAGGATGGAGAACCCTATGCAGTTAACCATTATGACTATTTCAGGTTAACCTGACGCAGCACATGGTTTGTTAACACAGAACCATCTGAGAAGCCGTCATTGGGCAAGCACTTTCAACACAAATACCTGACAGGTTATTGGATGAACAATCTGTCTATCATGTCCGCCAATGTTGTTTTTAACATTCGCACACACCTAAACCATGCCTCTAGCTGCCAGTGGCTCCTGACTGGATGCTGATTAATCAAACAGCTGGTAGTTCAGACACAAAGGCATTACTTGAAGAATGACAAGATGGATTTTTGCGTGATATGTAATTCTGGATTTTTGCAAGATCTTGTGAAATCGCGAGAATCCAGCTGCGGTGTAAGGCGAATTTCAGGTGGCTACTCTTTATGTTTAAGTTTAGTCGCACTCAGTGCAAAGAGTTTGAAATGATTCATGTAAAAATCCTGTTTATTTGGAAATAAACCAGAGTTCCCTTTAATTTTCAAAGTTCTTTAAAAAGTGGCAGTATAGTTAGACTACTTCAGCCCACTCCTCTTCCTCTGTAGGCCAGAAAGCTCCAGCTGTAGCCCAGCCTGCCTCAACAATCCACCAATGATTGGTGGCTTGCCACCAGGACTCCTCCCAATCAGCCAAGAGATGATCAAGGGGGTAAGGTTCTCCTCGGAACGCGCAGCTCCTATGGTGCCATTTTGATGCTAAAAAGCCATCACCTCCCGTTAGCATTCCATTGACTGCCATTCATTTTGCAGCCACTTTGAAAGCGAATAACGTTATATCTGAAGCGTTTAAAGGCTCTATTTGTCCATTGTTTTTTTCTAAAGAAACACAACAATGTATAAAAGGCTCTATTGCCTTGTACCTCACGTTATGGCTCTGTAGTAGACGTTTTTGTAAAAATAGGCTAACAATTGTGTCATAACCACGCGACTTACTGTCGCACAGTAGAAAAATTACCATACAGTACAGCCTGTGCCTATGTTATCTCCTTACATATACCTACGCTCGCTACGTCTCTGCAAGATTTGGAATGATTGAGATTTCTCTTGGCACAGCTACCAGAAGACTTACAACTTTCAGACAGGTTGCTCACGTCACATCTATGTCTTTGAGTTCAGTTGGAGGCTGCTCAGCCATCACCGGAAAAGTGCTTCTAACATCCTTCACTGGTGTCCGTCCAGAGCAATGGGATCTGTTGGTCCATTTTATATATGTCAATGGAGATGATGAGCGTGTTTATTATCTTGTTAAACAGAGTTTGCATATGCATATTGCAATGCACACGGATGCAGACATGGGTGACTCAAACCTATAAAGCCCTTAGAGGTTGAAATAAGTATGACTGCATAGATACACTCGATCGATACAGGCATCCTGCCACCACTGCAGCAACCATTGATTTGCAAAACATCATGCTGTGTTTCCAACTTGTTAAATGGAAATGTGCAATGAATGGCTGGTATTGGGATAATAGAATGAAACTGGGTCATTTAGCTGTAAACACACATAACTATGTCTCCTAATGGAAGTGAGGTGAACATATTGTCCTCGGGGTAAATTAGAAAAATAGCTGCATTTTGTCATCCTTTTAAAATACGCTGATATGTAATGAAATAGATCTAACGCGAGTTGACAAATAAAAGTGATTTCCAAAAAGTTAATTGTACTTTCGGAGTGTTGCCGTTTCAGTGCAGACGACTCTCACCCTTTGAAACAGGCTGAACTAATGGGCTTGAAATCAATGTTTTGTCTGAACATTACTCTTTGCAGCCTGTATACCAAGCAATATTAGTTATGTAACTCAAAGATGCAGCATGACAATGACCACAAAGCAAGCTCCCTTAACTAAACAACTCATAAAACACACCCAAACACACACACACACACACACATATATAAATAAATAAAATACATATAAATATATATTATTTTTGCTGACATGGAAACATAGCCAAATAGCCAGTCCCACAAGGCTGCTAGAGCTGATGGCTCTGTTTGATGATAAGCTGACCTGACAATATTTGTACTGTCCCCGTGGAAGTGGTTGGATCAAACAGGATCTCAAACATCAGATCACTCAGGAACAGTGTCCTCTTTGGAAATCTCACTCACATTTTGCATAAGGACCTTTCCAACCACAGAGAGCACTGTAAAAGGGCATGTGGTGTTACACATTTGTGATATCCTGTGCCTTTTTCAATAACTACAGTGAATTGTAAAAGCTCACCTTGGTGTTTGACACTATTTGTAATAATTCTGAATCCTATTTAAAAAAATAATTTGTTTAACTTATTTGCAGGTCCAATATTATTATTACTGGAACATGTTTAAATGCTTTAATGTAAAAAAAAAAAAAAAAACATTATTTTCCTTATACTGTCTGTCTGAATACATCTGTATTCACCCTCTGTCTGAAACGCTCCGTTTTAGTGCCTGTCTCTTTTAAAAAGCCCAGTCTGCTCTAATTGGTCAGTGTTTCCAGGTTGCCTGCATCTGAACCCTCTGGGTCTCTGCACCGCCATTGCAGCTGGGGAATGACTGCGACGGCACTGCAACCGCAGGAAGTCCTGATGGCTTGTTTAAAGGTTCAGTTTCTGAATACGGTCTGTAATAATAAATTGAATTTATATAGCGCTTTTCATGGACTCAAAGTCACTTTACAGGGCAGGGTAGATTATAAAAACATAAAACAAAACGAACAAAACAAAACAAGTAGAACAAAACAAAATTCAGATGAAAAAGGGAGTGGGGCGGGGGGGCTATGGGTAGGCAGAGTTGAAGAGATGGGTCTTGAGGCGGGACTGGAAGATGGTGAGGGACTCAGAGGTGCGGATCTCTTGGGGGAGGGAGTTCCAGAGCCTGGGAGCTGCTCTGGAGAAGGCTCTGTCCCCAAAACTGCGGAGTTTGGACTTTTGGATGGAGAGGAGACCGGCTGAGGTGGATCTGAGGGACTGTGAGGGTTGGTAGGGGGAGAGGAGGTCAGTGAGGTATGAGGGGGCCAGATGGTGGAGGGCTTTGTAGGTGAGGACTAGGATTTTGTAGGTGATCCGGTGGGAAATAGGAAGCCAGTGGAGTTGTTTTTGGACAGGAGTGATGTGGTGCCAGGATTTGGAGCGGGTAATGAGGCGGGCGGCTGAGTTCTGGACCAGTTGGAGTCGGTTCATGTTGGTAGAGCTGATGCCAAGGAGAAGTGAGTTGCAGTAGTCCAGTCGGGAGGAGATGAAGGCGTGAATGAGTCTTTCAGCAGCGGGGGGTGTGAGAGAGGGTCTGATTTTGGCAATGTTGCGGAGGTGAAAGAAGGAGGTTTTAATGACTTGACGGATGTGAGGCTCAACGGAGAGGGTGGAATCAAAGATCACGCCAGGTTGCGGGCCTGGGGAGATGGGGAGACAATGGTGCCGTCGATGGTGAGAGTGGGGTTATTGGTTTTGCTAAGTGTGGATTTGGAGCCGATCAGAAGGAATTCTGTTTTGTCGCTGTTGAGTTAGAGGAAGTTGTGTTGCATCCAGGTTTTAATAGCTGACAGACAGGAGTTGATGTGGGAGAGGGGAGGATTTTGGGGGGATTTGGTGCTGAGGTAGATCTGGGTGTCATCAGCATAGCAGTGGAAGTCCAGGTTGAAGTGGCGGAGTATCTGACCAAGAGGGAGGATGTAGATGATGAAGAGGGAGGGGGGCGGCACGGAGCCTTGGGGAACACCTTGAGTGACTGTGGCTGTGGCAGAGGTGTGGTTGTGGAGAGAGATGAAATGGGATCTGTTGGCTAGGTAGGACTGGAGCCAGCTGAGTGCAGTACCTTCGATACCGAGGTCTTTGAGTCTGGTGAGCAGGATGTTATGGCTCACAGTATCGAAGGCTGCACTCAGGTCGAGGAGGATGAGGATGTTGAGGGAACCGGTGTCAGCAGAGGTGAGGAGGTCGTTGAGGACTTTTAGGAGAGCGGTTTCTGTGCTGTGTAGGGGGCGAAAACCAGATTGGAGAGGTTCGAATAGGTTATTGGCATGAAGATGGGTTTGTAGTTGTGAGGCGACTATGCGTTCCAGGGTTTTAGACAGAAAGGGGGGGTTGGATATTGGGCGGTAGTTGTTGAGAGAGGAGGGATGCAGACCAGGTTTTTTAAGGATTGGGGTGACAGCAGCAGTTTTGAAAGCAGAGGGGACAGTTCCAAGGGACAGTGAGGAGTTGAAGAGGTTAGTGAGGTAGGGGCATAGGACCGGGAGGCAGGACTTCAGGAGTGGAGTAGGGAGGGGGTCAAGGGAGCAGGTAGTGGGTTTGGAAGAGCTGATGAGTTTGGAGATTTCAGGAGGAGTGACTGGGTCAAACTGGGAGAGGAGGAAGTGTGGAGGAGGGGTCGGGAGGTCTGGAGGGATGGGGAGAGGAGGGTCCAAGGTAGGTGCTGGAGTAGATCCTGGGAGGTCAGATACAGGGGATAGAGAGTCTGTGTGCATTTCTCTGTGTATTTAGCTATTTGATACTTTCAAACTATTTACATAGCATCCTGACCTGCTTTATAATAAAAAAGGACATGGAACTCTCACTTTTTAGAATATGGGACCTTTAATGTTCAGAACTGAACAAGACATCTATAGAATTTCTGTTTGGTGTTAATGTATTAGCAAAACTCCAAAAACTATACATTTAGCAAAATTTTAATGTAGAAGTCTTAAATCTGAAAATGCATGTGTTCCAAGTACTGTACAAATATCCATGTAAACACATACACACTTGCAAGAGATTGATTTTCAGTTTTCATTTGAATTGTTCGTGTATGAATAAAAGATGTAGTGAAATGTAACTTTTACAAGAGGTGTGTTGGGAGTATATGAAGTGTGTTGGGAGTATATGAAGTCTGTTAAAAAATGTATCTGAGGCGAAATGTTTCAGAGATAAACAATGGGCTCACTTTGTATAATAACCATCATGTTCATACCAGTTTACAGTGAAATATAATTCATTTTTAATTCATGCAATCAATGACTATTATCAAATTTTCATTTATTTGAAATGTCCATAAAATACTTTTCACAAGTTTCCAAGTGCATGTTTTGTCTGACCAACTATCCAAAAAGAATGAATTTGTAACATTGAGGGCCCTATTTTGCACTCAGCGCAATTGCCTTTGTACACCGACACATGTATCATTCCTATTTTGCACCCGACGCACAGCGGACTTTTCCCTCCACAGGCGCACGTCGGTAAATTAGGGAATGTATTTGCGCTCCCGGGGGCGGTTCAGCGAAAAGAGGAGGCGTGTTCCGGCGCAAACGTTCCCTGGTGCTATTTTGCAGTTTCAGAAAACATTTCCGCCACTGACCAGGAAAAACCTGGTCTAAAGTCAGTGGCGCGTTATTCAGATGCTATTTTAGGGGCGCATGCTTGACCATAATGTAGCGTGTGCACAACGCGCATACACTTCTCTCATCTAAACGGATGCAGCAGTTCCCATTTTTGCAAACCATACATAATTACAAAGAAAAATATTACTGAAAATGCGCTTCAGGTGTTTGGATAGATCAGGAGGCACTTTACAGTACAGTCCTCAAAGTCGCAGCATTCTTTGTGGCTTGTTGTGTTTTACACAACATTTCCATGAATCATGGATGTGTTGATGACATAAATTAGGAAATATTAGAGGACTTAAGGAGACGTGATGTTGAACTACGGTGGGATTGGACACTCCGGCGGAATCTGGTCCGGGAGTAATGCGCGATGCGGGGGAGGAGGAAGGGGCACAACAGATGCAGGTGGTGTGTTTGGAGGCCCACGCTGCATGGCTGCAGCAATCCTCTCCAGACTTGAGGAGACGCGCCCGAGAGGCCGCAGCAACATCACCACCCGGACAAGACGGGCATTTATTACTTTGCCGCATCTCGGACAGCTCCCGCTGGCGTGCGCCAGGCAAATCCGCCGTTATAATAGCAATCCGCCATGGAACAAGCGCGCCTGCTCTTAAACAGAATGAGAGATGACACTCTGATGACTGATTGGTTATTTTCACGTTACGCCCAAACCACACCTAGCTACTTCAGACCAACCCATTTTAGATTTGCGTCGGGTGCAAGAGTCATTTATCCCACCAGTATAATAGCACCAGCGGCCGAGATCCGCCCACAAAGCTACTTGCGTTTGGCGTTTCATACTTGCGTTTCAGATCGTTAAAATAGGGCCCTGAGTAATAAAAGCAGCAAATCCTCAAACTTGAGGAGCTTGAACCATGTTTAGCAATTCTGTTAGTTGAATTTGTTATTCAATTACCAATTGTTGTTGTCAATTACTTTTCTGTCGATCTACTAAAAATAAATCCATTATGGTTTCAGCACAGCATATTTATTATTCCTCAAGAATATATATTTAAATATGTGAATGGTAATATGAGCATATGAGTGTGATTCTGTTTGGTATAGCTTTGAAAAAGTTCACTGCTTTGATGGGTATATGTGTGTGTGTGTGTGTGTGTGTGTGTGTGTGTGTGTGTGTGTGTGTGTGTGTGTGTGTGTGTGTGTGTGTGTGATGCTGTTTAAAGGAGAGGGAACCTGAAGAATCGAGGAAGGTGATGAGCTGCTGTTTGAGTTAAAGCCAGCTTTGGGATGCGAAGGCAACGCTATCTGTTTGGCCGCCAGAGCACAGGGCTGTGCTAGCAGTGTGATAACACGGGACCCACGCATAAAATAGGCTTAGTCTCCTAGAAAAGTTCTTTAATCAGCCTGATGCGCTTAGTGAGCAAAGACTGTGGGAATTGAAGTGAAGAAACTCAGGTCAGATAATGAGACTTACATCTGTACACAGAGAATGTGATTTCCTTGAACCCAGCAGAGGAGGAAGAAAAGCTCATTATCCTTATCACGTGTCAGAGAGGCAAGATATCGATATTGTGCATATTTTGTGAGGCTCTTCTCGGAAATTAGCTAAATTCTTCTTTTTTTCTCCCCTATTTGCATTGTATGTGTTCATTTTCATATTTCATATTTTCAAAAACATGAGGCCACTGTTTCAATTTGTATTCTGACTTTATCAATGTACTTTATGTTTGCACCCTTTTCATTCATTTCTGAGAAAGCAGGCAATTAATTGAACAGATGGATGATAATCACGTCTGTTGCAAACTCTCCCTGAAGGCCGTCCTCTCCCTCTGGTAGGGAACAGCCCAGTTTTTATGTCCTCCAAACCAACAGACAAAATGAAATGTGATGGGTGTGGGGGGAGATAGGAAAACAGTTTATCAAGCCACGAAGCAACAGACATTGCAACATTCAGTTATTATGGCTGACATTGATTAGCACTTAGACTAATCATTGCAACAGTCGAGGGCAATTTCCACATTTTTACTGAAACCTTTTCTTAGCTAAGAAAGTTTATTTTCAATGAATTGAGTTGCAAACATTTCTGCTTATTTTGTACGTTATTTATGTAATGAAAGGAAGAGCTGTCACAGTCTGAATTTTCTTTCTGCCTGAGAGGCTACAGATACCTGAATGAGAAATTGTTTTCCCATTGAGGTCACAGTGTTGTTCCAGCTGCAGAACAGCATGATTGGAGCTGTTACAGTGTCTTGCTCAAGGGCACTTCAGTAGCTTGCATGCTTGCTGTCACTTGAGCCTATTTTAGGGATAGTTTTCCCAACTTACTACCATGGCAATCTGCAGAGAGCCAATATCATGGTCACTGGAGTCACAACGTTAATGCACTAATAGGGGGTAATTCAGCAAAATAAGATCACTTCAACTACCATAATTTAAGCCGCCTTCTTGTTTTGTATTACAGCAGTTGAGCACTGTGCAGTGTTTTTTTTAACAAGTTTTGGATTTAAAATTGCTATAAATGAGATTCAGAAAATGAATAGCAGCAAACAAATATTGCATGTAAAGATATAGAGGAGTAATGGTATCCTGAGCAGAGATTGAAGTCACATTTGCTGTGTGTGTTGTAATCTGAGTTCCTGTGTTCTTTGTTTTGGTAAACGGGCTGTCCATGCAACCCGTTGTCATTCGCAACTTGTAAAATACGAACGTTTGGGCAGTGGCTCTCAGCGTCAGATACGACGCAAAAAGCACCCTTCAGCGTCTGTATGGAACGCACCGGGTAGAGCAGCAGCACGACCGCGGCGCTGTGAGATGACGATAGCGAGTAGTATGAAAGACTCAGGAAAGAATCCGATGGGGTCAAACAACACAGGACTTTCACCCAGGAGACCGGGGTTATTGTCCTGTTCTTGTCCCGCGTGTCACTGAAAACGTACATTTTATAACCCCACCCACCATCTTTTCCTGAACCTAATTATCCTGTTCTTGGGGGACATTTGGCACTGTTAGCGTTGTAAGTGCTGTTAGCACAGTTAGCGCAGCTAGCACTGCTAACAGGCATTTTGGATCAGGTTCCAGGTGTTGATTAATTTCCAGATGTTGCTTGGTGTAATGCTACAAATAGGCATGGTTATAAAGTCTTGGAGTTCCAATAACAGCTTAACAGCTCTGAAAATAATATGTGGTAAACCCAACACATTTTAATTGTCTGTCTCACCTCTCTGTGAAGAAAGTCCTTTTTTATTAAATAAACCAAATCCTTAGATTTTCTTTCGGTTTTTCTTCAAATAAAAGCTTAGTTGGAGAAAATGAATTCCTCCGTCTGTCGCTTTGATTTTGTAAGATTCAAGCCAGTCAGGTTGAGAAGTGCAGCTGTAGGCTGTGCCTAATTTGACTTCTAAATGAATGCATTACATCCCACAAGCTAACGCTATGCACAGTGTTGATCCAGCCCACAGACAGACACTGCAGTGCTTAAAATAAAGACCCCGAATTAGACTTGATTTGTAAAACTGACAACGTTTTCTTCATTTTTAAAGTTTTAAAAATGATAATCACATTATCATTACAGTAATGTTCCTGCCCTGGAACTAAACCATTTAATCTTCAGCATGCTGGTCTGAGAAAATCAAAGCCTTATTTTCGTGCGAAATGTCACATCTGCTCCTGCTTTTATCAACTCCTGAAAGATATCATAATTAAACCTTTTAAGAAAGCTAGAAAACAAAGTGCTTAGTGTCAGCTTTAGCTGGAGTTTTGTTTGCCAGAAAAGCAGTTATTTCTCCAATACACCTAAGGCACACAATGCAAATGCAGCTTAAAATCAATGATGCATGTGTAACGGATTGAAATGACTGAGCAATGAGCACTATGTGCATCTGGTGTGAGCAAGGCAGTGCTTTTAAGTCCATTTGCGGCACACAGGTCATTCATTTTATTAATGAAAAAAAAAGAAGAATAAAAGAATTAAAGACGAGGCAGAATTACAGGGGAGTTGAAATGGAATATATTTTGTCAAAATAGCTGTGGTGGAATGGCCATGAGACAATCGTGCATCCCACCCAACGTTGCACTCCCTATTAGCATTATATAAGAGATGTCAAGGCTGGCTTAGCTAACACTCCCCATGATGCTATGAGCTACTCATGCATGTTTTACATCCTGTTATGCTGCTTTGAGATTGGGCTATAAAACCTCTGGAGGCTGAGAAGTGACTGCTCTTGTAGAGGTCAATGCCTTTGCTCTACTTCTTTAACACATATCCTGAATACAATTTATACAATAAGTTGCTTGTGAGCATGTGGGTGCGTGTGTGTCTGTGGATGTAAATGTAGCTTCACCAGCTTTTCATTAAATACACAGCACTCACTTAGTATGCTGCATAACACCGGAGCTTCACGATTAATATCAGAAATACTGAACTCTTATTCTTTTTGGAAATAGTGTAGTCGTGTTTTTCTTCCTACATCCACAACACAGGCTTCTTTCCTCTTGTACACTCTGCACAGTGTGCCAGCCTCAGTCATGCCCCGTGTACCGCCATTAAATACATCTGAAATGTGAGATTAAGATTACAGGTCTACATCATATTAGGCAGCAATGTATCATTTGTCATTGGGAATATAAGGCTGTCATTGTGCACTGTGTGTATACTGTGTGTGTGTGTGTGTGTGTGTGTGTGTGTGGTTGCATATGTATGTGTGGCTCGGTGAGTCTGTCTGTGAAAATACATCTCCCTTCAACTCTCCGCCAGCAGGCGGACTACTTTTCTTTATTTAGAAAATGAATTAGGCTTGCTGTTTTGTCCTTGGTACAGCTGGGGAAACACATTTTTGTATTGTCACCTTTATAACCTGCATTGCATCTTTAACACATCGGCATCAACATGTTGCTGCTTTTGGGTTTGCTATTTTTATTTGTTGTGAATGAAATGATGCAGACACAATGTAACATGTTTTCATGAGGAGCTCTGAGCTAAATATAGACTGTGTGCCATAGACTCTTCTTTATATACAAGCAATGTCAGGACTGCCTAAACTAATGCTTCTCGGGATCCTCCAAACTACTCATCCTCGGTGTACACTCACTGTTTTTAGATACTGTATGATCCCGAGCCAGAGTATGGTGGTCACAAGAACAGGGGTCTTCAACGTTTTTTAAGTCAAGGACCCCTTAACTGAGTGAGGGATGGAGCTGTATGTACTACATACAGTATATTCTATAAAATGAAGTTATATAAACTGGGACTACAATAATGTGTAGGGCGGTCTAAATCCTTTATACATTCTTGCACATTTCTTGCACAAAATACTAAGCTATTAATGTTTTTTTACAAATCATGTTTTAATGTTACACATACATGTGGCACAGGTATTCCTTAGGATGAACTGTATCTGTGGATGGTTACCTTAGTGACTACCTTACCTAAAAAAATATACAAATAAATTGGAGGCCCCCCTGCAGTAACTCTGAGGACTCCCTAGGGGTCCCGAACCCCCTTTTGAAGCACTAGAGGTCTTAGCTCTTAGTTTCAATTTTGAACCACCTTCTGATCAACAACATTATATTCTGGTGCACTGTAGAGTGTACACAGTATTTCAGTGCAACTGTATTATTGCTGTTAAATATTGAAGTTTTTGATTGTTGGTTTCAGGTTTTTATTTTGTTTTTGTAGTTGTGTGTGTGAGAATGAAAATAATCCAAATTAAAAATGACTTACAGATGCAGTTGATCTGGTTTTAGTTTTAAATTGATATAAATAATTCACTGGACAACTCAAAGTCTGCATATCATTTGATTTCTGTCACTTTAGGGTCAAGTAGTTGTCAGTTCAATTTAAAGGAACACGCCGACTTATTGGGAATTTAGCTTAGTCACCGTAACCCCCAGAGTAAGACAAGTCGATACATACCCTTCTCATCTCTGTGCGTGCTGTAACGCTGTCTGACGGCTCCAGCATTAGCTTAGCCCAGCACAGATCCTGCAGGTAACTGGTTCCAACTAGCCTACTGCTCCGAATTGAGAAAGTGACAAAATATCCAACATAGTTTCTATATTTACATGTTGTGATTTAGAAAGTCACAGCGTGTACAAATAACAACGTAACATGAGACACAGCCATCTTCTATCTGTAAACAAACCGGGAACTATATTCTCAGACAGGCTTGCGGCGAGCATATCACTCCGCCCAAGTACTATATTCTTCCGCCTGAGAATATAGTTCCCGGTTTGTTTACGGTTAGAAGATGGCTGTGTGTCATGTTACCTTGTTTTTTGCACACGCTGTGACTCTACAAATCACAACATGTAAATAGGAACATGTTGGCATTATTTTGTCACTTAATCGGAGCAGTAGGATTACTGGAACCATTCACCTGCCTGCATGTGCTGGCCTGATGCCGCTGGAGACGTCAGACAGCTTTAAAGCACGCACTGAGATGAGAAGGGTATGTATCGACTTGTCTTACTCTGGGGGTTACGGTGAATAAGCTAAATTCCCAATAAGTCGGCGTGTTCCTTTAAGATGCGATGGCAACATATACAAATTTGTCACAAAGTGTAGCATGAACAGCATTGTTTGTGTTCAAAGTCATATAATAAATAAATAATTCCACTTCTGCATTACAAATGACCTGAATGATAAATTTGATATTCCACAGTGAGTGTGAGCTACTCCATGTTTGGCAACATATTACATCTGAATTAATCAGGTTATTGTCATTCTGCAACATGTAATCCTTCACCCCCCAACTCTGTATGTTTAAGTTTGAATCTCAATGTGTTTGCATCTGTTGCTGCCAAATAGCTTAATACATGGAAGGGAACTGCCACATCTGCGTTAAGAAACTGGACTTTCATGATGTAAGCGAGGCTTTAAACTAAACAGTTTTAAATCCTGCTATAAAAGAAATATCTCTTTTGGTGGCATCAGCTCGAGGTGAGGAAAAGGATATTGTTTAATGTCATGTGTGTGTCCACTGCTCCTCCCCCTTAGAAAGCCAAATCATGTTATGCTCTAATTCCTTCCTTTAAATTAGGCAGGAGGCATAAAATATGAAAAAGGCAAGAGATATATAAGAGGTCATGTGATTTGTGGCATAAATGCTTAAATAAGCAACATTTTATTATGTCATGTCTGCAAATAATGTTCAGCTGTAACTTGATTCAATACGAGAGTAGTCTCTAATGTCTTCTTGATCCTTTTTTTTTACCAATGAAATAAGATGTGATGCAGTAATCTGCCAACCACTTTTGCATTAATCTGGGTGTAATGTAATATGCAATCCCCTGCTGCGACCGTTTCTGGAAAAACCAAATAGAACATAACACACACAATAAATAAGCATCACAACTAAAATGACAACACATTTCGGAGAAACCTTTGCTGAATAACAGGTCTTAATATGAATTTGAAGTGTTGCTGTTGTGAATTCCACACTTAAATTATTCAGCTGCTTTAAGGGCAGTAGAGCCACATTTAAAATGATTTGAAACTATAACTGCTGATTATCTTTTTTTCAGACTATATGAGGAACCCAGTTTGAGTTTCACCTTCCACTGACTTTAATATCTGCATTTACAGTTTGTGGTCTTTCGATCTGTAGGTAAACTATCCGACATCTGTCTTTGTTGTTTTTCTCTTTTGTTACAGTTTTGACATCATATACTTTGATTTAGGTGTGTGATGTCTCACACCTTCATTCTGAATTTAAAGCAGTTGAGTTGTCGGGAATGAATTAATCGCTGTCAAATCTATGCAGTCTCCCCCTTACCTACCAACATTTATGAGGTGTTATTTCTCCCATGTATTAGTAAATTGCATGCATGCAATCCATTGCCCCCCCCCCACCCAAGGCACCTTGTCGTTTTTCTCATCTGAACGGAGTGACTGGGGCAGCGAGCTATATAGGAGATATATTAGTGTCCAGGAGCACAGCACCGAGAGGGTAGGGCCTGTCTCGGTGATTTATTCCAAATCCAAAAGCCCTGCAGGAGCGTGTTGTCAATCCCACTGGCATCACCTTAGGGTCACATCAAAGCACTGAGTTGGAAAAAACCGAGACAGTTGTTTACACATTCAGCTGCCTGTTTTGTTCTTTGTTGGAGATGGGAATTAAAAAGTAAATTGAAGCTGCTGTTGTGGTATTAAGTATGAAGAGGAGGTGACGTGTCTGTGAAATCTGACTGCCATTTTCTTGGCCCCAACAACAAACAGCATTGCGTTGGTATCAATCAATTATGTTAGACTTTTCTGTTGTTTTGAAAGACATTTTGCAGATTTTCTCAAGCAGGCTTTACGGTGAGGAGTATCTTCACACATGTAAGGAATGATGTGGGCCAATTTAAGCAGGATACTGGATGAGGGTGAGCAATATACCAGATGTCACGAAGAAACACATATCATAAACTAACAATGCAAAAACAGGATATTCAGTTCATTGCTAGAGTCACAGTGTCGTCCTGAATCATGCTGCTTGCATGCTTGAGTCATCAGTTTTCTGCTACGGTGCTATCCAGAGCACTGGAGAGTGCTATCCTGGTGTTAATACACAGCCCTGGCTGTGTAAATGTAAAACAAACAGAAAGGAGTGCAGGAGCCACAAAACACTGTTTCAGCCAATCAGCAACAGGTGGCGTCAGTTGATGGTGGGGGGTGGGGGGGCAGCATGTGAATGTGCCAGTAGTTATCTGTTGTCTTTTTGCAGCATCGCTTACTGCACGTTTAATAAGCTACATAAAAGTGGAAATTGTTGCAATATATTTAAAGTAGGATTGAATTGTTCATGTTTAGGTTGTTCTGGTCAACTTTGCATTAGACCACCTGATGCTGGACGTTTAGCTAGATATTTCAAACTGTTCATTGTTTTTAGCTAACTATTTCACTGTTCATCCATTGCTTTTAGCTAGCTATTTCAAACTGTTAATGCAATAGCTTTTAACTAACTGTTTCAACTGTTTAACTACTATTTTATCCATTGCATTTGGCAAACATCATTTTAATTTCCCCTTTTCGGTTTATAACTTCTAGTTTTTAGCCTATTTGAGTTGAGTTTAGCTGAATTAATCAGTTCAGTTCTCAAAGTAACACCTACTGCCAAGTGCAGACGTACAAGTAGGCTACCTACCCCTGGTTGGTAATCATTGATTTAAATCATTAAATCCATGATACAACATTCATTTTCAATAAAATAAATAAGTAATTATTACAAACAACATTGTTCAGGTTAGAAACATTAACCCCTAAACCACTTCACAGAAGGTTGGGTTAATAGCCTTTTTGGTTATTGTTTATATACTTTTACTTTTGGTTTCTTTTGTTGTTTGGTTTGTTGCAAAATGAAGTAATGTACTGGAATTCTATTATTTGTATACATAACAGTTGTGTGCTTTTTCATAACTCACAATAGCATTTAGAGAGACTATCTCACAATAAATAGGCCTAAAATCCTGACAATATTCTCCACTTGTGATTGAATCTATTAATTTCCTACTTGCTGAAGTTGTTGATGTATTCTGTCTCGGTGTGATGGAAGTACGGACATTACCCTCTTATTCGCTCCCACTTTGTAGTCCCAGTGGGAAGCGTTCATCCCAGTAAGGCTTATTCATGAGGACAGGCGGGTGCCCCGTGCATTATAAATAGAACAGAGCTCTCAGCCGTGCTCAGGATCTGACTGCATCTCGCCAGTCGCTATAGTTTGAGCTCTGAAATGCAGCAATACTCTGAACAAAGGAACATAGTTTAATTAAAACATGATAGGTTGAGTTTTGTTTAATTTTAGTCTAAATCACAGGGGTATGTCACTTGATTTGACAATGTTATCCCTACATTCCCACAGTTTAGTCAATATTAGACATCAAGCTGTGAGATTCACAACCCTGAAATCGTGTTAGCTTTGCTCACGGTTAAATGCAGATTTATTGACTCTGAGTTTATGTTTGAACTACCTCGATTGGCAATATTTTCTCACAATGATGAGATGGAGACCATTCAAAAATAAAATGTCTCAGGATGCTGTTGGCAGTGTTGCAGACAACACTGCAACATCACAGCCTTGAGTATAAGTGACTGCCTTTGACGCATGTTATCTGCATCTCTCTAATTTTTTCTCCCGCGCTGAAAAAAAAAAAAAAGATTCAACTCCAATCTGAAGCAAACCACACTGCCATTCAAAGGAGCACCTTTTGATTATTGAAATTCCACCCTGTTTCCCTTTAAATGGCAAAAGCTGGTTTAATCTTCAGGGATATTTTTATTCAAAATGCTTGTGTCGCCAGAACCCTCATTCTCTATCAGACCTCTGAAAGACGTCTTTGTGCTGCGTTCTGCGATTCAAATTTTGATACAGAGTCAGACTGATTGCACCATGAGAAACCAAAGGTGATTATCCTGATGGACTAGATAGCAAAATGTAGCCCATTATGTGTGGTAAGAAAAGGTTGATTAAAATGAGTTTCCAGTTGACTCTTCGTCCTTCTTCCTAACCTCTCTTTGCCTGACCTCACACTGCCCCAGGCCTTCTCAGACTTGTGGGAGTAGCAAAAACACACTCTATAATTTTAGATTACTCACTAACCAGCACAATGATTGAAGTATGTACAACTCTATCGATCATATAAAACTCTTTACCGTTCCTTTTGGGATGTTATCGAAGACAATGTTGATTGATTTACAGATTAAATTTAACTGGAAATGACACTAACATTGTGAAATGTTAAAATAAAGTTGTAATGATTTTTTGACAATGTTTTGCTAAAATTGCTTAAAATCCAGAAGTGGTGCTCTCTCTGAGACTGAATGGCATACAATGTTTTCATATTACAAATATAAAATGCTTCAGTAGGCTGAGAGGGGAAATGCTTGTAATGCTATGCAAACAATGGACCTCTAGTATTGTTCAAGCACAGATCCTTGAACATGTAAAGCCTTGCTTCACAAAGCATCAATGTCCCTGTGTGTGTGCAACATACTGTATGTACGTAAACAAGCAAATCGTGGATCCTCCTTATGTAGCTGGTTGTGCTTATGAGACTCTTCTGTGATGATTATTTTCTCAGATACGGAATTGTTGCTCAATGTAAACCTGAAATATACAGTAGAACTGATTTTGTTAAGAGTGCTAGCTTTGTGGCTGTGCTCTTTAATTGAGTCCAACCGCTGCTGAATGCGAACAAAATGAATTAATGTCTGAGCTGCTTCCTGTTTAAAGCTTTCAGCAATGCAGACATATTTATACACATTATAATATCAGCTATGTTGGTCTGAAACACATTTTATTCCTTTTTACTTCTCAGAAATGGTTTTTATTTTTTGCCTGAGATAAATAACAGCCATACTATGTTAGTGAGATTTTATATTGTGAGTAATATGGAGAAAGTGCTGCCCCTAGCAATGTCAGAGTAAGTTACAGTCATCCAGAAAGAGGTACTGAGGATAGGAGGTGAACATGTCATCCTGACTTAGGTCAAGCCAACAGGAGCTTTGCAGAGAGAACAAAAGCAGCCAAACTGCTTCCCTCAGCCACAGAAAACCTTTGTTTCTTGCAGCGGGCTACAATTGCAGCTCATGTGCAGTCCAATCAGATCATGGTTTCAAATATGTTATCTCCCCAGACCACAATGAAGCAGCAGAGGCCATCGATAGTTCTTTGATGAGCAGAATGGGTGATATATTCAGACATTTCACAATTACTTTTGCTTATTGGAACAAAGGTGTTACAGAAATTTAAGGTAAATGATGTCCTCAGTGTTTACCAAACTCTTTTGTTTTTTTATAGAGGCTGTGCAATTGCATCATAAATCTCCAGGCAGCCACAACTGACAACATCATGGAGGTCCACTGGAAAACTGTCCGAAAAGCCAGATTAGGGAAAGAAAAGTCCATGAGAAAGACTGCTGTCATGTTGGATTTCTTTCTATCAACCGCCGAAAGATGAAAGACAGCTAGTGCTATGAGTACACAAAGAGACATGTGTGTGTTCCAAATCATTTAGTATGTGCACCATATAACCTATAATTTTTCAGAAAGCCATTTTTGCAGGTTTATAGGTATTTGAAAAGTGAAAAAAAATTAACTTTTATGGTATTATGTTATGTCTTCAAGTGTTTGACAAAAACTGGGCTATATGTTGTGTAGTCCCTTAGATTTCAGTATTTCAGTTCGTTTAACATTGTTGGCCATACAATACAAGTTATAAGTTAAGTACAAATTATCAAGTGTGGCATATCAGTGTTGTAACTCTCTCACATTCAAAAACATACACCTTTTGTGATAAAAAACATACCAACGCTAACACTAATATTGGTTTCTTTTGGTTCCAAAAGCATTTAGGTCAAAGTGAGGAGCCACTATAGCTGACAGACGCTGCAGGCTTTTCATATTATCATATATTTTTTCATTTTGTTTTAGTTTGTTTTGCTTTAATTATCCAAGACCCAAGAGGAGTGTTTAATTTAGGAATGTTTGAAATATAAAAAGTTACAAAGAATTTTTTTTGCAAGCTGGCTGACAAGCTTTTTAGCTAGCCATTATTGCTAACCTGCATGTTATCATTACTATTAAAATGCTAGCTGTATTAGCTGCTGTAGCTAGCATAGGGTCAATGGGATTTCAAATACAATGTTATTTCCATTATCTCTTTTTTTTGTCTATTGAGCCCTTGGTGCTTCTCTTGCAGTGAATGAATGAAAAATAAACATGTCATCTGCACTATTCTTGCCATCAGTAGAGTTTCCATAGGTTCAATATGCCAACAGGCTCTACAGCACACTTGACCATCGACATGGCCCATCACATGAAATGTCTCCCTTTCACACTGAAACACATGAGTTGTTTCTTTGAAATTATCCACTTATTGATTTTTTTTTTAAATAGATTCATACATCTCTCTCTATCTCATTATCTGGTGTCAAAATCAGATGTGTTAAGACTGAGATATGTGATGTTCGCAAGCAAACTGACATAATCCCAGACACAACTCCAATCAAATGTATTAGGAGCAAATCAATTTCCCAAGTTTAATAAATTCAAAAAAGTTGCTAAGTTCAGGAACACAATCAACTGTTAAAAAACACTGAAGCCAAGAGCTAAGTAACTCCAATATGGCTGCCAGCGGTGTGTTAAATCACCTGACAGACCTCTGCTGCAAAAGGAAGAAATGCCAAGATGGCTTATTCTCTCCGTATACTGTTGTCCAGTATAATCTTCTAGCTGTAAGTTATTCAGCAAGAGAATAACAGCCACATGACAACACAACCAGACCTCCCACCTCCCCTCTCTGCCTCTGACAGCACAGATGCTCAGAAAGGCTTGGACTGGTCATAGAGTGTCACTCACAATCAGTCTCTGAGTGCCAAAGTGCATTCATCCAGAAAATGGCAAATTCCACTATAATCATTTTTTTTTCTTATTCTATCTCCATCTCTTCATACCTTGGCTATCTCAGATTGTGAAGACAGGCTATTGGAAATCTTGACCTTCAGGATGACAGTTATCACTGCTCAGAGATTTGTTTATACTGTGAAATTGTGATGTACAGCTCTTGGAACACAGCGGGTTTTACTGACGCTTGTAACTGTGTTTTTGGCTAAATATCTGAACCATTAAAATGACAACTGGCACTATTCTTTAAAGCCTTTGTTGGGGCTTTCTTTATTTTACAATGCAAATGTTGTGCACTTATTATTTGGGAATGCGCTTGAACGAGGACCACAATGGAAATAAGTTTGTAACTTTCTTGTGTTATCCTTGACAGTTCTGATAAATGTACAATGTCACTGTGTTGGCATCTTGTTATGCATTTATTTCTGTTACTGTCTAATAAATCAATAAAAAAAAAACGATGCATTGTGAATCAGTTAAAAAAAAATTAATACGAATGTGTGAAGATTACAACCAGTTGAGATAAAAAATTAATCACGATTGCAATTTTGAAACGGCCTAAGGCGTAATCTACATTTGATTTAAATTTATTTTAACTTCAGATGTCACTATGTCTTCTTAGATAACTTATTTGAAGAGATTGTTTCCTTATTTAGTTATTTTGATGAGGGATTTGTTTTCAAAATCAAATTAAAAAAAATTTTAATTAAATTTTTGTTATTTAAGATAAAATACAATTGCAGTCGCACTTTTGATAGGCGGACACATCTGTTGTTTTGCTCGGTTTATATGAATGAATAGAATGTTTTCAGTCATTTCTATGCCTCAAATTGTCAGTTGAGTGTATCGTTACATGCTTTTTATATCATTAAAATATGTTTTTCAAATATAAAAGCAGATGAAGAGTAACTGCTCTTTGTGTTGGAGTGGACATCATATGTAAAACCGTTTTGGCTTTTCTTTTCACATAATTCTTAGGAAGAATGATAGCAGAGAGGACATTCTTTACTGCGATTATGGGTACGACAGTGATGCCGGAGGTATGATGTACTTGCTCTGACTGCATCTGCATCACCACAGGAGGTCCACAAATATATTGTCTTTCATGCAAAGCAATACATGGCTACTTAGTTAAGTTTTTTCAATGCTTCTTGAGAAAAATTAAGTGCGACAACAGAAAACCTACAGAAATGCGGATAACCAACTAGTTACCATTTGCACCATGGCGATGATCTCATAAACTATAGCTGTATTAAATGAACCGGTGGTCCCTGCTGCAGAGAGCCATTATCTTCCTTCCTACCTATTAAGGACATTATATGGTGTTTCATGTTTTGCAGGGAAAAATGAGGGACTGTGTTAAGCATTCTTCAGAGAAGGGTGATTTCTATCTGCAAAATGCATTTGGAATGCATAACACCCCCGACACAAACAGATTGTAGATGATGTCTGCAGCCAGGCGTAGCAACGAGAGCTGTCTCTTCATGCTTAAATGGGCAGTCAGGATGCACAATCCTCTGTGTGATGTCGGGAAGTAACCCTGTAGCGGGTACAGTGTGCCCAAAACTGCATTGATGATGCTCGTGCATATTTGATATTGAATATTTGATGGGAAATGTGGGGGCAGGACGGCCAGGATGAAAAGCCACGTCTATGCCTGCAACCCAGGATTTGATCAGCATATTAATGCAGAATAGTGATTATACTTTGTAGGCAATACCTCAAGGCCGGACATTTAATGAAAAAAAAAGAGGCTGACCTTCCAGGCGAGCAGAATCAAGTTTTACCAAAAAATGGAAAGTTCACTATCAGCATTCAATCTTAAAATAAAGTCTTGTTCATTTACATAATTAGAATTTGGATCTCCAAAGGAGTCTATCCATGCACTCCACTGTTTAGTAATATGTGCTGCAGGACATCGCAAACCTCCACAGAGGACAAGTGAAAGGTATTTTAAAAAGGGAGATGAGGCACCATGCTGCAAAGACTTATACACAAGTTCAAACCAAAGTTGAGGGAAGCTGATTTAATGTAGCTGCTGGGGAGAATTTACTGTCTGCCTCTTGCAGTATAACTGCTGTATAATTTACAAGTTTTTATCTATCCATGTAGCACATGCTGATCTGGGATAATGGCATTGTTTGATGAGGCAGCCAAGAGAGCAGACTGCAGAGTCGTAAGATAATGTACATCCTTCACACGTGTGCAGTGCTTTTCTTTTTCTAATCAGGGAACAATAAAGAAGAAAACAGCATTTATTATTTGTGTTCACTGATTGTTGAAAGGTGTATTCCTGAACTGTTGTTCAGATTATTCACTTATAAACTTGCACCAATCATAAAACGCACATTTGAGTGAAAAGGGATTCATATGGAAAATATCGCTTCTTCACCTCCAGGGTTTTGTGCAGCACAATTAACTGTGTATCAAACCCCAAGAAAGGCTGCTGGAATAGGGATTGTGTGTCTAACCTTAAAAAAAACATATGTAAATGTTTTTACACAGACAGAACCGTATAGCAAAGAAAGTATAGTTAACTTTAGTGAAATAAGAGCAGCAGGCTGATCTAAACAGTCTGTGTACGCTGTAATTTGATGTCAAATAATGTAATTGAGAGTAGGCCCACCTTTCCAAAGATATAAACAAAATTAATTCATTCCCAAGTGACAGCCATATGGCTGTTAAAATAACAACACAGTACAAAATTCATCATCATTAAAAGTGAGCAGAATTCAGGGCTGATGTTATAAAACAAAGTTTATATATATATATATATATATATATATATATATATGTGTATGTTAATCAATCCAGATTGATTTTATAAAACCCTATCTGTCTGGTATATAACTGGGTCAGCAACATTGCCATTTCTTTCCTTATGTTGATGATAACCTTTTTGCCATTTTCAACTGAATACTGACCATTAGGAAATCACTGAAGCAGATAAATTACAAATGTGATGAAAGGAAGCTTCTGAATATGGGAATCCTATGGCATATTAGCATAACATGCAGACTATTATTGATAGTTTCGGGAGATGAAACACAGATGATGTTACTCGTCTAATGCAGTGGTTCCCAACCTTTTGTCTGGGTTCCCCCCATAGCCCGGTCAGATGAACTCTCATCCCTTCAACGATTATATGTTCCAAATGGATAGCACTAATATTCATTATATAAAAGTGGATATTGTTAATTTTTCATAAAATTGAACTGTCAATATTTAGGTTGGTTTGGTCAGCGATCAAACTACTACTATTCTACTTGTAGTTGAATTGTTCAGTCATTCAGTTGAGTTGTTCAGTCATTTCTATTTATTACTTCTATTTATGCATTTGTTGGGGACCAAGAGTCTGGTTAAACCTGATTTTAACCAAAAGGCCTCAGATTAAACTGACCTCTGGATACAAGACACACATGTACTCAGAGACAAGGGGACATGTGGCCAAGACAAAGGAATCTTGGCCTGTATGTAAACCCCAAAGCCTGGTTAATTCACACCTCTATGTGAAAATGACAGCGAGAAGGGAAACGCCTCACAACTGGCAGGAAGTCAAAGGACTACAAGATTGTAGTCTTCACCCTTTCAAGAGTTTCGAGTCTTCCTATTGGTTCAGCGGGACCATAAACACAGCAGGGGGTCTGAACCTATAAATAACCTGACCCTAGGAAACTCCCTCGTCTTCACCTGCAACTCCCCGTTGATGACAGGAGGCGCGCAAGCGCTTGTGCTCAACTTCTATTTTCTGGAGAAAGTGGATTTAATTTCGGAGGATCCTATGAAAAACGCACCAGTGTTTTTCATAACTGCAGTGAGAAGGAAACAACGTTTTTCTTCTCAAAGTCGACCAAACTCTTCCCCTTACTGCCTTTTTGGAGGGGAGTTTCTCCGTGGCCCTGACGAGCGCCCGGGATTTGTTCTGTTTAATTTCTGTGGAAAACTATGGACAGACACAAACGGACTGAACACACCGTAAAAAGGCTGACGTCTGGGCAGAGATAAGTAGTGTGTTTACTAATGAGCAAAGGGTTCGCTACCATTGTTGCCATTAATGTGATCTGATTTAATCATGTACTGGTCCATATGTAATTATTAATCTGTTGTGAATGTATAATCGATCAATTATACCGTTGATTTATGTTATGTTAAGTAGTTGGGTATAACTGTAATCGCTACTTGCTAATTCATTCCTTTCATGGAGTTTAGTTACTGTCTGCGATAGAATCGCGAAAATCAGCTGTTAGCTACTGGAGTGGTTATAGTGACGTTTCCCTCAGCAAAACCAAAAGTCTCAGTCTGTAGGACAGAGTGGCTGAGGAGAACTAGGTCATTATCGATAAATAAGATCAAAGTGCCTCTTTTCTTTACTCTTCTTCTCTTTCTCCTCTTACTAACACACACACACACACACGACACAGGCTAGCCGCGTATCTCCCGAGCTAACGCGGTAGGCTAGCTTCACACGTGGAGTCGGCATCACCTTGTACAGAGCTAACACATGACCTAGCATACTAGGCTAAGCGTGCGCGTTGCCTAGCAACCCCCTCGGCTTCTTCAGCTCCTCCCCGTGCACGCAGCACCACTACCGCCCTCTTGAGGCTAAATAGTTTTGTGCAGCTCACAGGAGTAGCCAGTTTGTTTTTTTTGTGTTAGGAATACAATTTGACACCGCCCCTCCTCCTTCACACACACACACACACACACACACACACACACACACACACACACACACACACACACACACACACACACACACACACACACACACGTCCTGACACATGCTGCTTTGCTTTGGCTTTGTTTTGGTTGTGATATGGTAAAAGATATATAAGTTTATTATTGAAGGATTATTGATTAGCTACTGATAATTGTGACGTTAATAAATCTTATACTTAATTAGCAGTTGCTTGTGATTATTTGTGTACTTGTTGTAATAATCGCTGGTCGATCAGGTCCGTGCTTGGATTCACCCCTTCCTTTATTTCCTTTTTAAAGGATTCCCACAGAAATGAGACTGATCCACAGTTTGATTATTGGTCCCTGACTAGCAGGGTGGTGCCCCGTTTTGATTGTTTGTCGATTTGATAAAGTTATTAATAACCATATTCATAACTTTATTAATATTGATAAAACATCTTTGATAATTTGCCAATGATCAAATCTGTACCCTACGAGAATCCTACACATTACCTTTAGCTTAAACCGTTTAAACGTATGTGCTCACTTGCTAACTAGTTTTAACACTCTTACATAACTGCAACAGGTAGTGTTCAGGTGTTACAGTTGACTTAGTCTGGATCAACGGAAGTACATTTCCAGGATAACTGTATGATAATAATTCGCTCTCTGTGTGTTGTTGTTTTGAAAATACAAACTTCGAACTAGCGAGCTACACTCTGAAAATGGCAAGTTTTCAAAAAGGTTTGGATGTTGCAACAAGGCAGGCCTGCTTGGTTCTTTTGGGAAATGATTGTGAAGATTTACAAAGAATATGTTTACGGCATTTCCTCTCTAACTGGGACATTCTTTGGGAACGATTGGTGGGATTGCTGTGGACGAAGTACACATGGAGATACACTGGCAAGTATCCAGTTAATTTAAATAGCTCACATTACTGTATTGTGTCAACAGTTAACTTAATTTAATATTGTATGTGGCGTTTTCTTTTGCGCAGTGCAAATGTTCCACCAAAATGAGTTCCTTCCAGAGACTATTTTGCGGTGCCAGCGTCGCTGCGTGCGGAGCTTAACGTCGCCCAAGACGATTGTGATTGGTTTAAAGAAATGCAAATTACCCAGAACGTTTTATTTTCCTATCCCAGAAAGTATGTGTGGTGGAACCAGAGATAGGTCTGGCAATGTGAGACTACAGTTGACTTAAGTAATGTTATTATGTTAATATTATTTTAATTAAATCACAATTTCTATTTTTTTCAAATTAGTCTACTCTACAATCTTTTCCATGTACCCCCTGGCAACTGGAAATCACTGGTGTAATGAACCAAACTGGTAATAGCTGCATGTCATTGGTTATGGTGTGGTGATGAGGTGGAAACAGAGCTGTACCACTTGGATACCAGGACACAGACATTAGAACAATACTTGTTAAAAAGAAAAGAATAACAGCTCTTTTCTAATATTCCCCAGCAGAGCAAGAACTGAAAATATCACATTGGCAGCAGGGTGGGGATTGGTGCGATATAAAAGGAATCTTCTAAACTGGGTACAACATTTCCAATTCCATTCTGTCACTGTTATCACAAGTTTGTCATATTTGTGTATCATGTTCTAATACTATTTAATCCCTTGTGACAAGGTCTGAAAATGTACTTTTTTTACATTCCCTCTTGTTTCTTGAAAGAGGCACACAGTGAGAGCAAGGAGCACAAACTCTGACTCATGTATTGACATATGTGAGTTTTTTTCATTTATAGCTACAATATTCCTCTCCCTGTAGTGCAGCCAAGAGACTAAATACCTCAAAACAAACTTTGATGATTGTTTTCTTTTTAGGTTTGGTGTCAGAAATAAATAGAACTCTTAATGTTTAAATCTTTAGTTCTGGACTGTGTTGGGCAGATCTTCCCATTAGCATTCACAATTGTAATCCCGGTCCACTCCCCCTTTAGCTGACCTTTTTAAATGTTCCTCTCATAAAGGCTGGTACAACAGAAAGTTGATGGCTTAACTCACCTCAGGCATGCAAGCTATTGCCTATTCTATAACAATTTTCTCTGACACTGTTTTGAAAGAACATGGTCACCATGTTATAGGTTCTGCGCAGGTTATTCTGCACTGGTTAGGGTTGGACACTGAAACCCAATGCCAATATAGCACCGGTTGCTAAATGATCTGTATCTACTGGACCGAATGACAACGCAGATTTCGGTCCCTCACTTTGGTGCCACTTAAATGCCTGCGCTGCTCTCTGGTGCTCTGAAACGGACGTTACAGGCAACAGAAGCATTACTGCATGTGATGCTAGTTAACACTACACTTGGCAGCAGGTAACGTTACCTACTGTTAGCTTGTAGCTGGCTAATACACGGTTAAAATGCTGACAGCTAACCAGTTTAACCTCTGGCTGTATTTCACTGGAAAGGATTCCAACACCGGGATGTCCAAATGTCTGCAGCTAAAGACACAGAGTAGACTATAGCTGCACTTTGAGACACCATAGCCACTGGCAGAGTCAGAGGTGTTGGAGAAACAACACAGCACAATTTAATGCCATTAAGTCCCATCTGTGCTGCGTCCAATTGCTCCTCCTAAGCTCATGGTGGACCTTGAGAAACTCAAGCTGCTGTACCCTTCTGACATCTAGTAGTTCTTTTGTTGTTTAACAGCAATTAAGTAGTGAAAAGTTATGACATTTTAAATAAAATAAATGATAAAATTTGACAAATGACCTTAGCAATAAACAATGTTTAATGTTACTGTCATTTTGTGCTTTTATTTTACTAAAGGGGTGATAGATTTTACCTTGTCATAGTTGAAAAACTAAATAAATAAAATAAATAGGACATACATAGAAACTAAAAATCCCATTGACACCCCTTTCCTCCGCAAATTTCACAATTTGAAACTGTTGCTGAAAACGGGCGAATCTCAACAAAGCTAAAAGTTGACATCAACTTCTCAACTCCTAGTCTTTGTCACGCCTGAGGTTAGCTTAGTCTTCTGAATCTAGCTAGGTCACGCAGATCTTCAGATGTCTGCTATTTAATTACTAAATTCACTTCTGAGACATTTTTATGCGAGAAATCAACTATGTAGAGGTCAAATATGGGCCGTTTTATGAAAGTTGATGGCTAATTGCAAATTTTGTCCGACTGTGTGTCGCAGTTCAACAGAAGCTCAGCAGGCTAACGTGACAGTGGCCGGTGCTGCCTCGCCAACCGGCATGTCCTCAGTCATAGACCCCGGCTCGCTGTGAGCTAAATGGATCTCCGTCACGACGAGAAGCCCACGGCGCTCCATACCCACGCCAAGTCACCATTTCTGGGTTACTGGACTACTAAATGCCGAGGCCCTGACGGAGCTCCAGGGCCTGCAGCTAGCTGCGATCTTTACCCATAGGATTGAAGGGACACCAGCAGCTAACGAAACCCTTCAAATTCACAAAAATGCATTAAATTGAAATTGGACACAAGCATTAGCTTTGTAAGACCTTAGGGTAGATGTCATATAAGTGGCTTGACGAAATTCAAACTGTAAATATATTAGTTATGCCGAAAGTGTAGCTAGCTAGCTAGGTAGCCTCAATCTTTAAGTACCAATAGGATTGAATGGACTGTAGCAGCTAACGAAACTCACAAAAATGTGTGATGATGCAGGGACGACTAGGACCCAAATGCAAGGAGAGGGCAGGCAGGCAGGCAGGCAGAAGATTGGAGCTCAGGGATTTATTGAACAAAAACAAACCAAGGGAGACCTGAGGCTTCAACAGGCAAAAATCCAAAGTCCAGAAAAATCCAAAGAAATCTAAAAAAACCAAGGAAGTACAAAAAACAGGAAACACTGAAACTAAAGGTGTAGACACATATAGCCGACGGGCGACCGTTGACAGAAAACCCCGTCGATATGATCAGTCGCGTCCCCGAGTTCCAAAAAACTGCCACAGAACAGACCAAAAAGACGAGAGGAGACGAGACGTAATACATCTCTATAACAGCAGGCGGCGCTAATCTGTAATGTTGCCCAATAAATGAAAACCGGCAGCTGATTGGACAAACGCGTCATGTGGGTTTGTTTTCTCCGGAAATTCAGAGCCAGACTGTCATGGCGGCCGTTCAGAATACGATCTCATATTGTACTAAAATAGTTCACTGAAACGTGTTTCTGAAAACATTTTAATCGAGAAATAGGCCGTGCAGTTGCTGAATCTGTCTTCATTTCAGCTCAACAAAGGTCAGTTTAAAAGATTTTCATCAGATTTTGAGAGACTCTAGTCACCTCATTCCGCTCGTCATTTCCGGGTGAGTCCTGACTTCCCTGCCGCTGACCAAACATGTCAGGTCGGCCAAAATGAACCCCGACAGCCCCTCAGACGGACGATGGCACGGGATGCACCGAACAGATTTGAGTCACTGACCTCGTCAGACTGTCCCACGGCCGATAATCGGCCTGATGTGTCCCGGCCTTAACAGGAGCTGACGCAGACACATACAAACTGACACAGACCAGCAGGTCAAGGATGCAAAACGATCTGACAAGACACCAAGGGAAACACAGGGGCTAAATAAACTAGGTAACGAGCAAACACAGGACAGGTGACACCAGGGCTGGGGAACAGGTGGAGCACATTAGACAATCACACAGGTGGGAAAACACAGGAAGTAGAACTAGACATGACAGAAAACAGACTATCACAATAAAACCGCAAACCGAACATAATACAAAACAAGACCGAAAATAACTCAATGACAAGGAGAAAAAACCCACAGTACAGAAACAATCCATAGGGACATACATTAAACAGAAGTATACAAATAGGGAAACAGACCCTAATACAAAGAAAAGGAAAACAGGCTTACATATAACAGGGAACAGAAATACAAAGCAAAACACTGAAACCATGACAGTACCCCCTCTTCAAGGGATGACCCCAGTGTTGGAACCTAACAGTTATGATCAAGACTATTCTGTGAGGCCTGAAGCTTCCCCTGAGGCCAAAGAGCGGCCTGTAGGGAAGTCACCAGCCTGTGACCCCTCACTCCTAACAAAGGAGCCTCCAAAATGGAGATTGTCCCTCCAAAGACATGAGGAAAATGGCAGACTGGTGGAGGGCTTGAGAACTGCAACGACGAATTCTCACACCTTCGTTGAGTTCGGGATTTCTGATTGGCCGCGGCTCCTTGAACGCACCACTCGCCGCCAGCAGGCGGCGGAGGGGAGATAAAAGTGCACTGGTGCGCCTAACTTTTTTTATTTAGGTGCACCAGCACAAAATTTAGGTGCACCCAAATTTTTCCTCGCATCGCCGTAACGCTGAATGGCGATACACAATATATAGCTCTGTATTTTTTTACAAAGTGGGCTAAATGTTCAGTTTTAAGTCAAAGCCACTTTTCACAAGCTCTTTTATTAAAACAGATTGTGATTAAAATAAAATGCAAAGACAAGGTTTTCTTTACCAGTTTGAAAATATACAGCTGCAACACATGTAAATGAAAGTTATCTAAAATAAATAGCCTGAGAAAGCTCCTTCATAAGCTTTCAACAACAATAACAGACTGATTAAAAGAGAGAGAGGACGCCCGGATAGCTCAGTTGGTAAATATAGAGGTTTGAGTCCGACCTGCAGCCCTTTCCTATATGACAGGCATGAAAACGGGTCAGGGGTGAAAAAGGTGAGAAGGATATTACCCCTCTAGGGGGGTCCGGGGGCATGCCCCCCCAGAAGAAAATTTTAAATATTCCAAATTTTAAAGCATCAATCTGATGCATTTTGAGATGCATTTTTTGCCAACCAACAGTGTAATATTTCAATATGCATTCATTAAAGTTAATTTGACTGGCAAAACAGTTAAAGTCCTTCTGATATTACACAATAATAAAAGTCATAATTTTTAAAGACTAAAAAGTTTTGGATACATTTGTACTTCTTCCAACCATATATTAAATAAAGAGTCAATGTGGATTTACATATTGCAATAATATCATAATCCTAAAATGAATCATTGTGAAAACTAAAATTTACTACTTTGGCCAGGTCATCATCAAAAAAGCAAATTAGTACATTCATGATTTTGTCCATGCTGATATTAGCTGCTTTATTTACATTTATTAAAAACGTGGCATTATTTATCTTTTCATATAGCTAGAAGTCTAAACTCTGGGACAAGGCCGTTATGTTTAATACCTGCCATGCTGAGTCCAAACAGACAGCTTTGTCAAGGCAGTTTGGGCTTCACATAGCTTTTACAAATCATGATCCGCTATGAACGTGCACACACGTATTGTTTGTATCACGGTCGGTCAGTAAAGGAACAGTCGCAGTCTTAACGGTAGCGGTCGTTGCCGGTAAGGTACTCGTATTACAGAGTGCACGGACCGAAGCTTTGTGACTAGCATCTAATGACTAGCAAGCCCTGTCTTACCGCTGCCGGCGTCTTCCTTGAACATGCGCTGCAGAAGGTTGGTGGAAGTTCGATGATTGGTCAAATCCATAGACAGTATGGTTAAATCCAGCGCATTAAAACAAATCCCATGTGGACTTTTTAAATTATTTATTTTTCTAAAATAGTCATACGGCACCAGGCCCGAGTACTTACACCCCCCCTCTCCCCCCTTAAACATTTTCTCATCAAATCTACACGATTCACGTAGGTCACCTATTTTGGTTTCAAAACGGCGAATTTCGCCGAAAGGTGAGTGATTTTCATGTCTGTACATGTCATCCCCCCATTCTCTCTCCCCTTTCATGTCTTCAGCTTTCCTATCAAAATAAAAGCCGAAATCTTAAAAAAAAAAAAAAAAAAAACGACCGAACCACAGGGGGAGTGCGATGGACTGAAGCGTATGCTAGGCTACTCAGAGTGACGGCTGACTCATTAGCGGCGTTACACCAGTCTTGTGTAGGCTATGAAATGTCTGTATCGTCGCTGCGCTGCATTTTTATGAACTATGATCCAGCATGCTCCGTCTCACACGCTATTACTCAACGAACTGAAGTTAGTTTAATAATGTGTTTTTCGCCGTGGCGGCCGCAGTAACAGAGTTACCAGCGGAAACACTGGTACCAATACAGGTTTCCCTCTCATACTTAACAATATACAGCTGTGTTAATAACAATTAAAACTGTAGACAAATGTCGGGAGTTTGGACCAGCGGCGCTGTGTCTCTCCATGTTGCAGGTGAGCTGGCCGGTGTGTGAGTGAATGGGGGCGGGGCTGCGCGGAGGAGAGATCCAAATCCAAACACAGGCACGGCTTTCCAGAAGGAATGGGTCATGTAACGCAACATTAAACCATATCGATATAAACAACATCGCTCCATTAGTGGAGAGGCAGCGGATGCGAGGACGTTAGGTGCACCGGTGCGACATAGGAAAAATCTTAGTCGCACCCTTACAAATTTTGGTCGCATTTGCGACCAAATTGGTCGCACTCTCGAGCCCTGTATATATATATATATATATATATTTTTTTTTTTCAGACTAACCTCGCCTCATATTTGCTCGGAGCTGTCTGCAAGTCCAGATTTACATGACTCTGATAATGACGCCATTGTGTGTAAGTAATTTTTACTTTTTTTATCTTTCCTTGTTTAATTTTACTGTAACTTATGTTTTTTTTTATTCATACCACTCTCATATAATTGTTTTCCAGCTGCCTGTAAGACATTACGAGACAGCACGCAGGAGCTTCAGGTAGAAACAACCAGACGTGGCATCGCGGGCAGAAGCTGTGAAGAGTTCAGCTTGGAGTCGGTCGAGAAGAAAAGATGGTAAGATTAGATCCGTTTGGTTAATGTGAATATTTTTCAGGTGTATTAGGTGTGTTGTGTCCGTAAGCAGTATATCGCGCAGTACTGATTGTCTTTATTGATTGATTTTACAGCGGCTGGAAGCGAGACAGAGTGTGCTGGCTGCGGGTGAGGTGGCATTTGGAAGTGCGCCACCATAGACATACAGGACAACGCACCACAGACGTCTGCTAAATGGACCGAATTCAGACCGAATGCTGCCGGTTACCAACAGCTCCGAGGCAGCCGCGGTTAGGTGTGGACGGTGCTGCTTCTAGTGAGCATGGGATATTTGTTGTGTGCTGTGTGTCTCCGATGCTTTGTACGTTTTTTTCTGATTGCGTTTGTGTTTTTTGTCAATAAAGCTCTATCTTTGAATAAACAGCACGTTCCTGGCAAATCATTTATGTATTAAAAGCCATTCTAAATGAATACGATTACGTAATAAATAACATAATTTTAGTTAGAGGAGTTCAACCTTTTGAGAAAATATGCTTATTATCATATAATCACGACATGAATATACAACATAGCATATATGAAATAAATATATAATACATAAATATATATAATTTTATTATTATAATAATGGCCCAGGTTGACCAATAGCCTAACCCGTGACAGACCTGTCAACCAATCACAAGAGATTTTTCTTGTTTAAAAGTAGTGGTTTCATCCAATCCTGAGTGAGGAAATTACAACCAGGCCAGACGTTCTCTGGCCAGGCGCCTATTCATATTCGAATTAGATCCATTAACACCTCCGTGGGGGCTCTCCACATACGTCATGGTTCGTTTCCGACAATATGTGGCACAGACGAACGTGATGTTCGCAGCCTGTAAATTGTCGATATCTGACGAAAATTAGGGGGATTTCCAGGCGTTTACAGGCATAAATTCCACTTTTCATGCAGTGTAAATATTCATGTTCATACCGTATTTGGAAGAAAAGCTCTTACAAAATAGGACCATATTCACAGGGTAGTTATGGGCCCATAAAATAGCATTCAGGCAATTTTCAGCCCAACCAATGCTACATACCCTATAAGGAGACCTTAAGGAACAGTGTGAAATACCCTATATAATCATTCTATCACCCCTTTAAAGAATCCGTTCAGGTACTGTTTACGGGTATGAAAAAAAAAGCACTGGTACAGTGAAACATGATTTGGCAAATTCTTGTTTTGCCTCTCGATTGTTTTATGTTTTAATAAATGGTAGATTACAAACATTGATTGTGCCAAGAATGGGAGGTATTCCAAACTGACACACAAACAAAGCATCACTCAAGAATCATATTCCAAGTGTCACATCTTAAGGATTGCAATTTCTATACAGAATATTCGGCACACAGCAAAAGGTGCAGACAGTGTTCCCATTTCAGCAGAAACACGGTACGGGAAGAAAACAGTAGGGCTTTGCTTCTGGGCTGAGAAGATGAATCTGTTTTATCCAGCAAAGCAAACCCTGGCTGTATACTAACCGAGACAGGATGTGCCCAGATATGTTGTGTGTTAGGCTTCCACTATTCATCACTTCAAACACATCCTCAGCTCCCTGCCAATACCGGGCCTCATCCCCGATGCAGCTCAACAGTGTGACTGCCACTGGTGCTCTCAGCCCAGGAGCCATACCCAGTGATTTACTATCTAGCTGTATTTTGTATCACTTGGGTGCACACCGCTAGCCACACTGTTGCCCCTGTCACAAGCTACCTCGCCATATTTGTAATACTGTGTAAAGCTGTACCTGTGAGGTGCCATCTCCTATGCATTCATCAGAGGACACTCTAATCTGGTTCTGTCTCAACTCCGCATCTACAACAATGAGAAAGATGAGTGTGATGAGGCAGTACAGAAAAAATATTCTACATCAGATAACGTGTTGCAATTACTTGCCAGAGATGTTTGCTCTGTGATTTAAGCTATTGTTGAGCCTTTCATAACCTCAGGAGAGCCAGTCCTGAGTGTAAACCATTTCTTTGTTCAATGCTTAATGCTGAACCTTAGCACGGAATGGTCTGAACCTCATTAAATGTGGCGCTGACAAGATGATAACTACAATTATCCCTTTTAACTTTAACTCTAAATACATAATGGTTTAAGTACTTACGTGAAGGTGTTGATGAGCGGCTTCTTACATTACTTGCATTACATCCACTCATCTAGTGGTAGAAGCTTTTTTCATCACTCTTTGTTTTGCTTTATGTCATGTCCCCTGGAAACCTGAGTAAAAACACAAATGAATGTGTAATGGAGGTTCTGCTGCCCAAACCCGCAGGACAAATGGTCTTTGCAGTGCGTTCTCCATTTCAAAATGAGACATACGGATTTGAAAATGCCATTTTGTATTTCCACGTGCACATTTGTTTAATATCTTATTTAAGTACAGTCTCTTTCATTCTTTCCTTAAGGGGCCAATTTAGACTTTGACATAAAGCTGCACTCTGCAACTCTTCAGGCTCTAATGGGACAAAGGAAACACTTTTTGAATGAATTTGACTTGAATATCAATAAGTCCTGTCACTAAACTGCACACAGCATGCTCATGTTTACCAACCAGGCTGGTCTGAGATCACTTTATAGCAACAAGATACCAAACGGATGCAAGAGGCAGAAGAGATGACATTACAGAGTCTGGAATAACTGCACTAGGCAACAGTTTTGGATTTCACATTTTAGTTTTGATTTGTTCTTCCTGCAGTGGACAGGAGTTCATATTACACACACCAAAACTTTACATGGGGGAATCTGAAGGGTCTGAATTGGCAGAGAGATGGCACTTTTTCCACTGTTATAGCTCCATTTTGTGATTTAGGCTTCTACAGCAGGCGTAAATATAAAGCAAATCTACTGTAGAGTGCAGCTTTATGTGCTGCCTCAGTCACTTTTTATGTGCTGCCATGGACTCACTCAACCCTCGATCTTTACAGTTCCATTAAAGACACATACAAGGTTTATTTGCACATATTTTAATGAAAGCATTTACACCAAAACATAGGCTGTGCCCTTCTTTACCTACAAGGCAACTCCCTCTGGTTTCACATATGCAATGCTAAGATATCATATCAGGTTATGAACTGCTGAGTCATGAAAACATCAAGGAAGAGTAATAAATTAAATTGTGTAATTGGTTTTTTAATAATTGAAACGGACATTCAATTTCCAATCCCTGCACAACTAGACAAACATGATGTATGTGCCTGTGTTTTAAATCATTAAAAAAGGGGCTGTACTCAGTATTTAGAACATTAATATAGAAGTAAACAACTATTTGCCATGTAAAGATAGTGTCCTAAGCAGGGAATGAAGTCGCACTCCCTCTGTGTGTCTTGTAATCTGGCTTTTTCAGTTCTTGGCTTTAATAGCTGGTCCAGCCACGTGTACATGTTAGTGCATGTGAGTGCATTTTAGTGCATGTGAGTGCATTTTAGTGCACGTGAGTCCCTTGTGCATCAGTATCAGACAGAGAGGGCCGTGACAATTGGGGGTGGGAATAACCAGAGGCCCCACGATAAGATGTCATCACGATTTGATACTATTGCAATATTCTGCAATTTACCTTTTTTTGGCAAAATGAAAACATCATCAACATCTGTTTTATCTAAAAAAAAAAAGAAAAAAAAAGAGTTAATTTCATTTCAATTTGTTCATCTCACTTAAAAAAAACCTCAACTGCCCCATGTAGTGGACTGAAAAAGCAATTTATTTCATTATTCTAGTACCAAAAAGTTAAATTCTCATGTGGAATATATATTAGGGATGCACTGAACCCAAATTTTTGGGGTTTGGCCGAATACCGAATCCACTGGTTAAGATTCTGCAGAACCCGAAATCGAACCCTACTGCCATCCTCAGTCCATTAACACAGTAAACACATTAATGAAGTAAACAACGTCCACAGCCTCTAAAATAGTTAAATGTGTAACTGACGGTTTCTTATATCGTCTAGACTCAGGTTTGGCTTCAAAATAAAGACACGGGCTTCCAATGCTGGAACCAAGACGGCACTGCACGTCTCACTTTATTCCACCCCAACACAGTCAACCGTCACAAAATACAACACTTTATTCACTTCCGTTTTTCTCGTCACAATAAACGCTCTATGTTTACTGTAACTTCCTCTTAACCTTCAACTGAGAGGTTACACAATAAAATACCTTACAAATGTAACAACTTAATGTTGAATTCACACGCTCTTTTCACATCGTAGGAAAGCACATCGTTATCGCCCGATTAGTGACAATTTAGTTTGGCACATTTTTGCTAACCAGTGTATGGTGAAGGCATGTTGGGTGGGTGAAATTAGAAAGCTAACGTTATCTAACGAGCAGCAGACTCCGAGAGAACGGCTGACAGCCCGGGAGAGACTGTCTGGTTAACACAAGTTTTTAGCTGTGACTGTCCTTCCTTTGCCGTACCTGGGATTGCGTTCTCTTAATACATCCATGGGGTTGCTGCATTTTGGCTGCTGTCTGTGGATTCCTTTATGCACGGCTCGTATTCTTTCGGATGTTTCATGCGCAGGTGTTTTTGCAGTGGCGATGTAGTGTGTTGTGTGGGATCCTTGCTGCCACGGGACAGGTCGGCATTGCGGGTTGGGCGTGTGGCTTGGCTTGGATCGCTTTCTTTTGGATGGGGCAGAGTGGGCTGGGGGTGCTGCCGGGCGGCGCTTGTTCTGCTCGCGAGTTCCATTTTCACTTTCTTACAGCCTACTGCATTGAAAGGTCCTCCTACATTATGTTCTAAAGTTTGGCCAAAACCGAACTCCATCAAAAAGCCCAATGTTCAGCCAAATCCGAACCCGAACCTTGGGTTCGGTGCATCCCTATTATATATAATAAAAGATCGATACTTAGTGTCTGTGGATCGATATAGTATTGCTACGGACAATATTGCGATATCGATTCCCCCCCCCCCCAACACTAGTGACAAAGCGACACTATTTAACAAGTTCACAAACGTCTGTAGGAGCCATGTGGAGGCAATCCCAAAACAGTTTTTTTCTGAATATCAAGTACAGCCCCCTTAAAAAAAGAGTGGTAGTGCCAGACTTCACCTTAATATAAATAATAATAATAATATCAGCTCTGGTTCTTCTCAAGAGCAGGACAAACTACAAAAGCTACAAGACTGAATGTTTTGCGCTAATAACGGATAAATAGAATATGTATCCTCCAGTACCATTTCTCATTCTGCAGTAGCTTTGCATTTGGAAAAACTCCTGGCATGAATGAGAAGATTTTTATATTTCATATTCCTGATGTAAAAACATTATTTCCATGATTTCCTGCAGTCCAAAATGCAGAGCAGCATAAATCATGTCACATTAATTTACTGTAGATTTGATTATGCTGTTTTCTAATTAATGTACCAGAGGTTGTCACACTGCAAATTCAGTTCCTTGTGTGCTGGTGTCCTAACCAAAACTCAAATTAAGGTGCACGTGTTCAGAGGTAATACTGTTCGTCAGCAGAAACACCTTTAAAAAGGAGAAACAACTATGCTTCCATGTATTTTATTTTTCTTTGAGGTTGAAGGGATTACACATTAGGTAAGCACAGGTAAATGTAACACACATCAGCAAGAAACAGCTGAGCTGTAACTGGTTGGATTAATCATGTGTCTATACATTTTAGAAGGGTGGCTCAGTGCTTACTCAGACTTTGTAAAGTATGTTTTCTCAATGACATGCGTACTACGGTAGGCACACACTCCTGCCTTTACTAATAGGTAAGATGGCTTGCATACTGAGGACAATTCCAGGTTAGTTCAATTCAGTTCTAGTAAGCCTACTTTTTGCTAACCATTTCAGCCACCTTTGTAATACTAGCCATTGAGCTGCACCACAATCTTTCCACGTCCCACCTGGCAACAGCAGAAGTACCCCTTGTTGGGAATCACTGGTGTAAAACACAAAAAACATCATTCATATTCTGTTAGTGTGTATGTGGGGGTCCTTGAAGTAAAGATGTTTGATAAGCCATAATGGATTACTTGCATCGTATCTCTATGAGAAAACCTATGGGGCTTACTGGCATGAACTTTCTTGTTATAGTATTATATAATACAAGGTTGAACTTCTGTTTTATCTTAACAGAATCTAAATCTTATAGAGATATACTGTAAGAAAATGAAAAAGAACTGATGACCAGAAGCACTTGGATGCTCACACAGAGGACTACCTGAGTCATAATAATAGTAATAAGAACTCTAATAATAGCAGTCTTTATGTGGTGTAAATAGACATTTTACAGTATAAGCAGGATGTGTCAAAGGGAAACAGTTTGTCCCTGAAGTGAGTAGACCTTACAATACATATCATTTCAAAAGTTTTATTATAATAACTTCTCTTTCAGACAGTATGCACACTTCCATTCTCTCTTCACTACCAAACTGTATGGTGTGACATTGAAATATTCTTTCATCCCAGTGAAAGATTCATAAAGAAATTTCATGATGACAGGTTCTGGTATCACAGGTCAATGCTATTCAGACCACGAGTGGCTTCCTGTGGATAAGCAATGCACAATGGCTGTAATGGAAAACATTCATCCTTGAAAAGCTGTATGAGGGAAACGCAGCCTGCTGTGCTACAAAAAAATAAAAAAATAAATAAACACATCCAAATGTCCTATAGCCAGCATCGTTGTTTCTCATTAACAAGGATCTCCACATGCAAAGCTTTCATTTCAGCTATATTCTAATAATTAACTCTACCTGGAATGTAAATCAAATACATACAACTTAAAAGCTATGCACAGTTGAGATTTATATAATTTGTGCTGAAGTGCAAAACCTCAAAGGCGACTGAATGAGAAGGCAGACAGAAATGGTCCCTCCACCGAATAATCACATACTGCATTTTGATTTAATTCAGTAAACTCAACTAAATGCTAACATCTGAGAAAAACTGCATATTACATTTCCTGATTGTATGACCAACATTAGTCACAATTGTTATTTGTTCACATTTGTCAATTCAAATGTTTGACATGTTCCTCTATACAATCCGAAGACAGCATCACTGTGGGAGCTGACAGGTGCCGCACATTGGCATGAGGTGTCTCTCTTTAACTGCAGCTTGTTATATTAAACAACTGTCCATCAATCATGCACAGGTTTTGCTCGTCACATGTTGATGCTATTTACAGGTGTGTTTACACCATAATTGCATTATTTAGTAGTGTTCCTTCGCTATAGAAAAACAGATTCAGTAATTTCACCTGAATTACACACAGGTTTGTAAATATTTAAATACCAAATCTAAATTCTGCTTCATAAAAAAAGTTGTTTGAATGTTTATCTTCATTCATTTGTTCATATAGAAGGGTAGACCTGTGAGGAATTACGAATGTTAGCCAATTTAAAACAAGCTTTTCTTTCAGTGAGCTCACAGTGAAAGGAGTTCACAGGAAGGATGGAGAAGGCACACAGAGACTGTTTTCCCTGTTGTTGAAATGCTCCTGGGTCAGCTGCTGTTTAGTAAAGAAGCATTGAAAATGACCATGGTGTTACCTAGCAAGCTTTAGAACGTGGTATACAAAGCGTGAGCAGCTCCTCTTCTTATTTTCCTGGGAGCTTATGTCATTTTCAAAATGCTGATTAGCAGCTCTTGCTTTCATGGTAACAAATGGCCTTGGATATGAAAAGGAACACCTCCAGCGTAAAAATCTATGTACTGTATGCTGATGTGAAAAAATCCAAAAAGTGAAATACATGTGTTCCCCATCTCTCATAAGAACAGTCCAGTGGCATTAATGAACAAAGTCCCTCCATTTGTTCCTTTCAGATAGAATTCACAGAATGTTTCACCAACGAGATTTGATTTTTATTAACACCTCCAAGATGTGTATGGGTATGCTGTATTGGTTAACATGACATCTCAAAGAACAGACAGCAGTTAACACTGGCTGGATTTGTTCCTTTACCTAAAGGTTAATTATGGTATTTTTTAACCTGGACCCTATTTTCCCACGCATTTGTGTCTCCCCTGACTAATGTGAACAAAAGTCTTTGAAAATGGTCCAGCATTAAGTGAGAACGCTATAACTAGCAGCCGGGAACCAGGCTGCAATGTAACCCTATAGGGCAGGGCTCTTCAACAGGGGGTCCGGGACCTCCTCAGAGTCACTGCAGGGGGCCCTCCAAATAATTGTTAATTTTTTAAAGTTTAAAAAAAAAATTAAAACAAGTCTTAAAGTGATGGTTCGGAGTAATTTTAAATAAAAAAAGCTTCTGGGGGGGTGTTTGGCTCGAGGTCATAGTGCAAAGGACCCTAGGGTGAAACTACTCCGAACCATCACTTTAACATGAATCCAACATATTATTAGCAAATATAAATCCCCACTGCTTACTGGCCTATAGGTAAGGTAGTCACTAAGGTAGCCACCGACAGATGAAGTTAATCCTAAGGATTCACTGTGCCACGTGTGTAACATTAACACCTGACTTATAAAATAATGCCAACAATTATTAGGCTATTTTACTGTAATAGCTTAGTATTCTATGCAACAAAAAGGTAGGCCTACTCTTTTTTTGGTAGGCCTACCTTTTTTTGCATAGAATACTAAGCTATTGTATAAAGGCTTTAGGCCACCCTACACATTATTGTAGGCCCAGTTTAATATGCAACTTCATTTTAGACAATATATGTAGTAGGGGGTCCCTGCTCCGTCTCTCTTTCAGTTAAGTGGTCCTTGGCTTAAAAAAACGTTGAAGACCCTTGCTATAGGGCAAATGTGCACTGTCAATGTACGTCCACTAAAATTGCTGTTTTTACCACTGACAGGCTCAGGTTGTTATAAGTGTCTGATGATATGATGACGTCTCGTTCAGAAATCTTGCGAAGTGAATTGCCAGAACACAGCGGTGTGAAATCATGGCTGTTTATAGTGAGGAACTCGAGTTTGTTGTTCAGAAAGCGTAGCTGTGTGTTGTCTTAAGGATTTTTAATTGCACATTTCCAAATTGTACCAACGAGATGTCGAGCTGCACTTCGGACAGCTTTCAAAGCCTTTGGATACAAAGAGGCTAAAGTTGTGGCTAGTTGTGCTACTGCTACAAAAGGATCCTAACATTCTGTTTCATACACTGCAATGTAGTTCCTTTTCTCTTGTTCAAGATGTGTTATTCACATTTCTGCCTTAACAGATTTTCTGCATTTAAAAAAAAAATAATAAAATATATATATATATATATATATATATGAAAAACTATAAATCTTGCGAAGTGAATTGCCAGAACACAGCGGTGTGAAATCATGGCTGTTTATAGTGAGGAACTCGAGTTTGTTGTTCAGAAAGCGTAGCTGTGTGTTGTCTTAAGGATTTTTAATTGCACATTTCCAAATTGTACCAACGACATGTCGAACTGCACTTCGGACAGCTTTCAAAGCCTTTGGATACAAAGAGGCTAAAGTTGTGGCTAGTTGTGCTACTGCTACAAAAGGATCCTAACATTCTGTTTCATACACTGCAATGTAGTTCCTTTTCTCTTGTTCAAGATGTGTTATTCACATTTCTGCCTTAACAGATTTTCTGCATTTAAAAAAAAATAAATAAAATAAATATATATATATATATATATATATATATATATATATATATATATATATATATATATATATATATATATATATATATATATATAATCACTCTCCTCCTATAAATTTCAGCCAATCTTTATGCTAGTAAATACAAATTCACACAAAATACCATGAGTGTCACCTATAGATGCTCTTGCAGGAACATGGTCGATTAAAATGGCCACAACTCACTTATGGGTTTGAATTTAACTTTACTGACAGAATTTAGGGAATGTGAGAAAAATCATGGCAGCACTAAGACAATCTCAGCACCACTATTTATATTTGATGCAGTTTTTTATTTATTTTTTTTATATCTGAAAATTCTTATGTTTTAATAATAAAATAAGTAAACTAGAGGTTTGTGGAGTTTGGTAGAGCTATAAGCTCTTTAAAGTCCTTTCAGGTTTTCCTCTTTTGCAGAGCTTTTGTTCTACGACAAAACACTTCAGGCTGCTGCTGGTGTCCTCTCACGGTCACTCCATGCTGAAGTCCCTCTAAAAGACATACTGCATGTATGGCCTCTCTTCTTCTCCTCCCTTTCTTCCCCTTTTAGTTTACAGCGTGGGCAGCTCCACTCCAGCCCTTCCTGCAAGCTTACACTACTGCATAATTGCCTGACTATAGTCAAGTGCGAGTGTTCCAAATACCTCTGTGGGATGCACACGTCAGTATGTTCACTGTCTTTTCACATCACATTGAGCATCCTTCACCATGTTCTCCAATATCACTGACATTTCAGGAGCCACACAAAATTGTGACCTAATTACAATCTAATTTCATGCACTCTTCGCTGATTAGATGTGAGGATAATGAAATAGAGGAGGCATTAACGACGCTGGTTTTCAGAGAACAACCTGATTTATAAGAATATTGGTTTCCTTGCTTGGAAAAGTACTCCATCTGATACTGTAGTTACCTTCAACTGTTAGATCATGTATCTGTCAGTGTTCTATCTCAAAATGTAGGAAAAGATTTACATAAATTTACATTATTCAAAAGGAATGTTGCATGACTGATATATGTAATTATTTAACGTTATTTCCCTGGAAATCTGATTGCTTTATGTCTAATTTAAGGTCTCTGTATTGTAAATTAACTATCACACAGGCACACTCTCAGTCCCTATAGGAATATTACAGATTATTCATTCGGTTGCAGCTCCAACAAGCAACTTTGTTGCCGATATCGAATGTGAGCAACAACCTAACGGCATCATATCAACAGAACAGCATAGAATTTTATTTTTTATCTATTCATTGTAAGAAGACAGCTGGAGAATGGATACCTGACAATGAATGTTATGTTTGCCAGGCCATACATACTATTGAATTGATGTGAGCGAGATGATGCCTTTGTGTAAAGCAGAATGTGCTGGCAGAGCTCCTCTATGTGCTTTATTTGTTTTAGAGGATTGACCCCCCAATCATGAGGACGTGTATGTAAACACACATTATTGGTACAAAAAGGGAACAGCAGCGCTGTGCTTTAGTTTCTTCCCTGTCTATGGACCACTGAGCACAAGGCAATTTATTTTCTTCTTTTAACTTCTCTCAGGTGTACCTGGATGTTTCATTGCCTCACACTGATATTGCTCAAGGACAAAAAAGAAAAAGAGCCAGATAAAAAAATGTAGACACTCAGGGAACACTGAACTGTAACATGCTCATTACACTCTTCCTCCATTTGCTTATGTCAAAAAAGATTAAAAAAAAAAGAGGGGGGTGGGGAGAGATTAAGTTAGCAGAGGTGTCAAGTAACTAAGTACAAATACTTCTTTACCTTACTTAAGTAGAAATTTTGGGTATTTATACTTCACTGGAGTAATTATTTTACAGTTTTACTTGTAATCATTAAAAAAAAAAAAAAAAAAAAAAAAAACCTAATCCAGATAAATCACGCCATCCGGATAGAGTGAATTTGATTGTGGTTGGATGAGAAGTATAAACATATACCATTCTGAGACCCTATCGGTTTGTACGCTATCCATTGCACCTGCACAGACCTGGTGCTAATACAGCGTTTATTTTCACTGTAGAGGATTCTAACACCAGACTGTAGCTGCCGTTGTCTGAAAAATACAGACTCCGCCTCGCCAGCCTCGTGGTGCATTCAAAGTTATTGTAAAATACCTTGTTCCCATCCAGTGGTTGTTTTTGTAGTTTAACAGGAACTTACTGGTGAAATAAGTTATTGTTAAAAGTTATTGTTATTACATTTTTAATAAATCATTTAATTTTGACCCTGTGGCCTTAGCAATACACAAGCTGTTCTTTAATGTTGCCGTTTTGTGCTCCTTTTAACTTTTTATTGTTTTATATTTTTGAACATACAGAACAGACAAATACAATTGAACAAGGTGCTCCTTTTTTAAATATATACATGGGGTGGGAAAGAGATGTGTCACCTTTTTCAGCCCTTCTGACTTTGCAGGTATGATTTTAATATAACATTATAGTCATTATGGCCTTTAGAAAAATGTTTTTGTGGAGGTGGGGTCAACACGGTCTCACGGCAGTACGTGAAATGGTCACTTTATTTTTAATCTATTGATAAGTGTTCACGGGGACGGTTTTGTCGTTTTTTTCGTGGTACAAAATGGTCTATAGGGAGATTAACAGGGAAAGCAAACCCCACAACCCGGGGGAGGACGCCTCACACGCTGGGAAAAAGCCGTGGGGGACAACAACAAGACAACAACGGGATGGCGGAGGTTGGGTTAAGGAAAAAAACAAAGGGGAAAGGACGCCTCACACGCCGAGAGAGGGCTGCAGGGAACACGCAACACTAACGGGACCGTTAACGGGGAAACAAAACGCCACACATGGGACGCGACACGGATTTTCGGCCTTTCATACTACTCACTACCGTAGTTGTGCTGTGACCACGACATATGCTTCCCATTTAAATACATTAGTTTACATTTTTGTGCTGGCCACCACGAAAAAACCCCCAACAAAAACATTCCCGTGTCAATATCAATAGTATCAATAGATTAAATAACGTGACCATTTCACGTACTGCCATGAGACTGGGTTGGTGGGGTAGTGCACTGTAGGCCCCTGTGGGGCTATACTTTACTACTTTAAGTAGTTTTGAAACCAGTACTTTTACACTTTTACTTGAGTAAAAATCTTGAGTTGGTACTTCAACTTCTACAGAAGTCTTTTCAAACCCTAGTATCTATACTTTTACTTGAGTAATGAATGGATATTTTTGACACCTCTGCAAGTTAGACATGTACATTTTAGCATAACAGTAGAAATCACTGAGTGGTCAAATGCACTCATGAAGCTTTTTAATCAGAGAAATGGGGCGCAACACCACATTAGCAACTGTGGAACATGAAAGCACCAGTCAGCGACACACACCTGAAACCCCCCCGTCATAAAACTCAATTAGCACAATACACACGGTCATGCAATGTTACTGTTTTTTTAACTGTTAGATTAAAGTATTTGAGTATTTATGCCAACCTAGCATCTGTGCATTTTCCCACCACACTTGGCCCAGACATTCAAATTTGCCACACCAACACAATCTTAACAATGGGGGCCGACATTGCTGAGAATGAAATGGATGAAAATTAGCAAAACATTCTTTCATCATAGAGACAGTGCTTTAATCTCAGCAAAGAGGATGTTTATGCTAGCTATGCCTCCAACCACTTTTCATCTTATTAGCTCAGATGGAAATTTTTTGAAAGAGATCTGAAAAGGGCTCTTACGAAAGACGACAAAACACTGCACATCAAAAGAAAGGAAATGACAACTTATTTGACGAATCATCCAGGTAACAGCTTGCAACTGCAACTGAGTTTCTGAGAGGAAAGTGGTTTGAATACAAAGCGTACACACTTTCAGACTTGAGTCATAATTATTCGAAGAGTACATTTTGTCTGCGAGCTGAGTGACTCGAGCGCTGTAGCTGGTAGACATCTGTTTGAGGCAAATTCATCTTTGTGACAGATGACAGCAGTCTCTTTAACTTTTTTTGATTTGTGTAGTATATTTTTATGATTTTTCAGTCCAGGATGTGAAATAAATGGGCTGAGGGGAGACATTTCTGGCCAGAGTTACAGGTGACAGTCTCTTGCATCAGAGGAAAAGTGCTGCATGTATTAAAACATTTTTCACAGAAATTTATGATGTATGTATCATTCTGATAATAAATCTAGATTATCTTTCATTTGTTCTTGTCAGCCACTGCAACATCATTCATGCCAGCAACTGTATAGCCCAGAACTTAATCTTCCCTCCACATTTGTCACTTTTTTTAATAAGAATCCCAAATTCACATAGTCTGTTTGATGTGCCACACAGTATGTAGGGCTTGCTGGATGTGAGGATTGAAAGGCAAAGTTAACATTCACAGATGAGGACACACTGTTTAAATTTGCAAATTCATCACAATAGTGCTATGATAAGCGTTAGGAGAAATATACAGTATACGACCGAGATACTTACAGGACCAATAATGGCTTCTTGGATTGGAAACTATAATGAAAAAAATAAATAAATATTCAAATAACCTTTATCTTTCACTGTCAAAACGGAGACTGTTACTCCTTTGAAGTGTAAAATTTCCCTTAGAGTGTAAACAACTCTCTCCCATCCATGACGTTTACCTCTCCTCTTTGTGCTCGCAATTTTCTACATGAATAAAGAAGCTACTCCTTTCTCCCACTGGCTAGACCCTGACTCAAGCGCAATCTGTTATGATATCAACTCAAGCCCCCATTGGCAAGCATCATTAGACTCTGCTCTTTCTTGCATATTTAGTGGTGGCACCATCAATGTGGCAATAGACGGCATTACAATTGATTCTGCACAGTAAGATGATTAGTGCTTAGAGCCTGATACTGTTCTTTATAGGGGATTTATCACTCTTATCTATTAAAAAAACCCCAAAGTGTAATTATCACTAAAGGATCTTCTCTACTTATTAATGTAGAGAGAACCAAATCCCCAACTCTGTCTTGATTTTCTTATTGCAAGGTTTTATTTTATGCTTGTTTTTGACATTTCCTCATAAAAGATGAATTATTGCTTTTAAAAAAAAATCTTGCAGGATTTAGGTGAAGAAAGCTGTGACTGTGTAAAAATGAAACTCCTCTTCCTCTGACAGTCAGCTTAGTATCTTGATGCTGTTGCGTGCTGTGCACCTGGCACTACACTATAGGTAGGGAGGCTGGCTTAAGATTTCACACACATCCCTGTCATGAAAGATTGAGCATGTGGGAGTCATTGAAATGTATTCATGCTCACAATGTAGAGGAAGCACGGGACCACAGTAATGGTTGTCAGGGGTTGGTATGCCTCAGTGAACTGAAGACGACATTTTCTGTCTCACTGGCTGCAGGGATGTCTGAATTATATAACCCTGCAGGATGCCACAGATGAGAATGTCACATGTGAGACCTAATAAAATGCAACATTTAGTTTGTGTGCCATGAATAGCCTAACATAGTCCAAGTGATTAAATAGAAGCCGTTTTTGTGTAGCCTCTTTAAGAGTTTGATCATTTTATCCACTACAAGGTAATATTTTACTCAACCTGCCTCAGGTCGCCTCTGTTTGTGAAATAAAAATCAATGGGATGCTGTCTTTGTATAACAAAAGAGGGACATCGGGGAATGTTTCAAAATTGGACATTATTGTAAATGTTGCTGGAAGCTGGGGCATATTTTGACCCCGAGTGCTACATTTGAGTCTATAAAAGCTCCTTTTAAGTCTGTTTTCTCTCCTGGACAAGTGCAAACAGACCTGTTTGGCTGAGAGGGTTGGGGACTCCGATAACCTCTTGGGCAGGATTCTACAGTATCGCCGCTCGGGTTTAGGGTGTCCTTTTCAGAGATGCAAAGGTTGTAAAAATGAGATGAACGCATTTCTGTGCGATCCAATTACATTAATGAGGAAGAAAAAGGCATACGATGTGAATGGAAAGTTAGTTGTGGAGTGCTGGATAAAGAAAATTGAAGGATTTCTGTGCAAAGGTTTCTTTTTTATTCCCATGACGAGAATTACCATTTTTTTTTTAACAATATGCAGGGGCTTCGAAACCATTCCCTATCACAGAAATAGTGCACTATATAGTGTGTTCGCCATTTTGTAGTTGTGTTCGAAATCTCTCTCACTATATATATTAAATTGAGTCAACTATAAAATACCCACATTACACATATTCCTCTGGTAAATGACTGGTCCCACTTGACTGCCACAGTTTTGCAGTGTAATCCTAAATGGTCCACAGCTCAGAGGAGAAGAGCAGAGAGGATCTGTATACACAAATTAGGCACCTTACAGTGGGTATACATACATACATACATACATACATAGTCTAGATGGAAATAGGGGTCCACGCGCACCCCCCGGCTTTTTTTATGCAACCTGATTTTTTAAAATCCTTACAGTGTCTATTTTCACAATCTGCCAGGTACCAAGCTGAAATAATGTCCCAAAGGCTTCATTTTTAACCCTTTGCTGCACCCGACCAGAACCCGGAAAATAAAAACAAATTATATAGAAAGTGGCACAACATTTGAAGTAAACAACATACAGAGACAAATGAACACATTTCCCCATACAATTCTGACACAAGGAATTTAATGGAATGGTTATCTTTGACATTTGACAACATATTGACCCTATTTTTTGAAATTGAAAATTGCTTTACTTTTGAAGTAAACAAAACAAAGCCAATTAACTTAAAAAAATAAATTAAATAAAACTACAGAAAAACATTCCAAAACGTCCAAAAAGCTGACTGAGCACCAACTGCCAGTTTCGGAATGTTGGGGCTTTGCAGTTGGCAGTCGTCGGTTGGTACCCACAGATCGCCATCTCCCACTGCTCTTTTGGAAAAATTTCAGTAAGTATTTAAAACTATAATTAAGATATATACTTTGTAGTCATAACTTAAAGTAATTTTTCAACAGTTTTTACTATAATCACAGGCTTTTGGAAATCAAATCTGTATTCTTGACTAGCAGTGTTGGTAGCTTACTTGGTAGCTAGCTAAAGTTTTTGTTTTATTTTCAGGCTCAATACTTCATACATACCATGGGGAAAATTAAACATTGTAACCAGCAGCGGAGATAGCATGGGTGCTTGGGTGCGGTCGCCCCAGGGCCCCGTGGCCATAAGGGGCCCCTCAATCACCACCGATCTTCGGTCACTTGATGAAAACGGGGCCACGACACGTGATATAATACAGCTCGTTAGCAGAAAGAAGCTACTGTACGTGAGCTAGTGTTAAGAGAAACCAGCTCTTCTTATCAAACGTAACAGTCACTTAACTCATGGTTACAATGGTAAACCAGCACAACAATGACAATTACCAGGCAACAAAAAACTACATTCTAAGCAGACACATTAAAAAACGAAATTTATGAAGTTACATTTTGTATTTTAGAACAAATGGCAAACTTATCAGCAAATTTTAACACAACTCTATTTACCGCTTTGCATCATGGGAATTAGCATGCCAATGAGCCATGCTCTATTTTTTCACGTCGTTATTTCCTTCTGAGTCAGTTTGACAGTACAACCTTCAAATGCATAATGCAACTCCTGACTGCTTCTTTGACAGTGGCAGCGCTATATATATATATATATATATATATATATATATATATATATATATATATATATATAATGTATAATGTAAACATTAGCTATATAGCTAGGCTACTTTCCTGATAGCACTTAAGAGAATAGTCACAAAAATGGAGAGAAAATATAAATCTGGCGCATTAAAAAGAAAAGAACAAGATAGTAGGAGAAATGTGGTAGCATCGTGTGCTCCTCTCACATTGTACTTCTCATCATCATCATCATCCCTGACTCAACAAAATTATAATATATAATTATTAATATAATTATAATTATAAATTATAATAATACCGTTAATACTCAGTCATCAATAGTTAATGTTACTGCAGCTGCTAGTGCTTTCCCTACTAACCTGACACCGGCTAATGATGAGGCTAACTGCAGTCAAGCCCAACAAAGCTCACGAGAGGAGGGTGTTGGGGACCAAGAGTTTGGTTAAATCTGATTTTAACCAAAAGGCCTCAGATTAAACTGACCTCTGGATACAGGACACACATGTGCTCAGAGACAAAGAAACATGTGACCAAGACAAAAGAATCTTGGCCTGCATGTAAACCCCAAAGCCAGGGTAATTCACACCTCTATGCGAAAGTGCCAGCCAGAAGGGAAACGCCTCACAACTGGCAGGAAGTCAAAGAACTACAAGATTGTAGTCTTCACCCTTTCAAGAGTTTCGAGTCTTCCTATTGGTTCAGCGGGACCATAAACACAGCAGGGGGTCTTAACCTATAAATAACCTGATTCTAGGAAACTCCCTCGTCTTCACGTGCAACTCACGTTGCTGACAGGAGGCGCGCAAGCGCTTGTGCTCAACTTCTATTTTCTGGAGAAAGTGGATTTAATCCTATGAAAAACGCACCAGTGTTTTTCATAACTGCAGTGAGAAGGAAACAACGTTTTTCTTCTCAAAGTCAACCAAACTTTCCCCCTTTGCTGCCGTTTTGGAGGGAGTTTCTCCATGGCTGCTGACGAGCGCTAGGGAACCCGTTCTGTTTCATTTCTGTGGAAACCTATGGACAGGAACAAACGGACTGAACACACCGTAAAAAGGCTGACGTCTGGGCAGAGATAAGTAGTGTGTTTATTAATGAGCAAAGGGTTCGCTACCATTGTTGCCATTAATGTGATCTGATTTAATCATGTACTGGTCCATATGTGATTATTAATCTGTTCTGTGAATGTATAATCGATCAATTATACCGTTGGTTTATGTTGTGTTAAGTAGCTGGTTTAAAACCGTAATTGCTACCTGCTTAAGTCACTCCTTTCATGGCGTTTTAATTAATGTCTGCGATAGAATCGCGAAAATCAGCTGTTAGCTACTGGAGTGGTTATAGTGACGTTCTCCTCAGCAAAACAAAAGTCTCAGAGTCTGTCCTAAACTACACGTTAGCCCAGACCTGAGGGGCTGAGGGGAACTGGGTCATTATCGATAAGTAATTTATTCTGTTCCTTTTACTAACACACACACACACGGACACAAGCTAGCCACGTAGCTCCCGAGCTAACGCTGCTAGTTTTAACCACGTGGAGTAGGCTTACGTTTGTATAGAGCTAACACAGGAACAACCATATCGGCTAAGCGTGCGCGTTGCCTAGCAACCCCTCGGCTTCTTCAGCCCTCTCTGCCACCCAGCACCACTACCGCCCTCTTGAGGCTAAATAGTTTTGTGCATCTCACAGGAGTAGCCAGTTTGGTTTTTGTGTTAGGATTACACTTCGACAACCGCCCCCTCCCTCCCGCACACACACACACACACACACACACACACACACACACACACACACACACACACACACACACACACACACACACACACACACACACAACATACACACACACACACACACACACACCCACACCCACAGATGTGTCCATGACACATGCTGCTTTGTTTTTGCTTTGTTTTGGTTGTGATATGGTAAAAGATATATAAGTTTATTATTGAAGGATTATTGATTAGCTACTGATAATTGTGACGTTAATAAATGTTATTATACTTAATTAGCAGTTGCTTGTGATTATTTGTGTACTTGTTGTAATAGTTGCTGGTCGATCAGGTCCGTGCTTGGATTCACCCCTTCCTTTATTTCCTTTTTAAAGGATTACCACAGAAATGAGACTGTTCCACAGTTTGATTATTGGTCCCTGACTTGCAGGGTGGTGCCCCGTTTTGATTGTTTGTCGATTTGATAAAGTTATTAATAACCATATTCATAACTTTATTAATATTGATAAAACTTCTTTGATAATTTGCCAATGATCAAATCTGTACCCTACGAAAATCCTACAAGGGGGACAACTGTCACCGGCAATTTGAAGTGGATGATACCTCGTCGGTCGCGGAGGCCTCTGGTTCCAGCAGAAGCGCCAGCATGGGTCCTTCAGAAGTGCACTGCCTAGGCAATGTCCTGTCTGAAGAGGAATATCCCACTGACCCGTACCTTTTTCGTCACCGGCCTCTCACCACTGAATTGATCCGTGCGGTGATTGGACATGGTCCTTGCCAGCCTGGCTTGAGGGACTGCTACAAAGAGTTTCCACATGACCAGGATAAGCGACGCTTCAGTCCGGCTTGGTATATGCGCCAGATGGGAGGCTCAGGTAACCCAGTGGAGCGCCAGTGGTTGGTGTACTCACCCAGGGCAAACCGACTGTTCTGTTTCTGTTGCTGGCTTTTTGGTAAAAAGTCCAATGACAGTGCTGGGAAAGCCTGGGCTGACCCATGTATGGGGTTTTCTTCATTTAAAAAAGGGACAGAGCGGATTGAGACGCATGAAAGGTCCGGCGCTCACCGGGAGGCAGAGAAGGCATACCTAATGACAAAGTTTCGTTTGAGTCAGGACAGCACTGTCATTGCGGAGCTTCTGAAAGCAGAGAGAGAGCAGGTGGAGAAGAACAGAAGGATCCTACACAGGTTGGTGGACACCATGCTCTTTTTAGCCAGACAGGGGCTGGCTTTTCGTGGCCACAGAGAACTGGGCTGGGCTGGGAGCCCCTGACTCTAAAGAGGGGAATTTCTTAGAGCTCCTGAAGTTGCTGGCTCACTACGACTCCATCCTCGAGCTGCACATGAATAACCTGGTCAGCAGAGTGACATACCTCAGTCACCAGTCCCAAAACGAGCTCATTGCAGCTCTTTCCAAAGAGACACTGACAACAATAATTGATGAGATAAAGTCAGCAAAGTTTTTCTCAGTTATTGTAGATTCCACCATAGACATAACGAGAATGGATCAGTTTTCTCTTTTACTTTGATATATACCAAAACAGGCAGCAGCATTGAGCGGTTTATTAAATTTGAGGAGTTACCTGATGGCAGGGCGGCATCCTTTTATGATCTTCTGCATAATTCGCTGACAAAGGACCTTGGTCTTAATGTAAATGATCTGAGGGGACAAGCATATGACGGTGCCAGAACGATGTCAGGGCAGTTAACGGGGCTGCAAGCCAGGGTCAAGCAAAATTGCTCAGACAAGGCATTTTATGTCCACTGCTGCGCACACAACCTCAATCTAATTCTTATGGATGATGCAGCATGGAGAACACAGCAAGAAGTATGGCCAGAGAAAGCGACGCAGCCACAGAGTTTGCGGAGCAGAGGATTCGCAAGAGAAAAAGGCATTTTGACGCAGAGGATGACCAGATCGAGGACAGCAGACGCCGCTTCAAAGCGGAAATTTATTTTTACATTCTGGATGTTTTTGTGGGGCAGTTTGAAAGTAGATTTTCAGACTTCAAAAAAATGGCCAAACTGTTCGCAGTCCTCTGCCCAAAGCGGTTTGAGCACCCTGATGCTGAGGAGAAAATGCTTTAGGTGGCCCGTTTCTACTCAGAAGACATGCCCAAGACAGAAGACGCAGTGGAGGAGTTTCGCTCTTTTCGTGCATTGTATTCAGAGTTAAACATGGATCTCACCACCGACGCTGTCCTGCCATTCCTCATTGCCAACAACATGGATAGAGCCTACCCACACCTGACCATTCTCCTCAGGATTTATAAAACCCTTCCTATCAGCAGCGCCAGCGCCGAACAAAGTTTCAGCCACCTGCGGCTCATAAAGACATACTTGCGTTCATGCATGGATGAGGCCAGGCTGTCCCATCTCACCTTGCTGTGTGTGGAGCGGGACATACATATCGACAAGGACAAAGTGGTTGGAAGATTTGCCACCATGAAGGAGAGGAGGATGAAGATGTAATAAGGGACCATGATATGTATATAGTTTTGTTAGATGTATTTGTTCTTGAAGATCATTAAGCAGACAACTAAATGGTAAATGGTAAGAAAAAAAATCTTCTAAGAATTTATATTTTAGTTATTAATAAGTCACTCAGAATGTTATAAATCAGTTTTACTCAAAGTTTTCATCCCAGTTTTCATGTAGCACATTTCGCCTACCTATGGAGTTGTAAACAAACATTGTGTTCAATACAGTATAATAGTGCCGTGTCAATTATATAGCGTGGCACTGATTGAGCGCACTTGGCCTGTTCAGCACGATCGCTGTCCATCGGCTGTTGCTGTCCGTGGTGCTGAAACATTTTTACTTGACTGGCAAACTGCTTTCTTTGTTTGTTTGTCAATACAAATTTGTCAAAACATTTGGCTTTTCTTTGTGTTTTATTTGACATATAGGCTTACTTGGCTCAACAAGTGACACATCATAACATATGCATTCATCAGATAATTTACCGTTTTTATTTAACGGTTCTAATTTTAAAATGAGTTGGTAACAGAGGGCCCCATGATGAAGCTCCACCCCGACTGTACTGAGAGTCTAGCTCCGCCCGTGATTGTAACACAGCTGAAGTGCCTTCAAAGGAGGATTTGTTCCCTAACATGTATTTTACATGTCTCAACTCTTGCTGAGTATGGTAATTTTACCACGCTCAACGCATGCAAGGGGGGGCCAAGCAAGAAGCTATCATATTTACACAGTATCCGAGATATGAGACTCTCGGAAGCAGCCAGTTCACCATACCGCATGATGGATATTTATAAACAGATTCCATTAACATTAGAGGAATTGCGTTTGGATACAATTGCCTATCACCAAAACTGCTATAAAACTTTTACAGAGAAAATAGATCGTTTACATGTGTCAAAGGCTTCTAAATCTGGTGAATCATTGAAAAAGGACTCTCTGCGCCATGTAAAAGCTCTATCAATTAAATCTGAAGGAGCAACAAGAAGGTGTTCCTTCTTGTTTCCCAATCTGTGCATGTTTTGTGACAAAGCAAAACCCAAGTTCAAGGGCAAGACTGAAGAGCTTACAAAGTTTCAGAGTTGGAAACACAAGGAATCATTAAGTTATTGAACCTAGGGCACAGGAATTAAAGAAAGAGGCTCTTTATCGCAAGGTGCAGGGCAAGGACCTTTTTGCAATGGAAGCTAAGTATCATCCATCATGCAGAAACAACTTCAACACAGAGTACCAAACCCATGAGCGTGGAAGGGAGAGGGTATAAAAAGGCAGCAGACAACATTGACAGCCTGCAGGCCCAGAATATAGCAGCAGATAAGTTGTATTGTGTGGTAAAGGATTACATTCTTAGGAATGTGATTGAATGCAAAGAGGTTGTCCAGCTAAGATCAATGTGCAACTTGTACATGAAGACATTGGAAAATCAAGGTTTTCCTAATCCTGAATACCGCAGTGAGAAATTGGCAAGCCGGTTACAAGGAGACTAAGACATCTCTCATGAACTCACATTCTCCAAGGTGCAACACCGTGGGTGTATTGAGTCAAATCTCATATACAGCTCTAGCATTACTGTAGATGAAGCAGTTGGATGTGCGTACAAACTTGGAACAGCTGAAGCACTCACCCTCCATTCTCAAATTATAAAAGGCATTCAAAGGGCCCTATCTTGCACTCAGCGCAATTGCCTTTGTACACCGACGCATGTATCATTCCTATTTTGCACCCCACGCACAGCGGACTTTTCCCTCCACAGACACACGTCGGTAAATTAGGGAATGTATTTCCACTCCCGGGGGCAGTTCAGCGAAAAGAGGAGGCGTGTTCCGGCGCAAACGTTACGTGGTGCTATTTTGCACTTTCAGAAAACAATTCCGCCACTGACCAGGAAAAACCTGGTCTAAAGTCAGTGGCGCGTTATTCAGATGCTATTTTAGAGATGAATGCTTGACCATAATGTAGCATGTGCACAACGCGCATACATTTCTCTCATCTACAGCAGTTCACATTTTTGAAAACCATACATAATTACAAAGAAAGATATTACTGAAAATGCGCGTCATGTGTTTGGATAGATCAGGAGGCATTTTACAGTACAATCCTCAAAAAGTCGCAGCATTCTTTGTGGCTTGTTGTGTTTTACACATTTCCATGAATCATGGATGTGTTGATGACATAAATGAGGAAATATTAGAGGACTTAAGGAGATGTGATGTTGAACTACGGTGGGATTGGACACTCCAGCGGAATCTGGTCCGGGAGTGGCAATGCGCGATGCGCTCCTGATGGAGCGGGTGGACGGAGATGGAGTTGGGGGAGGAGGAAGGGGCACAACAGGTGCAGGTGGTGCGTTTGGAGGCCCACGCTGCATGGCTGCAGCAATCCTCTCCAGACTTGAGGAGACGCGCCCGAGAGGCCGCAGCAACATCGCCACCCGGACAAGACGGGCATTTATTACTTTGCCGCATCCCGGACAGCTCCCACTGGTGTGCGCCAGGCAAATTCGCCATCATAATAGCAATCCGCCATGGAACAATACGCCTGCTCTTAAAGGGAATGTGAGATGACGCTCTGATTGGTTATTTTCACGTTACGCCCAAACCACACCTAGCTACTTCAGACCAACCCATTTAAGATTTGCGTCAGGCGCAAGAGTCATTTATCCCGCCGGTATAATAGCAACAGCTATCAGAGATCCGCCCACAAAGCTACTTGCATTTTGCGTTTCACACTTGCGGTTCAGATCGTTAAAATAGGGCCCAAAGAGTCAAAGGAGCTACCATGGCCCCCGACAGCACAGGAGCTAGATGCTGTGAAGATGGACGTGCTTCTTCCAGAACATCTTGTACAATTTCTGAGCTCAGTGGTGACTGGGACATTTGATGGCGAAAAGTGCGAGAAGACACAGAGGCTGGTCTATTCGATTACACAAGATGTGTGTCAAGCAGCAAGTAACAGCAAGTGGAAACTCCCAAAGCACATCCTCCTATGTGCCACACTTAGACTCCTCTATCGAAGCAAACAGGTGAGTTATAAGTTCATTTACTGCTTACGAGGTCTTACATTGTTAATGCTGAACTCTTTTTGATACAGGTATTTGATTTTGATTTTTACTAAAGCAATGTTCTGTCTTTGTAGCTCACAACCATCCTTTCACGACTAGGACACTCAGAAACATATGACTTCAGTATGGAACTTGAGACAGCAATGGCCAAGGCTTCTGATGACATTTCCACCCACCTCACCCCTCAAATCATCACTGGCAAGGGAAACACTGTTTTTCACAGTGAGTGGGACAACCTGAACAGAATCACAACCAACGTTCATTGCTCAAATGTTGTAAACAGCACCGGTGGAATCATGATTCAAAAGGTGAAGGAGAGCCATGTGAGCACCAAGAAGATGACCCTCTCTATGAAAGGTCATGCAAGATGAGAAGCCTTAAGATCACGCCTCCTGAAACGCTTCCACAGCTGGCATTCAAAAGAGCTGGCCCCAAATTCCCCAACAATGTCAACTTTAACCCTCCTGCTGAGAACCAAGAGTCATATGATGCCTCAATGTTGCAGTACAACACCCATCTCCTCTGCAGATGGTTAAGCAGCAGGTGCCTGGATTTGGTAGTTTTATTTCAAGCACAGGGAAAGTGCCTCCTAGGAAATCTATAATTGACTTTTACACCCCCATCAACCAGCCCATTACAGACAATGCAGTAGTGTATGAGATACTCAAGAGGTCCGAGGCAGCAACAGAGGAGGTTGGATAGCCATACACTATCAACACGTTTGACCTGGGAGTGGTCATGAAGGCCTGTCCTATAATATGGAAGTATGATGAGGAATTCAGTAAGCATGTGATCCTCGTTGGCAAGTTCCATACGGCCATGAATTACATGGGTAAGCTCACTGGGCGCAAGTGTCTTGGAGCTGGCTATGCGGAGATCCTCATAGAAGCTGGGCTCGCAACCAGTGGTTGCCTGAAAAAACATTCTGAGCGGCAAATCATACACCAAGGCTCTTTTCAGTCTGAGGGCGGTCACAGAGGCACTCGAATGGTTACTCATCAATGTTTTTCTGGAGGAGGAGAAACCAGACATCCCACATGAAACCCTCATCAACCTCATCCACTGCTGCACTTGCGAGAACCTTGACTCCACTCTGAAGAATCCCTAACTCCTCAACCTGATTAATCAGTACAAGCAAAACCAAGACAAGGTACGGAAGGGCCATCTAGGCAAAACAGGTATGTTCTGGCTCTCCATGATGGATCATGCAAGGCTGGTCTTCATGATTGATTTTGCAGTGAAAACCAACAACTTTGAGCTCTTCCACCACTGCAATGGTGTCATGGCAGATCTCTTTGCATATGATGGCCAAAACTACTCCAGGTAATATATGCAATCATTCCCTTAATACACAATATAAAAATAAGTAAGTGGGAGCTTACTTGAAGTATAAACTTGATTTATTATTAATTTCCTACAGGTACCTGACCTGGTTTGAGGCCTTTCTAACAAACATTGACCTCTCTCATCCTGGTGCTCTTGATTACATCAAGCACAGAGCCATATCGGTTGCAAGATCTCTGATTCCAGGGGCTCTTGCAGGAGTGGACAAGACCATGGAGGAGACATTCATGAAGTTTGCGAAGTCTTCAGGTATGGCGATCTGTGAACACAAACATAATCACCTATATTGGATTACAAGCTCATGTTGGTTGTTGTGGTAAAATTAAGACTTCTCCCTCTCTACATTGCAGGTGGTCTACTCGGTCTCTTCAACAACTGCGGCGCATACCAGAAGTGGTGCCGCAAAACCTCTGCCCGAGCTCAGCTCTATGAGCTTACTCTGGAGATGTGCGGCATGATTGACGACCTTGAGATGCCGAAGGCAGGCAAGCACAGTGAGCTGGAGCCTGCCCAGATCAAAATGTCTGAGGAGGCGGTGCATAGAGTCATCGCTGCCATCAAGGGCTTCACAAACCCCTGGAGAATCCCTGACAAAAGCCGACTGTACTCCCTAGCATCTGGGGCTCCAATCGATCCAGAGGTTGAGGTTGACGTGCTGCAGGCCGAGGCTGCAAGGAGGGCTGCCAAGGAGCAGTTCATCCAAGAGTGCTTTGTTTCCAAGAGGAAGGAGTTCTTGGACCGCCTCAAGAAACTTAAGCTCCAGACGATGGATCACCACAGCAAGAGGGTCAAACTTACATCTGCGCAGGGGAAGGTGGATATTGATTTAACTTATACTAATTGCACATTTCATTACACAAAATAAATTCAGTTAAGGTCTGTTGTATTTATGCCTTCCTAATTTCTTTACTAGACCTGGAATACCTTCCACCCCCCCAAGTCGGTCTCATCCCACACATACAGAGTCAACTACAGAGTTGCCTGCTATAAGAGAGTAGATGAGGCAATAATCGAGAGCCCCAAACCATATGATCCAGTCTTGGGCTGGGAGAAGACAGGAGAGGAGGAGCTGTTGGAACCTGTTTGGACAATTGGACCCATCCTCCCTCCTTCTCAGAGGTACTGGCTCAGAGAGCAGAGTCAGAAGAGCAGGCAGCTCTTGACAAGGTAGCTGATTCCAACAACTACAACTTGTCTGTTGGTGAAGAGGATGGAGAGTATGAACATAATGACGATGAAGTGTTGGAAGAAATAGACGATGAGTGAATGATGAATGATGAGGAAGATGAGTAGTTTAGGTCAACTTTTATAATTTATAATTTTTTGGCCATAAATAAAAAAATAAAAAAATAAAACACAGAGTCAACATGTTGTCAAATGTCAAAATAACCATTCCATTAAATGTCTGTGGTCAGAATTGTATAGAAGAATGTGTCCATTTGTCTCTGTAAGTTGTTTACATCAAAAGTTATGCCACTTTATATCATATTTAGATTTTTCAGGTTTGTTGCAAAGGGTTAAAAATAAAGCATTTGGGACATTATTTCAGCTTGGTACCCAATTTAATCTGAAAATAGACACTTGAATGATAAAGAAATAACAGGTTGTGAAAAAAATAAAAAAAATAATAATCACCCTATGCGCTTGAGAAAAAAAAATAGTTGATCCTCTACACAGCTTTGGCAATTTTTTGCTATTTATGTCCAGAAATAGGGTCAATATGTTGTCAAATGTCAAAAATCACCATTCCATTAAATTCCTTGGGTCAGAATTGTATGAGAAAATGTGTTCATTTGTCTCTGTATGTTGTTTACTTCAAATGTGCCACTTTCTACATAATTTTTTTTATTTTTCAGGTTCCGGTCGGGTGCAGCAAAGGGTTAAAAATGAAGCCTTTGGGAAATTATTTCAGCTTGGTACCTGGCAGATTCTGAAAATAAACACTTAAAGACACATATAGACAAAAAAGAAAAAAAAAAAAAAAAAAAAAAATAGATCAGGTGGCATAAAAAAACCGGGGGTTGCGCGTGGACCCCTGTTTCCATCTAGACTGACTACATACATACATACGTACATACATCTCTTAGAGGGCTATGCCTATAGAATCTGGAAATGCAATACGCAACTATCAATCTGCATCCTTTGCTGGTCACGTTGATTGTTAGTTTTCAGGAATGGCCGTATGGTTTATGGTTAAATGTTGCTGTGGCAAGGAATTGTGGGGCAGCATTTCCTCCTTTCCTTTTTTGTAAAGGATGGTCCAGTCCAGCTTAAGTGGGGTGGCACAAGGGGGGGGGGGATAGACAGTCATAGAGGCCAAGGATGGGGGTTGCATTTTATCAGAATACAGCATAGAAAATATGCTTGGAAATATATGAAATATTAGAGGATAGGAACAACACATTAAATTATTCGACCGCATCCTAGAACTCTAAAAACAGATGAAAGTTCAGGTGCATTCAATAACACTTAGCACTCTTAATTTAAAGTGTTTCCACTTTGACAAATAAAAGTATAGGAATATATTTCAAAGAGCTATTTTCCTCAAAGCCTTAAACCGTTATCTAGCCTGAGCTACAGCCTGTAAGTGATATAAATGTAATGGTAGCACTTTATAATAACTATCCATAATTCATCATTTATTAAGCATTAGTTAACTATTAGTTAATGGTTTGTTCATTACTTATTAATTGTTAATACATAGTTCATCATGAGTAAAATATTTGTTCACACAGTTATAAATGGTTTGTTCACAGTAAACAAGCCTATTAGTTAATGGTTTGTTCATTATTTATTAATTGTTCTTACATAATTCATCATCAGTAAAGCATTTGTTCACATAGTTATAAATGGTTTGTTCATAGTAAATAAGCCTATCTTGAAAAATATGTTTGTAAGTACATGATTTATACTTAACAAATAATGAAACAACCATTTGTAAATGAAATAATTTTCCAATTATAAACCAGTTACTAACTATTGCTAAATGCTTTGTTCATCTTTTGTAAAGCATTGCTCCTATGTTAATTCTCATGAATAAAGCATTTGTATACACACTCATAAATGGTTTGTTCATAGTAAATAAGGCTCACGAAAATTATGTTTATAAATAGAAGTTTGATACTTTCTAAGTATTGCAAAAAACATTGGTAAATTAAATAATTTTCCCTTTATAAACCATCTACAAACTATTAGTAATTTCTTTGTTAATCATTTGTAAATCATAGTTCCTACATTCATTCTAATCAGTAAAGCATTTGTATATACAGTTAGTAAATGGTTGGTCCATAGTAAGTAAACCCACGTAAAATGTTTATCAGTTTATTTTTTAATAATTCCTACATGATGCATTTGTAAATGAAGTCATTTTAGCATTATCAACCAGATACTCAGTAACATAAAAGGTTGTTTAAAACTAGGAAGTTAATGAGTAACAGACTATCTAGACCTACATTTGTTCATGTCTTAAATAAAATGTTATGATTTAGAAAAAGGCCTAAACTAACAGCTGGGGTGTAAACACATCTGTTACAAATACTTACCAATAATGTAATCCATGATTAACTCATGAGTTACTACTGGTTAGTTAAGTATATTGTGTGAGCCCATCTAAAGTGAGTACTTTCTATGCTTTACAACGCATTTATAAATGAGTTCCAAAGGCTAACAGAACCTGGACACAGACATGTATTGTTCTATTTGGACATGCTTTCAGAAATATGCCTACGGATAGTTAGTGTGTTAATGCATCTTTAACAAGCACTTACCAACACATCAATCCGTGGTTAACTCATGAGTTACTACTGATTAGTTGACTACATGGCGTGAGCCCATCTAAAGTGAGGACTTGCTATGCTTTACAAAGCATTTATTAATGCGTTGCAAAGGCTAGCAGATACAACAGAAACACAAGTAAAAAAAAGTATTTGTAACCCTTATTACGATGAAGTAAGAATGTACATTTATGAAATAGCTCGTAGTAGTGTTATGTAGTTGATATCAATGTGAATTTGGACCAGAACCAGAAGAAAACTAGATTGTTAAGAGCCAGAGAATTGAACATCAATAAAGAGCCTAGGAAACCAGGATAAAGTTTGAGAAGTGTATTAATATAAACAGAAACATGGCATACACATATACAGATAAAACACAGGTATGAAAAATAACAACTAAAATAATAAAGTGCACACATAAAAGAAACCCTTTTCAGTTCTATGAGCTCAATTGTTCTTTGATGACAAGAGTTCAGAGATGTTAAACATTGGGGCCCATATGAGTTTGGTTTCTGCTTGTCCTACCACCATGAAGAAGGAATCCAGGGCAATCCGTATAAGTTCTGAGTCTCGATCCTGTAGCTCGCCACCCAGCCAACTGAACTGGGAATCTGTAAACCCTGGAAGACTCTGGGATCTGAAGAGTTGATGTGATCCAATATCCCTCTCTGGACCGGACCTCCCGTGCGTAGCGCTTCTCAAATCTCCACCTCCTCCACCTGTAGATGAGGCCAAATCAGTTCTCTCAATTACTATTTAGTAATAAAATCAATTGCTTAAGCTACAATGAAAATAAAATGAGGTCATATTTCAGTTAACCCATATTGAAATATTTAAATCTCTATTCAGTTGTGGAACCGTTCTTAAATTTCTTCTCTTAAGTATCAAAAATATATAAATCCCTTTCAGGTATCAAAAGTACATTTATATTAATATGTAACTTTCATACAAAAAATACATTTCCAATTCAAGTTTTATGGAACCTACCTTAGTAACATTAACACTATTCTTAATATAATTGCATAAATTGCATGTAAAAATCTCTCAAATTGTATTATTTTCCCATAACGTAAACCACAGTGTTGTAATTTAGAGGCATTGAGACATGCGTGCTTATTTATCCCTCCCTGCATAGGTAACAGTAGAAAGAATGCACTAAAAATTCCTCTTTAAGTTACTTCTCCATAAACTCCAGTTAAACAATTAAACACTACTACTTGTACTAACATTCATTCAACAAAAAACCCACAGCTAGCAATAGTGTTGAAAAGCAACATTACTTTCCATAACCAATAGATAGAATAATTAGCCTTTTCACAGGCAATACACAGTACTGCACTAGCCTTTTGTGGCTAATTACCCTATTAGCATATGAATACAGCACCTTAGCTAACCCGTTAGCTTTGTACTATTAGCACCGTTCTCTTAATACATCCATGATTAGCACCGATTAGCATGGATGCTAGCGAACTCAAGGCCTAGTGTTAAGGAATGACTCACCATTTTAATGGAATTCATTGCCTTTAACTCCGTGACGACAGTGGATTCTGGTAGCCCTCTTTCGTTCTATCAAAACCGGTCTACGGAAAGCCGTTCCACTCCCTATTCAACCCCATTGTACCAAATTTGGTTGCAGTTCCACCAGAGTTCCACTGGGGTTGATCGCGGTCCAGTGCAAAATGAATGGGACTCTGGGAGCTAGACGGCTAAATGTGTCTCTTTCACCCGTTTGTCGTTGAGAAACCTCAGATTTGATTGTAGTTTTTGCAAGTTCAACATGGGTTATATGTCAAAAGTTGAATGAATGAGTACTTATGTCCTTTTGATTTCTTACAGGGGGAGTCGTTGTTGCCCATAACACGCTAGCATTCTGATAATGAATGCTGATTGGTCAGTGAAGGTCTGATTACAATCGGAGATCCTGCTTGAGGACATCCGAAGCATTTTCAGCGTAGTCTTTAAAACATCAGCAAACCTCTTTCTAGCATGTGTATTAACAGGGAGAGCCGAACCTGTTACTAGTAGTTCGCTAGCATCCATGCTAATCGGTGCTAATCATGGATGTAATAAGAGAACGGTGCTAATAGTGCAAAGCTAACGGGTTAGCTAAGGTGCTGTATTCATATGCTAATAGGGTAATTAGCCACAAAAGGCTAGCGGAGTACTGTGTATTGCCTATGAAAAGTTATTCTAAAATAATTATTTTAAAATTATTATTCTATTGGTTATGGAAAGTAATGTTGCTTTTCAACACTATTGCTAGCTGTGGGTTTTTTGTTGAATGAATGTTAGTACAAGTTGTGTGTTTAATTGTTTAACTGGAGTTTATGGAGAAGTAACTTAAAGAGGAATTTTTAGTGCATTCTTTCTACTGTTACCTATGCAGGGAGGGATAAATAAGCACGCATGTCTCAATGCCTCTAAATTACAACACTGTGGTTTACGTTATGGGAAAATAATACAATTTGAGAGATTTTTACATGCAATTTATGCAATTATATTAAGAATAGTGTTAATGTTACTAAGGTAGGTTCCATAAATCTTGAATTAGAAATGTATTTTTTGTATAAAGGTTACATATTAATATAAATGTACTTTTGATACCTGTAAGGGATTTATATACTTTTGATACTTAAGAGAAGAAATTTAAGAACAGTTTTACAACTGAATAGAGATTAAAATATTTCAATGTGGGTTAACTGAAATATGACCTCATTTTATTTTCATTGTAGCCTAAGCAATTGATTTTATTACTGAATAGTAATTGAGAGAACTGATTTGGCCTCATCTACAGGTGGAGGAGGTGGAGATTTGAGAAGCACTATGCACGGGAGGTCCGGTCCAGAGAGGGATATTGGATCACATCAACTCTTCAGATCCCAGAGTCTTCCAGGGTTTACAGATTCCCAGTTCAGTTGGCTGGGTGGCAGCTACAGGATCGAGACTCAGAACTTATACGGATTGCCCTGGATTCCTTCTTCATGGTGGTAGGACAAACAGAAACCAAACTCATATGGGCCCCAACATTGAACATCTCTGAACTCTTGTCATCAAAGAACAATTGAGCTCATAGAACTGAAAAGGGTTTCTTTTATGTGCGCACTTTATTATTTTAGTTGTTATTTTTCATACCTGTGTTTTATCTGTATATGTGTATGCCATGTTTCTGTGTATATTAATACCGTTCTCAAACTTTATCCTGGTTTTCTAGTCTCTTTATTGATGTTCAATTCTCTGTCTCTTAACAATCTAGTTTTCTTCTAGTTCTGGTCCAAATTCACACTGATATCAACTACATAACACTACTACGAGCTATTTCATAAATGTACATTCTTACTTCATCGTAATAAGGGTTACAAATACTTTTTTTTACTTGTGTTTCTGTTGTATCTGCTAGCCTTTGCAACGCATTAATAAATGCTTTGTAAAGCATAGCAAGTCCTCACTTTAGATGGGCTCACGCCATGTAGTCAACTAATCAGTAGTAACTCATGAGTTAACCATGGATTGATGTGTTGGTAAGTGCTTGTTAAAGATGCATTAACACACTAACTATCCGTAGGCATATTTCTGAAAGCATGTCCAAATAGAACAATACATGTCTGTGTCCAGGTTCTGTTAGCCTTTGGAACTCATTTATAAATGCTTTGTAAAGCATAGAAAGCACTCACTTTAGATGGGCTCACACAATATACTTAACTAACCAGTAGTATCTCATGAGTTAATCATGGATTACATTATTGTAACATAAAATACAAACAAACAATATAGTATTTGTAACAGATGTGTTAACACCCTAGCTATTAGTTTAGGCCTTTTTCTAAATCATAACATTTTATTTAAGACATGAACAAATGTAGGTCTAGATAGTCTATTAATCATTAACTTCCTAGTTTTAAACAACCTTTTATGTTCCTGAGTACCTCATTGATAATGGTAAAATGACTTCATTTACAAAGGGTTAATGCATCATGTAGGTTGATTTTACTCGAATTTACTGACATTAAGCAACAGTAGAAACATGGGTGTGGGTAGCTCTGCTACGTGTGTTTGTGTGTGGTAAGATCTCGAGGACACACACGCACACAATCTCAACCGGGTAGTCAGTCATCGTCCGAACTGCGACCTCTCCTTTTTCTTTCTCTCACTTTTTTCTCCGGGTGGTGTCAAGCAGGGTCCGGTTAGATGGATAAAACTAAACTTTTCACCAGGTTAAAATCTATTAGCTTGATTTATTTGTAACATTAACATCTAATTATGAAGTGAGCCCCCTCGCTTGATTGTGCATTATTTTTGATAAGCTATTGCTTGGAGATGTCTTGTCGTTATCTCTAGATGTATGATACAAACAAAAAATATATTTACCGCATGCTGCTCATCCATCGCCATCTAATAATTATTTTTGTCTTCGCACTTGTGGGGGTTTTCATCTTTCTCTTTCTGCAAATTGTATATGATGTATAGTGACATGACCCAGCACCCAAAACACTGTCAAAACACTCCAACGCACCCTCCATTCTTCGCGAAAGATGGATAAAAAGGCGCAAAAGAAGGAAATAGGTACCTTGAAAAAACAAAAAAGCCCAGCCAAATCCTGGACAAATCAGAGATGCCGATTCGCACGGGACTAATATTATCACAGGACCTCCGTTTTCGGCGAAATATGGTAGGTCATTTGCGGGGGAATTATTACTTTACAAATTACAGACATGACCGATTCGCACGGGATTAAGATCACAGACAACCTCCGCAATTATTACAAATGACTGGAGGTCACCAGGTAATACTTGGGAATAGGGCTTATGTGAACAAATGCTTTACTGATGATGAATTATGTAAGAACAATTAATTAATGATGAACAAACCATTAACTAATAGGTTTGTTTACTATGAACAAACCATTTATAACTGTGTGAACAAATACTTTACTCACGATGAACTATGTATGAACAATTAATAATAATGAACAAACCATTAACTAATAGTTAACTAATGCTTAATAAATGATGAATTATGGATAGTTATTATAAAGTGCTACCAATGTAATTTATCACGAGTAAAGGTTTTCTGTTGGCATGATATCCATAATTACTCTATTGCCATTTTGTGGTAATATCTAAGAAGAGGGTAAAGACGATAAATTCCGAACAACATAAAACCACACTTTGTAAACTCAAAGTAGTTAAACAGTGTCACATTTAATATTTTTTGGCTCTGTACGCTTATCTCTTTGGATTTCAACAGATAAAGTGAAGTAACGGTTAAAGTCCTGACAATCAACATAAATGTCAGTGTTTTTATCCGCACAACAGTTCAACGGTTAAGATCCGCTTCACCTTATTTACGCAGTGCTGTCATCTCAACCTGTCACACAAAAAGTTTATTTCAAATAAAGTCTCTGCAGCCAGTGGAGGGGAACTCAAGTCAATTTCTGAATCTTCCGGTTGTTCACTTTGCCTAAAACAGGCCAGAGAGTAATTGCAATCATGAAGAGCTCCTCTCCCAAAGCAGAAAAACAGAGAACTGCTGTGACTTAAACTTCTGATGCATGAGGCTTTAAAGCAGAGGATTTTTTTAAGTCACTGCAAGAATAGTGAGGGCAGTGCGTGGGGATTATTTTTTTGATACAATTAAAACTGAAACTTGCAGTGTCATATTAGCCACTGTAAAAATCACAGCATACAACAAAGGACATTGAAACTGTATTATGAGATCATGGACATTATAAACACAAAGCTAAGGTAGACTCTTTTCTTTGTTGTCATCTTTTAAAGAACTGTAGAGTCTCTGGCAGTACGAATAATTTACTCTTCAAGGCTTTCTTATCCACCTCCAAAGTTGAAACAGAACACATTTAAAATACAAAGAGACCAACTACAAGCCAAAAAACAGTAAAATAAACCTAAGGGAAAACTTGGCAAATTTACTGTGGATGCCACTACTAATAGTATATGTAGTCCACTGAAGAGTGCTACATTGACTGAGAAAGTGAGTTCTCGTGCTCACAGAGCCATGTCAGCTGTTCCTACATGTACCAGGAGGCATTGGGCTCAAGCGTCTGCCTCGATAAGCTCCAATTGGTTTTGTTGCTCTAATTGGTTTGGTATTCTTGCACCTAAACAGGATAATACAAATGTATACCTTCTGAATTTAACTCCGTCATCATAAAACACACTTCATTCAAACAGGACAGAAAATGAAAACTCACTGTGATGTAGCATAGCCAGAGTGTCAAAGGTAGACAGGCAGATTTCTTGAATTCAAACAAGTGCAGATTTATTTGCAGGGGAGCCACACATAACTCAGAAAATTGTTATTACTATCAAAAGAAAACTGGAGCCAAAACAACAAAATCTAAATGGACATGAGACAAAGCATGCGTCTGAGCAGCAAGGCTTCCCCAATAGCCTGTCCCAAAAAGTTAGTAAAACACACACACTATATCAGCACTGCTCCAACCTTCTCTTTGTACACCACAATCACTGTAAGCCCATGTTTGTATCAGCACAACTTCCCTCTCTCTAAGCAGGGGAAGGCCACTGCCTTTATAGGGCTCTTAATCAGCCCTGGACTGCACCACTATCATCCTGGGGGGAATTCTCTAAACATTTGAACAATACCACACTCTGAGAAAAGCTAGACAGTTGTAATTATACTACGCAGATAAAGAACACTTTCCAAACGTATGCTACTTCCCCCCAATTAGCCCTCAAATGAATAAACCAAACATGACTAATCACTATACACATGAAACCCCCATCCCTTGGTTCTGCCCCGTGATGTCAGTGATGACATCATCAATACTACAAATACACCCTGCTGCTGGGCGGCTCCTCCCCAAACATTTCTGCACAGTAGACCAAACAAAAAAACAAAGAAATGTATTATGTAGAAAGAAACTAACTTTTCAAACCTGCAAATTACTGTTTATGTGTGAAATAAATATCATATAAAATAACTAAAGCAATGTGTAAAATAAACATGGAAAAATATACATAAGCACAGGGACAAGTGGTTAGTGCATCACCCACTTTTGTCACACTCATCACAACTGTCTTAGTTTTAGAATCTGCACATTTTCTGAAAAATGTTGCATGTTGCACGTTGCAGACATGCCAGAGCTCATATATTATGACATATTGCAAGTATACTAACATTTTGGAAGGTGTGGACAGTCGCCTTTCCGTCAGCTCCACAAAACTTATGCTGAGTAGTCTATTTTAAATATGTTAGTTGTTTGATGTTGGACGGTAATGGCATGTGGCGATTTGTCCCTTATCAGGATCAGGAAATCAACTTGCAAGTCTCCTGCCAACTTTGCTAACCTTGTGCCGACTCTGCTAGCCTGGGCAAGCTAACTAGCTGGCTGATCAAGTTTTCAAAGTTAAACCTCTGAGTAAACACAGAGGAAAAAGTGGAGAAGATTAGCCCTGTGGAAGACCATCTCTACGGAGATAGTCAGGTTAGTCAAATCAACTCACCAGTATCCTGCTGACTGTGTTAGAGTGGTTCATGTAACAGTTGTTATGGTCGATGCAAATCATTTGCCATGATATCACCGACCAAATTACATGTACCGGTAATTCCATCACTTCTGCTGGCGATGTCAATTCTTCGCTTGCCTGTCCGCCCGAACCTGGACTGGATTAGCGAGAGCAGTATGTCTGAAAATATTGTTGCACAGATCTGCCAGTCATGTGGTGGTCATAAACTTGATGACTCATGAACCGCTCTCTCAGTGCTATACATTTCTTTGTGACCCATTTCTGTGTGCGGCGGATGCCTCTCTCATCCAGTAATTAGGGCCCGAGCGCCGACAGCGGCAAAGGCCCTATTGAAACTGAAGGAATTATTAGGGCCCGAGCGCCGACAGCGGCAAAGGCCCTATTGAAACTGAAGGAATTATTAGGGCCCGAGCGCCGACAGCGGCAAAGGCCCTATTGAAACTGAAGGAATTATTAGGGCCCGAGCGCCGACAGCGGCGAAGGCCCTATTGAAACTGAAGGAATTATTGTTTCTTTCTTTCTTTCTTTCTTTTTCCCGTCAAATGAATTGCCTTTTTGAGGGGCTTAACATATTTGAAAACTCACCAAATTTGGCGGTCGCATCAAGTCTGGTGAAAATGTACGTATTTTAAGGGTTTCGGGAATAGTCGCACAAAACTGGCTCGCTAGCGCCCCCTAGAAAGTTAGAAAAATTGAGCCCCTGCAGTGCGTTTAACGTAGACTCACGAAACTTGGTAGACATATGTAACATTTCGAGATGTACAAAAAACGTCATTTGAGCCATACCCTAAACCCAACAGGAAGTCCGCCATTTTGATTTCAAAATTCGAAATTAGTGCGATTTTGGCCATTTCCACGTCATACTTTAACAAACTCCTCCTAGAGATTTCATCCGATCAACTTCAAACTCGGTCTGTGCCATCTTATGATGTTAAAGATGAAAAGTTGTTAAAAGAAAAAATGTTTGCGTTTCCCCGAAACAGGAAGTGGGTGTAACTCGAGTGTACATTATGCGATTACCTCGAAACTTTTCAGGATTCATAAGAGTCCAACCCTGAGGACAAATAAAGGCCGATATTTACTTAAAGTCATAGCGCCCCCTAGTGGCAACAGGAAGTACGCCTAAAAGTCAAGGTGCTATACTTTAACAAACTCCTCCTAGAGATTTCATCTGATGGACTTCAAACTTGGTCTGTACCATTCCAACACCTTAACGATGAAAAGTTATTAAAAGAAAACCTTTTTGTCAGACGGTGTGGGCGTGGCGTGGCGGCCATTTTGAGTGTTTAGCGATGAACAAAGAAGTTGTTGTAACTTGAGTGTACATTGTTGTATCTGCCCGAAATTTCTCACGATTGACAAGGGTCCAGGCCTGAGGACACCTACAGGCCAAAATTGACTTTTTGTCATAGCGCCCCCCCGCTGTCAACAGGAAATGCGCCTTATATGACAAACATCACCCGATTTACATGAAACTTAAAATGTGTGGTCTACATGTGATACTGAGCCGCCCCCTATAATATGACCATGCCCACTTACTCAGGCCATGCCCCCTTTCATAACATTTGAACCGTTTAAGGTAGAGTCTTGTGTGAGGTGTCATTGAACTCAGCAGAGAGTTCCTTTTTAATTGGTGATGGTTTGGCCCGCCCCCTTATACTTAAGCCACAGCCCCTTTCATAACTGGTGACCCGTTTAAGGTAGAGTCTTATGTGTCATATCAACGAACTCAGCAGAAACTTCCTTATTCATTGGTCATGGTTAGCCCGCCCCCTATGCTTAAGCCACGCCCACTTTCATAACTTTTGACCCATTTTAAGGTAGTCTTATGTGAGGTATCATTGAACTCAGCACAGACTTCCTTTTTAATTGGTGATGGTTTGACCCGCTCTCTACGCTTTTGCCACGCCTTTTCACAGCTAATGAACCACATGACGTAGAGTCTTGTGTGAGGTATCGTTGAACTCGGCAGGGAGTTAACTTTTCATTGTTGATGATTTGCGGCATCTGAGTGCTGCTCGAATGCACGGTCGCAAGGAGTGGCGTCCGCCGGTAACCCCGACGCGCTCAGAGGCGCAAAGGCCCGTCCATCGCTGCTTGCAGCTTTAATGTTAGCTTTGTTATGCTTCTTCTACAGACGGCAGAGCTCCCACACCTCCAGATCTTGCACCATATCCATGTTGTTGTTCAAATCGTTGTTTAGCTCCACTGTAGCTGAAAACATGTCTGCTGCCATCGCACCATTTGTTTATTATTATTATTATTATTATTGGATTATTATTTATGCGAAAAATTGCGTCATGACTATGTCAAGGGTTGCCTAGTCGATAAACGCAAGGTCCTTGGTGTGAAAATGGTATTAGTGATAAGATTAAAATGTTTATTCATTTCACTGTTTATAAGTAATTTTGCTTTTCTTGCCATTTGTTGATTTTCTTTTTGATTATGAACAACAAAGACCCAATATTGTCACAAGGCACAACTACACCATGATCCAAATCAATGCAATAACTGCAGCTGCTGAGGTCCCACTGATCCCACTTACATTGTCATTGTTAAAAATGCAGTGCAGAGGACAAATAAAAAGGCCAGCTTGCTCTCGGAGTCTGAAAGGGCAAACAGCTAAAAAGTAAAGCTGAATCTGAGAGCAGAACTAAAGTGAGACGATTCCCAGGGGAGAGGGCCACAATATGAAATCCATTAGCTTCTACACTAACTGCTGGACACATACTTGAAATGACCTGGGGTCTCATTTATAAAACTGTTCTAAAAGTGTATGTACGCCCAAAAGCCAAAAATGGCGTACGCCAAAAAAAATTCAGATTTCTAAAACTGTGCGTATGCACACTGTAAGCCATGTTCCCTTTATAAATCACAGGTGTGCGTACATAAATCAGCCTCTTATCCCACCCTATACACACCCATTTTTAACCATAAATAGTCAATGCAAAGCACCTCATGAATGCTGATCAGTATGTTAATGACCCTGGCAGATGTTTTTTTGGTACGCCAAATTATGACGACTGGTGGTGAAAAAGCAAAAAACTTCTCAGATGCTCTGGAATTGCTGCAAATTGAATTATAATTTTGGTCTGTTCTCGCACAGTGTAGGGAAACCTGATCGATAGACTACCTATATTGAAAATACCTTCCAAAATGGCAGGCATTACGGCAGCTTCGATATACCAAACCAATATGATAAGATTTAACAGAACTATATATTATATCCAAACAAGCCTTAGTGATAAAGTTGAAGATTATATATAATATTTATATAAAACATGAGGACCTGTATTTGGACCGGGATGGCATGCTTTTGGCGCATTGCCCTCTCTACTGAACCCAATTCAGTACATAGATCCAAGAGCGCAGCTTTAGGGAATTTAAATCGGCATATTTGCCAGTCATCGTCATGGTCCCTGAAGTCTCTTTTGCTCCTGTTTCTTCCATTGGCGTAGTCCTCTTGCAGGTCCAGCAGTGCCATCATGCAGCATCACGCACGGGGTCACCATAGTATTTATATGTTTACAATAATTTGTGATTGTTAACACCTTGCCAAAATCACAGCATCAACTAGTGGTATTCTGCTCAATGTCGACAATTAAAATGTCATGAAATTAAACAGAGATTCAACAGAGTTGAAACAGAAAGATGCAAAGTGAATAAATGAACGATGAATTAATGAAAAAACACTGCCACCTAAATTCATTACTATAATTTACGGGAGTCTGCATCTGACATTTTTCATATCGCAGCCAGTGATGCCATAATTACAAAGATGTTGTCATTACAGCACATTCACGGACAATTAAAGTGAAAGAGAGTGAAAATAAATGACCACTCTCATCATTTCTATTATGTATAGCAGGATTTTGACAGGGAAAAGTTAAGCAATATTAAATGCAGTGAGCCTATACTGTGATTTCTTAAACCAACGTGTGCTAAACTTTCCAACTGATGACTCTACTATAGTGTCTAAGGCAAAGAACTATTGATTTGTGTTCACCATCCAAACAAATTTAAATCTTTAATTAGCTCAGTGGCATGTGGCCAAATGTAAATTAGACATCTGACTTGTGATCAGGATGTTGATGAAAGGTTCCAGCATTGGCCTCTGGCGGAAGCAGCATTGTCTTTGGTGAAAATAAATCTGATTACTGAAATTGAATTGTAAGTTGTGTGTGTGTGTGTGAGATAGTGTGTGTGTGTAAGAGTGATAGAGAGAGAAAGAGAGAGAGGAAGGGAGAGAGACTCAAATGCAATAAAATGCACTAATGCAAATCTAATGCCACTAAAAGCCAATTCATTGCTTATCTTTATGTCATTTTTTAAATCTTAAGTACAGAACAGAAAAGTACTTTGTACATCTATTTCATCGGATAGGTGCGTAGGAGAGGGATGAGTAGGTCAAAAGTTGCAAACCAAATCCTGCACAGTCTAACTTGCAACGAGACAGACATTAGCAGTAATGTTTCAGTACTAGACATTCATCAGGCAAATGGTTTGTGACAATGAGATGCCATCTTACGTACGGAGTGGCTATCAGCATGTAAAAAAAAAAGAATCCTCACAAGCAGTATTGCTTTAATATAAAGCATCAATTTACTATACATAGAGGTGAAAAAGTACAACACTCTATATAATAAATCATAAAAGTGCCCCAAAGAGAAAGAAAATATATACATTTGCCCATTGGAATTTTGTGAGGCTTTGTTGTAGTTTGTTTTAGTTGTGTTAAGATGTTTACTATGCATGTATTGATGCTGTTCAGGTAAATCTACAAATGTAACCTGTAATATCTCGGAACAAAAGCATTTTCAATGAATGCAGTTTAGCCTTTGGGGTTTTAAGCATTCAATATATAGAAATCTATATCCATTTAATATAAGCTTTTTGGGACACTTTTGATTGTTACCCTATAAAGTATCATACTTCTTTTCAGCTCCATGCACAGACCGAATTACCGTGACATTGCGCTAACACATAAATCACTTCCAGGTAGACAAATTACAGTTGATTTGATTTGGGGAGAGATGTGAAATTAGTAAACTTGTTTATTTCTGTAACTGTAACATTTAAAGATATATAGTTAACCCTCTGAGGATGAAAGACACACCAGTGCGTCCTAGCAATGTTTAACAAAACTCCAACTCATAACACAATATTACAAAATTTCATTTCAGAGATGTATTTGTCCAAGTGTGCAACTCCTATTTTAAACTAAAATACCAGCAAATGTTTCCACTGATAGTAATGGACCCAAAAAAAGAAAAAAAAAAAAAAACAGATAATTAATATAACACTTTATTTAAGAACTAGTTAAAAGAAGGGATAAAACCAATTCTCTGAATTAAAAAACAAGTAATAAAACAAAGTTCAATGTCAGTCCGAGCTTCCGCCACAATGTCCACGTCCATGCGTCATAGTCCATTCCATACGCAGCCCACGAGAGGGGGGCCGATTCCGTCGGGGGGTAGGCTGGGCTTCTCTTCCCCTAACTCCGCGTTGCGATACCCACACTGGAGGCAATGGGAGGGATAAAGACAGCTCTTAGTCAAGTATACACAAGACAGTTCTTGTCTCGCACGCCCGAAGTGGGTAGCTCGAGGACTTTCCTTTACTCATCTGTACACAGGCGTTGAATCCGTTATTCAGGTGGCTGCATCCCTCCTGCTGCTTCGGCCTCTGTCGATGTGTCCCGATCTGCACCCCCACTCGTTTGCCGCACTTCCTTCCCAGTCAGTCCGTTTCTGCTCCGTGTTACTGCCTCCTCATCTGTGTTCCTTCCACTTGTGGCCATATTACTGTCCTGCCATTCCGGTCCCTCTCGCTCCATGGTGGGGGTGGCGCGGGACTATCCCTTGCTGTCAGACCGTCTTTCCCTTTCCTGGTTTCCGTTCCGCTGTCGACCACACGTCTCACTGCATAGCATCCTCCTGCACGCCCGTAGAGCGTCAGCACAGGCCTCGCAGATCTCGACCATCCTCTCGTCCAGCCTCACCTCCAGTCCTGTCCTCGGTCCTCTCTGCCACCAGTCCCACACCACCTGAGGCCCACATTTCCCCACTTCTGCCTTGCTGCTCGCTTCCTCTCTCTTCCCTTGCTTCCCGTGTTCCTTTCCTTGTCTGTTCTCTGTTGTCTCTTTTTCACTCCTCCCGGTCTCTGCCACACCTGTCTTCCATCAGTTCCTAATTAGTTTTCCAGCACCTGTCTTCACCCAGCCCATCAGTCCAGGCCGTACTGCGGGAAAGTCAAAGGGAGGGGGTGTGGTCTCACCATAGTAAAGTTCATTCATAATATAGAGTTGCACATGCAGTAGATTATAAAAACACACGGGCACAGCAAACAGGATTAAAATAAACATGCAAACACTAAAATCCTTAAAAACACACATGCAAATAATGAATAAAAGAACACACCAACACAGCAATTCACATGCAACAATAAAATAAGTGGCACACAGGGATATTATTATATATCCAGATTCTTCACTTTTGACATATTGACTATTTTAATCATATATAACCTAAGACTTTGGTAAATTAATTTCAAGCAATGAAACAATTCGTACAACACTTCATAACTTAAGCTTTGTTTTCAAAAAGACATTTGAGGAACTTCAAAAAGCAAACAAAAACATTTCAGCTTAAGCGCCGAATTATCTCTATACACATTGCTCTAGAATAGTGGTTCCCAACCTGGGGTCCGGGCACCCACAGGGGTCGGCAAAGATCACAGGGTCTTTATCTGGTTTGAGGTTGAGGTAAAAAAAAAATATTTGCACATCTTAAACAAATTATGATAATACACTAGAATATATAATGTATACAAAAGTCTATATGAAAACTATATATTTTGTTGTATCCTCGTTTTTCCTGCCGCCACGGCATCACTATTTTATGAATGAAACATGGCGGAGAAATGTCAAAGTGCTGATAACTCTGTATCAAAAAAGAAATTAAGGCTCTATCTCGAGAGTTACCTCAACTTCAGTTTCGGGGTGGGGGGGGCTCAGCTTTTCTTAGACATGAGTAGGGGGGGCGCCAAGGAAAAAAGGTTGGGAACCACTGCTCTAGAAGAAATTTGGGCGTCACTATACTAAACTGTTAAACTGTGTGTACAGGACCAGCAGTTGTTTTTTTTTACCCCGAGATTATTGTATACAAACATTGTGATTGGTTCTATAGTAAATTGATGCTTTATATTCATACCTGATGTGGGGAATTTGGGTGCAATCTTACAGCCACTCCATACAGAAGATGTTTTCTCAGTGTCACAAACCATTTGACTGATGGTCTAGTACTTAAACGTTGTTAATAGATCTATCTTTGCAAGTTACAGTAGACAGTGTTTAGGATATGGGTTCAATCTTATGGACAGAAAATACATTTGATCAAGTCTAGGGTTTAACATCGTCTCAAATAAATAATGCTTCCAACAAAATAATTGACTCTTGACTGTCTCACTAATATGTTACTTCTGATTGGCTGAGCTGACTAAAGGCTGTTGACTTGCATATCCAAAATGCCATCTGTAGCAGTAACAAGCCGCAGTACAATAGCTGCAAAAACACAGAAGTAGTGACAAAAAAAAGCTTCAGGCTACAATGTCATAACCAACAACAGGAGGTTACATCTATTTGTAATCAAAAATGTGCATGTACAATGTGTGAGCGCTTTGTAGTCCTTATCCACGACGTTCCACTGTCCGTTTCCTTCCGCTTTCTTTGTGTTGGTCTTTTAAACTCAGGTGGATTTATGAAGACTATGGTTAACTGCTCCTCAGATCTCTGCAGAGTAAATCCAGACAGCTAGTTAGACTATCTGTCCAATCTGAGGTTTCTGTTGCACAACTAAAACATCTTTTGAACGTACACATGTTCTTGCATGTTTTTGCAGCGGTTCCATGCTGAGTTTAGAAATGGCAATAAACCAGAACATGTTTTTTTCCCATCCCGGAATTCTGTGTGGACTAGCCAGACCCTCTTCCGCAGCGCTTTGAAGAATGGTCTGGCAAAGCGGGGTAGCGCTTTTGTGACACATATACTGTATTACAAGCAATTCACTCTCATTAAATGACATATTTTTCTCCTAATGAGCAGAAACAATGTTTTAACACTACAAGATTATGCCTCAAAAGGTGAAGAATGCCAACACTGATTTACACCCTGCATGGAGACAACACCTGTCAAGACACATCTGGCAAATACATTTTACTGTGACACACTATGAAAGCACTTAACAAAACAAAGTGTTATTTTGACAAGAAAACAACCAGATCCAGCCGCTCAGCCTATTTAATCAAACCCCAAACCCTCAGAAGCCTAATAAATGTCCCTGCCAAGTTTCATAAATGGGGGATCAATTACAATTGATTTCACAGTCTGATACATTTATTAAAGTGACATCCATTTATTCACATGCTTACCTGTTTTGCCATCAGCCCCGGGTTACAGTCACTAGGAGAATGAGCTTACTACCTCATACTTCATTCAAAGTATCACTTTAAGATTTTTTGTTACACTGAAATAATTGCTACACTGCCAAGGCAGATTCAATACATAGAGAGCAACTCATTATTTTTCATGCTGGTCAGTGGATACGACGTCTCTATAAATTGTTAACTACACGATAGGTACTATTTAGTGTGCAACAGGCAGACAAAAAATGGAATTCCCCTTCAGAGCAGAATAAATTGGTTTCCGAGTGTAACCTCCTGTCACAATACTTGACATCCCCCGCTGATGAATCCTGCCTCTCTGCAGAGCAGGAGACCATTAGAGATTATCTCATCCCACCAACACCGTCGCCAACACGCTGCGACCAGCCATGAGTAGAAGCTGACTGGTAGATGATTGTTGTCTTACTTCAAAGTCAACGTCCATTGCATTTTTAAACACACATGGGGTCAAATCTAAATCAATAAATAACCGTCAACACCATGGATGTATAATAATAACTGGATACAACGTTTGAGGCGGAGCCCTGTTCATTCTGATGAGAGTTGCTTAGTGGCGCATGAAGCCATCATGGAGCCAAAAATCACCCGGTTGAATTCCCCATTGTCTAGCCAATAGAGCAGGTGCACTAGAGAGCTTCGCCGGCCAAACCAGCTTCTTCAGGTTTAGCGCTCCGCTAACTTGAATGTGGATTAAATTATATAATCGTGTGGCTCTTCTATACTTTCCAAATGTTATCTGACCGAATGGATCAAATTCTGAAAGTGAAACGAGACATTTCATGGGGGTTGTGATGCTCTAAAAAATTGTATCCACTGATATAGTGTAAGTGGGAAAAAGTATTTTTGGGCCATTTTGGGCTGCAATTTCACCGTTTGGCCGCTAGGTTCAATTTGCTTCAAAGCCTGGCGGTGAGTGATACTGTACAGATATCACTCTGCTCAGCGTCATTTGGATAGAACCTGACACCAGATCATCAGTGGTGAAACACTGAACTTTCTTCATGCTTTCCCTGAAACAGAAGCAACTCAATTGGATGTAGAAGGAAATATTTCATTTCAAATATGTATTCAAAAGGAAAGGATTAAAAAAGTAACATTTAGTTAGAGCTTAAAAACGGGCCTGACTCAGTTTAAAAACTGGTTTCCAGCAGGTTCCTGTTCTGCAGAGACATGGACAAGACAAAAACACATGTACAGGATATTAGCATGGGCAAGACAGATAAAGACAACTAAAACAACAATACAGACAGTACTAATAAGACTTGGAAAATACATGAACAATCAGTGAGTGCAAGTGTAACTGTTGAGAAGGTGAGAAGGTACAGTTTGTGTGCCTTTTTGAAATATGTGATGGATGGTAATGTTCTGATGTGATGGGGAATGTAATTCCAAATTCTGGTGTATGTATGAAAAAAGTATTTTGGACCATAGTTGTTTTTGGGGGGACTGGAACGAGTGCCTGTGAGACTGACCTAGTGAGGCGTACTGGTCTCATATTGTGTGTCGGAAGAAGTGCAGCAAGTGAATCTGAAAATAAAATGTAATAGCGTGGCTGTTTATGTAGTTCTGGTAAGTGTGAGTGCAATGCAATGGTGAGACCACTTTGGAAGATTACTGTGGATCTTGAGAGCTTGACTGTATAGTCGTGCTATTGGTTCAGTAATTTCCTTAGTGGTAAGAAATACTGTAATTGCTGACATCAAATTAACATTCCTTGAATTATTGTGTATATGGGCACATGTTGCTGTTCTGAGACCCTGTATGCATGGATGTGCGTCTGCAAAATTGGCAGGAAGTTAGTGAACAAAAAGAACCACCCTGAAATTACAGAAATATCAAGCTACTCCCTTTCCAATTATATCCATTAAACATTGTTATTTTAACATTTGTTGTCAGATTTATATCTGAGATTCTCCAGTAGAAACAACCATCTGCTCCCACATTTTCTCAACTTCTATAATCTTTGATATACAACATATGACTGCTTGATATATAAACAGGGTTTATTGAAGCAAATTCAAATCAGCACTGCCAACGATGGAAAACTGGGTTTTCTCATTATCAAAAAAGTAAAGTAGAGCACGAGCTGATGCTTCACTTATTTTCAGCTCAGTGTTTTTAGCTTGACAGTGATCCTTTCTCCGCTCCACATGGCAAGTTGTATTTTCTTCATCTCCACATCCCCAAACAGAGTACACAAGACAAGTGTGAAACAGATGGTTATTTCTCCCAGAAATTCTCTGACCTTTGAAAAAAAGACTTGTGACTGGAAGGACTATGGTTTGAATTCAGAAGCAGATAGCAAAGTTAACTTGTCTCCCAGTTCTCCATAAGTGCTGCCCAGGTGCTGAAGAAAAGATGCAATGGGCCTTAAACTGCTGCTCAATGGCAGCTCACAGGTTTGAATATGTACACATATACGGCTGCAATTTAAGATTATTCATTTATCATTATTGATTTATCAGTCAATTATTTTCTCGATTATTTGTTTAGATTATAAAATGTCAGAACATATAAACTATCCATTCAAGTCCAGGGTAACAAGGATGAAATCTCTTGTTTTCTCACCATCAGTCAAAAAACAAAAAATATTCAATTTACAATAATATTATGAAGTCAAAGCAGGAAATCTTCATATTTGAGAAACAGCTATTCTTTTGGCATTTCTGCTTGAAAAATAAAATCGACAGTCAACTAATCATTGCAGCTCTATGTGCATCTAAATATAAAGGAGTTAAATCCTCGTTGATAATAAATGTGATTCAATAAAATAAACAATTCCTCCCCTAAATGAAACGATAGTTAGTCAGTGTGTTCCAAAATTACTTATAAGAGCATTTTGTTGATTTGGCACCCCAATCAGAAAAACAAAGACAGACCAAATTAGTTGTTCAGAAAAAGATTGTGGTCATGGCCAAGGAACTATGGTAAGGCACACTGGAAACACTTGGTTAAGATCAGGGTAAGATTGTCATGGAAAAGAAACCACCATTGAGCGTTGGTAGGAGACAGGACATCCCACCACCTACCAAAACCTCCTCGCTTGTTGGCAATCCATACCAGCAGCATTTTTTAAGGGATTCAGCTGAATAAAAACGATAAAAAAATGCTTTTTACATGTACAATTGTATCAATCTATATCGACTCCACACAGTCGCTAGTAGCGTTTAACCTGTCAAATCAAGCAGGCAATGGAGTTTAAGTTCACCCATCTGTAGGGTTGGGTACCGAAACCCGGTTCCACTATGGTTCCGGTTCCTACGCAAACGGTAGTATTCGGACCGGATTAGAACGCGAATTTCGGTTCCTCATTTCGGTTCCGACTGAACCTCTGTCACTCCGGACAGTGGCAGACGCTTTTTTTCTTTCTCCCTTTTCTGCCGAGTGGCGCACGTGCCCGCTCGCGGTGTGAAGCGCGTATCTGCGCTAATCCCCCACATGCACTCTACAATCCCTGCTGATAGACGGCTTTTTGTACACGCTCTGAAACGGATGTAAAAATATCACCCTTTCTCTGTAGTCTAACGCTAGCTAGCTACCGTAAATGTAGGCTACTTTTAAAATGGCATATTTTCCCTCTGGGCTCACCAAAACGGACGTGAAAGCATATTAACCATTCACTGACTGCACGTGATCGCTAGTAAACTTTCTCTGCTAGTCTATCGTTCAGGACAAGACCCTGTAGCCTGGTGGTGGGGGAGGCGAGACAGCCTCCCCAAATTGTCTGCCCTTTCAAACTCCTACCTGTGTGTGTACAGACCTCTTGGACACCGTCTGAGAGAGTTCTCTCCTATGCAGGACATGCCATAAGTCAGGAGAGGTGTAGTATCTTGCCAGAGAAGGCAAATATGATCACTTTTCTGCAAAAGAACTGCTAAAGTTTGAAGCTGGTTGGCATACCAACTCAACATCATTTAATTTGTTGTTACTTGTTAATAGTGTAACCAGTGACGGACTGGGAACAAAAAACGGCCCTGGCATTTCCACCCACGGGGGGGCACGGAAAGAACACGCACTTTTGATAGCTCCAGTGATGGTGAACGTAAACTTCCATGCTATAAACAACTGCACCAAAACATAGACTTATAAAAAAAAATGAATAAATCATCAGAGCCAGCCACTCCATAATAATATAATATTCTGAAGTAGTCAAACTCCAAGTTTGTCAGCTCGGCTGCAGTTACTGTAAAACAAGCTTTACTGTACCTACACTCCCTCCTGCAGCATTGGTCTCCATCTCTGTTGCTTCTGGTAATCCACATTCAGACCCACAGCATGCTTGTTGTTCTGTGTTGGTTAGTTCCAATGGTTAGTTCCATAGATTCGTTATCCATGTCTATCTCTTCATCCTCTTGCTCGTTTTGTTCTTCCTCTTCCTCATATTCCTCACTGTCCTGTCTTTCTCCCTGGTGTGCTGGCTCAGCTGTGTCGCTAACATGCTAGCTGTATTAGCGCTAATGCTAGCTGAAGCTGCACTTGAGTTTAAAAACAAATCAGTCTGCTGCAGTTTGCTTGAAAACTCTTGAAATTCCCAGAAGGTATTGCTTCATTTTAACTTTTGGTAGATTTGTTTATTTCAAACCATGCACATTTACGTTTTTGAACATCTGATCTGAATAAATAATTTTGCGACAAAACAATACAGACTGATGTAAAAGTTCGTGACTGTAGAGGGTAACCATGACTGTGATATCGAGAGACTCATATGTGGTATAAATACAAATCAGATTATGTAACTAGTAGGTGTGAAGGATTTGGATACATTTGGCTATCGTTTAGCAAAAGAACTTTGTTATTGATGATTGGAAGGGGGCCGAGAGAAATTATATGGGCCGCAGTTTACAATTAAGTGGCCGCATGGCTGTGACAATCATGCGGCTCTCTGATTGGCCGGCCGGCCCAAACGGCCCACGAGGGCCCGCGGCCCCTCTGGCATCTGCCCAAATGCCAGATTACCAGTCCGTCACTGAGTGTAACTGTTATTTGTTAAGTTATTGTAGTTGTGTGTTTGGTGACTTAGGTTTACTTATTATATATTTAAGTACTTTAAAACGTTAATATATTGTTAAATTTAAATAATTTTCAATTTAAAAAAAACTCCATAAAAAGCCTTTCTTTTATGTCATTTTTCAGTTTTTCAAGAATCGGTTTAGGAATCGTTTAGGAATCGGAATCGGAATCGTTTTAAAAGTACCGGTTCGGCATCGGAATCGTAAAAATCCAAACGGTACCCAACCCTACCCATCTGGGAGGCTTGTACTGTATATCCTTTCCGCGTTCTGCCAACTTGTTCCAGTGGCGCATAGTATTAAATAAGTTACATTTCTTATTGTCGGTTAAACGGTTAATCATTAACATCCCTATGTGACATGCTTGATTATGGAAAAAATCATAATGACAATTATTTAGGTCAATATTGAGTCACGATTATTTAAAGCGCCCATATTATGCTCATTTTCAGGTTCATAACTGTATTTTAAGGTTGTACCAGAATAGGTTTACATGGTTTAATTTCAAAAAACACCATATTTTTGTTGTACTGCACAGCTCTCTCTCACTGCTGCAGATCCTCTTTTCACCTGGTTTCTGTTTTAGCTACAGAGTGAGACCTCTTTTCATCTTCTTCTTCTGTTCTATCTTTGATTGCACTCGCACATGCTCAGTAGCTCAGATGTAGATCATGTCAGCTAGCTAACTCTAGAGACAGTAAAAGAAAGCCTGTTTCTCCAACTTCGGTCAGTTACAAGGCAGGATTAGCTGGGAGACTTCTAAATGAGGGCACACATGTAAGTAGTTCTTTTGTAGATTATGGTGAACTTGTGTGTGTTGTAGCAGTGCTTTGCTTTTGAGAACGACGTAGCATGCTAGCGTTAGCATTAGCATGCTAATGCTAACGGCATTAGCATGCTAACGAGCATGCTAACGAGCTAACGGTTGTGGTTAGCCAGCTCATTTCGGACTGTGACGTCACAACAGGGGTTTGAACAGCTCACTAGGAGACTGAAGGCAGGACACATTCAGAAACTGTATCTCACTCAAAACAGCATGGATGGATTTTTTTCAAAGTTTGTATGTGTGGAAGGACCAGAGACACAAAAGAACACCCCAAATCCCGGAAAAAGTGATTTTTTCATAATATGGGCACTTTAACACGATAACTCATTGACTTTTGAAAAGATGTTACATTTACTGAACTTAAAAAACAGTTAAACAGTTACACAAATCAACAGTGAAAACACCTACAACTGTCAAATTTTCCTTAGGTAATACTTTTTTTTTTTTCGTTCAGAACACAAGACAAAATAAACAACTTGCAAAATGTATTGTGTAAAATAATTTCATTTTGTTTTATGTGATGAGATTTGGGCAATGACTGTCTTTGCTTTTTATTACCCACAAGCTTTCCCTAACCTTAATCATTCCATAGTTACCATGAGAATATTGTAAAAAATGAGAATTGTAAAAACATGGCACTGGATATTTAAAAAACACATCGTCATTGAACATTATCGAGGAATTGTCCAATATCAAGGTTCTAATGTGCTGATATAGATAAATAGTTAAATAAAATACTTCTTAAGTGAGTATTGTCTCAAATTAAGTAAACAGGACATTGCTTTGCTAAAAACGGACTACATTGCTGCTTTTTGTTGTGAAATGTATAAATTAGTGCTGATGTAACAGTTCAAATGAAAACACCAGCAGAGACTGAGTTTATAAAATCTGTGGGCTTTGTCTCGTAGGTCTGGTCTGTGCCATTTATGAACCTCTCACTCCTGGAAGGTTAATGGTGTGGGAAGTTGCACTCCTCTATTGATTAATAAGAGCTGGACCGAGGTCAGTGCCTCCAACCTTTAGCTGGAACTATAGCTCATAACAAACCACTGTATTTACATGGGAGCTGTGAGTGGGCGGACAGCTCCAGAAAGACCTGAGCCACATGAAAAACACTGCTGCCTCCAGATATAAATGTGATGAGTCCCCAAAGAAAGAGTCCAGTACATTTCTCATATATGTTTTTCCTTGTTATTTCTATTAAAATCTTGTTGACCTATATTATCGGCCTTGGAGCTCTCAATTTTCACAACTAAATCTAAAACTAATCTAAGAGTGATAAGCCCTTGGAATAGTTGAATGCTAGAAGAAAACAAAAATAATAATCAAAGGCAACATTAGCCAGACAAGGATGAAATGAAGGATTGATGTTGATATTGCTGAAGGCATAAGTGAAGCATCATGTTTTATTCAGTCTCCATGCATGATCCTCACAGACAAAATCCCTTGAAGTGACCAGCAGCAGGCCTGAAAAGCTCTGTCTTTGGGCTCCATCCTTTGGTCATAATGTATAACTGCAACAACAGATGTGCCTGTTGGGGTTTTGTATGGTACCGAGCAGCTTGGGTGATGAACAGCAGACAGTAAATATCATCTGTTTCATAGTTGCTACTTTTTCCTGTTTTGTATTTCTTGTGAGCATTTTGGCATTTTCATAGATACAGTAATGTGGCTATACATCTTTGTAATGAGAAGTTTCTTCAAAACAAATTCCAGACTCTTATTCAGCCATACATAGTCCTTCAGACAATCCAGACTGATACATTAACCAACCATTTTTGCACCCGGTGAAGTGGCTGACAGGAAGTCATCTACAAACCATACAATATTGCGGCCGGTTAGATCTCACATATCACTCCAAGGGACTTTACATTTTCCAAATGAGTTATTCCGCCTGCACAAATGATGTAGCCGCATGACATCAAGTGTTAAATAAGCTTCGGACCAAGGCTATCCATTCTACTTTGTGGCTGCACTGTAATGTCTACTCCACCATAAAAATCATATTTTCTATCCAATACAGGTACTGTAAACGATCTCCAGGGATATTCATGTGCTCATTTAACTTTCTAATAGAGGACTTTAAAGACTTTTTAAGTGCATCCTGGCATGAGAACAGTTGACTCTAAAACATGCATGAGAAATGTGACGGTAGGTGGATGCTGGCTTTCCAGGAAAAATGCAAGTAGGACAGCATTTTATATTTATCTTTTACTGCTGTTGCAAGTATGATGTAACCCGTTGTGGATAATAATTGGTGTTAAATTATTTGTTTTTGGTTATTCTTTGACGCCAAGATTTATGAGCATTGTTGCTGAATCCACGCAAAAATTCATGGACTGACAGAATACTCAATTGGGCTAGCTGACACTGTTCATTTCAGTGTGTTTCAATCTCTGCGCCAACAAATGTTATTCTTTCTACCAAAGATAACCTGAATATTATCCAAATTGTCAGCTAGTCCTTGGAGCACAGGGGGAGAATCTTACTTATGTGTATACACCCAGACAAAGTTGTCAGATGAGCAGAGGAATAACATTGATTGAATAGCAGTATGTGTGTGCATTGTCAATGTGGTGGGAAAAGGATAATGCCTGCATTATACAGGCATCCATAATTTCAATAGCAAAATATTCTCTAGTATACACTCTAGTTCATAAAATACAACAGATACCCCACTATAAAAATATATTGAGAATAGTACAGTAACAGAAAAATTAAGATAAAGCATCCTTGTTGCCAAATGTAGAGACTGAAAATTAATGTGTACATTATTTGTTCATTCATCATGTTTTCCTATTTTCATGGACAAATTGTAATGAGATTCCTCTTCGAGACACTGCCTCTAACTATGACATACTGTACAATCCCCTGCAGGTTCCACACACAGGTGCATCATCTGCAATCAATGTTAACTTATATAGGGTAAGTGTTTCTACTGAGCTCAACACACTCCTCTGCGTTGCTCAGAAGAGGCTAAAGCTAAGCACTCTGGGTATTGTCTTTCTCACTGATTCGAGCAGGGCAGTGACTTTTGGAGAAAGAAATGGTGGCATATCTTTGGTCCCCAGTGGATGAATTTACAGCTTTGAGCTACTTTGGCTTCATAGAGGGCCAGTATTGGTTGACCTGAATGTGATGCCTCAGAAGTGCAGTCCCTTTTCATGCAGCAGCAGAGTGTAATGCAAGCAGTTGCCGCATTATTGCACTAAAAGGAAAGTAGTCAAAAGCTTCCCCAACTGGAGGATTTTCCACAATGGCGTTGGCAGTAAGCTGTGTGGTCAGATCGTGAAGTGGCTCCATGACTCAGCCATGCTGTTTTTCTTAAGAAACAGTTTGGCGTTATTTGCCTAGAAAACAAATGATTATCTAACATTTGCAAGACTTTTTTATGATGATCTGTCATCTATAAGTATATATGAGAGATACTCATTTATACAAAATGTTTTCTTTTATATCAATATATTACCAATCTAATCTTTAACAACAACAGAAAATATTTGTCTAACAGTGTCTATGTTTGTCAGTCAATTACAGTCATTTGGGAATGAGCAGCTTCCACTTGTGTTTTGGTGGGGACGAGGCCCTTTTACATTCAGACTATAGATTGCACCTTTGGTAGATTGATTGTTAGTAACAACACAGATTCAGGTTTACAAGACCACACTCCCCCTCCCCAGCCCACACCAAACAGAAACACACACACTAGAACACACAAACCGACCCAATCAAATTCCACTCAACCTCTGCAAAACATTCCCAGCAGGCTTGAAATGTGCAACCAGGGGGAATCTATAGGATTGGCTCACCTCAGCTTAAAGTTTGCGGGTTTTGTTTTCTATCAGCCAGGGAGAGGTGGCACAACACCTCTAACAAAGCTGCCTTCTCCACTTAAATTCCTCTGTTTTTACCTAAGTAAACCATAAATCATCCATGGTTCGTTATGACAGTTCCAGCTACGCTCCACAACATTTTTTGGGAAAGCATTACAGTTACATCTCCAGATATCCCAAATGCTAAAATTGCAGCAATCAACAGTTTTATTTGTTTCTCCTCAGTGACTAGGTTGATGCAGTCAAGGTTTTAATCATGGTTGGATGGAAGGGTGAGTGTGTGTAAGTGTGCATGCTGAAGCCACTTTAAATTCTTGTTTTCAAATTCTCAAAATTCTCAGAATGCTCTTCAGACACAACTCATTTAGATTTTGTCTTGTTCTATGCATTGTTATGTCATGTGTGTAGAACAAATGCTCTGTGACCATTTTTCTAGGCACATACTGAATTGGTCTTGATTCCTTAAAAGTGAGTGTGACCTATATAACCATGTAAAGGCTGGTAGACTGAACCTCTGTTGTCAGGTTAGAATCTAACATGCCTTGTATAAGAACTTGCACTCTATATGTTTGTCTATTTGTACACTTTCCCATTTTGTAATGCAACAATTTCCCCTGGGATAAAGTGTTATCTTATCTTGAAATGCATGTGTTCCTAATGTCAATTCAGCCTTTAGATGTCCAAGTGATGAAATCAACATTGAAACACACTATTATTAATTACTACTAATATTTATTTTTTGACCAATTTGTAGCAAACATCTCTGTATCAGTGCATCTCACAATTTTTAACAACTGCAAACCAGACAAAAAATACATAACAGTGAGCCAATGAATTTAACACTGGCCTATTAAATAATAAATACAACGTTTGACCATTTTAAGCATTTAAAATCAGTAATCTCAGTAACACACTGACTGTATAGAGCTACAGCAAGCTCCTGTCCACCATTCATTTTCTGTTTGGGCTAGCAACAAAATATAAATGACTCTGTTTTTTCCTGCACGAAGGGTTTCTTCAATGGCTGTTTGATGATCAATCGCACCTGGGACCTGTCATGTCATTGTAAATACATTTAAATGCCATTCCATTATTTTATTTCTGAATAAAAACTACAGTCATATGCAGTGACTGAACTTATCTGTTTGAACTGCAACCAACAACAATACAAGTTAGAAGTAAACTGCACTGAGATATATGATGCTGGATCCCACCACATGTAACAATGTCCCCCCCAACAGGACACTGGGAGAGACATCAGTGGAGCCTAACAGCCTTGCCGCATTCACAACTGAGACGCCTCGAGTGAAGAGTGTCGTCCAGTAAAAAGAGACCTCGAGTGAGGAGTGTTGTCTAATAATAATGTATTGCCTCTGATTACAAAGTAAAGACATCTCGCGTAGAAAGAGCTGTCTAAAGTTGACTGGAAAACTGGGTTTCGAGATATGGTCTAAGAGTGACACCTGGTGGAGAATTGGTGTCACTATATAAAATAAAAATAAAAAATCAGAAGTGCATAAAGTAAATTGGGGACACGCAGTAAAGGTAAAAAACAAAAATGCAAAAGTGATCTCACAGGGAGATTTGCCCATAGCGATCCAGTCTCGAAAACCCAGGTGAAAAGCAGTGTATTAATGTATTTGGTGTGATGATTCTAATGTGTGCAGTGTATTAATGTGTTTGGCGTGATGATATGAGCAGTGTATTCATTTGTGTGGCAAATGTTGGTCTAGGTTGGGTTAGGAGATTGTAAGCGTGTTGGTTTAATGGTGGCAAGGCTTGGCTTGGTGTTACAGTTTGAGGCTGTGGCAACTGTGTGGATTAAATAGTTTGATTGTTATAATAAACGGTGACGATTAGATTGTGACAGTTTCACGGAGAAAGGAGTCAAAACAGAGAGAGTACTCCTAGGAGACAGATGCGTAGGAGTTTTAATAAATTATATAAAAATAATATGAAAATCAACATACTTGGTGGGACAAAAACGCTATGTTGTGGATCTAGAAAATATAATTATATAATATCCTAGGTATATTAAAGGGGGTAAATAATTATTGGGGAAAATAGTCAGCAAAGCTGACAGTGAAATCCAAACGCAGGGAGAGTGTGAAGTGGGTCGCACAGCTGCGGACTGGATCAAATTACGTATTTTTTTTTTCACTGAGGAAAAGTAGGGAAAACTTTATTGACATAACCCTACACCTACACACACACACACACACACACACACACACACACACACACACACACACACACACACACACACACTCACACACACCCCTGTTAAGATAGAGCACTAGAGGTGTAGACAGGACGACAGCCAGCGAGCAACTAGCTCAAATTTCACGCATACACACACACCCTCTCACCGAGAGAGGAGGAGTCCAAGAAATTTTGAGCATACACATAGCAGTTTCACATACCACACACACACTCGCTTCATGCAATGAGGAAATGCTTTGCACTGATACACTGTTTGTTTTTTGCTATTAGGGACAATTGATATTGTGATATGTTTCCCATATCAGGTAACATGTTTAATGTTTTTAATTTGTTTATTAATGTTTTTAAATTGTTTTTAATTGTCTTCTAACTGCTCTTTAATGTTTTATGTAAAGCACTTTGAATTGCCCTGTTGCTGAAATGTGCTATACAAATAAAGCTGCCTTGCCTTGCCTTGCCTTAACAAATTGGACAAATAGACGTCAAATTAGAAATACTTAGGTTTGCTCTATAGGCCTAAAAAACTTGTATTCATAATGATTTTTAGAACTACCAGACAGTGATTCGTATAGCTTTGGGTTACAAACTAGAGATAAAAAGAAAATAAACAACATGTTTTTGTTTAATTCGTCTTAGGTTATTGGTTATATTGAAACCAATACAGGTTGATATGAGAATTCAGCCTGAAAGCAGTGTTAATATCATACTCTAGTGAGTTCTTGGGTTGCTATATCACAAATTCCTTAAATTAAATTATTAATTAAGTTGAGGTTGAAAACATTTTATGTTGGTAATTCCCTTTTCTTTTAAAGAAATGATTATCATTTATAAGTGCTGCGTTTTTGAGTCATGAGCTTATCATGCCTCAAATAGAAGGGATATAGTAGCAATAATAAATAAAGTGTTCACATCATTTTTTTATTTAAAAAACTACTTTAAAGACAATTCAGTTTTGTTTTGATTGACTTTCACTATTTGCAGAAACATAACCTTTAAAAATAATCTAAAAAAAAACAGTTACAAAACCAATGTTTCCTTTTTAGCACAATTTGTATGGATTTTATAGAGTTAAACCAGCATAAGGGAAAGAAATGGTGTTTTATAATATTTGATATTCACTAAAGTAAGTAGAACTTTTTTCAAGTGATAATATTGATAAAATAACAAGTAATGCCTTTTTGGGAGTTCTGTTTTGTGCCACACAGTGCCTCATGTGTGTCAGTCGGGTCCATCTCGCTCCCCCTCCAGCTGCAGGACCGGTGAAAACCTGTACCAGGAGATTGACCATAACAGCGCCTCAGACCACAGCACAGCTAGACATGATAAAGGTTTGTGGTCTGGCTACAGTTCTCGGCCCAGAAGAAAAGGGATGGGGGACCAGTGCTAGGCGTCTGGTTGTGACTGCAGCATCTGGAGATGCACTGTGTCAAAACAAAGAGCCAGCAGCAAACCACACGCCCTACCCAAAGCCTTGATGAGCATTGTGTGATGAACTGATGACGCTGAAATAAGAAGGCTTCGGAGGGGTCAATCATATGACCCCGAGGCCTGCTTCACCAAAGGAAAAGACACTCAATCCTATCTGGAGGCACAGACCAGCAGACGGACTGAGAGAAGGATGGGAGGAGCGAGAGACCGTTCTGCTCTGACACATCTGACGCATTGTGAAGTTAAGTAGCACACAGACTCACATTCTGAAAATACACACACTATTAGGAGAAGAGAATAAGTACTTATTTTTACTTTTAAGATAAATGTTCAGTTGGTGTGTCAGTAAATGTTTAAAGTACATTTCACTGTTCAAATTGGATTGATGAAAAGTTGATAAAAATGATCCATTCAAAGACTTCCTAAAAACCTTAAATTGTATTTTTCTAGTTTTTTTGCAGTTGCTGCATCTTTCCTGAGACCTGTTGAAGTGGTGTGAGTTTTAGTGCTGAAACCATGATGATTAAAACCAGGGGCCTCATTTATAAAACCTGTTACGCAAGAAAAAGTTGCGCGAAGCACGGTGAAATTTGTCGTCGCAACATTCCTCGCAATAGTCGGAATTTATAAAGAATTTCCATGCGTAAAAATGTTCCCAGTTTTGCGCAACCTTTTGACCACACGTGTGATTGTACGTAATGCTCCCAAGGTTTTGTAGACTGCGTTTTAGTGAACTCCGATGGTATGCTTTCGGTTTTCGAACCTAACCCAGTTTTTGTTTTCCTGAACCCAACAATCCCGTTCTTGCTAAACCTATCCAGAGCGCGGTGTGGCCGGCGAGGGGCTGCCAGCAACGGGGAGAGGCAGAGGATCCTCCCACACCGAGCAAACTCTCCCACGCAAGAAACACCGCATCTCCCGGAAATGCGGTGTGTGTGTTCAGTGTGTGTGTGTGTGTGTGTGTGTGTGTGTGTGTGTGTGTGTGTGTGTGTGTGTGTGGTGTGTGTGTGTGTGTGTGTGTGCGTGCTTTGTGGTCGGTGTCTGATTGTAGATGTCTGTGTGTGAATGTTGTCTTTCTGCACCCGCTATTCCCACACAGTTACCATACAAGTTACCAAATTGTCACATTTCAAGCACTTTCACCTGTTTTGCACCAATAATGATCCAAAATCTTATTTCTATTTTTTACTTTTTTAATAATTGAATTTGCTTTCTCACAAAAAACGAAAATGATCATATGATCATAAATGTGATCTCACAGGGGTAAATGGCAAATATGAACCATAAATGATGTATATCATTGGTAATTGAGCTGTTAAGTATTAAGGCTGTGTAACAATATGAACAGTACACACGGGTTACGGCTTCCAAACAGGATTTAGTTTGGATGTTCTACCTCTGTTAGGAGTACATCGATCTCACAATCTCTGAATCGTGTTTCCCCCCATTTTTCCGTTTCGTGATTGGTGATCAAGGGGCTCCTTTCAAGGCTGGAATATTCATTGATTGATTAACATGGACCTTATTAGGACAAATATGGGAAGACCTTGGCAGGAGCGTGAGGCTCGTGCCACGACCGCATACTATACGCAAGTCCGTATTTATAACGAAGAGTGCGCAGTACGGTACTGCGCCGCAAGGTTTTATAAATCAGAATATTGTTTTTGCGTACGAAAATTCTGACTTTTTTGCGCACGAAATCTTTCAGAATAGAATCTACGCAAAGTTTTATAAATGAGGCCCCAGGTATCAACAACTTTAACACAGAGATTATGATTATATTATATATTGGACCTACTGCTTGCCTTTATCTGAGGGATATTTAAACGATAGTTTTCCTATTAATTAAGAAAGATGTTTTTTCCAAATGCCAAAAGCTGATGAAAATTGTGAGAATACAAAAGTAAAGTGCTAAAAATCAATCAAAAATACAGTTGAGTAGAAATTTTAAAAATAATGCTGAGAAAGACTAAATATATTTTTAATATAATTTGTCCCCTGTCTCAGAACTCTAATCAATAGACTGATAGTAACGGCATTATCAAAAGAGGGTGCTCCCCCGGCTTATCAGATGTTAGCCATGACTGAATTTACTCACCCTGCCAACTATGGGGACCATTTTGACGAGGCTGGCACTTCCTCCGACGAGGAGGAAGAAGGAGTATAGTCACGCTGGGTCTAAATTACTCACAATCACCACCCAGTGCCCCCCTCTCCCTGAGTCCCGGTTTCCTATCTCCAACTGTTTTTCTATCCTCTTATCTGCTGTCAGAGATTCCCTTCTTTGTTTCACAGATATTGCGCGGGGCTGAAAATCAGCCCATAGTCAATATAGCCTTAAGCAAGACATAGGTTTGAAGTATGATTTTACAATTTTTAATTAATTACAATAATTACAAAAGATGTTTGTTTGAAGTTTGCATGATACACAATGTTTATGGATTTCCACAAAAATAATTGTAACCATTGGTATAGTCATAGAAAGAGCAATGGATTATGCAGCTTACATTAGGAGCTAAAATCTACATATAAGACCCACGCACCACACCGCTCTGTCATGATATCTACTATCACAGTTAACTTTTGATTGCTTATTATTGATTACTAAATTGCCAGTAAGTTGTATGTAGGTCTCGAAAGAGGGATCCCATTATTTTGTTTTACCAATATTAGGATTATGTTCCACAGCGTGTTGCTGTGGAAAAAGAGGGTGTAGAAATATATTGGGTTTAGAATAAGAATGTCCTGTAGCCTGGGATGGCCTCGCTGTCTCCTCCTGTCTGGCATGTGTAAGATAAGATGGGTTCAAATTTAGTGGAGCAAAATGCTCCTCATTTGTTTAATAAACAATTGGAACAGAATGCACCTAATAAAATCTCTTAAAGGAACAGACAATCTCTAGCGCGCAACTGCTCTATCTTCTCGGAGACAGAAAGTCTGAGTGATATCCAACCAATTGGCGGCCCACACGCAATGGCGGAAGGAGGGACCTGAAGATGAATAAAAGAATAGGGAAAAGGAAGGTCCGGTGTCAGACCCGGAAAGACTTTGTTGGTGGTTAGGGAGAGAAAGTCTCGAAGGAGCGGCTGATCCATATGCATATGAAAGATCTGTTTGCAATATCATTTTACTAAAGATTGTTATAGTTTAACTGAACGAATCCTGAGTATTCATTTCTTGGTCTGCCTTTCAACGAACACAATAAGTAAAGGGGAAACTTTGAGAAGTGACCGGTGGTTCTTAAAAGACTCTGGCTTTTTGAGCCAGAGTAGAATCTGTCGCTTTTTTTCCTACACTGGCTGAACCATAAACCAAACAATTCTACATTCCTTCACAGGGGATGCCATACAACTTGTCTACAAATTCAAAAAAAGTCATAAATACATAATATTAGGGCTGTGTAAATAATCAAATTTCGATTTCAGCTCCTAACGATCACAAAATCAAGTTGTTATCTAGAAAAACAATTATTTTGCACATTACATTTTGCAAGTAAACTCTTATTTTGTCTCGTGTTTGTAGTGGGAAGTTTATATCTGTCATACTGATGTGTGATCTTTTATATGTTATCAGACAATCTTAATTGTTCAAATGGGAAAAGTATTGGTGGAAATTTGACAGTTCAAGGTGTTTTTACCATTGATTTGTTCAACTGTTTCACTGCTTTTTTAAGTTCAATAAATGCAACATCTTTCTAAAAGTCGGTGAGTAAGCGTGATAAATAATCGTGAATTCACAAACAGCCCTGCATAATATACAATACATACTGCAGCCAAGTTTTTGGGGAAAAACTGCAGGAAGTGGATATGGCCTATTTCAGCACACAAACAATTCCCCCTAGATATCCATTGCTTCACATTGCTATTCAGTGTTTTGTACAATCTACGGATGAAAATATGATGACCAACCAATATTAGATGTAGGCCTACATAAAGCCATCATGATGAACCGCTAACATTTCCCCCGCATGTATGGCAACAAGAAAAGACAAGAAGTAGTATGTAGGTTATTGTGCTGCAGCACAGAGGGTGTTGCTAAAGATTTCCCATCAAAAGGAGCACATTGTTGATTTGCTTAAACTCTGGCACCTCTGCGGTTATTCCCTGTCTCTCCACAGAGCGGATTACTTTGTTTTAATCCAGCTCAGAGTGCCCCCGCACAGCACATGGTTGTCCTTCGTCATCATAACAGGCCAGGTGTCGACACATGGGCCCCTGTTTACCTCCATAGGGCAGAGGGATTAGGAGCACAAGCTTTGATGTCAGATTCACAGACAGAAGTGGAGCAAAGCTAAAGCCTCTAAGGTTTTTTTTTATGATATCCAAGTCCATGTCTTTACCCGATGTTATGAAGCAATGGGAGAGCAAGGATAGAGGAGAAGAAAAGGAAAATGTGAAAAACCATCTGCCAAGGCCTTTTTATCTAATATTATAATGGTTATTCATTTCATAATTGTATTTATTTAGATTATGTTGCTCATTTCAACTTTAGGGATACATACAATCTCTTTGGTGTGTTTATAAAAGTCCATCAAGAGATTTTAGCCCCTAAAGAAATATCCATTGTCTCTGCTAAACAGCTAATGAGTAAAAATGTTGTCTCGTTCACTATTAGCACTTCATTACATGTTGTTCTATTATTTAAACTGTGCTGTTGCAGTCAGATTTAATCTATCTACTGTCTTTATAATTGCTTAGAGGGAATACAAAGGATGGGTTCATTAATATATGTTGGTGTTAGGTGTTAAAGAAGTACTACCACTGAGGGTCAGTTTTTTAAAATTATCTGTTAATTTCCCTCTTGGCCTATAGCAAAAGCAACTCCATTCTCTCAGCTCTTGGTTTTGGAATCTGTAAACACTACCAATGTGTTTCCCTATTGACATAATCATGTTGAGTGGTGCTGATGCAGTGACATTTGCAGTAATAGGAGACTGATAATCCTCACACAATTGCTTCTCCACTTTTGCACTATAGGGGAGGCCATGGGGGACACACTGTGTTTCTGCAGAAAATCTCCTGCTTACAGAGTGACCATGAACATGATAGCCTAGCCCTCACTCTTTAACTCTAATACCCAATGGAAAATGGGAGTCCTGCAGGATCAAACTGTCTGTGCTGACTTGGTGAATGGGGAGCTGGAGAGACCCAGCAGAAAGAAAATTAGCAAGACCTCTCTCAAGTGGTAAAAAGAAAACCTATCTATCTAACCAGCAATCCAGAAGCTCTTTTTTTGTTGTTTTTTAAATCCTCTTGGATTTTTATCATACAGGCAAATAACTATACTGTTTAAGGTTTTTAATTGCCTTTTTAGAACCTTTGCGGTAATTTGTCCAGATCAGATCATCTTCTTACAGCTTACTTAAGCCGTAGAAATAACATTTTACAAAAATACAACTCAGGGCCATTCCTTAACAAACTTTGGGCCCTATCTTGCAATCTTTTGCAGACTTTTCCCTCCACAGACGCACGTCGGTAAATTAGGGACGGAGATGGAGTGGGGGGAGGAGGAAGGGGCACAACAGGTGCAGGTGGAGCGTTTGGAGGCCCACGCTCCATGGCTGCAGCAATCCTCTCCAGACTTGAGGAGATGCGCCCGACAGGAGCAGCAACATCGTCACCCGGCCAAGACGGGCATTTATTACTTTGCCGTATCCCGGTCAGCTCCTGCTGGCGTGCGCCAGGCAAATCCGCCGTCATAATAGCAATCCGCCATGGAACAAGTGCACCTGCTCTTAAAGGGAATGTGAGATGACACTCTGATTGGTTTATTGCACGTTATGCCCAAACCACACCTAGCTACTTCAGACCAACCCATTTTAGATTTGCGTTGGGCGCAAGAGTCATTTATCCCGCCGGTATAATAGCAACAGCGGCCGAGATCCGCCCAGAAAGCTACTTGCGTTTCACGTTTGATACTTGCGTTTCAGATCGTTAAAATAGGGCCCTTTGTGTTTTAGCTGCTACACTTCAACATCAGATCCGCCTCGTCCATTTAAAGGTCCCAAAAGCCCATACCTCCATGAGCTCTGTCTTGTTCCAGATCACTGCTGACAGTAATTGGAAACAACTGAAAAAAGATTTTGACCTGGAACCATTTTCATCTCTGTGACTCACTTGCACATATTTGCTATATATCTTTTTCTAAGACAATGAGAACTATGACAAGTCACAGTGTTCTGTGTTCAATCGTACTGTTTTGATCAATCTGCCATTTGTTACATGCAACAACACTTCTTTTAGAAACAGTTATGTTGCTGTGAAGAGCCGGTGTGCTTCATTTCACTACTGTAACTTAACTCAACTCTGTTGTTTGCACTGATTTTCTCTTGTTTCTGTGAACCTTTCCCATGTCCTGTCTTTTGAGTAATTCGCCAGATTATGATTGTAAATCCTAATTTGTTTCTAAATACCATGCCTGATTTTAAAGCTACAGTGCGTAGTTTACGCCCACATACGGAATTCTAAGTAACGACAACAAAACTGTTGGTGTGTCCACATGATACAAGCCTTCCATGACCGTGCAACATCCTCTCCTCCATGCAGTTGCAAGTAGCTAAGGAGGACATGGAGGATTTAAATAACAAGATGGACTCTTCAGAAGAAGTCATTATCTTCACTTGAGTTTCTGCACGGGAAAGTCACTGGACGACACAATCTTCTGAACATAGCAATACTGACAAATACAGAGAGAATTTTGTGGAGTTCATCATCTTAATTAGCTTTGTAGCAACTCATTTGGCAATGGCTTGAATGTAACGGACATTCATTAATATCAAAAAGTTATGCACTAAAGCTTTAAACCAAAGCAGGCCTGGATTAACACAAGATGGTGGACTACTGTAAAGTGTGCACACAAACGTGTCCCCTGGAGATTGAAGAAAACATGTAGCCTACCACATACTGTGTCTTTACATGAACCTAGACATGTACTGCACAGAGTATCTGTATTGTAATAAAACACTGGTTTGCACCGATTAACTGTGTGTAATGTCTAAATACTGTTGCTTACGACAGAGATTTGCCTTGTTTACATCAGTAGTACCCCACTGTTTAGGTTTGTGACTATTTCAATCAAAGCAATGTCTATTTAAGATCCCTCGGCACAGTATGAGATCTGTTTAACTAAAGAGTTTCATTTGAATAATTTTTTAACCCAAACAGATAGAGCTATTTAGTATTTTGCAGGGAGACAAAAGATCAGGGAAAAATGTTCACTGTAATAGTACAATTTTCCATATATTTATTTAACCCTGTCCACCAAAAAATTTGTTTCTACACTACTAAATACTTTTGTCAAATATATATTACTGTGTATAACAAAAAATATAGTAATTCCTAGAGGTGGGAATGACCAGAATCCCGACAAAACAATACGATCACGATGTCATAATACAATATAATTGAGGTTTTAAACATATTGTGATATATTGCAATTTATTAGATTTTTTTCGAAACTCAAATTATGTCGACTTTGTCAACATCGGTTTTATCTAAAAAGATACATTTCTGTTTGTTCATCTCGCTTAAATTTTATTGCTGCACAAAATCTACTGGACTGAAAAAGCAATTTATTTTATAATTCTAGTACCAAAAGGTTAAATTGTCATGTCCATTTCATACAATAAAAGATCAATACTTGGTGTCTGTGTATTGATGCAGTATTGCCACGAAAAATCTTACAATACTATGCATTATACATTTTTCCCCAGAAATTCCCCCTGAAGATGTATTGTATATCCTAGTAAAGTATCATGGTTTGCACAGTGGATCTGACTGCTTGATTCTACTACCACACAGACACAAGACACCATCACATACTAAATTATATGAAATGGTGAATCAATAGGTCAACGCAAGGCCTAATTGCAAAATGGAGAACTTGTCCATGTAGAAGAAGATAGGCAGCCCACCACTATGACAACATCTTGAAGAGTGCTACTGTCCTCACAGCATCAAAAAACAGACCGTCAAAGACCAATCACACTACTGCACACCATCCAGCTACTGTAGCAGAATACAAGGTACAAAGTGACCACAAAAAACATCCACCTAACAGTATCATACTGCATACAGTTAATAGAATATGTGTCTTACCTTTAGAATAACGTCTTCTGTTTGAAGTCATCAAAGTGCATTGGCGTCCAGGTCAGCAGTGTTAGCCAAAGGCAGGATTTGAGCCACATTGAGTTGAGTTGAGTTTATGCATCTGTAACTCATATTAGAGTTACAATATGGCTTTAATTAGCAGTCTGAAAAATACTTGAAATATAGCTTTAATTTGACATTTAAGCCTTTAATTTTAAAATCCTATATCAGAATAGTCCGATATTACCCAGTGACATTCTGGGATATGTATACTATCAACCTGAGGTGAAATGATTCTGGCTAAATAGGAGGTTTCATTTTTAGAGCAGCCTGAAAAAGAGTTACAATATGGCTTTAATTAGTAGCCTGAAAAATAGTTGAAATATAGCTTTAATTTGACATTTAAGCCTTAAATTTTAAAATCCTACATCAGAATAGTCCGATATTACCCAGTGACATTCTGGGATGTGTATACTATGACCCTGAGGTGAAATGAATCTGGCTAAACAGGAGGTTTGTTTTTAGAGTAGCCTGAAAAAGAGTTACAATATGGCTTTAGTTAGCAGTCTGAAAAATAGTTGACATATAGCTTTAATTTGACATTTAAGACTTTAATTTTAAAATCCTATATCAGAATAGTCCGATATTACCCAGTGACATTCTCTTAACATAAAACTACTAGCGTTAGCTACTGTTTTCATGCTTACTCTGGCACACACACCAGAAAAATAATGAACAGGAATTTCTCTTCAACACACTCCTGCTGGTATCCCTGTCACTCACATTTTGATAAGTTTATGTCCATACTTCTATATCTGCATATGTATTCATATCCATATTCGTTTGTTCTAGGTGATTTGGTTCCATGGTTGTCCGGTGATCTCAATGGGGGGCAGGACAATTGTGTGTGTGTGTGTGTGTGTGTGTGTGTGCGTGTGTGTGTGTTAAATACATGTTTCCCATGTTTATATAAACATCTACATTTTTTATTTTTGTTCCACTTTTTTGTATATATATATACACAAAAAAGTATATATATATATATATATATGTATATATATAGATGATGCTGGTGAAAAACCAGCATGACAGCTTAGTATATAATACCAGGTTTTATCAGATAAAGTTATATTGTGGATATGTTTGCAAATATTAACTTTTTGGCCTTTAATTGTAGCACCACCACCTGGCCAATCAGGGTTATAGTTGTTGGCATGCTTTTGCACACCGATATCTACAATTCTACAAAATGTAATGTTTCTTTTGTGTAACATATCAGGGAAAATATTAAGGGTAGGCTACCTCATCCACTGTCTATTGATGCCACTTGCCTGAATCAAACCGAGGAAGCAGAATAAGATGAGGTTCTTGTCCAAGAAGTCCCCAGCAAAATCCCCTTCATCTTTAAGTCGGTGAAGGTGGTTGAGCCAAAAGTCCACACACTCTTTACGGAGAAAGCCCCACCAGATTTCTATTCTCTGATTGTTGGTGCTTCTTCCATAAATTAAGCTTTTATCACCCCCATGGGCATCATCATCATTGCGACGAAGGTACCGTTGCATATCTCGTATAGAGCTGTTTTCTGTCCCCCTATCTGACAGGATACGGCACATCCACCTCGTTCCCCTGCTGGCTCGAGGAAATAACCTCCTCTAACTTTGGGGTCGCTGCTATTACAGAAAGCATTCAGCCATAGTACCCTTCTTGAGAACCCATCAATTTAATAATTTTTTGTGTGGCCTGAATTCAAGTAATATAGTATCATCAATCAATGCAAAAAGTTGATGTTTTTGGCCTACATGAATGAAAAAAAAAAGATTATAGCCTACTGTCCGGAGGCTGTAATAATGATTCAAGAAAATGTTAAATAGTTACTAGGATGAAGGACAATCGCAATCAGTTTTATTGGCCATGTATGTACAAATAGAAGCGATTCGATTTTGATTTTTCATTGCTCTCAATGTACTTATACGGGAATAGACAAATGATAAGAACAAGGATAACAAAGCTAAAAAAAATAACGAAAGATGCGAAAAGAAGGTGTATACAAAAAGATATAGCCTAACTAAAAGAGTATCCTATCCATTGAAAAGTAAGTAGCTTTTTTATGCCTACATGTCTGCCCCTGATTATAGCTTTTTTATTCAAGCAATGATTATAGCCTACTGTTTGGTATATGTGACGATTAAGAATAAAGTGAGTAACGTTAGCTTACAAATATATAAAGATACGAAAATCTGCTCAACCACTTGGATGCTCAAAGTTGCCGTTACAGTGTTTGAAGCTTCATAACTGGACAAGCACATTCTCTTGAACATGTTTGTACGATATGGTACGAAAAGTTAAGCACACAATCTTACAAAAATAAGAGACCAGACCACAGAGCCCCGTAAGAATCAGCAGCAGTTGGTAGTTGTGTTACCAGAGAATATGTCATTGTTAGGTGGCTACACAGCTCAGTGATATGTCGCTGTATCAGCAGGAGTTGGTAGTTCAGTTTACTCGATATAGGGTGACTTTGAGCTGGGTACAGGGCCCCACAAGATGCTGGTCGTTTCGGCGGATATTAGAGTTATGTTCAGGCAACAAAACCACCCACCCATCCACCCAGACCTCCTCACTATCTGTAACAGCAGCCGTTACTTTGGTACTCACAGAACGCCAGCCTAGCTAGCTAACTGAACGGTTTTGGAGTAAGTGAAAAGCTCAATAAATGCAATGTTACGTTAAGAAGGCAGTAAAACGAACAATGCAATACACAATATAGCATTAAATCTAGCCTTAAATCCAGATAAATATGACTTACTTGTCAGATGCAGACGCTGCTGAAAGTAGGCTACCCGTGCCGTCTTCTTCTCTGGAATGTTAAACATTTTTACGCGCGTTTACGTGGGCACCTTTACAAATTCGTACGTACAGATTGCAAAACCGTGCACACAGATTGCAAAACCGTGCGCACGGTTCGTTTTGACCCCAGGGGGTATGTTTCTGTTGCGTGTCAGCTGCGTGGATTTTTCTATAATATATGTCTTTACACACCAGAAACGTGTCTGACGCGGCGCTGGAGCTGCTAGCCTTGTCTGTACACATGTATGTTTCCCATTGTTTTACTGCACTCAAGCAGTAGTATACTTCATGTTTAACATAAATATATACTGATTTGATTACAGCAAAGACAACGTCGGCAGTATTGACGGCAAAAAAGGTACAATATTTGAAAATATATATATTTTTTATTACATTTATATCTGCATTTATGTCAAAACCTAGAGTATCCCCAAAGCACAATTCAGTTGCTACAGTTCACCGTCCACACATAACACTTCACACAACAGGTGACAGAAGGAGCGTGATGTGACAAAGGGGAGAAAGAGTTTGAGGCCTACAGTGCTGCTATAGCGGGTCACATGTGGAGCAGCGCCAGGAAGCAATTAGTTTCTTTTTTTTTAAGCTTAAATTAGGCCTTTGCATTCGTACATTCATATATGATAAAGAATAATATTTGCATACATTACCCCTTAAAATCGACACTCACGACATCATCCAATTCTTCCATGCTGTTAGCTAGCTGACTTAGCTAGCTAGTTAGCTCACCTCACTGTCTCTGTACACATACACAATAAACACTGAAAACACATTGAAACGTCGATAACATTCAAAGGGTGTGCGATGTGAACTACAAAGAATGAGCACTGGATACAGTGCTTTAATTTACTTGCAATGAAACACGTCAATCCTAGTTCAAATCCAAGTCGGTTCCATATAACGTTAGTTTACGCCCACATTCTCATTTGCAGCACCTAGCTGGCGGGTGTAACCATAGTAACGAGTTTTTACGGCAGTCTATCTCTACCTACCTGTGACAAGTTTACCATCCTCTTGCCTGTGACATCTTCCAACATGTTTGGCATTGCTTCATATGCTACATATTTGTGGCATTGACTCTGAAACAACTTTTGAGTCACATTAACACCATGCACAGTTGCAGCCCTGACTTTCGCATCGTGTGCGGGATTGATGGCTGTCCAAGTGAGTACAGGGTGTATAACTCCTTCTACTATCACGTGAAGCGGACACACGTGCATCATCTTCTCCAAGTTGAAGAGGCGGAGGAGGAAGGACTGATTCACCATGGTTTACCTGGAGCAGGTGAAAGGATAGCTGCAAACGACCAAACTAATGCAAGCCCTGTGGCTGAAGCAGACGGCTTCAGCATCGTCATTCCAGTGTTAAGTTGTTACACAAGCTAAAATTTAACTGAACATTTATTTAGGTCAACTGTGCTTGATCCAAGCATGTGTTTGTTTTTGTCAATGACAAGCTCAGGTTGTAATTTTAAAATAAAGTAACAACAGTGTTGAAAGTAATGCGTTACTGTAATTCCACTACTTTTGTCAGTAACGAGTAATCGAACGAGTAACGCAAATACAACTAGCCTACTGACATTTAAATCGGCTAGTTAATGGTTACATGTTGACAAACGCAGCCTACCGCCCCACAGATTGTCCACTTATGATCTAATGTCTAATGCTTAATTTTATATGCAGTAATTGGTAAATTAATTCACTTATTTATTAGTTTAATTTGTTTAGTTTAATTATTAGTTATGTAATTCAGTTACCAGACTTCATTGAAAAAAAATCAGTAACGTTAATGTTAGTCATTTAAACAACAAATTAAAAATTACAGGTTATCCTTGAATCAAGCATAGAGGCTGTAATATGTGTATTATTAGCTTATCATTCACAGAGTTATAACTAGCAGGTGAGACATGTCTTCATGACAGTGTGTGACAGGAAGTTGTCTCCTTATAGCTTATTGGAATGCAAGTTCAGTTCAAAGGCCTTTAGTAATGTTAATTTATTGGCAAGAGAGCAAGTGAAGGGATACAATTTAGTATGTGTGTCAATCTTAACACTCATGAAGTACAGATTTTTTCTGATGCATTCAAAGTCATAGTTTTTTGTAGTACTGTTTTGTTTTGTTTGTATTAGTTGTTTTTCTTTAACATACTCAAAATAAAGACACCAATCAGTGAAAATACACCCATCTTGTACCTTTTTATAGGAAGAAATTTAGTTAGCTATCTTACCCAGGTAGTTGTCAGATTGTCTGGTGGTGCTACCTACAAATGCAAATATTTTCCCTGTTTTAATAGATGTTTGTTGTTAATCTTCAGAGTGGATTTCAAGAAGATGGAGAGGGTTGCATGAATGTTGAATTTTCTAAACATGCAACTGCATTTCAATCAGGAGAGACTTCTTGGGCAGATATGCAAAGATATTTATTGTACAACTGTATGATATTGGATGTACAAAGTCTTTTGGAGATTGGACTCCATCAAATTAATAATCTTCTTAAAGGGGTAGGAAATAGGAACATAACCCCCCGATGGAGCCCAGACACTGGTGGCGGCGGCGAAGAGACCAGAGACTGGACCGAAGAGGCAACGGAGCAGTCAGCCGGGAGAAACACAACGACCAGAGGTGGCAGGGGAGGAGGAGGGTCGAGTGCTTTGCCTGAAACGACAGCTGACAGCACAAGGAGAGAACAGATTTAAAGCAGAGTTGTAAGGCTGTGATTGGCCCTTGAATCTCGTGGCCAAGTCTGATTAGTTTAACTGACAGCGTCACTTCTTGAACAGCTGATTTGATTTAAGAATGAGTAGTGATTGGGTTTATGACGTCTTCCTGAAAGAATTTGCGCTGAGCTTCATTTCTTCTTCAAGCCAGAGAAACCCATAGACTGACACAGGTAATTTATGCCATTGATTTTCCAATTAATTATATTTTATTTTTAGTAGCAAGCTTAAAAGCAATAAGCTTAAACTGTAGAATGACGTAGCCACAGTTCAGACCTGGCATCTTGGTTGATCTGATCACAGGTAGACAGCTAAAAGTATGTCAGAGAAACACCTGACATTAGAATGTGTCTCCACATGCTTCTTCAGTCAGTCTTCTTGTCTCACTTCCCCACTATGCAAATGGACACATACTTTGCTTACAAAATCTGCCCATCCACTATATTTGTTGAGAATGAGCTAAGAATAGAAACACCATAATACAACCAACACTTACACTTTTATTTAGCACTGTCCACTTGTGATCCTATTGCTCAAAACGCATTTTAAGACCAAGTGTAAACAAGGTCTTAAAGCTGCAGAAGGCAATACTATTTCATGATAGTTTAGTTTTTGATCATTGCATGTCACTAACAATATGTAATTGAAGGGTTACTTTAAAAAAAAGTGTCTGAGTTTGCATGTTGACTGCATTTTTATATGAATTTTATAATGTAGTATTTTATTTTAGTAGTTTGTTTGATTTTTACTTCCCAGAGAGCTGTTAACCAAATGGTGAGTGGAGTCTAGCAATATCAGGCCTCATTATTGGAGCACCTAAAACAGCAAATGAGCAATATGATTGAGTAGGGCTGGGCGATATGGAGAAAATCAAATATCACAATATTTTTGACTAAATAACTCGATATCGATACCGCAACGATATTGTAGTGTTGACTATTGGTGCTTTCACAAAATATTTACACAATGAGATTTTTGATAAATAATCATCAGTAATGTGGTTAAGTGAGTAAAGGCAAATAATAATAATAATAATAATAATAATAATAAAAAACAGTCTGGTAAGTTCAGAAAATTACATCACTTTACTGTAATGCAGCCTTTAAAACCAGGAAAAGACAACACTTATGCCATATTACGATATTACGATATCCAAAATCTAAGACGATATCTAGTCTCATATCACAATATTGATATAATATTGATATATTGCCCAGCTCTATGATTGAGAGACATTCTGGGGACCTGGATCAACTAAAGAGTGATGCAATGGGGATATTTTACCAGTTTGTTGACCCTTTCTGTCAAATTGCTTCCACCCATTTGCAGGATAAGACAATCAAAGAACTGTTAGAACCAGTTGAACCAGAGATTGCTGTCACAAAACAAACCGTATGTTATGTGAAACATGGAGACTCCAGAGTTCTTACCATTAAGGACCATTGTTATCATTATATACCGTTGGTGAAAAGTTTGGAGCAGCTGCTATCACATCCAAGAACAATTGATATGATTGATAAGAGGCCACAGACATGCAAGGATGGATTTTTTCAAGATTTCATTGATGGAGACATTTTTAAGTCGCACCCACTGTTTTTGAAATTTCCCACAGCATTGCAGTTGGTTTTAAATACAGATGAAATTGAGCTATGCAATCCTCTTGGATCTTGGGCAAACAAAAACAAATTGTTATTGATTTATTACACCTTAGGTAACATCAACCCTAAATACAGATCAAGACTTGCTGCCATTCGTCTGCTTGCCATGGTAAAATCAAAAGATCTTTCCCGTTGTGGTATTGATGAGATATGTGAGAGGATTAACCGTGACTTAACTGAGCTGTGTGATGGTGTCCAGGTTGTCACTACAAATGGTGAGAGGACAATTTATGGGGCACTCATGTCTGTGTGCGGAGACACTCTAGCTCAGCATGAAGTGGCTGAATTTAAGATAGGAATGGGATTTGCCTACAGTAAATGCAGGCACTGCGAATGCAACTTTGAAGACATGCAGGAGCAATTTAATGAAGATCTTTTTGTTAAAAGGACAATGGCAACAATAACAGGCAATGTAATGACATTGAAAAGGCAAATACTGACTTTCTGAAAGACAATCTAAAAATGACATATGGCATTAACAGGAGAAGCTAATTAACAGAATGTCCTCTGATATAATCAATCAAACCCCACAGGACATCATGCATGTCATTCTTGAAGGTGTTGCCCCATATGAAATCAAATGTGTTTTAAAGCATCTTGTGCTTTCAGGGCATATGGACTTAGGGGTTAGGTTTGGGTTAAAACGCAGCACCCAGAATGGGTGCTGCGAGGGGCATGGGCACAAGGGGACCACTGGTGTGAATAAAACACTTTATAAAAACTCCTTAAAAAAACAGGTTCGGTTAAATAAAAAAGAAGACGGGGCTGTTTTAAAAAAAACGGCCAGATATTAAAAGGAGGTTAAAAGAACCACTGGAAAGGAAGGACAGCGGGAATTTAAAACTTTAAATAAAAGGTCAACTCCACAACTACTCCGGTGTCTCTCCCAGAGAAATATCAAGGTAAAAAAATAATAATAAAAAAATAAAATGAAAACACCCACATGCCTACAAACATATATACAGTCATGTAATACAAAAAATTATAAAAAGCCTGGTGTCCCAATATAAAATAAACTCTATTACAATCTTAAAACCATGTTATTTAAATACAAAAATGAAATACTGTCTGCGTTACTTGCTCTTGAGGTTAAAAATATCCATACACATACCATTCAGAGTTAATAAGTGCTATGTTTAAAAGTGCTTTAAGAAATAAAAAGTGCCACACAATAAATAAATAATTTAAAATACATCATATGAATAAAACCAAACTGTTAGTAAAAAATGCATAAAACCAATGGCATGTGTATAGTTATGCTAAAATCTTGAGGCAAGTAATTCAATTCGTAATAATAATAAAATTTAATTAATAATAATAATAAATATAAACTATATATTAGCAACAGACAAAAAATCCAATTAAATTCTTAAAATGTAGATAAGACAGAATAAAAGTTATAAAAGGACAAACAAGGCATCTTCAAAATATTTATTAAAATTAATAAAATTAAAGTATTGGGTAGGACCTCCTCTGCAGGAATACATTAATCCCCCAAAAAACGAAAGAATAGTCAAAATTGAGAAAAACATACCATAAAAGAAGTAAATATATAAAAATATTTTGCAATAAATAGTTATTAAATCATAAAACAATAAAAAGTAATTTAAAATAGAAAGGGATGGAACAAAACAAAAGGAAAAGAAAAGAAAGGTCAGGTATAATGTGCTACAGAGGAGGTCCAGATAAAACCTGGGGAGAGAGGAGACCAGAGCAGTGGGAGGAAATATTTCTAAAAATACCTTGTAAAGCTTAGGTTAAAAAGAGAAGTGGATCCATTTTAATATTTTTCATTTAGACCCGTAGGGTCTATGGCTTTTAAAAGATGGATCCACTTCTTCTCCGCTGCCCGACGCTGAGCCGTGGTCCAGGCCTTGTTACTCTCCAGGCCCATGCTTTGAACATTTTGAGAACCATGGAGTTTAAAATGTGCATATAAAAAATATTGTGCCATCGCCCTTATTTAAAATATACTGGTGTTGTTTAATTCTTAAGTATAGTGCATTTCTTGTCTCCCCCACGTACAATTTGTGGCAGGGTTAGGGTTAGGGGGTTAGGGTTTTTGTAAGGAAGATGAAAACTCACCATGGAAACGATGGGTATTGAAGTCATCTTAAGCACAAACCAGGCCACATCCACACAATCAAGCAACCCCGCCCCCACAGGGAGACACCAGTCCACAAACAATTTGGCATCTATTCTGTTATATTAAACTTTAGTGAGATAGAAAAAAGTGCTTCAAATTTGGCCCAAAGACCCTTGGTTAGAGCTGTAGAGAGGGAGGAGGCTTACCATGGAGACCACATGGGATCAGCCTGGAAAAGGAAAGCCAGGCGTACCACAGAGACCACGTGGGTTTAGCCCAAAAGCCAAAGTGAAGGCGTACCATGGAGACCACATGGGATTAGCCTAGAAATGGAGATGAAGGCACCACGGAGACCACGTGGGATAAGCCAGAAAAAGTCAAAAGACACTTAGGTGAGGCAGACCAAAAGGCCTTTGGTTAGGGCTATGTTGAAAACCAATTGGTTATGGTTTGGGATGAAACTGGATATCGGTAGGGGTACCGATGAGGTTGCGAGTGGCAATAGCCACTTTGCACATATGTTTCGACTTTGTATATACACCCCTCTGAGCACACATGCACTTCTGCGGCGGTGCAACATTTTTGAGCATGTTGTTTTTTTAGCATAGTCTGATAGAGGACATGCTGACGTGCTGAAATACTTTGTATTTTTAATGTTTAATGGCTGAGATATGGGCAATTATGTCCAACAATTAGCAAAACGCAAAGCATCATGGGATACGGTAGATGTTTTTGGCTGTATCTTAAGAAGGGAAGGTGGTAGCGACTTGAGCTCTGGGCAGGTGGATTGGTAGCGACTTGAGCTCTGGGCAGGTGGATCTAACATTAAAGGGACTCGCACCAAGGAACTGGGTTTAGCTTTGTGTTGGTCTATAACAAGGTGTGTGTGTGTGTGTGTGTGTGTGTGTTCTACAGATTTAACTTGAGCTCTGGATTAACACCACCGCTCACTTCATTAGTTGGAATGTAATATGTATTTCACTTAAGACTATGTATAGGTATACTTGAGCAGTGGACGACCTAACATTAAAGGGACCCACAACTAGAAACCGGGTTTAACCGAGTGTGAGCCGTCCTCCCCATCTGCCGTTTCCCGGCGTGTGAGGCGTCCATTCCCCGTTGTTTCTTTTCCTAAACCCAACCTCCGCCGTCCCGTTATTGTTTTCCATTTCCTGTCGATAATATACTGACAATACTAGGATATATTTAGAGACAAAAATGTTTTCCTCACTGTCTTTATTTTTTACAGATTTTAACTTAATTGTTTCACGAGGAGATGGATGATGCTACTTTAGAAGATGGGATCAGGAGGGAGATCCAGGACCCTTCCTCTATCACACCTGCCAGCGAGGTCATGTCCCCATCCGCCGCTGAGCCGTCTGCCCCTCGTTCCGCCCCTGTGACGCCGTCGAACAAACCTGCCAGTGAGGTCGTGGCCCCAGCCGCTGCCGAGACATTTGCCACGCTGTTTAGAAGGAACAAGCCGGTGCCGAGGACTCCATCCCTCGGCTGCAAGAACTGCGAGGTACTCTTTGCTGAGGTGAAGGTGGTGAGACAGCTGCTGGATGTCAAAGTAGCCGCAAATGATGAACTTAAAAAGTTGCACTCATCGACGCGTCGAGAAACTGTGAGCATTGTATTATTCCTCTGATTCTGATATTACATTGTCATTATTTTGAAAGGTGCTATAAGCTTAGGCTTAGGGATTCATGATATCGTGGCCTCTTTGAGTCTTCTGGTTAAGTTTGAAGTTTGAGTTTCTTAAATGAATGGGTCCCGATTGCTAGAAGTTGGGTCTTTTACCATTGAAATATGGGATTGATGAAATGCAGTGCCCTGCAATGCATGTGTGACAAACTAAGCTCATTTTCTCCTTTCAATTTCAGGCTGCGAGGTCCAATAGGCACATGCCAATTTCACTATCGAATGCGCCTCCATATGGTAAATATAACAATCGTGTCAATGTCAAAGTGTGTTTTTTTTTGTAGACCATTGTGTTTTGAAAAAAGTATGTTCTCGTATTTTTAGTCAAACTGGTGGAGGGGTTCAAGGAGCACACGGAAGGAAGGCATCCCACGCGGAACACCAGGCGGAATGCCAGACAGCGAGCTCGCCACGTCCTTTACTTCCTGACATTTATGTCAGAGCCAGCTCTTCCTGATTTGAACCTTCTCTTCTTGAAG